>NC_083359.1:111542865-112146198 GCF_030254825.1 Meriones unguiculatus | reverse complement strand
CAGATCTTTAAAGCCAGGGATATGACAGTGAATCTTCGCAGTTTCCCAATCTCCGATGTCTGTGTCCTCTAACACGATTCCATTAAATCATAAAGATCAGAGCTTGTCAGGCCCTCTGTGTCCCTTTCCTCTGATTTGCAAAAATGAATGGAGGATTTGCTGCTAGTTTTTGTTGTTGCAGCTACAGAGCAAGCACCATTAGCTATGCCTAAGCCATTAACCTGATTGGTATTAATCAGAAGTGTCCCGTGAGCCACATCCATTGCAGAGGCCTGGATGTTTTTCAGTAAGGGGGCTTTGTGGAATCAAATGAGGATTGATTGATGACCCCGAGTGTGTATCCACAGGAGGAACCAGCCACTCTGGGTGCCTCTCTTTAATGACACTACTGTCGGTCTCTGCATGCAAAGAAGGCAGGGGGGCATAATGGCCCTTTCCAAAGCCGCTTTGCCTGAAGGACTCCTCCACGGTGGGACTGAGTGGTACTGATGTGTTTACTGTTTCACTAGCTCTTCCTGAGGCCAGTGTTAGACATTCCTGCGGGAGAGAAGCAGGGTTCTGGCATGTGGGTAGTGGGGGCAGGAGCTGGCTCACACACAGCTACAGGCGGTGAGTGACAGCCTGGCCATCTTCATTCTCCTGCAGGCATTCTGGGGGTGCCTGGGGCAGGGGGATGTGGAGGAGGCATGGAAGATTTGGGTCCAGGTATGCTATCAAGTCCAAACCCTCCAGTGGACGCTGCAGTCACTTGCACAATCCACACACATGTCTGAGACAGATGGCAAGGAACACGAAATCTCCAGCCAAGTCACAGGAGCCAAGTCAAGGAGTCCACCAGGGCCTGAAGCAGATGACCTTGGAGTCTTTGGCACTGTCCTGTAATTTACTGAGCTCCACATAGGGGCTGTGGACTCCAGAGTGAGCTCCAGAGAGCCACAACCAAACCTGCTCCTCACAGTTTGCCGGGTCTCTTGCATCTTACACTACCTTCTCAAGCAGCATTTCTGCTGGTAGTCTGGTCTAAAACTGTCATGTCTAAACCACATAATGAGCCTAGACATTGGGATAACAACCCTGACTGTTAAATAACATTTATATACATAGAATTGCACAAAATGTTATTTCCAATGAGAGATATTTTTGGGTAAAAAAAAAAAAATAAAGTTAACCTAGCAAAAGGTTTCTAATAATTTTTTAATTTTTTTTACATATTAGTTTATTTACTTTACATCCTGAGGGTGCTCCCTCCCTTCCCTCCTCTCATTCCCTCCCACTTCCCCTCTTTTTCCCTTTTCTTCTCCCTTTCCCCCAGAAAAGGGGAGCCTTCCTCCCCCCATAATAACCTTCCACAGCACATCAAGTCACATCAGGATTGAACATATCTTCATCCCCTAAGGCCAAGCAAGGTAATGCTGCCAGGGGGAAGTGATCCAAAAGCAGGCAACAGAGTCCATGTTCAAAACAGCCCCTCCACTGACCAGGTGCCTCATGTGAAGACCAGGTCTGAAACATGTGTACAGGGGCTCTAGGTTCAGAACATGCATGCTCCTTAGTTGATGTCTCAGTCTTCAAAAGCCCCCATGGGACTGGGTTAGCTGTCTCTGTTGATCTTCTTGTGAGGCTTCTGTCCCCTCCATGTCTTTCCATCTTTCCCTCAATACTTCCACAGGACCCCCAGAGCTCTGCCCTATGCTTGGCTGCAAGTCCCAACATCTGTCTAGTTCTACTGCAGGCTGGAGCCTCCCAGGTGACAGTCAAATTAGGTTCTTGTCTGCAAGCATAGCAGATCATTATTAGTGTCAGGGGCTGCTCTCTACCTTGATGTGGGTCTCAGGTGGGGATAGTCATTGTTTGGACTTTCCCTCAACCTCTGTTCCCTCTTTATCCCTGCACTTCTTGTAGGTGGGATAATTTTTGGATCACAGGTTTTGTAGGTGGGTTGTAGTTCCCCTCCTTCCTCTAGTCCTGCCTGGCTCGGAGGTGGTCACTTCAGTCTTCAAGGCCTCCCTTCCCCCATTAGGAGTTTCAGATAGAGTCACACCCATATTCTCCCAGGAGCCTACCCAGCTGGACCAAGAGATCTCCCCGCACCCCCTCTCCCGTTTTTTCTCTTGTTCCCAGCCCTCTCACCTCCCACCCCTGTTCTCTCCATGTCTGATCCCCACCCTTTTTTTTCCCTCCCCATTCTATGGCCTGCCTGGTTACTTCTCTTCATCCACTTCTTTCTATTCTACTTCCCCTGCTAAGTGACATTCAGGCACCCTCCCTTAGACCCTCCCTGTTAATTAGCTTCTATGGGTCTGTGGATTATAGTATGATTATCCTGTACTATAGGTCTAAAATCCACATATAAGTGAGTACATATCTTTTGCATCTTTCTGGGTCTGGGTTACCTCACTCAGGATGATCTTTTCTAGTCCCACTTATTTAGTCCCACCTAAAAGTTTCATGATTCATTTGTTTTTAAAAGTTGAGTAGTATTCCATTGTGTAAATATACCACAATTTCTGTATCCATTCTTCCACTGAAGGACCTCTAGGTTGTTTCCAGGTTCTGGCTATTATGAATAAAGCTGCTATGAACTTAGTTGAGCAAATGTCCTTGCATGGTAGAACATCTTCTGGTTTTTGTCTAGTAGGGGTATATCTGGGTCTTGAGGTAGAACTATTCTCAAATTTCTGAAAAAGCACTAGATTGATTTCCAGAGAGGTTGTACAAGTTTACACTCCCACCAGCAATGGAGGAGGGTTCCCCTTTCTCCACATCCTCACCAGCATGTTTTGTCACTTGAGTTTTTTATCTTAGTCATTCTCACTAGTGTGAGATGGAATCTTAGAGTCATTTTGATTTGCATTTCTTTGGTGGCTAAGGACACTGAACATTTCTTTAAGTGCTTCTCAGCTATTTAATATTCTTCTGTTGTGAATTCTCAGTTTAGCTTTGTACCCCAGTTCTTTTTACTTCTTCATCTTCTTCTTATTAATTACAGTTTATTCACTTTATATCCCACCTGTAGCTCCCTCTCTCCTCCCCTCCCAATCTCACTGTCCCTCCCTCTTCTCCACCAAGTCCCTCCCCCAGTCCACTGATAGGAGAGCTCTGCCTCTCCTTCCTTCTGATCCTAGTCAATCAGGTCTCATCAGGAGTGGCTGCATTGTCATAACAGTTCAGTGCCCAAGTGGGTTCCATTGTAATGAGAACTGGGACTGTCTCTGACATGAACTGATTTGCCTGCATTTGATCACCTCCCCCTCAGGGGGGTGCAGCCCTACCAGGCCACAGAGGAAGACATTGTACCCCAGTTCTTAATTAGATTATTTGATTTCTTGTGTTTAATTTCTTAAGTTCTTTGTATATATTTAGATATCAGCTCTCTGTCTGATGTAGGGTTGGTGAAGATCTTTTCCCAATCTGTAGGCTGCCATTTTGTTCTATTGACAATGTTCTTTGACTTACAGAAGTTTCTCAATTTCATGAGATTCCATTTATTAATTGTTGGTCTCAGACCCTGTGCTGTTGGTCTTCTATTCAGGAAGTTGTCTCTTATGCCAGTGAGTTCCAGATTTTTCCCCAATTTGTCTTCTAATAGATTTAGAGTCTGTGGTTTTATGTCAAGGTCTCTGAACCACTTGGACTTGAGTTTAGTGCAGGGTGATAAGTACAGTTCTAATTGAGTTTTCTATATGCAGACATCCATTTCTACATGCAGACATCCATATAGACCAGCAGCATTTGTTGAAGATGCTTTCTCTTTTCCATTGTATGGTTTGGGCTTCTTTGTTGAAAATCTAGTGCCTGTAGGAGTATGGATTCATTTCTGGGTCTTCAATTTGGTTCCATTGATCAACCTGTCTGTTACTATTCCAATACCATGCAGTTTTTATTAATATTGCTCTGTATTATAGCTTCAGATCAGGGAGGTTGATACCACCAGAAGTTCTTTTATTGTACAGAAATGTTTTGGCTATCCTGGGTCTATTATTTTTCCAGATGAAGTTAATGGTTGCTCTTTCCAGGTCTGTAAAGAATTGTGTTGGAATTTTGATGGGAACTGCATTGAATCTGTAGATGGTTTTTGGCAGGATGGCCATTTTTACTATGTTAATTCTATGGATGCAAGAGCAAGCAAGATCTTTATATCTTCTAAAATCTTCAATTTCTTTTTTCAGAGACTTGAAGGTCTTATCATACAGGTCTTTCACTTGCTTGGTTAGAGTTACACCAAGATATTTTCTATTATTTTTGGCTATTGTGAAGGGTGTTGTTTCCCCTAATTTCTTTCTCAGCCCTTTTGTCACTTGTATAAAGGACACCTACTAACTTTTTGAGTTAATTTTCTATACAGACACTTTGTTGAAGGTGTTTACCAGCCATAGGAGGTCTCCAGTAGAATCTTGGCAGTCACTTATGTGTACTATCATATCATCTGTGAATAGTGATGCTTTGACTTCATGTCTTCCAATTTCTATCCCCATGATCTCCTTTACTTGTCTTATTGCTCAAGTACTAAATTGAAGAGATATGGTGAGACTGGGTGCCCTTGTCTTGTCCTGATTTTAACAGGAACACTTTAAGTTTCTCTCCATTTAATTTGATGTTGGCTTTTGGCTTGCTGTATATTGCCTTTATTGTGTTTAGGTATCAGCCTTGAACCTCTGATATCTCCAAGACTTTGAACATGAACTGGAGTTGGACTTTGTAAAAGGCCTTTTCAGCATCTAAAGAGATGATAATGTAGTTTTGGTCTTTTAATTTATTTTTATGGTGGATTATGTGGATGTATTTTAGTAGGTTGAATCATCCCTGCATTCCTGGAATGAAGACTACTTGATCATGGTGGATGATAGTTTTGATGTGTTCCAGGATTCGGTTTGTAAGTATTTTATTGAGTATTTATATATCAATGTTCATAAGAGAGATTGATCTGAAATTCTCTTTCTTTGCTGAGTCTTTGTGTGTTTTAGCTATCAGGGTAACTGTGGCCTCATAGAATGATTTTGGCAATGTTCCTTCTGTTTCTATTTTGTGAAATAGTTTGAGGAGCATTGGTATTAATTCTTCTTGAAAAGTCTGGTATAATTCTGTGCTCTGGCCCAGAGCCCTCCAAGTTGGGATGCTTTTGATGATTGCTTCTATTTCCTGAGGGGTTATAGGTTTATTTAAATTGTTAACCTGATCTTGACTTAACTTTGATAAGTAGTATCTATCAAGAAAATCATCCATTTCATTTAGATTTTCCAATATTGTGGAATACATGTTTCTGATGTATGATCTAATGATGCTTTGGATTTCCTGGGCATCTGTTGTTATATCTCCCTTTTAATTTCTGATTCTATTAATTTGGGTACTTTTCCCTTTGTCTTTTAGTTAGTGGCTAAAAGTTTGTCTATCTTGTTGATTTTCACAAAAAAACAAAAATACCAAAAACCAAAAAACAGCTCTTGGTTTTGTTGATTCTCTGTATTATTCTCTTTGTTTCTAGGTTATTGACTTCAGCCC
The DNA here is from genome assembly GCF_030254825.1 of Meriones unguiculatus. Taxonomy (NCBI): domain Eukaryota; kingdom Metazoa; phylum Chordata; class Mammalia; order Rodentia; family Muridae; genus Meriones; species Meriones unguiculatus. The sequence goes on along the minus strand of NC_083359.1, from coordinate 112,140,699 downwards.
GGAGATTAATTATGCCTGCCATCAATTCCTCATGGGTGTTTTTGCTTCTCTTTTCTAGAGCTTTCAAGTGAGCTGTTAAGTTGCTAGTATGAGCACTCTCCACTTTCTTTATGAAGGCACTTAGAGCTGTGAAATTTCATCTTAGCACTGCTTTCATCAGGTGCCATAAGTTTAGGTATGTTGTGCCTTCATTTTCATCAAATTCTAGATAGTCTTTGATTTCTTTCTTTATTTCCTTTGTGACCCAGTGGTCACTAAGTACAGAGTTGCTCAATTTCCATGATTTTGTAGGTATTCTATTGTTTCTGTTGTTGGTGAAGGCCAGCTTGAATCCATGGTGGTCTGATAGAATACAACGTGTTATTTCACTTTTTTTGTGTATTTGTTGAGGCTTGCTTTATGTCCTAATATGTGGTCAATTTTGGAGAAGATTCCATGAAGTACTGAGAATAACATATACCCTTTTGTGTTTAGATGGAATATTCTGTAGTTATCTGTTAGATCCAATTGACTCATAACATTGGTTAGCTTTGTTATTCTCTGTTTAATTTCCATCTCAATGATCTGTCCATTGGTGAGTTAGGTGTGTTGAAGTCTTCTACTATTAACATGTGGGGTTCTATGTGTGACTTAAGCTTTAGTAATGTTTCTTTTACAAATGTGGGTGCACTTGCATTTGGAGCATATATGTTCAGAACTGAGATGTTATCTTGATCAGTTTTTCCTTGATGAGTATGAAGCACCCTTCCTCATCTCTTTTGATTAATTTTTGTTGAAAGTCTATTTTATTAGGTATTAGAATATCTACTCCAGCTTTCTTCTTGTGACTGTTTGCTTGGAAAACATTTTTTCCAGCCCTTTTTTCAGTGGTAATGTCTATCATTATTGCTGAGGTGTGTTTCTTGTATGCAACAGAATGTTTATGCATCCATTCTGTTAGCCTGTGTCTTTTTCTTGGGGAGTTAAAGCCATTGAAGTTGCGAGATATTAATGACCAGATGTTACTTCCTGTTATTTTTATGTTGGTGGTGATAGACTGTGTGTGCGTGCTTCCTTTCTTTTGATTTTGCAGCTGTGGAATTATTTGTGTCCTGTGTTTTCCTGGGTATAATTACTCTCCTTGAATTGGAGTTTTCATTCAAGTATCTTCTGTAGGGGTGGGTTTGTGGCTAGGTACTGTTTAAACTTGTGTTTTTCATGGAATATCTTGTTTTCTCCATCTATGGTGATTGAAATTTTGCTGGGTATAGTAGTCTGGGTTGATATCTGTGCTCTCTTAGTGTCTGCATGACATCAGTCAAGGCCCTTGTGCTTTCATAGTCTCTGTGTTTCTCAGGTGTGATTCTGATAGGTTTTCCTTTATATGTGACTTGGCATTTTTCCCATGCAGCTTTAAATATTCTTCTTTTGTTTTGTACATTTTTGATTATTATGTGACTGGAGGATTTTCTTTTCTGGTCCAATCTTTTTGGTACTCTGTAGGCTTCTTGTATGTTTATAGCATTTCTTTCTTTAGGTTGCAGAAGTTTTCTTTTATGATTTTGTTGAAAATATTTTCTGGGCCTTGGGGTTTAAAATATTCTTTCAATTCTATTATTCTTAGGTTTGGTCTTTTCATATTATCCCAGATTTCTTGGATTTTTGTGTCAGGAACTTTTTAGACTTAACATTTTCTTTGACTGATGTATCAATTTCTTTAATTGTATCTTCTACACCCGAGAATCTCTTCTTTCATCTCTTGTAGTCTGTTATTGATGCTTGTGTCTGTAGTTCCTTTTCTCTTCCCTAGGTTTTCCATCTCAGGATTGCTTCAGTTTGTGTTTTCTTTATTGCTTTTATGTCCATTTTAAGGTCATGGACAGTTTTATTCATTTCCTTTTCCATTTGGTTGTATTTTCTTGTGTCTCTTTAAGGGACTTACACAGTTTCTTCACCTGTTTGATTGTATTTTCCTGTGTTTCTTTAAGGTATCTTTGCAGTTCCTTCACCTGTTTAGTTGTATTTTCCTGCAGTTCTTTAAGGTATTTATTTTCTTCTTTTAAGGCCCCTATTAAATTCATAACCTCAGATTTAAGATTTTTTTTTTTTTTTTTTTTTTTGCATCCAGTGTGATGTATCCTCAGGGCTTGCTGTGGTAGGATATCTGGGTTTTGGTGGTGTTATATGGCCCTGGGTTTTGTTGCTGGTGTTCTTGTGCTGACCTCTAGCTGTTTGGTTTAGCAGGCCTGATGCTCTCTGATGGTAATAGGTCTCTGGGATTGTAGGTAGAGCTCGTGGCCCTGGACGGCCTCAGTCGTCTGGTTTTCTAGCTGTTCCTTGATCCTTACTGGTCTCGAGTGCCTCAGATCAGTGTGGGTCTCAGGAAATGTCGCAGGCCAGGGGACTGCTATTCTCTGATCTCTGCTGGTCTCAAGGCTCTTAGATCAGTGTGTGCCCTAGGAAATGGTGCAGGTTAGGGAACTGGAGTGTGGGGCATGCAGGGGAAGTGGAGGACAGAGGGCCCTGGGAAGGCCTGACCACTGTTGCAGGCAGGCTGTGGCAGGCCAGTAGATGGGGTAGGGGGTGTCTGACCTACTGCTCCCTGATCGGTGTGGTCTCGGGGGTTGAGGTGAGGAGTGGTGCAGATCAGTGTTGGTCCCAGGAAAAGGTGTAGACCAGGGAGCTTCTGTTCCCTGATCTGTACTGGTCTCAGGAGCCGAAGATCAGTGACAGATTCCAATAATTTAATATTTGTTTATCTGTTTTTAACTGTTTTAATCCTTGTTAATATTGTTTTCTATATTACTCAGACACAAATAGTACCAACCGGGAGAGGACCAAGGCACAAAGTCAGGCCTCCCCTCACACTGCCTCATGTGAACTCCACAAGACAGTTGAAGGTTTAGGGTTGATTATATTCTGTTTCAGAAGAAAAAAAAAAGACTTGAGAAAACATATAGCTATAGATTGAGTGGTAGAAAGACGTGCTTTCCCAACTGCCATGTCAGGCCCAAAATATGTGGAAACTCAGGGGAACCATAAAGCAGAAGAGGAAGAAAACAGAAGGTGGTGGGTTTTACACGTGTTGTGCTAACCAGAAGATTCTTCAGAATGGTTACAGGTATTTCAGAGCTAATATCTCCAGTTAAATTGAGAATCACCATATTCTCACACAACACTCACTCACTGCAGAGGCTGCACAGTCGTTATTACCCTAAGTTGGAAATAAAAGCATGACAGGGCAACTCTTACAGACACAAACTGCTTATGACAGGAAAGACAAGGTCCACTTTCAGCTTTGCTCAAGGTCATGCAACCTCTATGTAACATTCTAACCACTCTAACCATGTGGATGCCAATGGAAGATACTGAGTAAGAAACAGAGAGGTACAGAAAACACACTGGCTACTGTGGAAATTCCAGTGGAAGACGGGAGTGACTGAAGATGCCTGTTGTCCTCAGTGTTGATCTGTGTCACACTAATAGCTGCCCTCTACTCCACACAAAATAACTGCCATGTGCTGCAGCCTACAGGTTAAGTTTCCTATATTCAGGCTTCAACCTTTAAACTGCACAGGCTCTCCACAGAATAAAAGGGAAGTGAGTTTTTGTATTATCTAATGTTCATATCATAGCATTGGTTACAGAGGGTATATACATTGTACCAAATAGTTTATAAGAAAAGTCTGATTAAGCTGTTAACTGATGAAGAGACACAAAGCAGCTAGCACTGTGTGTCTTCTGTACCTCTCTGTTTCTTATTCAGTATCTTCCAGTGGCTCCACATGGTTAGAATGGGCAGGGCAGCCATGCTGTAACATAGAGGTTGCATGACCTTGAGCAAAGCTGAAAGTGATTTGGGTGAGAGCACCAACCTACTTGGGCAAATAAAATTCTCTCTTTTGAGAATCAGAACTGAGATTACATTTGTCCTGTCTGTCTAAACTCTTCAATGGTGAATTTTATTATCAGGTATTATTTATATTGTTGAGAACTTTGGTGTGCCCTGAAGACAGGGAAGCTTGTCAATTGTGAGAACTAGAAATGGTGGATTCACAAATTTATGGCAAGAGAATAGCTAAAAGAGATGGAGGAACTCCACAGACCTACTCACTCTGTGAAATAAAGCTCCTTTTAAAACATCTATAATTTTAAAGATATATGCTATCTTTTTTTGATTAAGGTTTTTTAAAGGAAGTTTTTTGTGAGAAATATTAGCTGTCCAATGCACTGTGGTATCTGACATGCAAGAGACGGTCGTTTACTAATTCAAAAAATCTTAACACACATCACATGTGTGATGTGTCAGGCACTATCACAGGAGTCAGAGGTAGGTCAGAACAAAGCTGATGGAGAACTCTGGTTCTTCTGCACCAAATCTTAGCAGAGAAGCATGTGGTGTTGACAAATAGCCCATATGTTAGTACGTTACTTTAATTATTTTCAGACACTTGAGGCTAAACAGATATATTGCAAAGGGACTTGGTCTAAGAAGATTTTCTCTAGACTCCAACCATCTGATAGAAAGAACATTCTACACTGACTCAAGCAGTTCTTCTGTAGCTCTAGTGACTTCACAGTCACCTAGAAACCTTAAACCACAGCTTCTCCCACACCAAGCTTCTCCCTCAGATGAACTGGGGTAGACTTTTAGGGTATGCATCTTCATTAGTCTCCTAGGTGACAATGCAAATCCTAGGGTGCTCAAGTACCCACAGTGTAGAGAGTATGTGAGCCTGGGTCAATGGTGGTTCCAAACAATGTTTGCAGAACAATCATCCATCTTTTACAAATGCCTCCCCCACCGAAAAACAAAACAGAAGAGGAGAGGACATCTAAATGCCCATTGAGAGATATAAAAGGGTAGTAAGTCAGTGGAATGGAATAGGATTAAGCTTTAAAACAGAATAAAAGACAGTCCAATGCTACAAAATAGATGAACCTTGAACACATGGTGCTGAGTGAAAGAGACAAATCACAAAAGCACATATGGAATGTCTAAAAAACCAAATCCATGGATGCAACTGGTCTTTGTCAGGGGACTAGGGATGAAGGGTGGGGACACCCTGATAATGGGTATCTTACAGAATGATGAGTACCAACTGGAGGGTGGTGGCCTCTGATTTATTTTCTAATCCGTAGGTTGATGGTAGAGACTTCTTCGCAGAAGACAGATTAATAAGAGAAAGGTCCACAGGTCTATTTAAAAAAAATCCATATGGCTGAAGCTTTCAGAAATGAAAACCCAAGGAAACAGGAAAAACTGTACTTACACTTAGGTTGGTAAAGGGTTCACTGTCATGTGGAGGTGAGACAGGAGGGAGCCATCGTGAAAAACTATACAAACTCTTGAGGACTCAGCGAATCCTGTATCCAGAGAAGAGCTGATATAAAGAAAACTGCACAGCCTACTGGCTGAAATTACAAAGCTCGGAACCAGGATCCCTGGGTGCTAAGCCTGACTCTGCATGTACTTACCTGTATCCTTGTTTAATTTACCATTTAAGAGAATTCAAAAGCAGAACATCATGATAGAATTTTAATATAACCACTGGCACATTGGTTTCTCGATAAAGTATGCTGAATGTCAGGCTCTACCTCTCAAAGAGCCAATAAAACATATTAAGTATTTGTCCAGTCTCTAATGTAACTTTAATCACTGTGAAAATCTGCTTTGGGATCTAAGAAGGTGAAACTCTGCCACGGTTAATCCTCAAATAGGCTTATAATCTCTCAGAGGGTGTAGTGATTTCTAGGAGACCACATAGCTCAAAAAGCAAGATGGAGACAGGCATGAAGTCCAGAGATGCAGACCCTCAACATCATTACCCTCCAACACTGTGTCTCACAGCCTCACAGAGACCAAATATGAATTCACTTGTGTCTCTTAAAATTGTATTCTTAGGATGGGGCTGTTTCTGTTCATAAAGTCTTCCTGCATAAGCAGAAAGACAAGTTTGTCCCAGGCAAGCATATAAAAACAGTATGTCAGCATATGTCTATGACTCCACTGCTGGGGACGACACCTGGGGAGTGCTAGCCAAACAGCCTACCTGAATTGGCAGGCTCTGGGCCAATGAGGGCATCCACGTGAAAAGCCAAAGTGTAGGGTAATCAAGGAAAAAACAACTCTCTATTACAGATATAGCTGCTATGAACATGGTTGAGCAAATGCCATTGTGTGGGGGAGCATATAGCTGAAGTACAGAGAGTTCCAGTTTTCTCAGAAAGTGCCAGATTGAATTTTTCAGAGAGGTTGCACACATTTGCACTCCCACCAGAAAATGGAGGAGGGTTCCCCTTTCTCTACATCCTTTGCAGCACATGTTGCATTTGAGTTTTGATCTGCCATTCTGACAGGTGTAAGATAGAATCTCAGAGTCTTTTGCATTTCCCTGATGACCAAACAGACCCAGAAAGACACATATGGCATATACTCACTTATAAGCAGATTTTAGTCATATAGTACAGGATAGACATACTGCAATGCACAGACCCTGGGAAGGTAAGTCCAATGGACATCTTGGGCTTTGTGTCAGCCCACTAGTAAGGGGAGTGGGGGAAGATCCCTAACATGGACTCTGTGGCCTGCTTTTTGATGGGACTTCCCCCTGATGGGACTTCCCTGTAAGGCCACAGGGGAGGAAGATGAACTCGTCCTCACATGAATCGATGAGCTGGGATGTCTGGATAGGGGGCTTCTCTTTTCTGAGGAATAGGGGAGAGAGAAGCAAGAGGGAGGGTGGAACTGGGAGTATAGAAAGGAGGGGCCTATGACCGAGATGTAAATTGAATTAATTAAAAAAAAAAAAAGAAAAAGTAAAACAGCTCTCATCTACCTTTGCTCTCCATATGTATATGCACATGTGTTCAAATGCCTGCACACACACACACACATACACACACACACACACACACACACACACACACAGAAACTCATATATATACATTCACAAATATAAATAAATAGAGTGGTTTTTTTGTTGTTGTTGCGAATTCTTTAATGTGTAAAATATTTCTTCCGGCTTTAGTAGGAACAAAGTATGGAAAAGGCAGTTAAGAAGTGAGTGGATGCCTAGCATTTCCTACTTCACTTGCTAGCCAGTCATCAGTGGTTCTCCTATTTGTACTCCAAAGCTTTTCATAGCAAACCAGCAAGGTTTCCTGCCCACATATTTGCTTCTCTTGACTAAGGAGACCAGCTGGATCCATGTCAGGCTGGAATGATGGCCCAGGTCACTCTTTTGCCATGCCTCAAGATGCAAACCTGTCTCATCTTATTCAGGGACATTAAGGAAAGCTGCTTGGTGTTGCACATCAAATTGATTTCATGCCAAGATTTTACTCAACCACAGGTGATAACCATTGAAGTGTCAAAGCCTTACAAGAAACATAAACACATCTGATGCAAAGAGCCCTTTGTTTTTAATGACATGTCGAATTAGGCACCTTCCCTTAGATCTGACACAGGCTGGGCTGTTTGCTGAGAAGCAGAAATGAAACACGTAAGATTTCAAATTGGAATGGCAGGAAAAGTCAAAGGACATTAGGTTCAGGGTTGACTACATATTTAGAGTTAGTCTCTCTCTTTTTTTCTCTCTCTTCCTCTCTCCCTCTCTCTCCCATACGTGCCAATCCTTGGCTGATGCAATGGCACTCCAGCTTCTCTGACTCAAAGATGATACTGACGTGTTTGTCCTCCCTAGAGAGAAAGCCTGTGGCTTAGAAATTGCTTAAATCTACCCACATTCACCCTCTTCTGGGTCATGTCTGTTCAAGGTGACATGTCTCAAGACAAGCATTCTTAGCAGACATTCGGGCTGTCCAGTGTGGAGTCTGCCCACAGTGTAGACTGCCTTTCCTCCCCAGCCTAAGGGATGCATAATCACTCCTCTAATGAGTTTTCTAGCTTCCATTTTCCCTGAAATCTTTTTTGTCCAGCTGTGTTTACTCTTTTTATTTTTTGTATTCTGTCTGAAGAAGACAGAATTTGCATAATTAAGAATGACCCTAGCCATCTCTGCTAATGCCTCCACTAAAACCTCTGACTGTCCCTGTTAACTAATTACATCTATCATTGTGTCAGGCAGGTAAAAGACTCCTTCAGTCTGTTGAGACAACATTATTCACCTGGGATTATCAAAGGTTTCAATTCTGGCCATTAGCTGAAATTGCTGGGGTCATTCATTATAGCAAACTGTGTATACCTTCCAGAGACACAGAGTAAATGCAGAATCAGAAACAGATTAAAGAGCCATGCGTCAGGAGCTGGAGTCCCAGCTGCAGTCCTTCTGTTCTTTGGAGCTCAAGGATGAAAAATGAAGAGGAAAATCCTCCCTTTCCTCCCTCAAAGCAGTAAATACTCCAAGTGTTTGCCTTACGATGTTTTACCCCTATTGCAGTCAGCCTTTAAAGTATCTGGTTTAAGAAATCGATAACAAAAACATGAATCAGAAAATAAATTTAATTTGAAACTAAATCCAAAATAAGGCTGACAAGCTAACGCCCTGTCATGAGTAGGTGTCTCCTGTGAGCCATGGACTGTAGATCGGGACATTTGTTATTAGAACAGAGGTGGTGGGCACGTGGGTAATCTTCCCATTAGCTCATTCCAGCCATTGAAAGTGAACAAAGAGAGTTAAGTTAAAGATTATATTTAACCAAAAAAAAAAAAAATCATGAAGGAGAATAAAAACATCATTGCAGGATGTGAAATAGAGGTATAATTGTTCCTAGGCTGGAGAACAAGGCCAGGCAACAGAACGATTCCTTGTAAATATGCATTTTGTTTACCTGGCACATCTTCCCTCTTCTCTACAGAATTCAGCATCTTTATCATAAGCCACATATATATGCGCATATATATTTTTATACTGATCCCAGTCCATTATACAGAAAAACTATGATGAACTTGGTAAAAAAATATAACAAGTAATACGCTAGAATAGAATGTTGAAATTAAAAGATAAGTTACCTGAAATAAAGATTCTCAGCGAGCTAACTGTAGTGGCATATGGCCAGGATGGTGGACAAGAGGGTCATCCATGAGTCTGAGGCCATCCTGGGCTACATAAGGAGTTCATGCCTTCCAGGACTACACACCTGTCAAAAGTAAAACAATAAAGAGCATAACTAGCAATTAAACAACATTGTTCGCTAATAGTATGGTAGTGTGAGTCCTGAGGGGAAAAAGCGCATCCTCCAATCATAATGTCCAATTTACCTTCTTAGACACGCTTCTGCGGGAAGGCACGTGGGTGCAGTGCTCATTAGATGTGTGCTTGTCTTACAGAAAGAGCAAGCTGAGAGATCACAGACCAAACCGTTAGAGAAACAACATGTCAGTCACATCTGTGTAAGTGGATAGAATCTATTTTTTCCCTTCAGTTTTTAGAAATCTGAGATAAAGACAGTCAGGAGAAGAAAAGAAGAATGAAATTTGCGATGAGTAGGTTGCTTCTTCACCACACAGTTCAGTTGTGAGTTAAGTGGTGAACATCACCCTGGGGATGTATCTGGGAGCAAAAGACACAAGAGACCTACCTCTGCCGGACTGCTCTTCTATGTCAGAGGTCAGACCCTCAATGCAGTGAATTAGAGGTTCCGCACGTGGGAGGCAGCTGACAGCATAGGAGCATCGGACATGGGTGTGGAGGCTCAGCAGAACCAGAGGCTTTGCATAAAGGCAGCTGTGGAGGGTTTCACTGAGAGGACCCAGCATTCAAAAGCTTAGGCCTTGAAGGAGCACGTGGACATCTGAGGAAGGGTCCTTCCAGCAGAAGAGCAGAGTCTCCCGTGTCCTGAGCTGGGAGTGTGCCGGACCTGTTCAAGAGGCGTGAGCTTGTGACACTCCAAACAAAGAGGGGAGTGGCTTCTAGAAGGACAGGAGTGACCAAGTGACATGGAAAGAAAGATCCATGTCTCCTTCTGTACCACGGATGGGTGGGAAGTGAAGGAGGAAGACACTAATTTGTGTTTTTAGAGGCTTGTTTTGGCCACTGTCCTGAGAGTGGCCTGTGTGCATGGGGAGGAAAGAAGGAACGTTAAGCAACTGGAGTGGGAGAAAGACAGCCTTCCTCTGACTCCCGGCAGCTGGTGTAGAAGAGAGGCAAGTGCTCGGCCAACACAACACTTCTTACCGTCAGTGCTAGCAAGACCCGTTTCTAGATCAGATGGCAAAGGAGAGGGCCAGGCACCCTCCCTCAGGGTGCTAAGAGGTTTTCCTGAGTGCCTGGAAACATGGAGATGCCATTATTAGGGTGTGAAAGAAATAGCTTTGGTTTCTAGACTAATAAGAATTCTTAAAATTCTTGATTTCATAATGAGATTCTATTGGCCACCGAGGTAAGGCTTTTGAGCATGCAGACATTTGGACATTCTAGGCTAATGTCCATTATACATACTTATGGGAACTTTCAGCATACAGGTATCATTTTAAGTCATTGCCCTGCGGAATAATGACAATGTGAAGAGGCCAAGGACTGAGGTCATATAATATCCAAACTGATGAGGATGTGGGGGAGAAGGTGACCCCATAGAGACATTAACAACATTCCAGGAAGCAGTCAATAGTGGGGCAGTGGCTGACGTGGAAAGGACTAAGCCACTGTGCCAAGAACTGGGGTGGTGACAGGAAGCTGAGAGAGGAGTGCAGGCTTAACAGACTACGAGAAGCCAAGCCAACTGACGGACAGGTCCAGCCACTGAGCAGGCTTGGGGGTGCAAAGGCCATGTTGGACTTAGTTTGACAGAAAACAAGCATCACAGTTACAGTAGAGCCTGTAGGGCACAGTCTACTCTGTGCCCTACACAAACACTTGGCGAGTTCTTATAAGGTGAATAAATGCTGTAATATCCATCCAGGCTCTGTTTCATCCTTCTTCACATGCACTGTCCTGATATTTTAATTAATTACCTTCATGTTTATAACTTTATCAGTCAGGCATTTATTTCTAGCCACCATAGTTCAGTCTTGCCTGCTCAAAAAATGTGCTTTTAAATTTTCTTCTCATCTATGGGTTTCCTTCCATCTTTCTCTAAAGAACCCATGCATCTGACTTTGAACAGAAGTTGCCAGCGTTACCAAAACGATACAAATAGAAAACACATGCTGCCTGGTGAAAAAGAACTCCACCTCATCTAGTCTCAGTGAGGGAGCAGACACCAGCTAGATCAAGCTGTCAATTTTTAGAAAAATCAAAGAACAAAAGAATGTTGAACTCCACCAGGAGTATACTGTCAATCAATCCCACAGTTAGAAGACTGTAATGTTGAATGAATGTCCTTAGTTTCCATCACAGGCAGAGTCCAGAGCAAGGAAAGTTTGAGTATGCTCAGAGAGATAGTAATAGCCTGTTTGTGAGCTTGTGACAAAGATCAACTAGCCAGTGAAAAACTAATGAAGCAGAGGGAACACAGAAACCAGCTGGGGTCTTGATCTTATGCATGCAACAGGGAGAGCCAGGGCATGGGCTGGCTTAGCAGTCAGTAGGCATAGACTCACAGAGGGCAAGCACTTACTTGCATAGCATGGGAGAAAGAACAGAGGGTAGGATGATGAGGGACTGGGATGATCAAACATCTCCAGTTCCTCCATGAAGCTCTCCTCAGGACAGAAGATGTACAGGGAATAAATAAGATGGACTTGGAAAAAAATGGGAAAGAAAATACTGATTGTTTCTGATGCCTCTTGCTGTTGCTGCTATTTTTGTTGTTTGGATTAAAGTTCTCTGGTCCTGGATAGTTGCAGGGAACTCATAAGCTTGATTGACAGAAGAAAAATTACAGCCTAAATTCTCCTTAAAACTGTATCCTCACGAACCCCCTTGTTATAAGTCATCTGCCTCTATATCACAGGGCACTATAAGTATCATGTCACCATAGCTGATTTTTTCTACCCAGGACTGGCTGTGTGTTGAGTAAGCTACTCTGGGCCACTTCCCAGAATCCACTTCCCTTTGTAACTCTTGATTAGTGTAATTCTCAGGAATCACAAGCTTTGGAAGGCAGAAAGAAGAGCGCACCTATTTCCACTATCTACACTTTATTCAAGGTGCCCGAGCCATGTTGGCCCCTCCTTGGGGTAACCATCACCTTGGTGGCCCCTTCACCATAGTAACCCCTAACTGTGGTGGCTCTCTACAGTGCCCTGGTCCACTGGTCAGCTCCAGGTCTTTGGATCCCCAAGAAGCCACAAATCTTCATCAGCTTTAGTCTGAAGCATAAGGATATACCTCTAAGGTGAAGGGAGATAGCCGTTCCCCTCTGGCCAACTGTGACATTGGCATTAGCAGTAGCAAGAAACAGAAGAGGCTGTTCCCATGGCTTCACAGCTGCTCTGAGGGGTCCAGCTTCCCTCTTCTCTCATCCATAACCAGGTTTCTTTTCTGTCTGCTGGTCTGGCTGGCCTGAAGAAACTTCATAGTTGACATCAACAGCCAGGCAGTAGACAGCTTTGCCAGCTTGAACAGTGACAGAAGAGCTCATCTCTATAAAAACACCCTAGTCCACATCATGCAGTGTTTTGGCTTCTCTGATCCAGCTCTAACTGGTACTCTGGCTGATGCCTGTTCCATCATCTCTGCCGTGTATTGGCTCTGCTGTCCTCCAATAATGTTGTCGCAGTCCAGCTGATGAGAGTTCCTCCCCACAGTCCCCCAAACTCCAGCAACAGCTGGTCTCCAGCGACCTCTCGCTTGTGGCAGCAAGGCCATGGCATTCAACCCAAAGGATGCTTCCTCCCTTGAGTGAATCAAACCACAATTGCTAACATGCAACAATGTAGCTGCCACGCCTGGACCCGAGATGAAATGCTTTTTTTTAAGAGCTAATCAGATTCTACATTAATGAGAGAAATATGAAGCTAATCAACACCACAGAAGGTCTCTAGGCTCAGGCCTATTAAACTTCATAAAAAATTAATGACTGCAAGAGCAGGCTCTTTGTGAGGGGTCTCCTGTGGCTGGATAAGGGCCTGAAGTCCCATTCACCTCTCATTACATTGAATTAGCCTCACTTTCCAGCCCAAAATATCATCCATCAAGTGGCGTTTTCCACTGGGTGTTGGACAGCCAGTGTTTGAAAACACTTGTGAAATATTTATTTCTTCTCTTCATTCCCTGGCCCCTCCCCTCTCAGGCAACTTCCTCACACTTCATTCATGATGGCTTTTCCCATTTTAATTAAAGAGATTTGTACTCCTAAAGCCTTCTGGGAAACATCTTCAGTGATTGTGGTTTGCTGAGGCCTCTGGAGCCATTTGGCAGCAAATCCCTCGCCCCGTGCTCGGGTGTGTTCCACAGCTGCTCCAGATAGTAAGACAGAACTAGGAGGCTAGAGACCAACCGAGCTGAAAAATAATCCCAGAACCCCATACTGGTCAGTTTTCCTTATGTGAGGGTTGACTGCAATCATTAAAATCAGTTTAGAAGAACGAAACCTTATGTGAGGGTTGACTGCAATCATTAAAATCAGTTTAGAAGAACGAAACAAAAGACAAACAGAAAAAAAAAGTGCCATAGAATGCCACGAGTAGCCCAAGACAATGCAAATGCCTCCCCCCCCTTTGCTCTTGGCCTAGACTGTCACTCACCTTCACGAGTTCTGGCTTTGTAGATCCCCAGCTCCATTTTCACACAGCAGGGTGGCACAGACTAACCGTGAGCAGCACACAGTTCTGTATAGTGTCATGGGAGGGCATTCTCACCCGTAAAACCATGCCACCACCTGAAGCATTCTGTGAACGATGCCAAACAGAGCTGGGGGGCTGGCTGGGATGGAACACCAGGAAGCCAGGGGAAACTGGGCCAAGTAGAAGAGTGCAAGGAAGTTGAAGTGAGAAGTAAAGACAAATCAAATGAGATCTGTCCAGGAGAGCAGTTCTTGTCCTAATGCCTCCTAAAGCCCTTTCATCTACCCGTCTCACCCATGGACCTCCAGGACTGATCCACCAAGGCCACCCAGACCCTGAGATATTCAAAATTTGTTTCCTCTTCTGAAGAGTCTAAACTTGGCCCCAGGGACTCTGCAATGCAAGCTATTAACAGTTCCTGAAGCAAGCGCAGGAAGAGGTGAGGAAAGGCAGGTAGCCTACACCAGCAGATGTCTCTGATGGCAGTGTCAGCCCCTGTCTTCACTTCTCTGCTGATGTGTACAAGAGGTCATGTGATGAGCAGTTAACACAGGATCCGCACTGTGAGGCAGGAAAGGCAGGTGAGCCCTGCAGCGCAGCAGGGCTCTGGGAATCAGCTGACACATGACATCATGCTTAGCCACTGTGTTTGCTGAGCGAATGCCTGTAACTGTGGCTTGTTCCGGATGTGCAAAATTATTCTATTACTCAGCGTTCTAAGAACAAAGTTTCCAGATCTGCTTTCCTCCAAGATCTTGATTTCTCACACACTCTAATAAACCACATATATGGAGTGGCTTAGTATAGGGGGTAAAAACCTTTAGGAGACAGTGAATCATGAAAACACATACTTTCTTTTTTTTTTTTTTTTTAAGAACATGTGCTGGAAAGATCTACCTACGCTGTTCATCACCAACAGTATTGTCAGAGATCACTGTACAGAGGCATACTTTACCACTAAACGGTTTTCTGTCTGCTGCCCTTGCTCAGAGAAACAAAGGATTGTATTAATGCTATCTGTATCTTATGTGTGTCTGTGCACACATAATACATCACATATACCCATATATGCAAACATACATGAACTTTCACACATATACTCATATACACATAGACACACATACATATACACCTACACATATTATGCATATATATACATAGCCCTCCCCCTGACACACACACAGACACATTGAAATCCTAGACAGCATGGAGTCCCTGGCCCAGGTTACTCTTGTTTAATTTCTTCTGTCTAGCATTCTCTGTTGCACTCTCTCCTGACTTGATTCTCCTGAGGACTCGGTCGAGCATACGTGCTGTGTGCTTAACTCACTGTATCCTTAGAGTTCGTGCCTGAGTTGAGAATCATGTGAGTTGTGCACCACTTTTCCACTTCTGAGAAGGAAGTCAGATTATCTCAGGCTGTGATGACTTAACAAAATGTTTGCTGTTCTTTGGAATTCTCTTTACTCTGGTGTCTCTAAAGTCACTGTGCACTGGTAAGCCCCTGTATTGCTGTGTCTATCTGACTCTGCCTTAGTCACCTGGGCAAGGTCTCTAATTCTGCTTGGGCCATGGCTGATGTGGTGAAAAACAGACATAGTCACAGATGTTTCTCTGGATCAACAACAAAGCAGAGACCAAGCTATATCTTTACTGAGAGTCCTAAAGACCTGGGAGGTGATGGGAGGAAATCATTGCTCAATACAACATGTGACTTTCTCACTATCTGACCACTGGCTAGAAGATGGATGGCAAGAGTCCACACCTTCCCCGTCTCCAGATCATGCTGCCCTCACTACTCTCCAAAGCTGCTGGATGCTGACAGCTGGCAGAGGGCAATAGTCTTCCTCTGCTAATACAACCATCCTTGACCCAGTAGAATGCAGAACCAAGCCCCATGGCTCAAGCCTGGACTTGTGCTGGTGGACTGACTGTGTGAGCCGCTTTTGGTAAGAGGATGCCTATTTGATATCCTCACTGATGTAGGCTTGGGGCTGGAATCAGGAGTCCAGAACTGGTTAGCTGGTCTTTTCAGGTGAGGAAAGACTGCAAAGGCAGCAGGCTTTCAGTACCTAGTCCTGGTTTGCCTGATAGCATTCTGGACCTCTGCTACCCCGAAAGGATCTGCAACATCCTGAGATGGTGGGTGGAATAGGAAAAATGGGGGTATTTAGAGGAATACAGATCTCTGAAGGGCTGCTGTCTCTAAAGATGGCCTCTATTGAACTAACAAAGGTTCATATTCTAGATGATAAACTCTATTCCTAATCATTGGCACTGTATCTCCTGATTTTTGGAAGGTGGTAAAGATTTGGCAAGAGAGATTTGCATTTAAACTTTAAATTTTGAGGTGCAACCTGACTACATTGAGAACCCTGAAATCTCCAATCTGGTCATCACAGATTCAAATAATGATTAGCAAGTTGACGGTCCCAATGTCTTCACCCCTGGGTTCATTTCTTGGACTATATTGGCTACTTCTCATGTCTGGATTTTGCAAATACCCTAAGGGAGACCTTCAGGTCATTAGCCCATGTGCCTGTTATTCTCTCTCTCTCTGCCTCTCGGTTTGTGTCTGTCTCTCTCTATCTGTTTCTCTGTCTCTGTCTATATCTGTCTCTGTCTTTCTGTCTGTCTGTCTATCTTTGAACATTTAGCCATGGCTCTATTATTTCCATGGTGTCCTTACACAATTGTTTCTGTATTGTGGAAAGAGCATTTTTCTCTGTTCAAGCACTGGTCAACTGAAAATTATGCCAACCAACTAGACACAGAAGTTTCTTGACCACCTAGCCTAAGAGAACTGGCTCTCTCATAACTCCCTGTGACCTACTTTGCTCTTGGAGCATGGGACCAGCTTCCATGAGTATTGCCAGACATCTTTTCTCCCCTTTCATTAGAAACCATAGGTCTGGCTGTTTTTAAAGATGTCATCTGCCATTTCTTAACTTCTGAATATTCAGGCTTAAAAACAATATGGCACATAGTCAGTTTGTAATAAGACTGTGTTGAATAATGAGTGTTGAATAAATGGAGCAAGCAAGTGTTGGCAGGAGGAGACACAGACCTGCTTGCACCAGCAGCCCTGCCTTTCCATTGGTTTAGATTCTAGTTTGGGTCTAAAAGAAAGTTTTACCCTCATGCAGGCATAGAATCCATTTCAAATAATTTATGCCTGAAGGAATTATAAACTAGGGTAATTGCATCTGACAAGAACAAATCCTTACTCAGGGGATAACCAACTTATGCAGCAATTCATTTTAGACTCAGATAGAAGGCTCTGTATCTTCTCAGACTTCCTCATTGTTGTTGTTGTGTAATCTCATTGCTCTTAAAGAAAAATCTATTACCAGAGGGTAGTCTTATCTGTTCCCAGCTCTGAATAGTCTAACTTAGTCTTATTTTCTTATGTAAAGAGCTGAAATCTAATGACTGTGGAACTGTCCTGCCCATTTAGCCTCTCATTTCTACCTGTGCTCATGGCAGTGTCATCCAGCTGGCCCTTTATAGCTCCATTCATCATGGGTAATACCCGTGATATTGTTTATCATCAATAACATTATAAAGACACGTGGAATCACCACTGTAATAGATGAAACCATGTCTGTGATCTAAAGTCATTATTAGTCAGTCCTCTGTTATTTTTCTGGTGGCCAGAGAAGCTGAAATAGTTGGAGGCTTTTTTTTTTGTAAGATTTCTTATCTCTTAGTGATCATGGATGAGTCTCTTTACTTAAAGATCAATAATTAACTTGCAATAAAAGCATTGCCCTTCAGTTTCAATTTCATACTGCATTTAGGTTCAGTGATTATAATTTGCTATGTAGAAATAAGGGGCTTGTTTTGGACTTTGAGTGGCATGTTCCCTGGGTATAACACACCAAAATAAAAACACCAACCATTTGTCAGGCTTTCTGTTGAGAGACCTGCATCATCTATTCTTGCTTATGCAAGAATAAACTCTTGGGAAAATTCCGCAGACTGATAGCTGCCTCATTCATGTCCCAGTGAACCAGAAGACTGCAGGGTGAATACAGTACTTCATTTCTAACTCTTTACAAATTAATTTCATTAGTTGCTGAACAGTAGAGTCCAATAAACAGCCTTCACCTCCAGCCAGGCCCATATTATTTGAATTTAAAAACAGCCTCTTCTTCCCATGACTCTCTGTAATTGCCTACGAAGAGCCATCCCCAGGGTCAACTGTATCAAAATAAGAAACAGGGAATCGCTAAGTAGAGGCCAGTTGGAGATGTAGATCAGTGTGTCTCCTCACTCCATTCTCAGATGTGCACGCAGTAGACAAAGATACCTTTAGTCTTTGCTCCCCCAGTTAATATCAAACCTGACTCAAATGTCACTGGTAAACAGCTCCATTCATTGTGAAATGTTCATCTTGGCAGAGAGTCCAGGATAAGTTTGGGATTATCAGGAAGCAGAGCCTCCTGAAGTCAGGTCACCTCCAAAATGAGTAGTGCCAGGATTTAAAAAAAAATCACCATGTACAGGTGAATATTTCACATTTCACATTCTGGAAAAGCTAGGCTCTTCCTGATGAGAGTGGAAGGGGCTGCCTCTTCATTGTCTGCAGCATTGCTCAAAACAGACAGCCTTAGTGCCTTGAGGTTAAGAGTGGATCAAGGAGCCTGAATCCAAAGACACCGGTGTTTACGTTTAATCCCATGCCCATGAGGAGTGCAGGGGAATGCCACGGGGAGTCCACAATGAACTGAATGTATCAACACTGGAAATTGTTGCTAGTGATTGAAAGGGGAAGAACATGTCTGAATTGTGGCAGGAATGTAGACAGGAATCTAGCAACTCTGTGTTCTATAATTATTTTTTCAGGCTATGCAAACTGGCATTCTGTTTTTATATTTTTGTAATTTTATTTTATTAATTTTTATTTTATTTCAATTTATTTACTTCACATCCCAAAAGTAGCCCTTCCTTCTCTTCTCCCAGACCCTCCCTTGACCTCCTTCCCCCTTCTCCTCTCCCTTTCTTCCCAGGACAGGGGAGCACCCCCACCTCCATCAACCCTCCCCAGCACATCAAGTCACATCAGGACTGAGCATATCCTCATCCACTGAGGCTGGGCAGGGCAGCCCTGCCTGGGGGAAGTGATCAAAAGCTAGCAATAGAGTCCATGTTAGAACCTCCCTGCCCGACTCCCCAGGTTCCCCACATGAAGACCAAGCTACCCTTCAGCAACATATGTGCAGGGGGCCTAGGACATAACCATGCATGCTCCTCAGTTGACATCTCAGTCTCTGTAAAGCCCCATCTGTCTAGGTTATTTTTCTCTGTTATCCGTTATGTAAGGTTCCTGTCTCCTCCAGATCCTTCCATCTTTCTGCCAATACTTCCACAAGACCCCCAGAGCTCCACCCATGCTTGGCTGCAAGTTGTAGCATCTGTCTCTATCCACTGCTGGGTAGAGCCTCCCAGACCACAGTCATGTTAGGCTCCTGTCATGTGCATCTTTCTGGGTCTGTGCTACCTCACTCAGGATGATTATTTTTCTAGGCCCATCCATTTGCCTGAAATTTTCATAAATTCCTTATTTTTAATAGCTGAATAATATTCCATTGTGTAATGTATTAGGATTTCTTTATCCATTCTTCCATTGAAGGACATCTAGGTTGTTTCCAGGTTCTGGCTTTTATGAATAAAGCTGCTATGAACATAGTTGAGAAAATGCCCTTGTATGGTAGAACATCTTTTTTTGTATATGCCCAATAGGGGTATATCTGGGTCTTGAGGTAGAACTGTTCCAAAATTTCTGAGAAAGCACCAGATTGCTTTCCAGAGAGGTTGTACAAGTTTGCACTCCCACCAGCAATGGAGGTAGGTTACTTACCCTTTCTCCACATCCTCACCAGCATGTTTTATCACTTGAGTTTTTTATCTTAGCCATTCTCACTGGTATAAGATGGAATCTTAAAGTCATTTTGATTTCTATTTCTCTGGTGGCTAAGGACACTGAAAATTTCTTTAAGTGCTTCTTAGCTATTCAAGATTCCTCTGCTATGAATTCTTGGTTTTGCTCTGTACCCAATTTTTAATTAGATTATTTGATTTGTTGGTGTTTAATTTAAGTTCTTTGTATATTTTGGATATCAGCCCTCTGTTGGCTATAGGGTTGGTGAAGATCTTTTCCCAATCTGTAGGCTGCCATTTTGTTCTATTGACAATGTCCTTTGATTTATAGAAGCTTCTCACTTTCATGAGATCTCATTTATTAATTGTTGGTCTCAGACCTTGTGCTATTTATGTTCTGTTCAGGAAGTTATCTTCTGTGTCAATGAGTTCCAGACTTTTCCCCAACTTTATCTTCTAATAGATTTAGAGTCTATAGTTTTATGTCAAGGGCTTTGATTCACTTGGACTCGAGGTTAGTGCAGGGTGCTAAGTACGGCTCTATTTGCATTTTCCACATGCAGACATCCATTTCTACGTGCAGACATCCAGTTAGACCAGCAGCTTTTTCTTTTCCACTGTGTGGTTTGGGCTAAAATAGGAGCACTATTTTAGTGCTCCTTTATACAAGTGACAAAGGGCTGAGAAAGAAATTAGGGGAAACAACACCCTTCACAACAGCAACAAATAATAGAAAATATCTTGGTGTAACCCTAACCAAGCAAGTGAGACCTGTCTGACAAGACCTTCAAGTCCCTGAAGAAATAAGGAGCACTATTTTAAATAAGGAGCACTATTTTAAATAAGGAGCACTATTTTAAAATTAATTTTGTATCCAGACACTTTGCTGAAGTTGTTTATTAGCTGTAGGAGTTCTCTGGTAGAATCTTGGGGGTCACTTATGTATACTATCATATCATCTGCAAATAGAGATACTTTGACTTCATGCCTTCCAATTGATATCACTTATCTTATTGCTCTAGCTAGAACTTCAAGTACTAAATTGAAGACATATGGTGAGAGTAGGCAGTCTTGCCTTGTCCCTGATTGTAGTTTATCTACATTTAACTTGATGTTGGCTATTAGATTGCTGTATATTGCCTTTATTGTGTTTAGGTATGGGCCTTGAATCCCTGATCTCTCCAAGACTTTAAACATGAACCCGTGTTGGGATTTTGTCAAAGGCCTTTTCATCATCTAATAAGATGATCATGTGGTTGTTTTCTTTCAGTTTGTTTATATGGTGGATTGTGTTGATGGATTTTAGTATGTTGAACGATCCCTGTATTCCTGTGATGAAGTCTACTTGGTCACAGTGGGTGATATTTTTGATGTGTCCCAGAATTCGGTTTGCAAGTATTTTATTGAGTATCTTTGCATCTATGTCCATAAGAATGATTGGTCTGAAATTCTCTTTCTTTGTTGGGTCTTTGTGTGGTTTAGGTATCAGGGTGAGTGTGGCCTCATAGAATGAGTTTGGCAATGTTCCTTCTGTTTCTATTTTGTGGAATACTTTGAGGTGTATAGGTATTAGTTCTTTGAAAGTCTGGCAGAATTCTACTCTAACACCATCTGGCCCAGGACCCTTTTGGTTGGGATGCTTTTTGATGACTGCTTCTATTTCCTGAGGGGTTATAGGTTTATTTAAAGTGTTAATTTGATTTAACTTATGTAAGTGTTATCTATCAAAAAAATCATTGGGATGGAGAGATGGCTCAGAGGTTAAAAGCACTGATTGCTTTTCCTGGGGTCCTGAGTTCAGTTCCTAGCAACCACATGGTGGCTCACAATCATCTGTAACGAAATCTAGTGCCTTCTTCTGGAGCAGAGACATAAATGCAGGCAGAACACTGTATACATAAAAATAAATAAATCTTTAAAAAATATCATCTGTTTCATTTAGATTTTCCAATTTTATGGCATACAGATTTTTGAAGTACTATCTAATGATTCTTTGGATTTCCCTGGTATCTATTGTTATATCCTACTTTTCACTATTTATTAGGGTACTCTTCCTCAGTCTTTTAGTTAATTTGGCTAAGGGTTTGTCTATGTTGATATTCCCAAAACAAAACAAAATAGATCTTGATTTTGTAGATTCTCTGTATTGTTCTCCTTGTTTCTAGTTTATTGGTTTCAGCCCTGAGTTTGATTATTTCTTGCTGTCAACTCCTCTTAGATGTGTCTGCTTCCTTTTTTTCTAGAGATTTCAGGTGAGCTGTTAAGTTGCTATTATGAGCTCTCACCACCTTCTTTATGAAGGCATTTAAGGCTATGAACTTTCCTCTTAGCACTGCTTTCATTGTGTACCATAAGTTTGGGTATGTTTTGACTTATTTTCAGTGAATGCTAGAAAGTCTTTAATTTCTTCTTTATTTCCTCTATGACTCAGTGATCATTAAGCAGAGTTGATCAGTTGCCATGAGTTTGTAGTCATTCTATTGTTTCTGTTGTTGTTGAAGTCTAGCTCTAATCCATGGTGGCCTGATAAAATACAAGGTGTTATTTCAATTTTCTTGTCTTTGTTGACGCTTGCTGTGTGACCAAGTATGTGGTCAGTTTTGGAGATGGTTCCATGAGGTGCTGAGAAGAAGGTATATCCTTTTGTGTTTGGATGGAATGTTCTGTAGATATCTGTTAGATTTAATTGACTCATTTCTGTTTAATTTCCATCTCAATGATCTGTCCATTTGTGAGATAGGTGTGTTGAAGTCTCCTACTATTAATGTGTGGGGTTCTATGTGTGACTTAAGCTTTAGTAATGTTTCTTTTACAAATGTGGGTGCCCTTGCATTTGGGGCATATGTGTTCAGAACTGAGATGTCATTTAGGTTGATTTTTCCTTTGATGAGTATGAAGTGCCCTTTCTCATCTCTTTTGGTTAATTTTTGTTGAAAGCCTATTTTATTAGATATTAGAATATCTACTCCAGCTTGCTTCTTGCTTCTTTTCCAAGCTGTTTGCTTGGAAAACCTTTTCCAGCCCTTTTTCCAGCAGTAATGTCTATCTTTATTGCTGAGGTGTGTTTCTTGTATGCAACAGAATGTTTATGCACCCATTCTATTAGCCTGTGTCTTTTTATTGGGGAATTGGGGCCATTGATGTTGAAAGATATTAATGACCAGTTGTTTTTACTTCCTGTTATTTTGATGTTGGTGGTGGTAGAGTGTGTGTGTGTGTGTGTTTCCTTTCTTTTGGTTTTTCAGCTGTGGTATTATTTGTTTCCTGTGTTTTCCTGAGCATAGTTAAGAAAACATAGGACCACTCTTCCTTGAGTTGGAGTTTTCATTCAAATATCTTCTGTAGGGTTGGATTTGTGGTTAGGTACTGTTTAAACTTGGTTTTGTCATGGAGTATCTTGTTTTCTCCATCTCTGGTGATTGAAAGTTTTGCTGGTTGTAGTAATCTGCATTGACATCCATGCTCCCTTAGTGTCTGCATGACATCTGTCAAGGCCATTCTGGCTTTATGTCTCTGTTGAAAAGTTAGGTATGATTCTGGTAGGTTTTCCTTTATATGTGACTTGGCATTTTTCCTGTGCAGCTTTTAATATTTTTTTTCTTTGTTCTGTACATTTAGCATTTTGATTATGTGACTGGAGGATTTTCTTTTCTGGTCCAATCTATTTGGTACTCTGTAGGCTTCTTGTATGTTTATAGCATTTCTTTCTTTAGGTTGCAGAAGTTTTCTTTTATGATTTTGTTGAAAATATTTTCTGGGCCTTGGGATTTGAAATCTTCTATTCCTATTATTCTTAGGCTTGGTCTTGTCATATTATCTTAGATTTCTTAGATTTTTGTGTCAGGAACTTTTTAGGCTTAACATTTTCTTTGACTGATTTCTTCAATTGTATCATTTACACCTGAGATTCTCTCTTCCATCTCTTGTAGTCTGTTATTGATGCTTGTGTCTGTTCTTCCTGTTTTCTTCCCTAGGTTTTCCATCTCAAGGTTGCTTCAGATTATGTTTTCTTTATTGCTTTTATTTTCATATTTAGGTCCTGGACAGTTTTATTCATTTCCTTCTTCCATTTGGTTCTATATTCCTGTATTTCTTTAAGTGATTTACACAGTTCCTTCACCTGTTTTATTGAATTTTCCTGTGTTTCTTTAAGGTATCTTTGCAGTTCCTTCACCTGTTTAGTTGTATTT
Source organism: Meriones unguiculatus (assembly GCF_030254825.1). Classification (NCBI taxonomy): domain Eukaryota; kingdom Metazoa; phylum Chordata; class Mammalia; order Rodentia; family Muridae; genus Meriones; species Meriones unguiculatus. Next base: position 112,117,017 of record NC_083359.1, on the reverse strand, counting down.
TTCTGCAGTTCTTTGAGATATTTATTTTCTTCTTCTAAGGCCTCTATCATTTTCTTAACTTCAGACTTAAGATCGGGTTTTTGTTGCTGTTGTTGTTGGTTTGCTTTGTTTGGTTTTTGAGGCAGCAGGCTTCAAGTGTGATAGTATCCTTAGGGCTTGCTGTGTTAGGCTTAATGTTAGGGTTTTGGTGATGTCTTATGGCTCTGGGGTTTGTTCGTGGTGTTCTTGGGCTGACAACTAGCCATTTGTTTGATTCTGTTATTAACAGGCCTGGTGGTCTCTGATGGTAACAGATCTCTGGGTTTGTAGGTAGACCTTGTGGTCCCAGATGACTGCAGTTCTCAGGTTTTCTTTCCTGCTGCTCCCTGATCCATGCTACTCTATGGGGCTGCAGGGTGGGTCCTAGGAAATGGTACAGACAAGAACTGAAGTGTGGGATACATAGAGGAAGTGGAAAGGAGGGAGCCCTGGGCAAACCTTGCCATGCTTGCTGGCTGCCTGTATTTGGCCAATAGAACAGCATCAGGGGAGGGGTCTCAGCTGCTGCTCCCTGATCCCTGCTGGTCTTTGGGGCCACAGATGGGGTGGGTCCCAGGTGATGGCAGAGGTCCAGGAACTGGCTTGTGGGATGTGCAAGGGATGTCCTGTAAGCATTTTATAAGACATGTGCTGATGACTTTGAAAGATCAAAAACTACTACGTGAAGACCAGTGGGGTAGGCAGAGAGAACCAACACCTCTACAACCACCAAGTTTTGACATATCCAAAAGACATAGAAGAAATACACCCCTTCAGAAAATGGTGCTGCGAAAACTAGAATCCAAGACAGAATAATAAAATTAGTTCCATATTTCATCTTGCACACACATAAAAAAATCACTCAAAATCTCTCAAAGACCTTAATATGAAGCCTTAACTCTGAAACTGCTATAGAAAAAAACGTAGCTAAAACACAGCAAGAAATAAATATAGGCAAGGAGATTTTGTTCTGTTTTTTTGTTTGTTTGTTTGTTTTGTTTTGTTTAAAGCACACCAAGAGTGTGGCAAATAATTAACAACTGGGATTTCATTAAATCAGAAGGCCTTTGCATAAAAAAACAATCAGAAGAGTGAAGAGAGAGCTTGGAAAAAGGGGAGAAAATTTTTCACTATCTATACATCAGATGGGAAACTAATGTCTGGAATATATGAAGAACTTAAAAAACTAAATAACAGAAACCAAACCATCCAATCAGTAAATGCGCTTATCAACTGAATACATGGATCTCAAAAGAAGCATGAATGAATGAGTAAAGAAATGTGGTACATTAACACATGGAACTGTACTCAGTCATAAGGGAAAACAAAGTGGTGACAAGTCAAGAAAATGGAAGCGAGTAAATCATTATGTTCGTTAAATAAACCAGACCCAGCAAAACAAACCACCATGTTTTCTCTTATATGCAAGCTCTAGATTTAAGTGTGTGTGTGTGTGTGTGTTGAAAGTGGATAAGAGACTGTAAGAAGGGAGAAAAATACCCCAAGGTAGAGATAAGGAAGAGGGTAAGAGAGTTATGAAATACATGTGAAATGCAAGCAGAAGAAAACTACTTGCAGGAAAGAAGGCCACCAGCCAGCGAGGGGAAGTTGGAGGGAAGAACTAAGACAAGTGTTATGACACAACAGGACTGGGAAATGCCATGTTGAAGCTCACTTGTGCGCTAACTAAAAACGTAGAATTAAAGAGAAATTAATGGTTAAAATTACTATGTGGCATGATACAGCTGATTTGAAAATGGGAGAAACAGAGGCTCAATAGAAATCCAAGAATTTGGCTGTGAATTTGAATTTAATTATGCTCAAAGAAACCATAAGATGTTAATAGGTATTTTATGAAAAAGTGCGGGGTTAAAATAAGCTTGGAAATCTTAGGCTAATCAAGTCTGAAGTTTTCTTTATTTGAAGACATATTGTATGTTTAATGTACTGTATTATATTGTGAATTTTTATCTATATACAGAAAGTGACTGCATATTAATGTTGATTATTGTATTTATATAGGTTACACATATGTATATGTCCATGTAAATCTTAGAGAATTGTAAACACATCATTTACCGTAGAAGTAAATCTAGTAGTAAAACATTTTTCTAAATTTGAAATCCAAAGGGAAAAAAATGTAAGAGCCTTTAAATATCACCCTTAAACTTTCTAAAATTCTTCTGCATATGTATGCAAGTGCGCAGACACACACACATATGCATACTCAAGTCTTTGACACTTGTGTCAGGGTTTTCAGGTACTTGGTAGTCCAGCCAGGTCTCATATTTTTCTATTTCATATTGATTTTTAAGCTGTATTCAAAATCATTTTGGTGGAATCAGTATTTATTAAGTACTTAAGTCTGATATGGGAAGTATGTGCTGTGGCTATTACAGTAAAGGTTCTTAGACTCCCATTTAGAAGAGACTTAGGACCCAGAAGCAATGAGGCTTGGAGAGGTCAAAAAACTTCCTCGTGTGTCTTTAAAATCAACAAAGAAGAATCAAGGCCTCTAATTCAGATCCAGAAACTCTGGTTCCAAAGCCCACTCTTATTTCACCATTCTACCCTGAGGCTGAGGCTTCAATCCTAACATTTTGTGTTTAGAAATGTGAGCCTCTCTCCTTGCTGGGGCTCAGTTTATGTTTGCCTGAACGAGAGTGATGATTCTCTGGGTCTCAGTAGTTGGTAGAATATTCCACGGTCAGACCTTGGTACCTATGAAGGCAGAGGAACCAAGAGACACTGGGAGGAGAAAGGAGCCTGAAGGTGACTTCAGAACTCCCCAGCGATGATTCTCTGGGCCTCAGTAGTTGGCAGAATATTCCATGGTCAGACCTTGGTACCTGTGAAGGCAGAGGAACCAAGAGACACTGGGAGGAGAAAGGAGCCTTGAAGGTGACTTCAGAACTCCCAGGAATTAAAGAGCGTCCACTGCAGACATTTTCCTGGAGCTCCTTGGGTGTCCAGCCCCATTAGATTCTTGTAAATGAAGGACGTTTGTAGCACATAGGATGGTGTACCTGTCTTCACTTGCTACTACATTTAGGAACTTCTTGGAATAAGCAGTGTCATAGTGAGTGGGCAGAGCAGAGAGGAGGGCAGATGAGCAAGGAGGAGCAGGTGGCAATGAATGCAGAAAGTCCAAGCAACTCTTCTCACGTATTCATAGTTTGCTCTAGAAAAACAGCACACATATCTGTGGCAAAGACGATAATTTTCAGAGAAATGAAAGGGAGAGGATGCTATAAAGAGGTTAAGTGCCTTACCTAAATGTTGTCTAGTATATTATAGAATGGTTGAATTTATTAAGGTAACACGTAGATGCATACATACATACACAGAGGCACACTTTCACTCTCTCTCTCTCTCTCTCTCTCTCTCTCTCTCTCTCTCTCTCTCCACCATTACCACCACCACCACCACCAACAGCAGCAGCAACAACTAAGCCATGAAACCAACACTGGCCGTGAGCCATTAAAAATCAGGGATCAAACCTAAGAGGAACTGATCTCCATTTCCTGACCATTCGGTGTGTGTTGGTTTCCATCATATTCTACACCTGCCAGGTGAAGGAGACTGAAGTGCACCCTGTAGGAAACCACATCCGGCTGAACGGACTGCAAACGTTTATATTCAGAAATATATTCCATAAAGTTACTGCAACGGAGTCGCACATTTCTGAGCAAGCCAGATATTCTAGACAGCCTGGTCAACATACAGGAAGCTCATCTAAGGACCTGGCTGACACAGATCCAGGTTCCTGGGGTCTGGAGCAGCCCGGACTCTTATCTATAACATGTTCCTGGGTTGGCTGAAGCTGGTACTAGTTCATGGATCACATTTTCCTTCCTTTAGGCAAACATATCATGAGATCTAGAGAGAGAGAAAGAGAGAGAGAGAGAGAGAGAGAGAGAGCCATAGCTGCCAAACGCTTTTCTCATCTTCTAAAGAGATGATTGAAAAAGACTCTATCCTATCAGCTGGACCAGGCTGACTTCTTAGGACTGCGCTGCCCTCCAGCTAACCCTGTGGGACTGCTCCTCCTCCCTGCCTTCCTCCGGTGATGCAGGAGAAGCTAACAACAGCTTGTGCTCCAATGCTCAATACTGACAAGGCTGTGAGCTCATCATGCCTAGACTGACGACTGACCCAGCCTTCCATTCAGCTCTGATATGAACAACCAGATTAAATTTATATACTCCTTCCCCCTGTGGAGGGGTGTGCTGACATCCAGGAAAAATTGAGGCTAAGGAGGTCACTGCTGCTTTATTTGAGGAGTGAAGCCCATTCTCCATGCTGTTTGACATTATCCCAGATACATTTTGAAATCTGTAACAGGAGTGAAGAGCTGTAATTGGTTTAAGGTACCCAGAGACTTCTAGGCAGACTGGAGCTCAGTCCTTGCCCCTGCAAATGACCAATGGCTGGAGTATAAAGCATAGAAAATTAATTTCCTGTCCTGGCCAGAGAATAGAGAACCCAACTTCTATTTTTGAGTGGGGCTGAACCCACAACTCCAGGGACTCCCTTATTTTCTGTGCATACCAACATGTAAGGATCCTTACGTAGTCTATCTTTCCCTCTCCTGTCTACTGTACACAGGAAAGAAACACACTCTAAGATGCTGAGGGTGATGTGCACTTGCCATCAGAATAGATACGTGTTAACTTGAGCTCAGGAATTATGGCCACATAATCAATAAAGTTCATTAACTAAATTGCTTCTGGAACTCGTCCTTCCCCTAGACAGTCTTCATTTTGTCACAGTCCGTTGCTGGTATTTCATCAATGAGTTCTGAGTAAGCAGAGAGAATTTGTTCTAAAGTTATAATCATAAGCCAGTAGGCTTCTGTCTGCTTCCATTTCCCCAGGTTCTAGCCTTTTTAAGTCCATCCATGGCTCAAGACAGCCTGACTTCTAAAAGCATCTTTAGTCATCTATTGGATACACATGGCAATCACTTCCGGCCACTTCCAGGCTGTACACCTGAGTCACCAAAAGGGCCTCTTTTGCCTTCCAGCTACAGTTTGCTACCTCAGGCTCACTCACCTCATCCTCTCTTACACTGTTCTTGGAACAGAGAGCAAATTTTAAATCTCTACATGTAGTTTGACTTCACCCTTACTCCATCTTGCATTTCTCATCCATATCCTAAGCAGTAGGAGATTTCTCCAGACCTCAGTGACTTTTCCAGAAGCTCCCTCATCATGGTGCCCATCTTGATATTAAAGTAAACCAAGTATTCAGTATTTGATAGACTGTTGCTAAAAGTATTTTTTATCTTTACCAACTCAGACAACTTTTACATCATTATTGTTTGGTTGTATTGATTACTTCCTTATAGAATGCATTCCCAGGATCCAGGAATCTTGTTACACTGAATTCTGTAATCTGACCATTTTACTGCCTCTTACTAAAGCTGGCCTTCCCAGAGCAATCATGGGAAAGGCCAAAGGGAGAGTTCTTTAAGAAAAGGAGGGAGAGAGAAGGAAAGATATAGAAAATGAGGGAGAGAGAGCAGGAATAGAAAGGAGAGGGAGAAGACAGAGAAATGAGAGGACAGGGAAAAGAGAGGAAAGAGAAATAGAGAAAGAAGAGGAAGAGAAAAAGAAAAAGATGAAAAGGAGAGGAAGAGAAAAAGAAAGAAAAAGATGAAAAGGAAAGGAAGAGAAGAGAAGAAGATAAAGAAGGGAGGGAGAGAAAAGGGAAAAGGGGGGAAGAAGAGAGGGGAGGGGAGGGGCAGTGGCCTTCTAGCTGAGGGCCTTCTTGTCATAGTTCCATTTAATTCTGAATTTCCATAAAGATGCCACAGTGACTTGGGCTTGCCTCAAGCCCCTCAGTGGATAAGAAACATTAAACAAATTACCCCACGCTCACCGCTGCCAACGGCCTGCACAAAGGCTCCTTTGCTTTTGTATGTAGCACTGTTCCGATGCTGGTACTGAAGGAAGAGGACAGGGAAAGATGAATGAACTTGGTGAGTAAAAATTAACATAGCACAGCCCTCATTTGAGGAGCTGTATGAAGCCCGACTCCCCATCTGAGGAAAATGTTGTGTTTTTAGTGAGGGCAGATCTCAAGCTTCACGCTTATGGGAGTGTGCCAGGTGAGCAGCACCACTCTGAGGGCAGTGTCCAGCAAAGGGACTGGGTGGCCAGGTCACTAGGTCAGGAATCAGCAGCGTCCCAAGGTTGAGAGGAGAAGTAGCACTTCCCTAAACCATCTGCCTGAGTCAGAGTAACTGTTACTATGACGAAGCACCATAACCAAAAGCAATGTGGGGAGGAAAGGGTTTATTTGGCTCACACTTCCACAAGACCTCAAGCAGGCGAGGAACCTGGAGGCAGGGGCTGAGGCAGAGACCATGGAGGTCTCTGGATTTTTTATGGAACTCAGAACCTCCTGCACATGGGTGGTCCAACAATGAACAAGGCCCTCCCCCATCAATCACTAATTAAGAAAACACCCTACAGGCTTGCCTGCAGTCTGATCTTGTGGAGGAATCTTCTCAATTGAGGTACCCCTCAGATAACTACAGCCTGTATCAAGTTGGCATAAAACTACCCAGCACACCATCTTTCAGAAACAGTGACAAAGGAACGCAGAAGGCCAATGTTTCACAGGAATTGGGCTGGGGGTGGATGACTACCAAATTCCAGAAAGATAAAACAACAAAGCAAAATAAAATATCATTTGACCTATTGAGGAAGAGACAGCAGATACTGGTTAGACTAAAATAATGTCAAGAATAATTTTAATACTGAAGACTCCTGATTGATTAAACTAATTCAGATACCTAATTTCATTTAATCTAACAAGGTCATTCATATCATTTATTAGTCCCACTTTGCAGAGAAGAAAGCAGAGTTAAAGTTGGTTTATCTTTGCTACATGGCTGACCTGGCAGGAAACACATATTGCAGCACTACAGCTGTCTCTAGAGTCTGTTCTCAGGTCTACAGCATACCACACTTAATATACCCATCTCAGCAGATTCTGTGCTCTCAAGGCTGCACAGTGCTGCAGCTAGCCAGAAAGAGCATCTATCTGTTTTTCTTCTTAAATTTCAGTCTTTCTCAGATGATACAAGCTGGTCTGATAGTTCCACAACTTTTACATACTATAGAAAGTGATTGATTGGGCATCTCAAAATACCCTAGAACTAGAAGAAAGGAACACGAAGATGATACTACCAAGACTGGCTTTGCAGATGGGGAGGAAAGTTAAAGGCAGAAGACAAATCTTACAGAAGAGAATTCTAGTTCTAAGCAGAACTTTCCGTTCCCTTCGACACAGATGGAAAGATGCCAGTTAGTTGGAGACTGGCATATTCTAAGCAGAAGGCTGTGGAAATGCCATTAGTGCAGGCAGGCAGGGGGCAGGGAGCAGGGGAGGAAGCTGATTGCTGGAATTTCATAATTAATTGTGTGCCATTTGGAGTGGCATGACACAAGATTTCTACTCAGCCCTGCCTCTCCAGGGAGATGTCATTGCTTGGAATTCATAGGATGAAAGGACTGAAGACAGCAAAGATCATCTAGTTCAGACACCCCAATTAATAAGCGAGAAAATGGAGACCCTTAGCGGGACCAGTACAAGCCAAAGGCTACTGAGCTAGTTAGTACCAACGAGGGGCAGGACCCCGGTTGCCTGACATTCACTCTGGTGCTCTTCCGACCCCACCTCTATGACGGGTCAGGGGAGAACTGTCCAATGCCTAGCCACCAATGAGCAGTGTAGTTTCATAACAGGAATGGAGAGCTGAGAGGTCAAAAGAATAAAAGAAATATCTAAATCAATTATTTTCATGATGAAAAATTTCTAAACTAAGAATCTGCCTGCTCAGCTAATATCACAACAGCAGCCGTAGTATGATTGCTTAAGCTGGCATTTCAGAGGCCTGGAGAGCCATAACATCACTGGGCTGTTGGTATCCAGATGTCATGGGAGCTCACCTCATATGGAGAGATGAAGACACTGAGACCTGGAAATGAACGAACTTGTCCAAGTAACTCAGAGGTCAATGGCACACTTTACGAATTCAAACCCTAGGCTCCCAAGAAGAGGCTCATTGACCTACATTACAGCTCCTCTTCAAGAACTGGGGATACTGAGTAGGAGTATAGGGTCCAGGAGAGGTCACCCAGACTCTCCCACATCTTTTCTTTAGTAAAAATTACTCGAATCATCTTTTCTCCATCAGGTAGAAAATAGGAAGGGTAGTGCGCAAATTTAAATTTGCAAATATCAGTCTCATGAAAGTATTGTCCTGAGCCACATTTCTAAATGGGGCTCATTGTGAAATGCACTGGGCAGTTTCTCCTTCTTGGAGGGCAACCTAGAAACAGCCGGTTCTGGCTACTTTTTGTGTCAACTTGACACAGGGTCAAGTCACCTGAGAGGAGGAAACCTCAGCTGAGAAATGCCTCCATCAGCTCTGCTTGTAGGCAAGCCTGTGGGGTGTTTTCGTTACTGTTGTGGGAGGTCCCAGCCTCTGTGGGTGAGTGTACCTATAGATAAGCCTGTGAGGTGTTTTCGTTACTGCTGTGGGAGGTTCCAATCTCTGTGGGTGAGTGTACCTGTAGATAAGCCTGTGGGGTGTTTTTGTTACTACTGTGGGAGGTTCCAACCTCTGTGGGTCAGTGTACCTGGAGGCAGGTGGTCTGGGATAGTATAAGAAAGCAGGCCGAGGAAGCCATGAGGAGTGGGTCAGTGAGCAGCTATTCTCATGGCCTCTGCATCAGCTCCCAGATTCCTACCTTGAGTTACCGCCCTGACCTTGCTGAATGATGGACTACAAGTTTATAAAATGAAATAAACCCTTTTTCCCCATCCTGATTTTGGTCTTTCAGTATTTTACCACAGTAATAGAAACCCTAACTAAGATCCATCCCGGAGAGGCACAGGAAGAACTAATCTAGCTGCAGAGCGCGGTCCAGAAGTTTCTGCTCTTTGCTTTCATAACAGATGTGACGTGGCTCTGGAAACCAACTGTGGAAAGGAAATAAACTTCGCAGTCCCAAGCTACATAACAAATGTCCCTCCTAATGCTGACCCATCCTTTCCCCAAACCCAGCATGGGGCAGATGGATGCCTCTGGGGTCTTTTGGCCACAATGAACATACTCAAAATGAGGACCGTGAGGTGATATGTGAGTGTTTTCATTTTATTTGCATTGTGCTACACAACCACCAACATAAGAGTGATTTGAAAGGATCTCTTTATCCTACAGAAAAAAAAATATGGACAAACAAAGGAAAATCTGAATGAGAAATATCTCCAATGGAGACATCTTCTCATGGCAAGAATATGTTACAAGGGGGCAAGTCAAAAAAAAGCCCTGAGCAAAATCCTTCCAGAAAGGCTGGTGAAATAGCCATGCTTTAGTCTCTCCCTCCTGCATCAGGGCCCACTTCCTACAAGCCCACTAGGGTTTTCAAGATGGGTCAAGACTGTCTAGTTCCTCAGTATAGTATTCCTCAGTATAGGTTTCTGGTGACATGTACAGAAGAGCAGACCAGGGCCTCAATACAGGAGAGGCCTGAAATAGGAATTGGAGAGTTGAAATATATCCAATACCCTAATTGTGGTCCTAGTCTGAGATTTGAGCCAAGTATCTTTTTTCCCTTCTATTTATGCAGTCCCAAACAGGTTTCTACTTGTCCTTTATATCCCTGGGGTGTTTCTGTGGCTAAAAAAAGATCTGAGTCACAACTGTATCAATGTCAGCTGAAGTCTCAAGTTTTGTTTCAAATGGACAGCCTGAGGGAACAAGAAGAGGCTGGAACCCAGCACATCTGACACCAACTCTGGAAAAAGCAGAAGCATGTGTGGGTCAATTTCATGGGTCAGGCTCTCTGATCCAATGAGTAAAACATTTGAGAGAAGAATGAAAAGCTGTCAGTGACCAGAGGCAGTGAGTCATTCTGAGGAGTATATCTCTTGGGATGAAGATGGATACAGACCAGAAGTCTCAAGCATATGTGGATGCCTGCAGGGTGGTTGGTTCTTAAGATCCGTGGGAAATGCGGGCCAGAGAGGTGGCTCAGGAGTTAAGAGCATTTGCTGATACAAAGGACTCAAGTTCAGCTCCATGTTGGGCAGTTTACAACCACTTGTAACTCTAGCTCCAGGGGACCCATTGTCTATTTCTGGCCTCCAAGGACACCTTCACACAAGTGGCAAACACATAGAGAGATCTACATACATACACATAAATAAAAATAAAAATTAATCTTAACAAGATTCATGGGAAACAGAGCTAGTCTAAGTGGTATTCATCTCTTTCTAAGAATAGAGTTGAAAACTTTGCTCAATATCTGACTTCTATCAAGAAGATAAAAATGAGAAGGAGCATTCCCTGGATATTATTGCTCTGTTTCTGATTATTATTGGAAGGGGTATAAAGTGCAGAGAGAAATACATGCATAATATGTCTTAGCCCTTAGTGCACAGGATGCCTAAGTACCCACTTCCTCTCCTCCCCCCCATCATACCCATTATCTATTTCTCTCATGAAATGTATTCACCCAATGGAATTGAGACAGAAGCCATGATTAGCACAAACACATCACAATTCATAGAACACAGCACCCACACCAGCACATAATGTAGAGAAAACCACATAAGCCAAATTTACACTCAAACTCCTCTATGCTCCAGCCAATTCTGATCTGTGGGTTCTCTGTGAATAAAGGAAAACTGTTCTTACAGTGACCCTGAACACATCTTCTGTACCACTGAACAAGCAACCCACATATCCTAACCAATCCTGGCCAAGATCATTAAAAGTTGACCTCAAGTTACCCTAAAACCTCTAGAATTCTTTCCTGTGTAGGTCCCCATTAGTGTGTGTTTGTCCTTGCTGAAGCAAGAAGACACACTGGACTCTGAGTCCAGATGAGTTGCTAGTGGCCTTTGGGTGGTGGCCAGGAGCTGACTGAACAGATGCTCTTCAGAGGCATGAGTGGTCCTGCCCTATTCCTGTTGTCTATGGCTGGCTCTGAAGCAGGACTCCTAAGCTCAGTTTCCTGTAGGCTGACCAAGTTCTTGTGTCAGTTATTCCTTGGCTGATGTCACAAAGGAGATGCCACCTGTTTTTCATGGAGGACATGATGCACCTTAGCTGGTTTGTCCGTTCAGCACTGCCCTGCACTCTCCTTTGTTCTTCTCTTGGTACTGGCAGGTCCTTTTTTGCCTGTTCCCTCTGCTTGGAGACCCCCCTCTTCTCTCATCTTAAGCAAGTCCTTATGCAAATGTCGCTGACCTCCCTGCCCTTCCCAGGCGCCTTGCCACCCTTCACTGTTGAGGGCTTCACCAGTGACCCCTCTCTTTGCTTTCTTTCTCTCCTTGGCATTTACTGTCAGGTTATAATTCCTGAACTATTTATCTTTTAGTCTTGTTTGTTGCTGGTCAATACGTGCATACAAGCTCTATGAAGAGGGAGACGTCACTTCCAACCTCTAGCTAAGGATGGGTTACTAGTGACCAAAATCATTTTGTTATTCTGAAATCTGAGACTAAAATCATCTGGAAACGCTGGAGACATTTTTACTGCTTATCCCAGAAACATTAATTTAAATAGTTTGAAGTGAAGCCTGGCACTGACAGAAAATATTTTTAAAAATGGAATCGAATGTGTAGTGGAGTTGGAAACTATCAATTTAAAGAGAGTATTTCAGCTCACCCCAATGTTTTCAGTAAGTACACACCATTATCTCTGTCCACAGCCTGAACTGCAACTGGACCTTTTAGACTTCAGGCTCCTCAGCGCATGCCTGGCCTGACAACGAATGCAGAACAACAGTTGGGGAAAAGACAGAAGGAAAATCTTTTGTTTCAAAAGTAGCACACTCATACAGTGTGATAGAGTAAAGCCATGGACTTCCAGAAGTCTTGGAAAGCACTAGTAAGGGCCAGTGCTGGTTCTATGGCATTTCAGAGAGATATATGAAAAGTCCCAGGGCAGGAAATGGCTCAGATTTCTAGAGCTCTATGTGGAGATAACCAGATTCATAAGAAAAATAATGAAGTTATATTTGTAGGCTGCGTAAGCTAGTGGAATTTCAGAGCCTCTTATATCTGGATGTGGGCCTCCCATACTTCCCTCTAGGGTACCCCCTAGCCATTCTAATTGATGCAAAACCCATTAAGCCATAATTGCTGTGTAGCCTGGTACTCAAGATGGTGCTTGCTTATGCACCCAGAAGCAATTCTGGTCCTCACCAGTGCTCCCATCTGCATGGAGAAAATAATTTCTTGGCCACCCCATGCTGAGCAGAATCTAGGAGCTGAAATTAGGGTTAACGTCAGCAGCATGCAGCACTGTGATTTCACTCATCAGCTACCTGCTCGCAGAAATCTGACAATGTTATCAGGGCAATTTTGTTCTTGGCACATTTATGCGGCGCAAGGGGGCATAGGGGACTCTACCAAGGCAGTAATTTCCTAGGTAATCATTCTAATGTCTTCATCCTGAGTGCATTTGTACAGCTGAGTTAATTAGGGGAGTTAATTTTCACAAATGGCACAAAAATGCCCATTTGCTGGTAACACTGACTCATTGCCAATGCCTGGCTGAAGGTAACCAGGAAAGATAAGTTGATGCTCTGCATCTCTCACTGCTGCTAGCTTGGACCAGGAAGGACCACAGCTGCTGGCTTGGCAGATGTGTCGGATTGGAGTTTTCTAACAGTTGTAAGAAAGATATTCCAAGTAGTCACTAGCAGCTAGACAACATGGTGGATACGTTCTGACTATCTGTTTAGCTGGCCCTTCAGTCCATGCAGAACACAGAAGCAGCTACAGGTGATGTGGCCCTGACGAGACGGTCTGCACACTACTAAACCAAGGACGCCCTGGTCTCCAGATGCCTCAGCGTGTCCTAGGCTGAGGCTCTGTTGAGAGCTCCACAGTGGTGGTGGTAGGATGGCATGTTACAGTAAATGGAATCCTGGGAGCTCGAGCTCTTCATGCTGAAATCTGATGACTCTGGAATGGGACCAGATGGTGGCAAAGCTGTCTGTTCTCTAGGCGGAAATTCATTCTTTTCATAGGGAAGGGTAAACAGCACGGCTAGTCCACTGGTGGTACAACTTGGCTGTAAGGAAAAAGAAGAGGCTGGTGAGGAGCCACTTCAGAACATGAAGAGGCCAGCCAGACACAGGGAGGCCAGAAAACTGGAGTTCATCCATAATTCTAAATATCTGCTTTGGGAATTCTCTGTGATCTTCTGACCCACCCCATTCTGGAAGGAAGCAGCTTAACAAAGAAAGAACGGCCTGGGTTTCTGACTTGAGCCCTTTATTAGTTGCTCTTTCAACTACTGTGGGCAAACACATGGCAAGAAACAAATTAAGAGAGGAGAGATTGGTCCCGGCTCAGGCTTGGCTCTGTGGAGCAAGAGCAGGAGGCAGCTGTGAGCTCACATCTCTGTGGGTCAGAAAGCAGAGAATGCTAAGGCTCCTTTGCTTTCCCGTGTTTTTCCTTTATTTATCTATTTTGTTTGTTTGTGTGAGGGCAAACGTACCGTGGCACACATGTGCAGCCCAGAGGACAGCTTTGTGGGGTCTTCAGTCTTCTTCCACCTTTCTGCGGTTCCAGAGATGGAATTCAGACCACCAGGCTTGCATGACAACTGCATTTATACACTGAGCTGTCTCCCCTCTCTCCTTTCATTTTATCCACTCTGGCACACCAGCCCTGAAATGGTGCTCCCCACAGTCACAGTGTGTCTCCCCCTCAGTTAATCCTCTCTAGAAATATCCTCAGAAACACGCTATAAAGTATGTTTGGATACTCTTAGCCCAATGAAGCCGACAATCAAAATTAGTAATCAAGCCCCCTACTGAGTTCTTCCACTGTATTTAAATTTCTATCTTGCTGAGTTAATTTATTTTGGAAGTGTGAGTCCAAACGTCTTTCTCAAAGGGCCAAGTGTTTTATAACTACCACCTTGTATGTAGCAGACATTGATAAATGCCACTTCCTTTCTACTGCATCTGGAATCCTCCGCAGAGAATGCTGCACCTTTTCACTGAAATTGTGACACTCCACATCCATTTCCAGATTCTGATGGGCTTTGTTTTTACGAAGTAGCACTGCATTCCTGCCACACCTAGAAACTGAAGGTGAGCAAGACTATTAGCAACTGGCATTAGCTGGTACAGATCTGGCAGAACAGTTTCTTAACCCACTCTACCTTCAAGCGTGGGAAATACGTGTTCCTCAGAACACAGGCCTGGCAACTGTCTGCTGGAGGACAGGAGGACGCCTGGCAGAGCCAATCAGAAGTTGGATGTATCTTGGAGCACGAGCCCTTCCAAGCACACCAGCACTCTGAAAAGTGCTTTTAAAAGCAAAAGCAGGCCCCCCCCCAACTCCAGCAGCCACCCTCCAGTTTTCCTTCTCTACAAAGTTGTTCTTCCCTCCACCATCGCTTGAGAACGTACCAACTCTAAAGGACAAATAGATCATAGTTGTACTTAGTATAGGTGCTCAGGAAACACCATTCTTTTCTACTGTGTAAGGATACGCCTTGGGAAAAAAATTAGATACTATTCTGTCTCCATGACAAAAATCAATGACATAAACAACTTCAATGGAGGGAGCATTTCATCCAGTCCTGTTTCAGAGAGTTCAATTGAGCCATAGATCTGCTGGTTCTGGGCCCATGGTAAGGCTGAATGCATTCATGTGACAGGGCCTCCTCACATCAGGAGAGACACAGCAGAGCAAGCAGAGAACTAGGACTAGCTCTTACCTTCAAAGGCAGAGATCCAGTGACCTGCTCCTCCAGTTAGGACCATATCCCAGTGTCTCCATAACTTTTCAAATAGCCACCAGCTGGGACCAGCGTTTAACAGACAGGTGGTGGGGACAGTTAGTGCTTAAACCACTACAATAATGGAAGAAAGAAAGACAGGAAGACACAGTTCACCTGTCCCTGCTATACACTCATAAATTTTAAGCAGAGGTGTCTTGTTTGCTTGCTCCTTTTAGTTTACTTTCTGTTTTGACTTGTTCCCATCAGAGAAGCGGTTCCTAATGCTTTCTCCTCTAAGAGCTAGAGCTTCGAATGAGGATTCTACATGCAACATTTTATAAACCCTAAAAGTCCTTGGCACAATAGTCATAAAATATCACCTAGGGACATTCTGAATTTACACCCATCCCTCTCCCTTTCCTTCCCTCCCTCCCTAGAAAAATGCAAGGTCTATCTTAAGAGAGAGCAAATACAAGGATGATCTATCCATGTCTTTTCTAATGATTTACTACTTCTTATTTAACTTTCATGGCAACCTTGTAGAAAAGAATGTTTTCTCCATTTTGCATAGGAGACAGGCTTGCTAAGATCAATATCACCACTCCCATATAGAGGAGGCAAAATTCAGACCTGGGTCTGTCTGTTCAGCTTAAGAAATTATATTTATTATTCAACAGGATCTCTCAAGGGAATTCTGAGTACTTGATCACCAGGAAAAGCAGATGGGGAAAGTATGCAAAAAGGCAGTAAAGACAAGGTCTGCAGAAGTATGCAGAAACTGCCCAACTTCTTCAGGGGAAACTTCCAAGAGGCACCTGTGGTACAGCAGGCAAGCTTGCACTTGAGTCACACCAGATTCCATTTAAGAAATGTCTTTGCTGCAGCCTTTGTTCATATTTGGAATTAAGAGCAAGGTGGGGAGGGGCCTTAAAACATGTCTGCTGCCTTTCCAACAGCAAGCAGGGCTCTGGCTTCCACACATTCACACGCTTGTCGACATTTACTGAACGCATTTGCTTCTCCGTGCACTGTGCTAGAAGCTAGTCCAAGGTGAGAAAGATAGGAATCCAATCCTCAAAGATCAAAGTGATGATAAATTAATGAGAAAACCTCCTGCTGGAGATTTGCACACATAAACGACGACTCACAGCACACAGTGAGTAACTACCACAAGGAAATGATGGATCACATAGCATGTGGTACAGAGACCTGGGAGGCTACTGTCAGCTACATCCATCAGAAGTAGCTTCATGGAGGAAATGGCATTTTATCAAAGATCTGAAGCCTAGATAAAATTCACATGCCTAGTGATGGGGTACAAGGCACAAACAGAGGTCAAAAACTTCATTGCCTAAAAGGGTAAGTCATTCTATTCTCAGCCTGTATTCTTCCAATGGTTTGTAACAAGGGCTTTCTGTACCCGCTCTGCATCAAACTTGGATACTTAGGATGCATCTTAGATTCAAGTAGATAAAGCTATTAGATGTCAACATGCACAAAACAAACAAAAGACAGACATGTAACTTCTTTGCTTAATGAGTGAAGGCTGCTGTAACTCAGCCAGGATCCACAGAGAGAGGAAAGTGGTAACGAGCTTGAAAGTCAAGCACACAAAGAGAAAGAGCTGCCAAAGAGAGAGCTGCTTCACCACCAGCAGCCGGAAAGGCTCGGAAGGGTAGGAGCTGGGAGAAGTCAGAGATTTGCTAAAACTGTTAGGTTCCAGTCTCCAATCTGCCTAATCAATCAATGGCTTCTCCTCCATTTATGGCAGAACAGCCCCACAAGCTCAGAAGACCTCCAACATCAGTCAGTATTTGATCCTGTTGGTACAGGCCACCCTGTGAAAGTACCTATCACTGCTACACATCAGTGTTCCAGTTACGACTAGAACAAGACAGGCAAGAATCCCATACAAAAGACGCATGAAAAAAGAGAAAATAATAGTGATTCAGAAAACTAAAGAAAAAGCTAAATTATGAACAGTATTCCCAGAATGATAAAAGAAGATATTGCTTCCATTAAATTGAACCAGATGTTGTCATAAAGAATAAGGAAGACTAAGCTGGGTGGTGGTTGTGCAAGCCTTTAATCCCAGCACTCAGGAGACAGAGTCAGGCAAATTTCTGTGAGTTCAAAGCTGGCCTAATCTATAGGGTGAGTTCCAAATCATCCAGAGCAGCATTGTGAGACCCTCGCTCAGGAGAAAGAAAAGAAGAAAGAGGCGTGGAGGGAAAAAAGGGAAAGGAAAATGAAAACCTTTGACTAGAAAGATGAGTTGAAGTTGCTGCCTACTGAGTGCAGAACAGGAGGTGAGGGACATCAGATGCTCCTGCTCTCAACTCTTCCAGCAGTGCTTAACTTTAGACATTTCTATCTATAATGCTGACAGAACGAGTTGAACCGTCGTTTGACCTGGAGACTAAGATGTAGTATTAGGCTGGCTTATTTTTGAGTCTCTTTTTGTCACTCTGACAAAATACCTGAGCAAATCAACTTTAAGGAATAAAAGGTAATTTGGAATCATAGTTTCAAAGGTTCAAGACCATGACTGACTTTTCCCAATGCCTCAGAGTGAGATGGGGATATCAGGACGGAAGGGTATGGTAGAGCAAAGCTGTCCCCTGTCAGCAGCCAGGAGACAAAGAGGGGAGAACAGGAAGAGGAAGAGGTGCAGTGGCCAAGAAAAATGCCTAGTCTTCAACAGCATGTGCCACTCCAACCCCTCACCTTGTCTTCACATATCTACACATGCATGCACGTACACACACACACACACACACACCATCGAAGTGACCTACTTCCTCCAAGGGTAGCCCACTTCCTCATCTCTACGGTCTCTCCCAGATGCTAGCATATTAGGAATGTGTCAATAGACCTCTCACAGATTTTGTCACTGTCCTCCTGGTCCAATGAATCACTTCTCCATCACCTCATGTTGGAGCACTGAGCTGGGGTCTAGACACTCACACATGAATTCTGGGGAACATTTCAAGTCAAACAACAGCGGCTTATAAAAGCAGGCAGACTCAAAGCTGTTCTGAAAATTCTATTCTTTCTCCTTAGCCTAAACAAATGGCTAAAACAGGGTTTTAAACCACCTAATAAAATGTTACCTGCTCATGGGGAGCAACAATTTCTGGCTTAGAACACCTGAACAGACGCTTTCTAATTTCTAAAATTCAGGACATATATTTAAAGTTATTGTGTGTTTTATTCTTATTCACTTGTGAGCACTTACAGCTGAAAAGCACCTATTAGCTTTAAGGGAAAACTTAAAATTTGATTGAATGCGAAACAAATACATATAATTGGGCCTTTATGTAGCCAGGCACTTACACAGTGGATAAAATCAACAGTTACAGGATTGCAATGGGCACAGCTACACCTCTGTAAGCTTCCCTTCTTCAGCTGGTAATGCATAAAACATGGAAGTGTTTCCCCAAATAGGAATGAACTCAAATATACAGACATCTCAGCAGGGTCTGTAATAATTAAAAATGTAAAACATAATGGAGCACACCCGCCTAGGCTCTGCCACAGTTAGCTACTAAGCAGCCGGTATTTATAGATGGATTTTTAAACTTAAAAATATGTAGATGTGTCCCAAATCCTGTACGTGTTTGCTGTGTGACACCGTTTGTTTTGCTCAAACGTGGTTACATTTTACCTGGTAGAACCCTATTACACCTTTAGATAATTTTATATTTGAAAGTAACTTAAACACTTTAGTTTTCAATTTACTACATACAAAATACTAATAATATCTACAGCATAACGCACTCCTCGGGTGAATCTGTCATCAGTGCAATTTGAACATTTCCTGGCCTGTGAATCACAATAGAAGATGAACAGGTAACCCTTGCATGATCTGGAGGGTGGGCCTTTAGCAACTCAGGACTCCTTACTAAGCTTATCAACGACCTTTAGATTTTCTCTGATCTATGATTTGATTTCTTAGATTACAGAATGATTCCATGAACCAATTAAAAGGATCTATCTGGTAATAGAAAAAAATTGATCTCTAACCACAGTGTCTCACAGGAAGGGTGAAAGTAGTCCTTTTCCTCTACTTTATACAAGTATGCAGACAGATTTTTTAACTAAATTTTTATTTTTTACATTAATTACATTTTATTTGCTTTGCATCCCAGCTGTAGTCCCCTCCCTCATTTCCTCCCAATCCCACCCTCCCTCCCTCATCTCCTCCCATGCCTCTCTCCAACTTCAGACCTATCTCTTTTATGAACATTGATGCAAAAATGCTCAATAAAATACTTGTAAACCGAATCCAAGAACACATCAAAGATATCATCCACCATGACCAAGTAAGCTTTATCCCAGGCATGCAAGGATGGTTCAATATATGGAAATCTGTCAATGTAATCCACCATATAAACAAACTGAAGGAGAAAAACCACATGATCATCTCCTTAGATGCCGAAAAAGCATTTGACAAATTCCAGCACCCATTCACGTTTAAAGTTTTGGAGAGATCAGGGATACAAAGCACATAACCAAATATAGTAAAGACAATATGCAGCAAGCCTACAGCCAACATCAAACTAAACAGAGAGAAACTTAAATCAATGCCATTGAAATCAGGGACAAGGCAAGGCTGCCCACTCTCTCCATATCTCTTCAACATAGTACTTGAAGTCCTTGCTAGAGCAATAAGACAACTAATGGAGATCAAGGGGATAGAAATCAGAAAGGAAGAAGTCAAAGTGTCACTATTAGCAGATAATATGATAGTATACATGAGTGACCCCAAAAATTCAAACAGGGAACTCCTTCAGCTGATAAACAACTTCAGCAGAATGACTGGATACAAAATTAACTCAGATTTTTTTTTCAATGCAGTTTATTCAGGAACCTTGAACAATCATCTGACCCTGGGGAAAGCCAGCCCACAGCTTAAATAGCCTCTGGGTAGCCAACCCCAGAGTGCCACGTGGGCAATGCAGATAGGAAGATATCAGAAGATGGAAAGATCCCCCATGCTCACGGCTTGGCAGGATTAACATAGTAAAAATGGCCATTTTACCAAAAGCAATCTACAGATTCAATGCAATGCCCATCAAATTACCAACACAATTCTTTACAGACCTGGAAAGAAAAATTCTCAACTTCATATGGAATAACAAGAAACCCAGAATTGCTAAAACAATCCTCTACAATAAAAGATCTTCTGGAGGTATCTCCATCCCTGATCTTAAGTTGTACTATAGAGCAACAGTTTTAAAAACTGCATGGTACTGGCATAGAAACAGAATAGTGGATCAATGGAACCAAACAGAGGACCCAGAAATAAACCCACACACTTATGGACACCTGATCTTTGACAAAGACACCAAAACCATACAATGGAAAAAAGATAGCATCTTCAACAAATGGTGCTGGTCCAACTGGATGTCTACATGTAGAAAAATGAAAATAGATCCATACTTATCACCCTGCACAAAACTGAAGTCCAAGTGGATCAAAGACCTCAACATAAAACCTGACACATTAAATCGGCTAGAAAAAAAAGTGGTGAATACCCTAGAACTCATTGGTACAGGAGAAAACTTCCTGAACAGAACACCAACAGCACAGGCTCTAAGAGCAACAATCAATAAATGGGACCTCATGAAACTGAAAAGCTTCTGCAAAGCAAAGGAGACCATCACCAAAACAAAACAACAGCCTACAGATTGGGAAAGAATCTTCACCAACCCTTTATCTGACAGAGGACTCATATCCAGTATATATAAAGAACTAAAGAAGCTGAAAAGCAGCAAACCAAGTAATCCACTTAAAAAATGGGGAACAGAGCTAAACAGAGAATTCTCTGTAGAGGAATACCAAATGGCAGAGAAGCACTTAAAGAAATGCTCAACCTCACTAGGCATTAAGGAAATGCAAATCAAAACAATCCTGAGATTTCACCTTACACTCATCAGAATGGCCAAGATCAAAAACTCATGACAACACATGCTGGAGAGGTTGTGGAGAAAGGGGAACCCTTCTCCACTGCTGGTGGGAATGTAAACTTGTACAACCACTCTGGAAATCAATCTGGCGCTTTCTCAGACAACTAGGAATAGCACTTCCCCAAGATACAGCCATACCACTCCTAGGCATATATCCAAAAGAGGCTCAAGTACACAAAAAGGACATTTGCTCAACCATGTTTGTAGCAGCTTTATTTGTAATAGCCAGAAGCTGGAAACAACCCAGATGCCCCTCAACTGAAGAATGGATGCAGAAATTGTGGTACATCTACACAATGGAATATTACTCAGCAATGAAAAATAAGGAAATCATGAAATTTGCAGGTAAATGGTGGGACCTGAAAAGGATCATCCTGAGTGAGTTGTCCCAGAATCAAAAAGACACACATGGTATATACTCACTCATATAGACATACAACATAGGACAAACTCACTAAAACCTGTGCATCTAAAGAAACTAAGCAAGAGAGAGGACCCTAACTAAAATGTCCAATCCCCATCCTGAAAGGCAAAGAGGATGGACATCAGAAGAAGAAGAAAACAGGAAACAACCTAGGAACCTACCACAGAGGGCCTCTGAAAGCCTCTGCCCTACAGACTATCAAAGCAGATGCTGAGCCTGATGAGCAACTGTTGGGCAGAGTGAATGGAATTTTATGTAAGAAGTGGAAATAGTAAGAGCTGGAGAGGACAGGGTCTCCACAAGGAGAGCAACAGAACAAGAAAATTTGAACACAGGGATTTTTTTTTTTTTAAGATAGGTCCCTCATAGTCAACAGTATGGCTTCAAAGTTGCGATTTAGTTGAGGATAGCTTTCAACTTCTCATCCTCCTGTCTTCACCTCCTGGCTTCCAGGATTATAAGCATACACTACCACACCTGCTTTACTGAGGGCAGGGATTGAACCTAGGGCTTTCTGGCCCTAGAGAAGCACTTGACAAACTGACCAATACCCCCAGTCTTGGAGGTAGATTTTGCTTTTTAAATTTAAATCTATTTCTGCATGTGTATATTTTGTGTGCACATGTGCTCTAATGTGTGTGAGGGTGCTAGTGCATATGCAGGGGTGCCTGCACGCGTCTGTGCATGAGCCTGGCGTCTCGAAGTCCATGCCAGGGACACTCGTCTGTCAATGACGGACTGCGTCTGCCTGTCTATCAACCCAGGCCTCACCATCGTCTAGCCTGGCTAGCCAGCTTGTTCCACGGATCTCCTCCCATCTCTGCTTTCTCTATGCCAGAATTACAGGTGGCAGCCATGCCTGCCCAGCATCTGTGTGGGTTCTGGGGACCCTAGCTGTGTCTCGGCGTCTGTGCAGCCAGTGCTCTACTTCCTGGGTCATCCCAGCAGCCCACGGACAGCTGTTCCACACAGGTTATTTCAGTTCATATTTGCGGCTCCAGTGATGATTCTAAAAAAGTTACAGTAAGTGTATCTCAGTGCTCTGGGCACTGCCAGCCTTGGCTGTGTGTGCTTGTGGGCACTAGCTCAGCTTCAGCAAGGCAGTGCTAGTCTGGGAAAGAGAACACCTTATCAGTGATGGTGCCGTTTTGTTACAAAGTGTGCCACTGATCTGACACCACTCTGTGGGAATGAGGGTTTGCATGTGGTCTGTACTGATCAGAAGAAAACGCTGAGACATTTCTCTCACACAGCTCAAAGCTTCAAAGAACTGGAACACTCCACTCTCCTACATGAGCTGTAGCTTGAATTCCACTTGCATCATATATCACAATAAACTTATATTGTTAATTTAAATTTTACAGTATCATGGTATTATTTGTATTTAACTTTACAAATTCACTTTGGATTTATAGTAGTTTAAAAACCTTAAGCTTTTATTAGGAGTTTATACTTAGTTTTATGTTTATATGCTTAAGTGACAATAAAAATAAACATTGGATGTTTATGAGAATTTTTTCTCTAAAGGGAATTCATGCATTCAAACTTGATAAATAATATGCTGTGTAAACTTTGATTAGAACAGAATTTTAATTTAATATAATTTGAATATTTAAAATCCTTATTTCATTCTTAGCACTGGGCTACTGCTCTTAGAACTTCAGACAGCACTTATGCTGTGAGCTTGGTGCTTGAGAGTCTCACTATTTTTAAGATGTCACTCATGAAACTATTAAGCAGCAATATAAGGTAGCAGGTGCTTAAGGTCCTAGAGTTGATAATGGACAACTACTAGGAGTTTAGCTCATGACAGAAGTCCAGAGGACTCTAAGAGAACCCTGCAGGGTTAATGGGAGCCAAATTTTTGGTCCCATGGGAAGTCCCATGAGAAAGGAGTAGGACTTCCATGGAAGAGGGGGAAAAAGCAAAAAATCCCATGTAGGATAGAAGTCCTAAAGGAGGAGGGACCACATGGAGAAGGAGAAGGAGCCCCATAAAGGAAGAAGGGGAGACTTACAGAGAAGGAAGAACTAGTCATGAAGGAGTTACATCTTCCTTGGGCATGTGATGGCATCAGTGGAGGAAGGTGACAGGGTGAGGCACATTTATCAACAGAATGACATAACAGAACTAACATCTTGAGAAGAAACGTTCTGAAAGGAACGTTTCTCCATAACTGCACACCAAGCACTATGTTACCTCAGTCCACACTGGACCAAGAATGGAGCCACAGGGACCCCAGCTGTGTCAACAGCTCATGGTCAGGAATGGGGACCAGGACTGGCGCCTGCTTTTGTTGCCCAAAACAAAGAAAGAAGACATGAACTAGTATAATACACAAAGTGCTCTGGACTCTTCTTGGCCGAGTCCACATGACTACAGTGTTGCATGATGAGCTGTACATGCTAAAGGGAACAGAGCACTAAAGACAAAAGTATGCCAGTGTGTGCCGGAGTGGTTGGGTAATTTCCTTAGGATGAGCAAACAGGAAGCATGATCTAGGCTGTGTGTGTGTGTGTGTGTGTGTGTGTGTGTGTGTGTATGTGTGCGTGTAGGTGGAGGTGAGATATTAGTGGCTTCATTAATTGCTTTTCATCTTAATTTTTGAAAGATAGAGTCTCTTTTTGCCCCGGTGCTTATTGATTAGGCTAGCCTGGTGGCTAGTGGGCGCTGGGCTTACACTTGTCTCTGCTCACACCTCATTACTGGAAGACACACACCCAGGTGTTGTTTGTTTGTTTGTTTGTTTGTTTTGTGGTTGCTCAGGATTCTTACTCAGGTTCTCACGCACAATGTGAAGGTTGGTTTTAGTTGTTAACTTGATATAATCTAGAATCACCTGGGAAGCAGTCTCTGTGACGCTGGCTTATTGGAATGCACGTGAATAATTTTCTTTGCTGAATTAACTGATGTGGAAAGAGCCTCCCTAAATGAGGGTTCTATCATCTCAGGGGCTGGACTCTGAACTGAATGGCAAGGAAAGAGGGAACCAAGCACTTGGAAGCTTGATGCATTAATTCTCTCCCTGCTTTTGACTGAGCACGTGACTAGCCTCTTCAATTTCCTGCCTTGACTTCCTCTGCGACAATAGACTCAACCTGAAGCTGTGAGCTAAAATAAACTCTCTCCTAACGTGCTTGTGTCAGAGTGTTTCATAGCAGCAACAGGAAACACTCTGGTGACTGTGCCATCCCATAGCCCTGGTATTGTTCTTCACATTGTATGAGTAACCCAGGCCACATACTGTGCTGTCAAAGTCCTGTGGTGGGGGCTCATCTTGTCATCAAGCTTTAAACTCCAGCTCCACCCTAGACTCTGTGATCTCATAAAAGCCACTTAACCTTTTACCACCTCAGATTCCCATTTCCAGATTAGAAAATGCAAGACAGAACCGTACAGAACTGCTAAGAGAAGATAAGTAGCCGTCATGTGTACTTGCGTACGTATTATTTAAGCATCATTTGCCCTTGTCCTGATATTTTTCTTCATGTTGCTTCCTGGGTTTGCTGGAGAGAACAGTGGGCTTGGGGCAGGATGGAGGCAGAGGAAGGCAGGACACTAATCCTAGTCTTTCTGGAGGCTCTAAAACAAGGTCGGATAGCTGCCTGAGCACCAAGCTCCCACTGGTGGCTGCCTCAGAGTCACAGCTCAGAGGTAAAGACAACAGAGATGACTTGAAGTGACTTAGCGAGGACGGAGATCAAGCCGGGAATGAGCAGGACAGCGAACCGGCCACACACCGCAGCGGCAGACATGCCACACCATGTCTTTTCTTACAGGGACGAGGCCGTGTAGGGTCTGAGGAGGGCATCACCGTGTGGTACCTGACTGCAAGAGAGACTTCTGGAGTCTGAGCCACCAGGCAGTCCACAGGCTGACCTCCACTCTTGGTGCTGGCCCAGACCTTCCTTTGCACTGGTGGGCACAAAGCCCTGTGGTGTACGCAGTTCCCTGCCTGTGTCCCCCCGAGATTTCCTCTCCTGTAAGCACCAGTGTGGATGTGTGGAGGACATAAGCCTACTCAGACCACAAAGCTTCCTTTCCTGACCTTCTCTATAAAATGTCACCTACTTTATATTCTACTGTCCTTCATCTGGCCCTTGAATTAGCCTGATAAAAGACTAATTTTCTAGTAGCAAAGATAGAGCTTAGAGGATGTCCTCCTATTTAGAGATAAATGGACTTTCACACACACGTACTTG
The DNA here is from genome assembly GCF_030254825.1 of Meriones unguiculatus. NCBI lineage: Eukaryota > Metazoa > Chordata > Mammalia > Rodentia > Muridae > Meriones > Meriones unguiculatus. The sequence goes on along the minus strand of NC_083359.1, from coordinate 112,091,632 downwards.
CAATCAGAATATAATTAAAACTTGAGCTTCAGTAAGCCCACTCACCAGTTCTGCATCCCCAATGGAAAAGAGGGGTGGTGGGGAGACAGCTTACCCATGGAAGTGACTCTTGAGTTTCTTAGCAACCCATTTGACCAGATTTTATATATATCAGCTTTTCTCCTTTTCTGTTCTTATCAACCATAGCTTGAACAGTCATCTCTGAGTGTGACTAGGCCTGAGAGCCCAGGTCCATCAGGGATAGCCAGGTGGCCAAAGCAAGACCTTCCTACCACAAATAATTCACATCCTATTGCTATGACAGAGAATAAATCAACACTGAGGTACTCTGGCATCTGAATTCCAACTACTAAATTGAGGACATTTTCACCAGATAGTTTTGCAAGGGGCCTATGGTGTCAACTAGCAGGGCCATACTAGTTGATGGAAATCAACCTTATGACCTGAGTTTAGTCATAGACCTTAGAGGACATTTTTACATGTAGTTGTTAGTTCAACCAACATTAATTGGCCATCTTTTGGTGTCTAACATTACTCAGTGCCATTCTAGTCACTGAGTTCAGCTCTGGGGATCTGCATCATCTTTTCCACACGAAGAGTCTACTTTCCCCCTAATAACTCAGCATCTTTTCTGTACCCACGGAACCAGGTCTTGCTTCACAGTATATACATATATGTCTATTTTTTCTTCCTAGACGTGAGCAAATGGTCACCTCCAAGTTCAGCTCTTGTGTTGTTCCAGAATAGCGGATATGAAGTCTTCCTTTATACATGGCTATGAGGAGCCCTATCTATGTCTCAGGACTCACAAGATGCCTTTCTCTACACTATCAGGCCACAGAGGGAAGACATGTTTCCTTACCTCCAGCTTTGTTGGAATAAACAGGCTCTGGAGATGGCTAGAGACAATCTCTGAAGATAGACAATGCATCCACAGTCAACTCTGCTTCATCAGAGAGAGATGCCTGCTGACATACGCTCTTACCTTTGCTGGATGTACTGCAGAGGGTTTGTGCTTACACAGGAGCATTGGGAAAGCTCAAACTCCATAGATTCGTGAAATTTGCTGTGCAGGCTCCCAGAGTCAGCACTGACCCAAACCTCTTAGCTTATCTGTCTGCTGCCCACATATCTTAGCTGAATAGCCCTGGGATAGAGGGGAAGAACAAACACGGGAGAGAGGGAACAAAGCTGCTTAGCACTGTGACTTGGATGTATTAAGTCAGTTCATCTTACACAGGCAAAGCCTGAGGAGCCTGAATGAGCAGAGGTGGGAGTCTAAGGGGAAATCCACATAGGCCAGGCACTGCGAGAGAGCTGAGCTCTAATTTAACTAGAACAGTTAATGATTTTAATGATTTGTTGTGATCTCAAAACAACAGTTAAGCAATAAATCCACACCATTAAGGTTTTTATGATGCTTGGCTTCATTTAGCAAGTAGTGTGGGTTAGGGGCTTAGGTTGAACATTTGAGGTTATTTTGCTATGAAGACACCCACATTTAAATTAAAGAAAGGGAAAAAAAAAAAGCTCCAGGGGCCCAGGAGAAACTGACTCCCAAACCCAGTACAGGCAAAATGGAAACTTAACCCAAAGGTTTGCTGAACTGTCTCTGCTTGTGTGTTCTGGGCAGAAAGCAAACAAGCACAGAAAATTGAAAGTTGATTGTTTTCCATCTTGGCTTGAGGCTCCTGTCCAGGGGGAGAGTGCAGTTCCTGGTGCTTTGATCCTCTGGGGTAAAGTCCGATCATGCCTCTAGATTGAAAAGCCGAAAAAGGTCCCACTGCTATATACAGAAATGTGTGTCTTATTTAGAATTTTCTTCACACAATAAGGGCCCAGAACTGTCAAAAAATGAGCTAGAAAATTTGACAATCTGGAATCTTCTATTATTACAGGCTTATGTATACCTGTAGCATGTTGGGCACTATGTTTTAAATAAAGATTCTAAGGCCCTTGACATAATCTGAAATGATTGTACTTTCATCAATAAAGGACCCTATTTACTCAAACTTTTCTTTGAAGCTTTTCTGCTTGCATTGACACAGACTTTTCCTGTTAAGACTGACTATCCTGGTACCCGAACTCAGAAAGATTCTGGAAAACTTGAGATCACTATACCACAGGTGACACTGTCTATAGATAGTGTTCCTTCCACACCGTTAGCCGTTACGCTGCTGACTCTTTCCTTTCCCTTCCAAAAGCTGACATGTATGCCATTAAATCATGTCATCTCATACTGTCCTCCACAGAGATCAAAATAGTGAATTAAGCCTCCTTGCTGCTTGATTTCAGCCTTTTTTTTTCTTTTAGCTTCTAGTCCTTCATGGTGTGTGTGTGTGTCTGTGTGTGTGTGTGCGCGTGTGTGTGTGTGTGTGCGCGTGTGTGTGTGTGTGTGTGCGTGTGTGTGTAACCCTGTGAAGATAAGAGGCCCACACCAAGTGTCTTCCTCAGATATAAGCCATCATATGGAATTTTAGGTAAGAAGTGGGAAATAGTAAGAGCTGGAGAGGACAGGGTCTCCACAAGGAGAGCAACAGAACAAGAAAATTTGAACACAAGGAACTTCCCAGAGACTCATACTCCAACCAAAGACTATTCATGGACATAACCTAGAACCCCTGCACAGATGTAGCCCATGGCAGTTCAGTGTCTAAGTGGGTTACATAGTAATGGGAAGAGGGACTGCCTCTGACATAATCTGATTGGCCTGCTCTTTGATCACCTCCCCCTGAGGGGGGAGCAGCCTTACCAGGCCACAGAAGAGGACAAAGCAGCCACTTTTGATGAGAACTGATAGACTAAGATCAGAAAGGAGAGGAGAACCTCCCCTATCAGTGGACTTGGGGAGTGACATGCATGCAGAAAGGGGAGGGAGGGTGGGATCAGCAGGGGAGGAGGGACGGGCTTATGGGGGGATACAAAATGAATAAAGTGTAATTAATAAAAAAATTTAAAAAAAAAAAGAGGTTTTCTTCCAAACCTGAAGCTTACTAATTTGCCTAGGCTGTTTGGCCAGTGAGTTCTTAGGATTCTCCTGTCTCTATCTCCTGAGTTCTGGGTTTGTAGAGGTACGTCACTACCCCAGATCCTTACATAGTTGCTAGGGATCAAACTCAGGTTCGTGCTTGTGGGAACCACTTTACTGACTGAGTCATTTCCTCAGCTCCTTAGTGATGGTCTTTCCAATACAACTTGTCATGGTTCTTCCTGATTCCAGCATTCAGGCCTCAGTACTTTCCATAATCTCTTAATTCCATGATTTGTTCTTCTCAGTGTGTCATCTGTCCCCCTCCAGTGTGCTTTTCCATATGCCATCCCTATCAATAACTGCAGTTCTACCTTTAACACTTCCTATAGTCCAACAGTACCCTCCTGATTTTCCAAGTCATTCTAAATTGTCAGTTTCAATAATCCTTCCCTCCAAACTTATCGAACTACACTTAAAAGTCTATTGAGTTCAAGAAACTTCAATACTGTCTGGTGGAATTATTTTCTTAGCATGGGCTTAAATTCAATGATGAACAATTATCATCAGCCCCCTGCACACAGTTTCTGTGTCCTTGATTCTCTTCTCCTTTCCTCTTTGCTGTAATCACCCAGCAGAAGTCCCATGTAAGCATTTAAATGTGTCTGGAGAAAAGCACCAAATTTTGCTAAATATATTCATGACCTTATCTAAGCCTCAATACAATTTCCTTTCAGTATATCTCTTCTTCCTTTTTCCTAGGTAGTCATTGCATTCTTTGTTCTCTTTTCAAACTTCCATTTTCTCCTCCCCACTTGTCTTTGACAGACGACCTTGGTCTCCTCTCAAGGAAGACACCAGAATTTATCAGGAAGCGTTCTCAGCACTTAACTTTGCCCATTGCTGTGCACGTGGCCAGAGTGAACTGCCCCTTGTCTTGCTGCTCTGAACCGCCCCCCCCCGCTTGCCTTCTTCAGCCCCTTCGCTCCTACTTAGACCACCAGATGTTCTCTCGCGATTGATAGCTCCTGCGATTGCACAATCTTCTGATAATTACTAATCACTAATCGCTTTCTGACCAAAGCCAGAGTGGAGGTACCACCTCTGACACCGTTCTTTCTTTCTCTGCGTGGATGCAGAATCACCCTCATCACCTCTGAGGCTGTCACCTCCATAGAAGCTGCGCTATGCCTTCCTGGGATTGTTACAGCTCTTACTAACTGAGTACCTGACTTTTCTGCCTCTTCCCTCCTGGTCTTCTGTTTATTCTCAATACAGCATTAGAAAATATTCCAGTAAAATGTCAGTTTGTGCAGTCACTAGTCTTTTATGAGCCCAGTGGTTGGCCTCTATACCAAGTTCCCTTACCAGTCCTCAAGGTCATTTCATCCATGACCTCTATGACCTTGTATATAATAATCTCCATCTTATTTTATTCCCCACTAGACATAGCACCCTCCTGGATTTTCCCTGAGTAAAACCATTAACCAAATCTCTAGTTAAAGGTGCCTGTGCTATTCTCTCTGTCTGCCTGGGAAGCTCTACTGCTTTCCCCAGCACCTGCACAGGTCTGTCTTCCTATTCACAGCAATTTAAAGTCTCTTCCTTCCTCAACACCCTGATCTCTGGGACTCACTTCAGTCTTCTCCCCATTACTGATCTCCACTGGACCTGCTGCATCTTTGCCTTTCTGTTTGCTCTCAGTCAGCCTCTGACTCTGGAACACAAACTCTGAGAGCAGGAAATGAAACCTGATTTTGAGTGCCGATTCCTGTTATACACAAAATGACTTGTGACTTCATGAGTGCACAAGTGAATGGGGACCTAACCCAACAGGTCCATGAATTGCATGAATATTTAAGAACTGATGATGTACCCAAAAGCTTATATAAGCAGACAGGCATTTTTACATATGCAGCCCACAATCTAGGCAGTAACATGATTACCTTTGAACTTTATATCATTACTTTTTTTATCCCATAGCTGTGGATTCAAGTTTAGCCCAAAACAATGGTCTGCAGCTCCAGCCAAGAGGGAGCCATTTGCTGGGGCTACACAGGAAAATAATTTCTCAGCTTAAAATTAAGATGCTTCTTTGCATTTAAAGGAGGAAAATTAAACTTTGCTTCTTTCAGAATGTTAGAGAGAACAGAGATAATTCAACAGGGGAAGGTATTTTGAAAGCTTGGCGGGAATAGTGTGCAGATAAAAATGTATGACAGAGAAGGAGGGAAAAGGTGAGAGAGGGAAAGGGTTCCAAAAGAAATATGCAAAATAGGGAGTATGCACTGTCAGAGCGGGGTGGAGAAATAGGAAGCCTCCTAAAACACGTATGCGAATCAGCTGTGAGGGGAAAAGGGGTCACCATCACCGTTAGGGTCCCAGACGCACCAGGACAGTTCTTACTGGAACACAAAGAAACAAATATGAGAAGGAAGTGCTCACAGTGGGGACGAGCGGGGTACGGAATCTGCAGTGTGAAGAGCCGGCCTCTTCCTGGCCACACCAGGAAGGGCTTCTCAAAGAACTGAGGAAAGGCTGGGTAGCGTGGTGGCACATACTGTAATCTCAGATATGCTGAAGGCTGAGGCAGGAGGGTCACAAACTTGAAACCTGCCAGAGTAAGTTTAAGGCCAGCCTGATAAGACTTAGCTTCAAAACACAATTTTTCAAATACTGGCGACAGCTCAGCAATAAGTGCCCGGATGGAAGAGGTCCTCAGTTCAAGTCTCAGTGCTACATCCCTGCAACAAACAACCACCACCACAACAAAAACACAATATAGCTGTGACAGCTCTCGAAAACTTTATACCAAAGTTAACTCCTTAGAAAGCAGGAGATAGGCTTGAACGCAGTGGCACAGGAGACAACTTTCTGAACAGAACACCAATAGTTCAGCCACTAAGATCAACAATTAACAAAAGGAACCTCATGAAACTAAAAACTTCTGCAAGGCAAAGGATACCATCCGTAGGACAAAACAGCAGCTTATAGAATGTGAAAAAAAAATTTAACTAAATCTACATCTGATGGAGAGCTGATTTCTAAAATATATAAAGAACTCAAGAAATTTGATATTAACAAATAAAAAATCCAATTAAAATGGGATACATATCTAAACAGAAAATTCTCAACAGAGGAATCTCAAATGGCCAAGAGGCACTTGAAGAAATGCTCAACATCCTTAGCCATCAAGGAAATGCATACCAAAATGATTCTTAGATTTCATCTTAAACTTGTAAGAATTGCTAAGATAAAAACACTGTTAGCACACGCTGGTGAGGATGTGGAGCAAGGGGAACCCTCCCCCATGCTGGTGGGGGTGCAAACTCGCACAGACACTTTGGAAATCAATGTGGTGGTTTCTCAGAAAATTAGTAACTGATCTACCTCAAGAACCAGCTATACCACTCCTGGGCATATACCCAAAAGGTACTCCATCCTACCACAAAGACACCTGTTCAACTATGTTCATAGCAGCTTTATTGCTAATAGCCAGACTGGAAACAACCTAGATGCCCCTCAATAAAGAAAATGTGGTATATTTACACAATGGAATATTACTTAACTGTTAAAAACAATGCCATCATGTAATTTGCAGGCAAATAGACAGAAGAAGAAGAAAATCATTTTAAGTGAGGTAAACCAGACCCAGAAAGATGTGCTCATGTAGAAGTGGGTATTAACTGGAAAGTAAAGGATAATACATTCCACAGACCCAGAAAGGTTAAATAACAAGGAGTATTCAAGGCAGGAGGTGGGGAGGGTGCATAGATCTCCCTGCCTGGTGGGGAAGGGGACAGGAGGGGTCAGGTGAGGGGAGGATAGAAGGAGAGACAACTGGAATTGGAGGGCAATTCCAGGGCGAGGTAGGAACCTAGTGCAATGGAAACTCTAAGAAATCTGTTGGGTGACTCTAGTTAAGACTCTTAGTAATGGGGAATGTGGAGCCTGACCTGGCTATCCGCTGTAACCAGGCAAGACTCCCAGTGTAGGAACTGGGACACCAACCCAGCCACAAAACGTTCTACCTACAATTTTCCGTGCCAGCATGAAGTACTGGGGCAAAGATGGAACAGAAACTGTAGGAGTGGCTAGCCAATGACTGGTTTATCTTGAGACCCTTGCCACAGAGGGAGCTTACCCTTGACACTGCCTGAAGGACCAGAAACCAGAGGCTGGATGGCCCAAAGAGCTAGGATAGAACCAAACATGTCTGTCAAATAAGAAAAAAGAAAAAAAAAGGATAAATAAATGCAATGATTCCTAATGATATTCTGTTGTAGACCAGAACCTAGCAAAATTACCTTCAGCTAGGCTCCATGTAGACCTTATGGAACCAGATGCAGAGACCCACAGCCAAACTTTAGGCTGAACTCAATGAATCCTGCAGAAGAGGGGGAGGAAGGATTGCAGGAGCCAGAAGGTCAAGGATGCTACAAGAAAACCCATAGAATCAACTAATCTGGACTCACAGGGGTTCACAGAGACTGGACTGGCAATCACGGAGTCTATATGGGTCTAATGCAGGCCCTCTGAATATGTTGTAGTTGTGTAGCTTGGTGTTTTGTGGGAGTGAGGGCTGTTGTTGATGCTTTTGCCTGCTTTGGGGGGGGGGGAGCTTGTCCTACTGGAATGCCTTGTCAAGCCTTAATAATAGGAGAGGTGTCTAATTTTATTGAGTGATATCCCTGGGAGGCCTTCCCTGTTCTGAGGGAAAATGGGGGATGGAGGAGTGGACAGAGTTGGGAGGAGGGAGTGGGAGGAGAAGATGGAGGGGAAACTGTAGTCAGGATACAATACATGAGAGAATAAATTAATTAAAACACAGCAAAACGAAAACCCTATATGACTTCTTGTTAGAGTAAAAAGAAGACAGGTCTGGCCATTACCAACCATACCTGGCCCAGTTACTTCATTCATTCATTTATTTACTTAAGAGTTATTGACAGTACTTTATACTCAGGCCATTTTCTACTCCAAGCCTACACAGGGTCATATTGTAACGGGTAAAGACAGGCAGAAACAAGAAGTTTATTTAAATTTATGTTATATGTCAGATGGTAGTCAGAGCTGCAGAGAGAGGTAGAAAAGAGGGTGAAGGTGAGAATGAAATGGCTGTCTGGCTCTGTAGCTTATTTGAGTAGCAGCTACTGACATGAGAACAAAATCCAGAGGTGAGAGAAGTGGGTGAAACTTAACAAGGGACCAGCAAAGACAAACCTTGGGGTGGCAGCAGGCTTCTTGCTGAGCCATACAGAGACGTTAGCAAGGCCAGAGTATTAAAGGGAAAAGAGACACCACTAGAGCAACCAACCATGTGCTTCACTTTCATTTGTCTGTCTGTTGTGTTTTGTTTTTGTTTTAATCTTTACGGCCTTAGCTGTTTACAAACATCTGCTCTGAAAGACATGAGGAATCACCAAAGACCTCTGGAGAGCAGAGTGCTGTGACCTGAGTTCTGTGATCGCCTCATGGGAAAAGACGTTGGAGGAACCTGTGAGAACCCGCTGTGGCTGGGACAGAGAACAAGGGCTGCAATGAGCAGCTGGTCCAGAGGCTGTTGCTGCAACCTGCAGGAAGTTGGTGCTGCTGGGTCCCTGGGCAGGGCTGCGTGTTGTGTGTTATTGAAAGCTGAACTGTAGTTTTTACAAGTTGGGTCTCATAGACTTGAGAAAGAGAAGGCCATTGGCAGGGGCTTTTTGTAAAGATAAAGTTGCTATTTCCTGAGCTGAGAGACTGTGGGGACCAGGCCTCGGGCAGTCAGAGTACGTGGGAAAGAGCAGTTCATCTTCAGACTCACTGTGTTAAAACGCTTTTAGACCACGTGGGCGTGGACACATTTGGATTTTGATATGAAGAAACAAACCAGCCTTGTGCTGCTTGTACTAATGACCCTTGGCTGAATCGACTTTTCTGTATAACTACAAAAAACTGAATTCAGGTTTGAAACTGCACCTCCTAGAATATTTGTGTGTGTGTGTGTGTGTGTGTGTGTGTGTGTAGTTCATATTGTGATGATTAAACACTAAATTATAGGAAATCAACTAAATGCCAAAACAGTGTGGAGGGAAGGAAAGCAACCAGAATTAGTGTCACTGAGAAGCTACACAGAGTTGGGCACCAGGCCATCACTGGGACAGGTACAGATTTTGGAATCATCTCAGATTGGAGACATCACTAGATCTGGTTTCCAGCAAGGTGACCAACAGAACCAACCAGGAATGAGGATTACCATAGTACTGCATAGATATGAAGAAATACTGCCACCTGGAAAAATTTGTACCGGTGTAGCATTCCTGAACCATGAAAGCGGCCCTCTGGGCTCTGAGGCATGAATTACCTGTTCTACAAAATTCTTCACATGATTCCCAGAGAGAGACCACAGATTCTTCAAGGAGAAATAAAATATGTATAACTTTCCTAAGAGGTGTATTTAATGAATTTAGTGTGTGTGTGTGTGAGAGAGAGAGAGAGAGAGAGTGAAAGATATAAGTGTATATGAATGTGTGTGTGAAAACAATATAATTTACTTATATTCTTAAAATTTTTTTCCCATGCACTGTCTGTTTTTCAAACAACTATGGTGCAGTGAGCTTGTGGCAGGAAATAAGAGCCTTCCCAAGACTAAGCTATAAACACTGGCACTACAGGGGAAGGGTCAACAGGAACTTCGGCCCAGTTCTTTTTCCTCAGAGAGCCACTAACTATTTGGACTGTCCTGGCCAGTCGTGACCACAGAGACAGTAGCCAGTGGGAAGTTTGTTGAGGAGCTGTGCTCAAGGGCTTTCTATTTTCTCCACTACCCCAGGGTTGATACAGTTAATTTTTCTTTCTAATCTTTGAGTAAAGAGGATGATTGACTAAAGAGTAACTTCTCTGAGCTGTCATGAGCTTTGATTTTCTGACTCTAATTGTTTAAAATCAAAAGCAGTGTCTTCAGGAGTCACTTTTGGGAATCATAACAGAGAAGGAGTCACACAGAGCAGTACTAGCACAGCAAGCACTTTGCCCATAGAGCTATTTTCCCAGCTCAAGAACAGGAGTTTGGGGGAGCTATTAAAGCACAAAGCTCAAGTGACTTGTAGAACTTCAGCTATTTGCCCCACCAAACACCTGGAGATCTGTGGCAGAGAAGGATGCCCAGAGTTCCCCAGTCTTCCATTACACCTCTTCATGATTTCTTGTCAATAAACAAGATCCCATTCTTATAGAATGAAGACTGAGCATGTGCAAAGCACTCTTCTGGTCCATTTCACTATGGAAGAAGGTCTTCAGACCACAAATAGCCATTGCTAGAGAATGTAATCCCAGGATGAGACTAAACAAGGTCAATGGTGCATGGGTCCAACTGTCTGGTTCGGTTAACTGTGCATTTCGCTCCTGTAAATGCTGCTGTTGCCTCATTTTCAGGGCTAAGGGTTCTCTCCTGTGAACTATCCACCAGCTGAAAGAGGGCAGAGCATCCGAACGCTTCCCTTGCAGACCTTAAGATTCTGTATCTCTAGTGAAGCTACCACATCTCTCTAAAGGGTCCCCATGGCTCCATATCATCTGCATGCCTTCTGGCTGTCATGAGTTCTGAACTGGAGATCTGAAGTTTGCTGTGGACACAAAGCAGCCTGTGAGAAAAGGCGAGGGTCTGTAGGCCCTGCACCACTGATGCGCTTCCTAATGACTCTAAAATATGGTAAGCGCTTGCAGAAAAATCTGTGTAATAGGCAGATAGGTGCATATGCATATGAATTGCTCATTAGGGCTCATAAAAATCACGTATGGAAACCAGGGGTGTTGCTGCATATCTGCAGTTCCATTGGAAGATCAGGAGTTCAAGGCCAGTGGGCCTGAGATTTTTCCACTGCCCTCACTTCCCTCCTGGCTCTTGGTCAGATTGCCCGATATGCAAAAGAATATCCGTAATGTGTTTCTTTCCTTAAGTGGAAGTTTCCAAGATCTGTAAGTGCTCAAAAACACTTTTTTGAGCAAATAATAATTGATTGACCTAAGTCTAGGAGTTTATCCACAGTTGGTCCTGTAATAGTTGCATTTATGACCTTGAGGAATCTTGCATTTAAACAAACAGTTCTTCTGAAGTGGGGAAGTGAACTCACAAACTGGAGTCAGCCAACTAAAAGGCTAAAATTAAAACAAAAGAACATAAGAATTCAGATACCAGAACTTTCTGATTCAATCTTGAGTTTCCCTAGTAGAAAAAACATGAGACTCAATAACTATCAACCAAGATTATCTAAAAACAAACCCAGCCTGAGAGGTGGTTTGCAAGAGCAGATCATCCTGGATTTCTGGTTTCCTGTACCTTCCTCACTCATGGTCTTTCTTTTAAAATTATGTTAAAGCCATACACTAAAGCATAAAACAAGGCTCTGTAAGCAAAAAGCTGAGAAATAAACAAAGTCCAGCTATTCCAATAAATACAGCAATTTTCATTTATTTTTATTCAGACCTTACCCAAAGACATAGGTTTATATAATTTAAGCCACAGTAAAGGTGCATTTTATTGTTTCACAAAAAATTATATAATAAATATTTTCTATGCTGCAAAATAAGCCTCAAATTTCTCATTTTAATGGTTGCATAGTATAGTATTTTATTATAGTATATTGTCACTTATTTAACCATTCATACACTGCTCAAATCATTTCCCATTTCTCAAGATTATAAACAATGGTACAATGGATAATATTTGCATATATAACCATTCCTAAAACCATTTCCTGTGGTTATATTCCCAGAGGTAGAATTACAGAATCATTTTAATATAAATATTTTGGATTACTTATTCATTTTGAAGAATTTCATTTTTGAAAACAACCTGCCTGTTTCCTGCCATCATTTGATTGTATTAAACAGCTTCAACAAGTTTTCAAAGCTGCCATCTGTGCATTCCAGACTAAATATTGTCAGTGTCCAGAGTCCTGCTGAATCCCTGATCGCTACCTGCAGAGTGATGGTTGTTTGAAAGGACATCTTCCAGAGGTAATTAAGATTAGATGAGAACAAGAGGATGGGGCCCAAATGTTAGAGCTGATGTTTTAAGAGAAGACCGTCTGAGAACCGGGCTCCTTCTCCCCAGCCACTGACTCTTTGTAACAAGGTGACTCTTGAGGCCATGAGGAGGCCTTCAGAAGGAACCACACCTATGTCACCATACTCAGTCTAGAGAATTTTATTATGGCAGCCAATGTAAGCCCCTGTGTGTGTGCGTGCGCGTGTGTGCGAGTGTGCACGGGTGTTATAGCAAATACCAGATAAGATGCAACTTCGGGAACGCAGAGCTGATTTGGGATTACAATTTGAGGGGATGCACTGTTCTGGCCCTGAAAGCATCAGGGTGTAAGAAGTGTGTGGGAGGGATTGTCAAATTGCTTATACAGTCAAGAAATAGCAAACAGGAAATGGACATCAGCTATAAAAACCTCAAGGCGTGCCCCAACATCTTACTTCCGTCAGTAAGACTCTTTCTTAAAGATTCCAGAAATGCACAAACCAGTACTGCCAACTGGGATGAAGTATACATGACCTTGTGGAGAAATTTTTATATCTAAATAAAAATAACACTTGAATTTCTGCTTAAAATCTTATTATAAAATTATAACTTTTAAATAAATCTTTTGACCTATTCATTGGATTTTTAACTATCATTGTCAATCCCTTTATAATCTCTGGCTAATTCTTTCTTATTAAGTATAATTTTGCTTGAGCCCTTGCAATGGGACAAACTTCGTTAATACATGCATATTTCTACAAACATATTTTTAGAGACAAATTCTGGACAGGTAAATGGCCCAGCAGGTTGGTCAAGGCACTTGCCGCAAGCCTGATGACTTAAGTTAAACCCCAGAGCCCAGAATTCCAGTCGAGGTTGAAGAGAATTGACTTCTGTAAGTTCTCCCTGACTCCCATATGAGCACCATGGCATATGTACCCCAGCACATCAATACATGTAATCCAAACACTAAGTAGCATCAAATGGAACCTTGACGGAGGAGCTGGCCTTGGAAAGATGAAAAGGGTAAGATGGATGGTCAATGGGGATAGGGAACTGGAGAGAGAGTTCTAGGGAAGTGATTAATGAGATTAGTAGCCAAAGAGAGCTATCCTAATTACAGATATAAAATACTCGATGTGGCTGGCCACGCCCTTCAGTCATCAAGGAGTGCCCTGACCCCCACACTTGCATGCCCTTCCACCTTCCTTGGGATTCTCTCCACCTCCACCGTCCAGACTGCACCGCTGTTCACTTTGTCCCCACACAGCGGTCTTGCTAACTTTATATTGTACTCAGAAGTGGAGAAATTGAAAACCTGCATTGCTCCTGGGTTGATATGGTACGATAAGCCAGGAAGTGTCTGGCTTGGCACGCTTCTGCTTATGTTTGAGCAGAAAAGAATAGGTCTAGATAAGCAGCATACAGCGAACTGCCATCCCAGCAGTGGGGGAGGCACAATCTGCCTCCTGCCATCCCAGCAGTGGGGGAAGGCACAGTCTGCCTCCTGCCTCTGCTCCAGGCAAGTCCCTTCTTCATTTCTTCAGACATCTCAGAGCTCGCCGAAGTGGATTCCCACCGGCAGATTTCAGCACTGTGCTGTGCTTCTCTCCACAACAGATCGGGAGATGTGGCAGAGACATAGAGAGAAGCAGATTCGCTGTGTTGGAGAGCTTGGGCTCACACTGAGTTGGATTTCATTTCCACTGAGTTAGAAGCTTAGGCTCAGTGAGGATCAAATCACAATGTTCTTCAGTAGTACAAACTGAACATAGCGTGCACACGGCTTTCTACTATGCTTTGGAGACATTTTGCGTTCACGTGCCCTGCCCTCTCCCAGACACACAGGGCTTTCTGGCTGCCTCTGTGCTCCCACAAAGCTATAAGGATTCACTTACCCTTAAATAAGGTCATTAAGTGTTCAGATCCTTTATGACTCAATCCCTGAAGACGGCAATCATACAGTGTCCCCAAGTCCTATGACCTTAGCAGACCACACGCATCGAACTGAACACTTGGAAGGGGTGAGTCCTGGGTTGACATATACTCTGTGAGAAAGGAACTGTGCTCCAGGAGAACAGTGTAAGTCATATCCTCTCCCCTGTTGGCCCCTGAAAGTGGCAGGAAGGCTGGATGCTTGTCCAGGCACCCTACAACTTTTTATCCTGCCCCCTGCAGCCTCAGAGCAGACTCCATCTTCCAGGGTCCGACTGCTCCTCAAACTTATATCTTCAACTCAATCCGAGAGGCACTGGAGATTCAGGGGCTTTCTGTGACTTTGTTTGTGTAGTTTAACATAAAGCATGTTTTAAGTGTATGTGTTCTGGTAAGAAAGTACCTTATTGTGCATTCTGCCTGCAAACCCCACTTTTCCATGACTTCCAGTAAGACGGACACATTCTGTATCAGTTACTTTTCTGTTGCTGTGATAAATCTGAAGTAACTTAAGAAAGGATTTTGGCATTAATTTCCAGAGGGTTAAGATTCCGTAATAAGCTGGGCACAGTAACCCATGTCTATCATCCCAGAACTCAGGGAGGCAGAGGCAGGCAGATCTCTCTGAGCTGGAGGCCAGCCTTGTCTACAAAAAAAGTCCAGGACAGCCAAGGCTACACAGAGAAACCCTATCTGGAACCCCTTGCCCCCCCAACCCATAATGGGAAGGCCATGTGTGGTGGCAGCAAAAGGAAAGTACATTTCATCCACACAGGAAACAGGAAGAAAACAGGAAGAGAGTCAAATCTATACATTTTCAAAGCCTGCCCCCAGTGACATGCTTCCTCAGCAAAGCTTTTCCTCATAAAGAATCCATAATGTCCCCAAGTGACAGCAGCTGAGGACAAAGTATTGAAATACGTAAGCATGTTGGGCACGCTTCTCATTGAAATCACCACATACACTAATTTACCCATCTCGAGATGGGTAGCTACCACCTTGCTAGGCCTGGTGGGGTACACCTATTACTTGTGAGACTCAGGCTGAGACAAACATGAGATGAAAGGCTTCTGGGTCAAATTATCATGACCTTATCTCAAAGCTGAAGAAATGAAGACTAACACTAAAACCTAAGCCCTGGGGGTGCAGCTCAGCACAGAGCTCTTGCACGGACCACAGGCGAGCGTGTAAGACAACCCAGGCTCCCCGCAGTCAGTGATGAGGTCCTCCAGATTTGACCTTCCCCTTATAACTCTCTCTGGAACTGGAGTGTTTGCATGGCTGGCTCCCGGTTGTGTGGCTGCATGTGGCATGTTGCCCTTTCTCAAGATGGCTAGAAACTCCCGTTACGGGTGTTCCCAGACAAGGTCACCTTGAAACCATTTTAATAAAGAGAAGTACCCACAGCTTCACCCAGGGACTAGCTTGGCTGATGTCTTGCAGTGATGCTGTCTTTCCCAGAACGACGACCTTGCCCCTTAGAGTCAGTGCTCGAGGCTCCTCATCTACTGAGGAAGATCCCCACCAACACACAAGGCTACGTGATCATTGAATCTTAATCTTCCAGGCCTACCAATGTTCTAGACACAGAATCCTGCCAGCTGCAGGACTGTAAAACACATCTTCAGATTCTGTGAGCCCCAGCTATCCTTGAGTTTTGTCAGCTGAGGCCACAAACACGGCAGACTCATGCTACCCTCACCTCTATCTCTGTGGTTGAATTTAAACCCATTCAGCTTCTCGGCAGTCACCATGAAGCAATGTCTACGTCCACAGAATGAAGACAGGACCTTCATTGTTCTTTTTTGTTGTCTTGAAGCAAGGGTTCACCATGTAGCCTTTTTAAATGGATGCAGAGAAACAACATGGAAAATGTCCAGTCATGAGCCTATCTGCTTAGTGTAATTCTCCAGCAACTAACCTCTCCGAGATGCTGAGCACTAGAAAAACTAGAACTCAAAGCTCTGACAGTCCAGGATTTATCAACCAAAGCTGCCTTCTGCTAATAGAGGGGTTCTGCTGTCGAGGGTACTTATCTGCAAGCCAGATTCAGATGTTAATTTGGATATTTAATAATTTAGGCGTTCCTGACTTCGTAGACTGTTTATGGTTTCTTTAATTTGAGTTGGGATTGTGAGGGAGTGGAGTGAAGACCGGGTGGGATGCATTCCTCATCTCCCTTGGACAGCTTCCCAGAGGCTGGGGCTGAGATGGCTCAAGGACTGTTCCTGTGCAACAATTTTGAAACAGATGGCTAAATGTTTGGCATTCATTGTTTAAGCAATAAAATATAGGGCTTTTTTTTTTCTTTTGAAGATAGGGATTTTAAAAAGGCTTCCAGTTAATCACATTGGTTTCTGAGCAAATCTCTGTGGCATGGTAAGGACTGGAGACAGTGAAAGAGAAAGAAAGTGGGGAGGCTCAAGCACCACAAGCCAGCTCAGTTCTGTGGTTTTTCTCCTCGTCCTCTCCCAGACTGGTCAGACACTGGGAGGAGGACAGAAGACAGAGGTTCTGAGCTGGACCTACATAACCCTGTGACACAGGGCCTGTCTGTCCCATGGTATTGAGAATCTCTCCCTCTGAGCATAGAAAATGCTGTTTAATTTACTGCATGGTGGTTTCTGCAAGTAAATCACACATTGGTGGAGGCAAAGGAAATGAATAAGAAACTTCGCCTGCGAGGTTAGACACATTGTGTGGGACTTCAAATAAGCTGGGTGCACACTGCAATTCAGAAGATGTATGTAGCAGCAGAGCACAAAGGCAAGGGCTTCATTTACACATTCATGTGGTGCTGTGTACAGCATGTATGTATGAATATAAACTTAATCTTTGTGTGTGTGTATTGTTCCCTTCTCTACAAAGAAGAGCCAGAGAAACAATATTCCCATGAATGTTTCCAGCAGCACACCCCGGCCCTCTGAATCCTCTTTATTCATTCAGCAAACACCTAAGTGACAATGGAAGTTGTTCTTGTTATTAGGAGTGCAAGGGAAACAAAAACAATTCCTGCTCAAAGAAGAGGAAAACCAAGTTGGCCCTCATACAACTTCAGTCTGTGCGAAATGCCCAGTAGTCTCAGGACCATCTTAACTCCTTGGCTACAACAAGGGGTTATGATACAGAAGAAAAAAGACAAAAATACAAACAAGTTCTGAAGAAGCTGTGGGGAGGCAGCATGAAGGAGGGAGTGATTACTTTAGCCTCATGTGAAGGAGAAAGAAGGAAAGGCAGGAAACCTCCATGACAACATCAAAGCTGGGTTCTGAGGAATAAATAGGAGTTCCCAAAGAATAAGATTGGTGAAATATTTAATGTAGAAGAAGCAGGATTTGAAATGACACAAGGACGCCAGTTTTCACTTCATACCTATGTATGTGAGTTTTTGGTCACTGTATATACAATGAGTACATTGTCACTGAATCAGAGCGCTGTACAACATGGCAGAGGGTGGAGGAGGGGAAACAAAGGGGAGAAATGTGGAAGGCCTGGCCTGTTTCAGGCTGTATGTAGCTGGATGACTAAGTGGTAGACAGACCCGCCAAGGACGTCGCCCTGTGCAGTCCCTCTCCTCTGCCTGCTTGTGGCACGGAGCGGGAGCACACCCAGAAGCCCGCAGAACCAACCAAGAATGTAATCGAGCAAGTCTAGAAGACAAAGGGATCCGAAGGGCTCGCCTTGAAGAAGCCTCGTGTTAGATCCATGATGCTTTCTGTCTTCAGATGTTTACAAGAAGCTCCACTTGCCATGCATGCCTCTAACAGGCTTTAGTGGAAATACGTTTGAAGCCTAATTGGTTTCCTGAAAAGCAGAGGTTCCTAACAGAGCTATTTTATAAAAATGAGCTTGTGGTGAGGAGGTACAAAGGTTCTGAGTGATGTGTCGCAGCAGGGATGAATGCCACTTGGTAGTTATTACCCTTGGAGCGTGTACACACATACTATGGAGTTTCTCATGTCCTAAAAACTTATGCTAAGGGTGCCACATTCCGCGTGTATTTAAGGCATGTCCAGTCTTTACACTGCACACGACATTGCTATCTACAAAATCAATGCTTGGGAACTATTCAATCCATTATGATGAAAAGGTTGCAAAAATCAAAATCTTTATGACTTTGTGTTGGGCCATGTTGCTGGCTATCTTGGGGAGTGTGCGGCCTGCGGGACAGGCCGAACATCTTGATTCCATTCAGGAGTCAAGTCTTATAGAAACATCCAAGTTACAAAATATTTAGTTCATTAACTTTTACTAAAGATTATCAACTCATCAATATTTTATACTTACATTCAAATTCCCTTAACTATCCCCAAACCTTTGCTTATATATTTTGAAATTAGTGGATGCCTTGACACGTGTCACTGTTTTCTTGGAAATGAAGTTGGTGGTTCACTGGTAAGCACTGTGTGGATTTTACCAGGTCTTGTCAACTTGTTCTATAAAGTCTGGACACCAGTTTAAACTCCCTGTTGCAAGGCTTTTAATTCCTATTTTGCATTTAGTGCTGGTCAAATGTGGGCATATCTAGGAGTTCTGAAACTTTTGTCAATCCAAATGGGTGAGAACCCTGAAGTCTAAACTGCAACCCTGATAGGTGAGGTTGGATGCGTTTCCATCTGCATTGACAAGCCCAGCCTGCTTTACTTTAATCTGTTCAAATATTTTGTCTTTGAAACACATGTGTATGCGCGCGCGTGCACGCGCGCACGCGCACACACACACACACACACACACACACACACACACACCACTCTGGATCTTGTTGACAGGAATTCCACTTGGGCATGACATGACCTGTGGTTTAGTCCCTTCAGAGGAAAATGGAGATTAAAATGGTGTCTTGTAGCTTTATTATAGTAGTTCAGAGAGCAAATACATACTAACTAATCTACCAACTACAGCAGGTAGCGGCATACAGTAGGTGATTAATGCAGCTGTCAGTACCTGCCATGGGAAGAAATGTTCTGTATACACTTTGGATAGATTTCTTATCTATAAAGCACTGTGAAAATCTCTTCCCCTTCTTACTTTGTCACGCAAGCCCTGAAATGTAAATCTATTGTGGTTTTGTTTTTCTGTTTTTGTTCTATGTAAGTAAACAGTTTTCGTATGAAATCATAAAGTTGTCACCCCACATTGTATTTCTAAACTATTTTGACTGTATTTAAGCCTTTAATTTACCTGGAATTCATTTTCATAAAGAGGAATCTCTAATTATCTTTGTTTCCGTACAGAAGACTAATTATTCAAAAGGTTCTGATATGTGAGGCAACCTCTCTCATGAATCCAGGTCCCAGAGACCCGAGCTTATATTTCTAAGCTCTCAAGTCTATCCAATTAACATATGTAACCCTGTAAAATACCACTCTTCTAATTATTACCACCTTGAAATAATTTGTTCATCTATTTAAAATAATATCCAGAAAAGTAACTGTTCCAAATCCTATTGTACCTCTTTTTGAAAAGTATTTATTCATAGTCAAAAAGTTTGAAATTTTTGTGTTAAATTAGATAAAATATTTGTTAGGACTTTTATTGGAATTACGTTGAATTTATTGATTAATTTTGAGGTAAATTTATAGAATATGCTCACAATGTTGAATTTTTTTAGTCATAAATTAGAGTTTTTTTACATGAATAGTTTATAATTTTGTTTCATGAAAGCACCAAGTAATAATTTTGCTCATTTCTCTAAGGCTTCATGGAAGTTTGAATGCAATAGCCAGTGGGTATTTTAAATTTTTATTTAAAAACATTTACTTACTTATCTAATGTGTATCTGTCTGTGCCTCTCTGTGCAAAACATGTGTCTAGTGCCTCAGGGGTCAGAAGAATGTGTTGGACCCACTGAAACTGGAATTTGGGTGTTTTTGAGCTGCCATGTGGTTGCTGGGAATTGAACCCAGGAGTACTGAAAGACACCCAGTATGCAACCTGGCTACTAAAAATAGTTCTCTACTCTGACTGTATAACAGTGCTCCAATACGGTGATCAGGGTCATCATGGAATCCACTAATGTGGCCTCTTTTAAATCTGGTATCCCTTCCTGTCATGAAGTATGTAGTTCTGGGATCTAATGCTCTCCTCCTACAACCCAAAGAACTCCTCCAGGCACGCTGCTTCTTTTCTTTCATGCTGGGAATTGATGCTTTAGGAATCTGATCTTTATTTGAGAAACATATAATTCTCATAAGGCTACTAACAGGAGGTATTTTAGGACCACTTTGGCAGCATTTATTAAAATGTAGGCTGGGATTTTGTTTAATCTATAGATTGAATTGAGGGGAATTGATCTCTTAGCAACATTGAGTCTTCAGATCTATTAACAGTCTCTAACTGTCTGGGGCACACGCTTCTTCACAGCACCTCCAACCAGCATCTGCTTCCTGTTGGTCTGTTTCTGTGAGCGCACACCATCATCAATATAGTGAACAAATGGGGGATTCTGCCCAGACTTCCAGATGGTGTCTGTCTTTTCATACTATATTTTTTAAAAGGGCAGAGGAGTCAACACAGGCCTGGAGCAAACTCATAATGTATTTTGTTGTCTGTTCTAAATAAATGGAAACCTATACAGTCCCTCTCTTTCTAAAGATGAAAAAATATATTTTCTAGATCAGTGGTTATGTACCATTTATCTGATGCCATGTGCTGGGGTTTGAATATGAAATGCCCCCCACGGGCTCATGTGATTAAACACTGGTTCCCCAGCTGGTGGTGGTATTTCAGGGAGTTATGGATACTTTAGAATATGCAGGCTTGCTGTAGGAAGTGATAAGTGGGACTGAGGTTTTACAGACCCACCCACCACTTGCCTGCTCTCTGTTTCATGACTATGAGGTGTTCAATCGCTTCACCCTCCTGTGGTCATGCCTGCCCTACCATAATGGACTGTACCCCTTCTCAAAACGTGAGCTAACATATACCCTTCTAGCCGGGCATGGTGGTGCGCACACCTATAATCCCAGCCCACTGGGAGGCAGAGGCAGCAAATCCTGCAAGTCTGAGGCCAACCTGGTCTATAGAGAGGCCAGGATAGTCAGGGCTACACAGAGAAACCCCATCTTGAAAAACAAAAAACAAAACAAAAAAAGAAAGAAAGAGATATGGATCCTTCTTTAGTTGCTTTTTCTTAGGGATTTGGTCCCTATGGTGAAAAAAATCACTTATACCATGTGAATCTTGTCTGGCAAAGCCATGGCGTCTGCTTTGGTCTACGTTTAGGCTGTGTTTACCGCTGTGCACTCTAGTGAGATGCTAGTGTGTGTTTCGTAGCACTCATACTAGCAAGTTAATGGAGACTGATGAGATCATTATTCCTGCGCCTTTAACAGACTTTAATATGGCACTCACTTCAACCACTTTTGACAATGATTTATTCTTAAATTGATTGATGTGGATAATGGTGAAGGTAGCTTTATAGGTTTCCACTTGTCCTGTTCCACTAAAAATCTCTGACACTATAAGCTGAAGACCCAGGATGAAGGCTGTAATGACAGTGTAGGCATGCCTGTTATGAATGATGGAAGGGGTGGGTTGAAACCCCTATGAATTGGCCTTGGAAGCCCCAGTCTCCAGTATGGCAGAGGAACAGTAGTGATACTTTGGTATCCACGCCAAATTTGGACTGCCAAACACAACAGTTCCTGAAATGTCTGCATGTTCCTTTGGTGTGTGTATGGGGGGTGCGAACACGCAAATGTATATGTTCAGATACCAGAGGTCAGGCATACGTGTCCTTCCTCGGGGCTCTGCTCGTTATTAAAGACAGTCCCTCACAGACCAAGTTGGGAAGGCTGTCCATTGTTGTCCATCTCCCTAGAGTGAGCACCACACCAACTTAACAAAGAGAAAACATGGGTTCTGTGGATCGAACTCAGGTTTGTCTGGTGAGTCATTGACCAACAGAGCTGTCTCCCTGTACTGAGTTCTCTTCACAGCGTATTACTTGGTAAGTGGTAGAGCTCTTCAAGAAGGTCTGAGGGAGACATTGCCATTTGCATTATCATGTATTGCAAGTTCCTCTCAAGTGGCGTTGTGCTGGATAGTTTTCTGTTAACTTGATGCAACACGTGAGAGGAGGAAATATCAACTAAGAAAGTGGCTCTTTAAGATCAGGCCGTGGACAAGTCTACAGTGCATTCATTAGAGGTTGATAGGGTACGCTGCAATGCATTGTGGGTGGTGTCACCCCTGAGCTGGTGGTCCTGGATTCTAGAAGAAATCAGGCTGAGTCTTGGAGAACAGTGGGAAGAAAGAGAAAAGGAGCTGGAAGTGACAGAAGCTCCACAAGAAAAACAACCGAGCCAACTAACCAGGGCCCAGAGGGGTTTGCTGAAACTCAAGCATCAACTGAGGACCAAGCATGAACTGGACCTAGGGCCCCTACAAAGATGCAGCTTAGGCTTCAAGTGGGTTTTCTAGTAAGGAAAGTGGAGACTACATTGTACATGGACTCATTTGCTAGTTTTTAGATCACTTCCACCTGGCAGGTCTGCCTTGACAGGCTATAAGGGAAGAGGACATGTTCATTCCTGATGCAACCTGATAAGCTGGTAGATGGGAAAGGGAGCTCCCCTTTCTTGAGGAAAAGGAGAGGGGGGAGGAGGGAGAAGGGGGAAGGGAGTGATGGTGGGACTGGGAGGGAAGGGACTACAGGGCATAAGGTGAATAAAATAAATGAGGAAAGAAAGAAAGAAAGAAAGAAAGAAAGAAAGAAAGAGAGAGAGAGAGAGAGAGAGAGAGAGAGGGAGGGAGGGAGGGAGGGAAAGAGAAAGAAAGAAAGAAAGAAAGAAAGAAAGAAAGGAAGGAAGGAAGGAAGGAAGGAAGGAAGGAAGGAAGAAAGAAAGAAAGAAAGAAAGAAAGAAAGAAAGAAAGAAAGAAAGAAAGAAAGAAAGAAAGAAAGAAAGAAAGAAAGCAGGCTGAACAAAACATAGGGAGCAAGCCAGTAAACAGCCCTCCCCCATGGTCTCTGCATCAGCTCCTGCTCCAGGTTCCTGCCCTGTGTGAGTTCCTGTCCTGACTTCCTTCAGTGATGAACAGTGATATGGAAGTGTAAGCCAAATAAACCCTTTCCTCCCGACTTCTTGGTCATGGTGTTTCCTCTTGCTAGTTGGGAAGTTAATTTCCATTTTTATTTTCCTTTCTCTTCGAGTAGTATTTGTATTTACAATCTTACTGTACACAGTTAACTAAGCTGAGACTATACATATTAAGCAAAAAGGAGTTTACAGTGAGTTATCTTTGAGTGTCCCTCATCTGATGCCTGGTGCTCATTTCACACCTTGCTCTGCTTTGACACACATTCCTGTCTTCAGCTGAGTGTGTGACCAATGTGTCCATGTGTCTTCCAATCTACTCAGAGGGCAAAGAATTGTTGTTACACCCATCTTGCTTCCAAATTCAGCCACATCGTGTTCCTCTCTGTCTTAAGTATGCATTTAGCACCAACAGAGATGTTTGCCATTTCTGTTGGGCTCATCACAGTGGCTAGAAGGATCTTCTGATTAAACTTCTTTCCTTCATCCTTGAAACCAAGTAGCACTTATAAAATCCATGTCATTCATTCACTCAAGCCATTAAATTACAAAAGCCACTTATTCATTCATTGTCCTTTAGACATGTACCTAAAATGATATTAACTTTCAAGTTAGGAAAACTCACTTTTGTATATCTAGAAAATATTTATTCTGTGGTATACAAAGTAGGAAAAGGGTGCACTTTGCCTGGGGCTTTTGTAGTTATCCATTTCAGTTAAATGTTCCTGGGAATAAATGCTCTCCTGAAACAGGGCAGACTGGTGAAGACTCTGCAGCCATGCTGTCAGGAATGATAGCAGAGGTTTGATTCTAGCAGCAGGCCTTAGGGAAAGAAAGCCCATGCGATGAAATTCAACCAGAAATTGAAAACTTACTGCAAGCCATGTCCTTTGCCTTCATTTAACCTGCCCTACCCTCACTCAGGTGGAACACACCGGGCCTTTTAGCGTAGTTCACTCCCCTGGGATGGTTTCCCAGAGCCCAGGGGTCCATGTGGGAAGCTGGTGTGTCCCCATATGTCCTCGGGAATCTGTGATTGATCTCCCGATGGGAAGATACAGTTTATTCTGATTTTCTTACTCCAGTCTCTCTCCCTGGCACTCTCACCCACTGAGGAAGCATGTAGGAAACCACTGTGTCTTCAGAAATAATCTGCGCTTCTCTGGAAGTTAAGCAAAGCAACAGGAAAACAGAGACAACCTCCCAGGACCTCTTTTCTCTGCACCTTACTCCGAAGGCACTTCCCTTCTCCAGCTCTGAGGCTGGCCCTTGGGCCACCTGGAACTTCCTGTCAAGTCTCAATAGACTGGATCCCACTTTTCAGATGCTGCTTCAGCTGAGTAGACCCCAGGCACAGCCTCCTGAGGGATTGCTTCCCCTAGCCCTCGGATACCTCTATCTCCTTGGCAAAGCCCGGTAACCGGAGCTTCCTGGGTCCTGGATTTCATACACATCTCCCCTTATTCTACAAAGATTTCCTCTTTTCTCTTACTAAACAGATCTGTAACTAAACTCTTACTTGACCATACTCAAGATAGGATCAAAGGCTCAGTTGAATTTCCTTCTGGCCTTTGACAAAGAGAAGTTTCTTTTGAGTAGTGCTGAGGCCCAGGTGGCCTCAAGAGTTTATCAAGTAAAGGACATTGAGGTGTCAGGTTGTTTGAAGAATTGTGCATTTAAAACTGTAACATAAGGTCATTGTAGTCCTCCTTCTGTGTTTTAATATGATACTGTGATTAATGGTAATCACAACAGCTAAACATTAATGGTCTGTGTACCAGGTACTTGCTAAATGCTTACATTGCATTATCTAAGTTCACCCTCACAAAAGTCTTGGGAAATAATTGTTATTAAACTCATCTGGAGAAAAAGAATACCCTGTTAACAATTGGAGAGAAGAGGCTTGAAGAAATAAATTACCCACCAAATTTCTCCATCCATTCCCAGGGAGTGAAGAGTTTCTCAAGGTCTAGAGGATGCTCCTGCCATAGGGTGGGGGATTCAGCTGCAGGGAAGGGGAGTGTGAGGAGCTGGTGGGGGTGCTGAGGTTGAGCCCCATGGTCCCAATCTCTACTCACCTTCAGAAAGGGCAACTGATGTTTCTCAGGCCAGGCCTATTCTAGTACCAGAGTCAACACAGTTTGTGACCCACTGTCATTTCTGGCAATGAGCATACACCAGAGACGACTGTGCTTGCTGAGGTTTTCCGGGTGTCTGACATCAGGCTGAGTGAGCAAAAGCAAGATCTCCAGTGGAGACCCTGGAGTCTCCAGGGTGCTCCTGCCATAGGGTGAGATCCAGCTGCAGGGAAGGGGGAGGCAGTGTGAGGAGCTGGTGTGGGCAAGCACTGTGACTGGGCAGATCTCTTCTGGACCTGTGTCCTACAGAGGACAGAGCTTCAGCCAACTCAGAGATAGTGCAGTTAAGTCCTGTATGCCTGTTCTGTCCTGGTGTGCCTGCTCAGGCAATTCTTGTTTCTGAGGGAGATAATGCATTTAAGTTCTGGTGTGCCTGCTCAGGCAATTCTGGTTTCCGAGGAAGAGGAGTTCCATTGTGTTGTGGTTCTAGAGCCAGGAAGATTGCTTGGGGCTCCTTATACTTTATGGAAGATTGATTGACCTAAGATAGACTTTGAAACAAAAATGAAAATAAGACTTGTCACTCAAAAAACCCCTATGCAGCAATCCATGATGATAATCCTGTGGCTAGTCCTGCGTCCACTCTGGTAGAATTTACTGTGACAATGGCCACTCTCAGCTGCTCCATCGTAGTATCGAATTCTCCAGTCCAATTACCTAAAATATAGCTAGACAATTGTTTAGACAGATTTGCAGCACAGGAAAAATTCTCATGTTATATGCTAGTGACTCAAAGTCCAGCATATTTTCATTGACAGCCAAGTTGAGCGATTTGCCATAGGGTATCAATTTGCTCCTGCACGAGGTCAATCCTCTGATTGAACACCATCAAGCTTCCTTTTAATTGAGGAATGGGCGGGCATGGGAGCGTTAACAGGCCTTCTGGTGTTGGTCTCCTTGGTTTGCCTGTGGTATATATGCAAGATTAGAGTCTCACAACAGCGTAATGCAGCCATGACCATTCAGGCCTTTACAGCCATTGAAGCAGGACAGTCTCCCCAAGCATGGTTGGCTACCATAAAAAGCTAAAATGTTACGCTCAGGATGCGAGGCTAAGCACTGCACTCAGGGTCAGCTGCTTTCGACCCAGAGAAGAGCATGTCTGATTGCATGCGGGTTGATGCCCCAGGTCCCGCCTCTGAGAAAAAGGTATCGGATGGGTCTGATGCTCTTTGGGTGGATGACACCTAAATGAACATCAGTACAAAGTCCCAATTTATTTCTAATATCAGAGATCAGACCTCTACTCTTGCCTGATGCGTCTAAAACAAAAAGGGGGAACTGTAGAGAGCTGCGGAATGCTGCACCTTAAAGATGGAGCTGGTTTCCGCCTTCCACCTTCCCGATGGTGAATGCTCTCTGTCACGAACAATTCCACATTTGGCTAAGGCTGAGGATCTGGCTTGCTTCCATGTATGTGGACCTATCTGCATTGCCCACGTGGCACGCTGGGGTTGGCTACCCAGAGGCTATTTAAGCTGTGGGCTGGCTTTCCCCAGGGTCAGATGATTGTTCAAGGTTCCTGAATAAACTGCATTGAAAAAAAAAAAACCCCAACCCTCTAGCCCCGGTCCTCAAGCAATTAGCATTCTTTCTCTTTCTTCTTAATAAAAATCAAATAATTAAAAAAAAAAACCCTATGCATTATAATGACAGTTTAAGGGTATTCAGTCACAAGAGCAGAGGCTGCCTCTTGTGGATATGTGATACAATAGTCATAGCACATGTAATATGTAATATGTTCATAATAAGAAGCAAGCATAGGAGTAGAGAGGAAGAAAGCAGCATTCAGGGATAACAGCAGACTAGGTTCCATGTCTAACTGTCACTATCAGGCAATGCTTAATTTCTTAGGGCCTCATTTTCCCAATCAACAAAATGAGACATTTGGATTATATCCAAGTTCTCAATAAATAAGTGACAGAAAATGCAATCATTTATGATACCACTGATTTAATAGTACTTGATTTACAAAGTTCAGTGCAGAAATGCAGTCTAACTGCTCTGCAAACACACACTTTCTTTTTCTTCTTATTAGAAATTTTTATCTAAAATAATGAAGACCGAGGTAGAATTTCTAAAATGTGTGAATATAATTTTAAAGAAAAATGAAATCGCGG
Organism: Meriones unguiculatus; assembly: GCF_030254825.1. Classification (NCBI taxonomy): domain Eukaryota; kingdom Metazoa; phylum Chordata; class Mammalia; order Rodentia; family Muridae; genus Meriones; species Meriones unguiculatus. The sequence goes on along the minus strand of NC_083359.1, from coordinate 112,064,426 downwards.
TGCTGAAGTAAAATGATACAACTGGAGTCATCATGCTAAACAAAAGAATCCAGGCTCAGAAAAGGAAATGACACATGGTTTCTCTCACACGGTGAACCTAGATTTAAAATTGTGTATATATATGATATATATGTATACATATATGTAAATATATGTATATTTATATATGTATATAAATTGTGTATATATATATACATATGTACACATATGCATGTATTTTGATAATACAGCAACCTCTCATTCCTACTAGATTCATCTACATACTCCATATCCACTCAATTTTATGATCTCTCTCCTTTTTTAAAACAATAGATTACATACTGTTCATACTTTCTGAGCCTGGTGTGTATGTTTATATATGTGTTTTATATCACAAAACTAGGAAAAAGAACCATAAAAGGAGAGGAAAATTTCTAAAGACAATATAAAATAGGGTAATAGATTATATAGAAATCAAGACTATCTGGGGCAGAATGGGAACCAGCTGGATGTAGCAGGGAGTGGATGGGAAAAGAAATGGGTTAGAGGAATGGATAAAGGCAAACTATAAGGACATATATGCACAAAAGTGTCATGATTAGATGAGATTGGGCATTTTCAGACTACCAAAGGAAAAAAGTGATAGTGAGTCATATGCAGCTGTGAACCCTACACACTATGAACTATACTAATGACTGTACTGACAAAACATGCTCCTGATGAAGCTGTGGCACAAACATTGTAGGGATAACCATCACCTATGCTTGAGTTCCTGGGCCACTCCATGAGGTGGAGCCTATACCCTGCACCGTAGCTAAACAGGTCATAGGCCCTAGGGGAGAACCCACCGCTATTGTTCTGCTAAGTTAACATACCATTAAAGTGACTCCTAATGACATATCACTATATCCTTAGATCAGTACATCGGGCAACCCTCATCAGAAAAGTTACCTATTGCCGTGGACAGTTAACACGGACACCCATAAGAGAATATAGCATGCTCAGTCCTGAATGGGACATATATCACATGCCTCTTGGCTGACTATGCTCCAGGACAGATCCAACACAAGAGTATTTGGTCAACACAAATTGGATTCTATAGCATTAAAGACAGAGTGTACCTAAAGTTGAGTAGGTAAGGAGATATGGGTGAATCTGGGAGGAGTTGGGGAGGTTAAAATATAATCAAAATACATTGTATAAAACTTTTAGAGAATAAAATATTATTTTAAAAATAAAATGGCATGATGAAACCCATTACTTTGTATGCAATTCTAAAAATAATTTTTTTAAAAAAAAGAAGCAAAAACTTCCATGCTTAGGAAAAGCATTAGGAAGGGGCAATAAAGATTTTCTTATCCCCTTTCGTCTTAAAACAGAGACACATCAAAACAGTAGTTTGTGATCTTTGCAGGTATCTGAGATTATTCCTGAAGGAATCAAGGTTCCAACAGGTGAAGTAGGAAAAACAGGATTCCAGGAAGAGAGCACTGACAGCGTGAGCAGGGCTGTGGAGGCTTCCTAGGGTCTCTACCAAGTCTGAAATTTGCTCTAATTAAAAGTCCCCAAAAGCCCAGGAGGCAGGACCTTGGGAAGGTAACTGGCATCAAATTGTATTTATCGAAACTAGTGATTTCCTTTGTAATTTTTCTGATTTTATAATGTGTATTAAATTGAGCTATAAAACAGTTGGATGAAAAATAAGAAGAGGAGAAAACAGCAGCATGGTGCTTCTTTAAGGGAAGGGAAAAAAGGTCAACAGTTCACTTGGAAAAGCATCCAAAAAGTAAAGTGGAATAATGCAGAGATGGTCTGAGTCAAGTCATTGGGCTTTGTGCTGACTCATCACTAAGACTCTCCCTGAGTCCTGAGGTCACTGACCCTGAGTCATCACTGGTTATTTGCTAAGTCATCACATGATGGTTTTCTGAAACATTTGGCAGTTTGCCATGTTACCGTTCAGAGTTTTGTTAATTCATCATGTATTTTGTTGTATCATCACTGAACTTCCTCCGTAGTCATGTCTCCTTTCTGTGCAATAGTGATGACGCTGTTCTGAGTCCTTGATAGGGATTGTGGTGGGGCACTGAGGGGCAATTTGCTGAATCAGCACTTCTCTGGTCTTGGCTGCTTCCTTTGAAATTCTGCTCCCATGGCCCAAGATGCCTTGAAATTATCTTTTCTTGAAAGAAAAATGCCATAAGGCCATTTTGTGTGAAATGCCTCAGTTCACCCTTGGTTTATGTGTAGTCATGCTGGAGTGAGCTATCTGGTTTCTGCTTCCTCTAGCTTACAGTTCTCTTCCTTGCAGCGAAGATCTCAAGAGAACGGGATCACTTAAAACCTACCCTCAAATGTGATGAAACCCAAGGCAATTCACAGGACCACTTGAGCATCGTCAGGACTCTTCTATTACCAAGGGTCAGCTCGGGTTCTGAGGGACAGAAGCCTCTGTCCATGTACACTCTGCCACACTCACCATTGTGCTCCTAATTTCCTTTAGTATATTTGCACTCATGTTCTGCAAGGTACTTTCCCAGCTCACTCAAGCAGCATAATTGCTGCTTTGGAGTAGAGCTGTAAGGTGGGAGTAGTCTTCTGGTTCTAGACAATAACCACAAGAAATGGCTTTCTTGCTTCAATTTCTTTATCTGTAGAATGGAGATAAAAACTGGATTTACTCTGGTGCTGATAATAGCAATCAATGAGTTCACATACGGTGAAACATCTAGAATTTCTGGCATATGACATTAATAAGAGTCTTACGATGGACTTGCAGATCTCCCATCTTTGTTTTATGCAGGTAGAGCTATGCATTACAAACCATAGGGGAACCACTACAAGCATTTTTACTGGCATAAATAATAAAGTAACTGAGGAAGTAAAATGAAATTTGAAATTTCTCAATGTAAAGCCAGAAAAGTTTTTAAAAAATAGAGAACATATGAAAGCAACAACAACAAAATCCAAGCAGATGGCATATCAGTAACGATCAGTTACTAGGCATGGTGGCACATACCTTTAATCCCAGAACTTTAGAGGCAGAGGCAAGTGGATCTCTGAGTTTGAGGTCAGTCTGGTCTACATAGAAGTTCCAGGACAGCTACATAATAGATAGACTCTGTATCAGAAAATATTCATCAACCATATCAACAACCACATTAAATATGAATGCTTGAATGCATCAACTAAACAGCAAGAATTTTAGATAAAATTTAAAAATTAATCTAGATTAAAAGTTAACAAAATGAGGGATAAAACGTGATCCTGACAGAAACCCCCTAAAACCAAGAAAATACTTTGACATCAAGCAAAACATACCTCAAAAAAGGAAAGCTGGGAAAAGAGAGACATTATGTGTGAATAAAAACTGCAATCCTAAATGCACATGATCTTAATATGAGGATGTAAACTTTCATCCTGAGGGATCAGGTCACTATGCCAGCTGACTGTAGACACTCAGCCATTTATCTCACTGACTGCATCCAGAGAGAGACCCAGTAGGGCAGCAAGTAGTGATGGTATCAACTAGGCCTCCTTGATGCTGGTGAACATTCATCACCAAAGAGCTAAGCATGTTTCCATTTTTATACATGCAATATTAGCTAAGCAAGATCATAGTCAAGCATCCAATAAACCTCAGCAGAGGTTTCATTCAAAGAGAATGAAAAATCATAGAAGTGTATTCTCAGCCCATAGAAGAATTAAAACAAAAATGAAGGATGGGAAGAGGGGGCGCAGACCCACAACGGCAGCCAGAGATGCCTTCACCCTCTCTGCCACTCAGCAGTCTGCAGGCTCTTGTGAGTAGACTGCAGTCACAAACAGCCTGTAATCAAAGGGGGAGTCTCTAAAGAAGAAAATGCCTAAAATTATCTGGAGGTGAGAAACATGAGCATATAATGATTCCAAGTGTGGGAGATCCCGCCAGAGCAGCAATTACACGGCCCTGCGTGTTAGTAGCCAAAGCTGCTTCCATGAGGAGGAGAAACAAGATGGCTTCACAGAGAAAGGGACCAGCCGTCAAGCCTGGAAACCTGAGTTTGCTCCTGGGTCCTGAATGGTAGAAGGAGAAACTTGACCCTCATAATTTGCCCACTGCCATCCACACATGCTATGGCTTGTCCAAGACCCACATGGACACCAGGCACCAAATGCGGAAATGCCATAAATATTTTAAAAGAAAAGAGGACACTTCAAATCACTGGCATAAGAACCTAGAGGAAGGGAGGGAAAACCAAACCTAAAGCAAGCTGGCAAAAATAGATAATGAAAAAGGCTAGAGATCAATGAAATAAAGAGTTAGAACCAGTAATCATTAATACATGTAAAAAGAGAATTCAACAAAATCCAGTCTCCATTTATGGTAGAAAGAAAGAAAGAAGCACCCTCAACAATGAGAAACAAAATACGAATGTCCTACCCAACAAGTGCTCATGGAACATCACACTGAATGAGGAAAAACTCACCACTATGGCAGGACAAGCATAGTGTCTCTCCCAACTGTGTTATGAAAGTTCTAAACAGTGCAATTAAAAAAAAATGCAAAAAAAGCACATGCCAGCAAGAGCAAGGACACTGTGTGTATGGGCCAGTGAGACATCAGCAGATGTCTGAGGACCTGAGTTTGGTCCCTAGCACCACTCAGGAGGGAACTCCCCAGAGAAGTCCATAGAAATATTCTGAGACTAATAAAAGAGCTTGACAAAGTCACAGGCTGAACTTAGCAATTCGAATTCAAAGATAAGTTAGAATGTTTCTCTGTCATAATGTCAAAGTATATATAAATCTTAAATATGTCTATAGGGTATTCACATATGTGTATGTTACCAAGTACGAAACACTGATGGGGAAGCAGAAATGCTAAACATACTTTAAACATCTCCATGGTGATAGCTTTGAAGGCGTGGTGGAGTGGTTCTCCCCAGTTCAGCCCATGGATTCCACAAAAGCCTAATAGACGCCTTTGTTACATTGCCAAGGTGATTCTAACACAAGGAAAGCAAAGAGAAACCAGAACGATTCAGAAGGAAGACAGGAAGGAAGAGGGCACACCTTTTCTTGACTCTAGACTTTTGTAAAGCTACAGCATTCAGAAAAAAAAAAAAAAGACAGACACATAATCAGTGGGTAGACAGCGAAAGGAAACAGATGGCACAAATAAAATGCAGTGACATGATCAGGAAGGTACAAATTCAGCTGAAGGAAGAATTACAGTGTCTTCAACAAGTACAGAACACTTGCAAATAAGCAAAAATTATGTCACCCTTCACCTCACATCACGTGTGCCATCAACTCCAAATAGATTCTAGATATAAATATAAAACATGAAGCTAAAAACTCTTAGGAAACACCAGGAAGAAAATCTGTAAAATCTTGCATTAGGGGTAAACACAGCTATAGCACTGAAAGCATGGTGCGTAAGCTAGAAATCCTGAAGTTCACTGTAATTAACAATGTTTGGGACTCACCTGGGCCGCATAGTGAAAGCCTATATTAAAATACATATTTTTTTTTTTGCATTCCAAAAGGCAGTAGGCCAGAGAAAATATTTATAAATAACAGTTCAGGCAAATTTGTTTCTATCTAGGATTTATGAAGAGCTCTCAAACCTCAAGAATAAGAAATAAAAAACCCAACTTTAAAACAGACAAGAGATCCGAAAATTCAAACAAAGGAGATTTGTGAATGTCAAATAAACCAAGAACAGGAATTTAACGTTATTAGTTATGGAGAAACGTAAATTAAAGATGCCACAAGATGCTGTAATATGCACAATTACGACAGTGACTGTTCAAAAGGACTTATTTTATTTTTAATTACATGTCTGTGTGTGTCTGTATATGGGAATGCTTACATGGATGCAGGTAACCAAGGAGCCCAGAGAGTTTGCTCTCCGGTAGCTGGAGTTACAGGTGGTCGTGAGCTGCTTGATGTGGGTGCTGGGAACCCTACAGCATCCTCTAGAAGACTAGTGTGGGCTCTTCCTGCTGAGCCATCTCTCCAGCCCCATATATTAGTTTTTATTTAAATGGCTACACCAAGTGGTAAAAAACAACTATCACACTACCACATAATCACTGAGGATAGGACTCCAAAAAAATGAAACTCATAGCTATCATACAATCCAATAACACTACTTCTAGTCATCAACCCCAAAGAAATTAAAACTAAAAAATTTGTATATGACACTCCTCGGGAAGAATAGCCAAAGTCATCAAAAGCTGGAAAACAAATCCAAACATGCTTCAGCCAGCAGATCAAACCAGGTGTAGTACATGCCACAGTGAAAAAACACACAGCAATAAATAAGAACAAAGCCAAAGGGTCAACATTAAATGCATTTTGCAAAGTTTGAGAAGTTTGATTCAAAATATTCCCTGTGAAATGAGTCCACATACATACATACACTAAAGAGAAGGAAAATAGAACCATGGATTCCGGGCTTTCCCAGGTTTCATGATGGACAGTTGTCTATAAAGAGAACAAGAACATTTGGGGTCTGGTGGAACTAATTTGTAGAAAATTTGTGACAGTTACATGGATACCTTCACCCCAAACCATTTATTTTGTCTTTTTTTTTTTTTTTTTTTTCCAGAGCTGAGGACCGAACCCAGGGCCTTGCGCTTGCTAGGCAAGCGCTCTACCACTGAGCTAAATCCCCAACCCCCACCCCAAACCATTTATACCTTCATGAAAACCTATAAACCTGTTCACCACAAAGAATAAATTTAATCACATATTTAAAATCTGTTTTTAGTATCAAATTATTATGCAAAAAGAACCACTACATTACAAAAAGAAAGCAGAAACCATACTTTCCAAGTGGAGAATTCTAGAGACTAGGTCCTCAGCCGGTGATCAAGGTAACATTGATGTAATAAGACCTATTTACATCCCCCATCCCCTGGCACATCAAAGTTACAAGATGGACACTGGTCTCTTAGCTACACTTCCCAGTGTTAGACTCAAAAGACACAGCAAATGCTCTGATACAAGGAAGATGGCCATCGCATCCCTCAGGTTCCCTTCTTAAGATGCATGCCTTCTGCTTACTCAGGAGAAAAACACAAGAAAACCCAAGCTGAGGTCTTTCCTAGAAATAACTCATGGATGCTCTTCATAAATGTCAAAGCCATGAGAGACCAGGGAGGAAAATGAGAGAGACTCAAGCAACTAGTGAAAATATAATTATAAATATAACTATAATGTTTAACCTTAAAGTTTTTAGCTTCCTAGTTGATTGTCTTGGTGTTTCATTGGCTTTCCAGGAATAGATTTAGAATGAAAGACATGCTGTCACAGAGGATAAACACTGCCATAAGCTGTATTTTCACCATTTTAAGAATTACATGCAATCTGAGATCTCTCTCTCTCTCTCTTTCTCTCTCTCTGCTTCTCTCTCTCTCTTCTCTGTTTTTTCTAAAATTTCCAAAGTAAATATATGCCACTATTTATTTCCTGGTAAAATTTTAACCACTCAGGGACTAGCCCACACTGTTCTTCTTCATCTGGCCTCTTGCTCTTGTGAGGCTGGACGTGGGCAGCCCAGTTCTTCTTGGTGTCCCCTCTCCTAGCACTGTCCCACTGTGCCATGTTCACCTGTCTGACGGTCTGCTGCATTGGTCCATGTGTACATCATACTCTCTTCATGCTGTCAGTCTAGCTTGCAGGTTCCCCATCCTCCTAAGCATGGCAGCCCCCTAGGGTGTCATGCTCCAAGCAGGGCAGGTAACGGTCCTTCTTCTGGGTGAAACAAAGGCGCTCTGAGGTCTAGAAATTTTTTCCAGGCACTGGAGACCCTCTTATCTGAAAGATTTTTAAATAACTCTGAAATGTCTCCCTGTCCAACTGCCCCTGGGTTTATGTTTTATGTTTCTAACATTCTTTAGAATCTTCAGTGTGCATTCTGGGGTCTAACCACCTCCAACAGAACGCCAGGCTCATAGGCTGGATAACTTGGGAGAGCTATCCAGATGCTGTGTATACCTGGCAAATGATGCTGCTGACTCAGTCAGAACATGTCTAACGCATCACCTGCCCAATAATTCCCACTGAGTTCGCTGCAGCTATTAGTGCTGGACATAGACTCAGCTTTCCATGCCCTCCTCCATCCCGAAAGTCCGTTTGTTTGGTTTATAACTTACATCATATATCTTCTTTATTTCTATATCCAGTAGTATATTTTGGAAAAATCACATCATTAAGGACATATGTCCTTCATGAACAACATGATAACAAAGAAAGAACAGGTAAGCATTTAATAGCAGAAACTATCTTTACTCCAAGTCATTGAGTTCATATGCAGTTTGGTCTATGGAATCATCAAAGAGAAAGCAAAACCCTCATCTCAACAAACCATTTTTGTTTCTGTGATTTAAAAATAGCTTTGCAGTTTAAAACCACAATGATTCTATGAACTTTATTGAATGCTGCAAAGAAAGAAAGAAAGAAAGAAAGAAAGAAAGAAAGAAAGAAAGAAAGAAAGAAAGAAAGAAAAAGAAAATGCCTGCCTTCCTGGGCCAGACTAGTCTTTTTTATACCCATCATCTTTCAGTTTTGTGATGCTGGAACCCATCTTGGAACTGGACCACAGTCCCCAGGAGAGGGTGTGCAGATTATTCCTGTGTATAGAGCCTTGCAGTTCCTGACTGATGTGTATAAGGCTCCCTGCAGTCCCTGACTGAAAGAAGCCATACAAATGCAGAGAATTCAGTGTGATCTTATCTGTGGGGTTAAGTTGAAGCCAGAACATCAGGCAGGATTTAAACCCTATCTCCTGCTCCCTTTGCTATTGTGGATTAAAGTCAGTCCATTTTAATGTTCCTAAATGTATTTTTTTTCTGGGGTAGCTAGACGTGCAGGGCTGAGAAGGATTTAATGCATTGTGTTGTCACAGGGCTGATGAGGGAGGGCTCAATGCTGGATGTTCAGAGGAAGCCATAGGATACTAAGTTCCTTCTATTGCGGTTCTAGCAATGTGATATAATTAAGAGGAAGCAAGAGGGCACCTAAGCAAAATGTTAAGATGCTGGACAGCTTGAGAGAAGGGTCAGGGAAGGTTGAACTCACAGAATGTCTCCCTGGTGTGGGGCATTATCAGGCCAGGATGGATGAGGAAGGGAAGACAGACTCAATCAGCAAGAGGATTGCTGAGTGTGGCTAGCTGCTGCAAGACTGTTCTGAGCAAACCACAAAGTATTAAAAATTTTTTAAAAAGCACCAAGGGATTAATTGTCATTCCACTGGCCTGTGAGGAAACTGATATCAAATATAATTGAATTACTTCTCAATTATTTTTTCAGAGTGTTTAGCTTCAGCTAGTCTTTGGAGAAAGACTTCTCTTTCTCTCTTTTTTCTTTGCACTGCAAATGGATTTTGCATTATAGGCATTGTTCCTTCTTACTGTATTATCTTGTGCAAACTATTCTGGTTTGTTTCCCCCTCTTCCTTGCCAATGGGGTTGTTTACTTATCGGAATTAAAGTCAGAAGTGAGCGTCTCTTGCCAGTAGGACAGAATTTCTAATAAATATGTAAATAATGCCTCTCTCTCAGCCATGGCCGCAGGTATTGCTCTCACGTTGTTCACCCAGGCCACTGTCAAGGCTCAGGCAGGCTTGGAGATGAGGAGAACATTTTTATCAATCTAAAGATTCAAGAAGAAATGAAATTAAACTGCATGGAGAGGGCAAACGAACAAAGACGAGGCATGAGAAAGGGGGTATGTCCTTGTGGTTGCAGAGATGGGCTGTTTCCTTGGACTCAAAGCTGAAGGAGTCTGGAAAAGCTTGTCCTACGAAAGGGGACTCAGATGACTCAAAGGTTTCCTTTGGGGCGGGCCGCCCTCATTTCAACAACAAGGCAGGGTTGCATCAGTTACCCATCACCGGCCAGAGACACGCCTCTCTTTCCACAGGACTTGTGTCCCTGGTAATTAACACCCACTGTTACATCATGAACTCACACTCTTTTTTCATTTGTCACACTTGTCCTTCCACAAACAGCAAAATAAAGTCAAACCTTGGAAGACTTCAAGGACATATTCTTTTAAACATAGTAGTAGTAAAGGTAATTGTAGTGGGGTGTGTGTGTTTGTGAGTGTGTGTATGTGCATGAGTGTGTGTGTGACTGTGTAGGTGTACATTTATTTGTGTGTGAGTGTGTGAGTGAGTGTGTGTGAGTGTGCAAGTGTGTGTATGTGCATACATGAGTGTGTAAGTGTGTGTGTGATCCATGGCAGACCTGTGGAAGTCAGTTCTCCCATTCCATCTTTTTTGTTTTGGTTTTGGTTTTTGGTTTTTCCAGACAGGATTTCTCTGTGCAGCCTTAGCTGTCCTGGACTCATCTGGTAGACCAGGCTGGCCTTGACCCACAGCAATCCACCTGCCTCTGCCTCCGAGTGCTGGGATCCCAGGTGTATACAAACACACCCAACTCCCGATCCCATCTTGTGTAGATTCCAGTGACTGCACTCAGCTCACAGGTTTGCATAGTTCTTTTGCTCACTGGTCATCTCTCTAGCCCATGGACGGAGGGAGTTTAGGATATGTGCTATGAAACACAATAGAAGAGTGTTTGTGTTTTTACTGTGGTGCATAACGTCTCTGCATTCTCGCATTCAACCCCCCTTACGTGGTGCATGCTCTGGGGCGGAATGAGGCAAGGTCCCGCCCTCAGAACATCTGCTGTGGTTCGTCCTGTGGCCACCCCCCACAGTGAGTGTGCCTGTAATGAGTCAGTCAGTGCCCAGTGTTCAGTGCGTCCCATCAGGTTCCAGACACGGCGCAGAAAGACCCTCTCTAAGGTTTTAAAAATGGACGCACTAGACCCAGTCTAGGTTCAGGGCTAGAACAGTATTTGCCGTCCAACCCAGGTCACTGAGAGATGCTCACAGCAGCACATACAGGCTGAGACTGCCAGACCTGCTCACCTCCTATGCATCATATCTTAAAGAGGTGGGAGTCTAGAACAGAGTTCTCCCTGACCACACCCTACTGTGTATGTGCATTTGACGCCTCAAATGCCACTCTGGAAGATTTGGCCTCCATTGAAGGGCACCGCAGGCTTTGCTTACTGTGAGGCTGTTTCTTTGTGGAATGAGATAGAATGAGAGGGAGGGAAAAGGGCCTCCCTTCCTAGTGCTCTGAATCCTCTGTCAGCTTAATGGGTTTTGCAAAGTGAGTTCCCAGCAAGGAGATCCAGGGTTGAAGGAAGCAGGTTATCTGAGCTTTGTTGAGTCGCATGCTTGAGTGGGTCTCTCCACGATAAAAGGAAGAATTAATTAAAGTCATAAATTACGGATTGCTAATCACTGCACATTACATGGCAGAGACAGGCAGCTGCCTAGGACCTCTTCCCTACTCTCGGGGTGTCTGACCTTCCTGACATCCTAAAGGCATTCTGGTTCCTCCTCTAGAAAACCAAGAGTACATTAGTGTCAGCAGCTGCGAGGAAGAAGGGACGCTCGAAAGTACCAGAATCATCCTGTTCCGTTTTGGATGGAGGCCATAGCTTGAGAGAAAGACAATTTTGTTACATATTAAACAGAACTTCCATGTGTCACCAAGCCATGGAGACTGAGGCTAACACTCCTCAAAAGTAAAATTACTCATTTTGATATTAGGCATGAAGTCAAATTTAAAAATGAAATTTCTAATATCATTGAATGTTGAACAGCTATTAAAATGATATTTACATAGAATTTTTAATGATATGGAAAATCATAACCTTAAGCAAAAGAGTGGAATAAAAAATTACATTAATATACAGAATGATCTTAATAAGGTTTTAAAAGCGTGGGGGAAATGTTTGATAGAAATAAGCCCAAATTTCAGGATGGGGGAATTAAAGATGATTTTTTTTTGCTCTTATTAAAATGTATGCATTTTCTAAATTGTTAAAATATTACTAGGTGTTACATTTCAAAGTAATGTAAGGATATGAAAAAAAATTTAAAGCTGGTAATAATAACCAAATTGATCTGAGGCAAAAGCCACTCTTCTCCTTAAATTGAGATGCCTTTCATTGCTGTGAAAAGGACAGCGGAAGCAGAAACTTTTGGTGACCTGTCCTTGTTTGCTCTCTGTTACTGTGATACGAAAGGCAACTTAGGGAAGAAAGGGTTTGTTTCAGCTCAAACAGGAACTGAAGCAGAAATCATAGGGGAATGCTGCTTACTGGCCTGCTTCCTCCAGCTTGCTGGGCAAGCTTTCCTATATAGCACAGAATCTCCTGCCTAGAAATGGGACCGCCCAGAGTGGCCTGAGACCCTCCTGTATCAAACCAGCAGTCAAGAAAATGGCCGCACAGACGTGCCCACTGGCTACTCTAATGTGGGAAATTGCTCAGAGCATGTTTGATAGGTCAAAGGCAGCCACACATGATAGATGCCATTCAATTTCCCCAGAAGAAATGAGGGGCCTTTCCCCAGCAGCCGGCAGCAGAACAGGGCAGTTTACAGCCCTTCTGCCAGACAGCAGCTAGGAGCCCGGGGGCTTTTGTTTGTTGCCTTGTTTTGTGTTTGCAATGTTACTCACAGTGAGAAATCCAGTCTCTTACTCGTGTATTATTATTATTAATCATTATTACTATTATTTACATTTTCTATCAATGTTTTGGTTCTAGTCTCAGTTTTAAAGGTTGGCTATTCTGTAAGGAATATTAGCTTTCAGCCTGTGTGCATGTGCTCTTAGCACTTCCATCTATGCTGGGGTTTTTTAACTACGTTTTTGTGACATAAATATTTTTAATGTTTATATATTTAAATTTACAAATCTTTTGTTACTTTAGAACAAAAGATGAGAATTTTAGTCACTTTTACTCATATATTGACTTCAGTTGTGTTCTGTGCCCAAATAAGTGTTAAGCTGTCACGTTCGCAGTTTCTAATCACGCAAGGCAGAAACTGATCTTGGAAATTGACTCCATAAACAAGTTAGAAATGTCCTGATCTTGAAGCAGAGGCTTTACCCTGCTGCTGATGCTGACCCAAGCATGCCTGTTTGCTGGCGCCTTGGATATTGTCAGTGTGGATTTCTTGATTCTACTTAGCATGTTATGCCAGTATGACCCAGGCATTCTGTCTCCTTTAAGAGCAGCTGTCACTTTCCAGTCATCTGTGATCTACTACCTACCTAAAATTTGGCAAAATAAATCCTCAACACAACATATAGCCAATAGAGCCCATGTGTGCTCACAACCATATGCTTTGTGGAAGACCACAGTGTCCACAGCAATCCATCTGGACTGATGTCCTGCTTGAAATAAACCTGTTCCAGCCTCCTACAGACAAACACGACACACAGCACCTTCCCTGATGGAACTAAGACCAATCAAGAAATTAAATACGGAAGGAAAGCAGACCTAAAAGAGAAGTGTCTGCGATCCAGGGATGCCTCTAGTCTGTACTCGCTGGCTGTGAGCACAGAAGTCAGTAATGCAGAGAAGGGAGAAGGAGGCACTTGTACTTGGCTGCAGATGTGAATACAGATGGGTCAGGAAAGGAGGGCTAAGCAGGGTGGAATCAGTCACACATTTTTCTGAACCATATTGAGATGAGCACCAGCTGTGTGCAAAAATAGTAAGCAGTGGCTTCATATAAAGGGCAAACTGTAAGCACTGACACTGTCCAGTAAGTCATGAACATGTGCGGGCACATGGATCTGGGCGTTATAGCATGGAATGAAGTAAGCAGGTCTCAGAGAGACAAATGCCATTTTTTCCTCACTTGTTAATTCTAGGTTTTATATAGATATATACCATCATGCATGTGTACATGACAGGAAAGTTGAAATAAAACTGTCTAAGGGACAAAGACGAGTAAGAGGATGGGAGAAAGGGAAGATACAGGCTGTTTTAGCTTCATTTCTGTTGCTGCTGTAAAACAGCCTAGGAAAAAGCTAGCTAGGGGATGAAGGTTACAGTTCGAGGTTACAGTCTGTTATTGTGGGGAAGTTGAGGCAGGAACTTCCAACAGCTGCAGCATCTGCAGTCAGGAGTAGAGGGAAGTGAATGCATGCACGCTCACCTGTTTGCTTATGCTCAGCTTGATTTCTCTACTCTTCTGCCATTCAGGCCCTCCCACCAATGATATGGGTCTTCCCACATCAATTAGCTTAATGAATTCATCCCCCCCACACACACATACCCACAGGCCCAGCTGACAATTAAACCATGGGGCAGTGATGAATGGACAATGTATACTTGTGTGTAGGTGTCCTTACATAGCACAGTACTGTGTGCCATGAATTTCACAAGGGAAACAAGTTGATTTTTATACCTGGAACCTACCTTAACAATATCATTCAATAGTGAATAATGAGATCCGTGAAGTGAATTCCGTAACAGAAAAGGTAAGGGCTCAGGACCAGGAATAGTAAACTAACCAACACTTGTTCACCTCTTGATCTGGAAAGGCAACCTTGTGATCTGAGTCCACGGCCATCCAGTTTAGAGAGCCATTCCCCAGTACCATCTCTGTGGTGTGGACAGACTATGTAGACTTTTACTCAAACTGTTAACTGCTCCTGTGGGCCGAGGGCGCCTTTCTTCTGTGGAAGGTCTCAGGCTCCCTGCTTATCCAAGGGCTTTGAATAAGCTTTCTCCACTGGCTCCTGAGTGTGACGTTTCTGCATCCAAGCTTCCAACCAGCTCTTGCTGCCTTTTACTGGCTTAGACTGCTCAGAGAAGCAAAGCCAGAGAGAGCTGACCTCTAGAAGCCCTCTGCCTCCATGCTGGGACAGTGAGCCTCGCCAGCAGCCTGCCTTCACACCACCCCAAGACTTTGACACAGCTACAGAGGGCACCAAGCTTCAGAGAAGGGAAGAAGCCTCTTTGCCTTTGTCATGGCTACCTGAGGCTAGAGGGCTTGTGTTCAGTAGCAGGAATCTGTGAGAGAGTCCCCCAGGAAAGTGAGTTCCTAGCCTTGCTCCACGCAGTGTGGTGGGAGCACGCGAAAAACTCAGAACTCACAGATGATCCAGGGCAGCTCAAATCCAGGGCAACACATTAAGCACAAAAGATTGGAATTGAGCATGAGGTGTTATTGGTTTGGGGACATGGGCTATTTCCCCAAGGCCTGTAATTAGAACTGGGAACCTTTTGCATGTAATTAAGAGTAAGAAATTGGTTTAACAACCACAGCTGAGCAAGTCTGAAAATTTTTTTCTCAACTAACATTTGGGATTGTGTTTTTTTTTTTTCTCCCCTCTTCTACTTATGAAATGCAAGTTTCCAAGTTTCCTGGCTATTTAGGAAATGGAGGCTAATTCTACTGCCACAGCATTTTAGCAGCTAATAATAACGAGACATATTTTGCATACTGGATGTGAGATCAACAAGGCGCCCTACTGAAACATGATGGCCTTTGCGATGCCTTTTCCCCCTCAAGGAAGCTGTCATGGAGGAGCTGATTAATTACTGTAATAATCATAATTTTTTTTAAATTAAAAAAGTTCTCTTTCCATTCGTTAAGTACACTGCAGATAGGTGCCAAAGGTAATTATTGTCTAGAAGTACTTCCAAATTATCTTTTCTAATCCAGCCATGCTGACATTTTTGAGAGGAAAAAAAGTGTTTTGTCTTTTCTCTTGTGATCAGGGTGACATTTGAATATGCAAACAATGGGACTGGCTGTGCGGATGCTCGCTGGAGTTATGATTTATGAGGCCAGCCCATCGTGTTTGCTATTGCTTTGTGGGAAAGGTCATTAGACAAAGAAGCTCCACCTACTGTGTCTACAGCTCATCTTAAGATATTTTAATTGTTGGTCTTAGGCTGACTTCTAGGCAAGCTCCAAGACATGATCTGTGGACACTGCTTTGTCCAGACTTCATGTCTATTCTTCAGCACTTGTCAGGTACTGACTTTAAGGGATCCCACAAAAAATCTAAGTCTCATGTTTGGCTGATGAGTTCAACTTTCTCCACAAGACATTATCATTTCGGAATATTAGTAGCTCTGAACTTGAGCTTAATGTGATGAAGGTGAGCTGCCTGTTGGATATTTATCTTCAGGGAGATTTATAGGCGGCAGTGTCTTCCCTAGGCTCTGTAGTTAGTAGGAGAATGAAATCATGCAACCTCACGGAAAGCCCTCAGATGCAATCTTTAATCCCTTCCCACAACATGGCTTTCATCTCAAATACACCTGATGTGGTTTTTTGGTCCAATGCCAAGAATTCATCTTCTAGTCTATAAGAAGTCCTACCCATTTCTTAAACTTTATTATTTTATGTGTAAAAAGTTTCCATAGACGTTCAGCCAGTTTCATCCTAGCAATGCCATCAAGAACCATTTAAAAACGTTCCCGCCAACACAACTGCACCTGACCTGAAACCCCAGCTGTAACACTTCAAACCGCAGTGACCAGCATGGAAATACATCACTAACGGTACAGTAGTGGCACCTCTAACTGGGACCCAACCGCTGTCTGGTTGGATTGAAGGCCGCCTCAATAGAGGGAAATCGTGCCTGGAGCTGGAAACCTAGTCAATTAGGCACGGCTAGTGCGGGCCTAGAGCATAGGAGAGAACCTGGTGCTGCCACCTTGCTCCCGCAGAATTAGTCCCAATTGCTGAGTCCTCACACCCACAGCCGCAGGTAAGTGCAGCGCTCCTCCTCATCAAAGGAGAACCTCTGTGCAGCAGAGAGAGAACACTGTAGAAAGCCAGAGCTGGTCGAGAGGAATAGAATGACTCATCCTGGGCACTCAGCCCTGGTGGGTACAGCTCCCCTGAAACCCCCACACTTAGGGCTCAGTGAATGCTGGGGAAGAGGGATGGAGGGAACGTAAGAGCCGGGGACCAGGAAGTCCTCTGCAAGATCGCATCTCCTGGAAATTGTGGGAAAGTTT
Source organism: Meriones unguiculatus (assembly GCF_030254825.1). Taxonomy (NCBI): domain Eukaryota; kingdom Metazoa; phylum Chordata; class Mammalia; order Rodentia; family Muridae; genus Meriones; species Meriones unguiculatus. The sequence goes on along the minus strand of NC_083359.1, from coordinate 112,047,595 downwards.
CGCTCATGATACCTCAATCTATGGCTACTTGACCAAGACTTGAACAAGGACAGCATCAATAACCATGCTAATGTGGAAAGGTGAAATCTCACTGGGCACCGCCCCCAGATGGAGAGAGGCAGAGATAGTTTTTCCCGAGAATGAGTCCCTGAAAGGTTATCTGATGCCAAGTGATCGGCCCTGAATGCATATATACACAAACAACATCCACTTGACTCCACAGGTTGTATTTATCCGTTTATGTACCTATGTGACAATAATCAAGAAAACGGGCCATGGATGTTAGGGAAAGGGAAGGGGGCGTTACAAGAAGGAGAAGGGGAGGGGAATAATGTAGTTATTTTTAGTTTAATTTTTTTAACAAATAAAAAGAAAATCTTTCTCTCATATTGCAAAGAAGTCTCAAACAGCCCTCCCATCCATTCAGCTCAGCAGATAAATAGTTCTATTGATGAATGTTGTTGTGAGGTATTCACCAACTGAGACTACTTGGATGTGGGCTTGATCCAATAGAAGGTCTTTATTGGCCAGCCTATAAATACACTGGGTGTTCAGGACGCCAGTGCAATCCCGAGACTTTTTTCAGGGTGAGCTTTTCTGCACAACAACCATGTTCTGGGTTGACACACCTCAGTTAATAAGAACAGTTAGCCCAAAGTGGAACTACAGAAGCCAGAAAGCAAGGTCAGTGCATGGAGGGACTTTCCCAGAAATAGTGGATTTTGATGGATTCGGTCTTTGTTCTCATTATGTAAGTGTTGCTGCCTACAGGCTGTGTTCCATGGCCTGAATGGTTCCATTATGGTGTCAGTTGTGTTATGGTCGGGGCCTGTTACAATGTAATCTTTTATTGTCTCAAAATTTGTTAGAATAGTACTTACCTTTTACTTATTTTGACGGTGTTATTTTAAACATGGTAGTGGATACAATAAACCATGACCTCATGCACCTGCCTAGAGTCATACACCCTTTATAATGCTTTAGAGGGAACTCTACCCCATTATCGTCCATTAGGGACATTTATTGAGGAAAAGAAATCATAGCACTATTATGGTTATAAGCTTGAATCTGTTTATCTATTATGATAATTTAAGCCTCAAGTAAAAAGCCCACATCTAATCAGTTTAAAAATAAGAAAATGTATCTGTGCATATCATAAAAATGAAGGGAGATGCACTGCAGGATTTGTTACTTTGGTGGTCCAGGGTTTTTATGAAGGATACTGGTTATTTCCAAACTGTCTGGCCAGGCACACTACAAACTTCAGTCCTGATTCCATGCATCTGGAGCAGCTGCCAAGAGCAAGAATGGGCATTTACTGTTTTGAGCAGGTACGATGAAGGCAGAAAGCACGATTCTCCATCACTCTCCTTCCTTTAACTAAGCATCCAGCAGCAGTACTATATATCTGTACCTAACCTACCACTCGCTAAACAGTCCCCAGATGCAGCCTGAGTCCAGCAGACCCACCTCATAGCTGGGTGTGGTGTGCTGCTTGTCCCAAGCACATGGGAATCTTAGTCGGTTCCTACTGATGTACCAAGCATTGACTCACAAGTGCCACTTTACCAGTTTTGAAGTTCTGAGAATCCAGTATCAAGGAGATGTTAGATGCGGTATCTGGTCAGGGCTCACGCTCATTTCTGAGGTTGCAACCTGTTGTTATTCACCTAGATGAGGGAGGCTGCGTCCACACACAAGTGAAGAGATGGTGACCAGGGAGCTCTCAAGCCTCCTTAATAGGTACATAAATACCTGCATTCACTTCACAAAGGCCCTTGCTCTTGTGACCTCCATGAATAGGGATTAAATTACAATTTAAGGATTTTGGAAAGAATACATTCATGCAATGAGTGACTAGATCACTTGCAGAAGAAGAAAGTGACCACCATCATATAGCAGACTGCTGTATCAAAGCTCCATGCACAAACATCAGTGTCATGTGGCTGAAAACTAATTTTTTATATCTCTCTAGAGTTGTTTATTTGCTCCTGAGCTGCATATTTTACCTGTTTTTAATTCTTCCATGACACGGAAGTGGGGAGTGAACCTACACTACACATTTCCCAGGCTTATTTTCTAGCTTGAGGTTAGACTCTATCAAGTACAGGACTTTGTAGGGAGACTGAAACAGAGAGGGAAGAAGCCATGTTTTGCCTGATCTTCATAGTGGATCCAACAAAAACAACAATAAGTTAGTCTTTTATTTTAGCCAGGAGTAAGTTAGTCTTTTATTCCACACACAACAGTGAGCATCCTTGGTCCCCAAAACCATGACCTATAAAACAGTCAGACAAGACCAAATACAAATAATATCAGATCTGGGTTCAAATACATATGTTTAAAAACAATTCTAGGACTTGGATATAGTTCATGGGTACTTGTCAATCATGTAAGAAACTGAGGGTTTGATTCCCATTACTACAAAGTGATGAAAACAATAATTATCATTATTATCTTATATGTTAGACTGATATAGCATTCAATACCCATTCCACTGATGCGCTGTCCTAGCTTAAGAAGTAGAGACACATGATAAATGAGATGCTTGCCAGATGAGATAAGGGTCTTGTGTTCCATTGGCATTTTTCAAATGAACCATGCCAAGATAGAAGATATGCATGATACCCCCGCAACCTCTTACAGGAAGCTTTGCAGAAGAACTATAAAATTTATTCTGTTATTTACTTGAAAGGCTTTAAAGGACCAAAAGATATCTCCATCGAAAGGGCTGTCCTGCCTCAAGACAGTTGCCCTCTGACACTCCTTGTCAGATTCTTCCTGCCTCCTGCTTATTTCCAGAAGGTTCTTTCTCTGGGTATTTCATCCATCTCTGTAACCACACAGCAAATAATTTCTTGGCACTCCTTAACCAACCCTTCATACCATCGCTCCCCGTGTCTACAGTATTCCTGGATGGTCTCAGTCTGCTTTCTTCCTTCACCCGTGGTTTCAGTTAGTGGCTGGTTTGTGATATAGCTTTTTGTGCATTCTTGGGATGGGGTGACCCAGCACACACTGAAAATGCCACTCTGAAGCCACGTCAGAGTGGACTCAAAGATGACAGCGAGTCAATGAGATCCTTCAGCTTGTGTTTGCTCAAGGGATCTGTGATTTGTCTCTTCCCTGCCTCTTTTTAGGATTTCACTTATACAAATAAGTATTTCCAATCTAAGTGAAGGTCACTAGGCTACCTTCCAATTCCAGTGCCTCTTTCTTTTCCACTGGAGGCTCCCCTTCCTTTTGCAAAAATCTTATTTCTTTGTATATTGCACAGAATAAAGGATTTTGTGCTGTTTTTCAGTATTGTTCTATGATCTTCATTGATATTTGTTTTTCTCTTTTCACCCATCTTTATCTCATTCTTTACAAATTAACAAGCCTCATTTATTATCCTTTTATTGCTTTTCCTTTTTTTTCAATCTGTAGAGAAATGGTAGCTGATTTTGTCCATGAGAAATTTTACTTCTAGTTATTCAATTGAGATCAATTTCCACCTGGGAGACAAAGCATGCCACATCCACGATGCCTGTCAATAGGAAAGATATTTGCAACCTCCAGAGCAACAGACTTCAGCACCACAGGGACCAATAACAAAGACAGGCCCTCAGGGAGGCTCCTAAAGTGCCCCAGTCCTCCTCCCAGAGGCACAGGCTGCTTACGTGCTCCGCAGACCTCAGAAGTCACTCCTGTAATCCCAACACATAGAAAACTGTTAACTGAGTAAAGCGTGGGACTAGGAACGCTGATGAGAGCAACATGGTGCTCTGTTAACAGAGGAGAGCGGTGCATGGCAGTTCAGAACAGAACAGAGCCTGAGAGGAGAAGGCTTGGATCAAGGGCCTCATCAACTGTGTAAATGCTGAACAGTTCTGTAGCCAGAACTGTAAAGCTGATTGCTGGAAGACTGGATTGATAGGTCCCCTATGAGGCCCCTTGGCCTGGAAGAGGTGTCTTTAGTGCTTATTAAGGGATTTGTGTATTAAGAACTTCTGCTCTTTTATGTCTTCGTTAATTAAGAAACTACCCATGAAGCACCTACTGTGTGATATACGGTGTCATAGTCACTACAGACAAAGCAATGAACATGAGAGAGATAACTCCTTTCCTCCCAGAAATCCCTACAAGATTAAATTTTGCTAAAAACAAAACTAAACAGAACACAGACAGTAAATAACAAATGTAAAATGTCAAAATGTCGCTCCAGGAAATGGAGAACAGCATGAGTAAACAGATGTGACAAGGTGGGGGTGGTACCTAGGCAAAGGTAGGTAGATAAGAGCAGGCACCCACATAGAGAAAGAGCATTCTAGAAACAGTGTCAGAAAAGGACACAGGCAGACTGCCCTGTGTCAGGAGCCACAAGAAGTCAGTGTAGAAGGTGGGAGGAGGGGAGGACAGAGCAGCAACATTGGGAGCAGGTAAGCAAAGCCCTGAAGCTCCTGGCAACCAGTGTAGACTTTTACTAGTAAAATTAAGGTTACTATCATGAGACACCCTGTATCATTAGCATGCAAAGAGAAACATGAATTTTGGGTTCATGGTTTTATGGTTCCAGCTCAAGACTGATTCACCTCACAGCTTTTGATCTTTTGATAGACACTTCATGGCACAGGTATATGGTAAAATGTCTTACCTCATAAGCCAAGGAAGAAGTGAAGGTCCCACAACCCCCCTTAAAGGCACACCTTCAATGAACTAATGACCGCCTCCTAAAGGAACATCCAAAGAAGTAAGCCTTTTATACCTAGGCCTTCAGAGAACTTCAAGGGGCTGAAAACTCATACAATGCCAGTGAAGATACACAAAGATAGTGGTAGATGATGAAGAGGGAAGTATCAAGGGGAATTCAATACTTGGTAGAGTTAAGCTTTGGTCCATCTCTATAAAACGGGACCATATGACAATTCCATACCCTGGACTTCTGTGATGACTGAATGATACTGCATGTGAAAAACTTGAAGTTGTCTTCAGTAAGCAAGTGGGATCAAACTTTGTGCTCCTTTGTTCTCATTTCTGCTCTATGTTGACCTTCAACTGCATTTTAAGTATAAATATTTTAAGTAAAATTATGCTAACATCAATATATTTTTTGTGGAAAAACTGTTTCCAGTACACTCCATTAAACAAATTTAGTTCCTTGATCAATGTTCCATGCTGCACAATTTAATCATTTGTAGCGTTTCCCATTTTCATTAGCATTATGTCTTTTCCATTTCAATTTCATAGCAAGATTGAAACATCTCTGAAGCCTAAAGGATGGAGTCAAACTTCAGTTTCAATATAGTTTGGCTAAAATACTGCTTTACTAGGGTTCCTGAGATTCACAGGGTTAACTCACTTACTTAAAGATGTACAGATAGTAAATGACCAAGGTGAAATCCCAGAAGTCCTGCTCTCTCTGGTACCAGGACTTTTCACCATGCTACTTTTCTGTAGAAAATAGAGAAGGAATGAAATAATACAATTGATTACCAATATACTGGGGTAGCAGGAAGCTTAATGATGTAATGTATAGGAAAGCAAGTGTCTAAATTGTGCAGCCCTGTTAGTGCTAGTGCTAGCATGAAAACAAGACCCACCCCCGGGTTTAGAAAGGTACAAGGAATAAGCTGCACAGAAGCCTCAATTTGTCACATATAGCACACACGTATTTTAGTAATATCTTGAGAGCCTCCACCAACGAGGATGGAGCTTGGATTTGGTCCAAGGAAGGTCTAAGAAACATAATTGACTACAGTAATAGCAGTGATATTTGAGAGGATCCTTCAATTGATGTATGAAGTACAACTGAGGCTTGCTGTCAAATGAGGGTCTAATTTAAAGAAGTCAGCTTCTGGGCATCGGGGAGATGATGGTTCTTGATAGAAGGGTCATTCTGTAGTTCTTCTCTGAGTGTTTGCTATCTTGAAGCTCTAGAAGCCAACAATCTTAGTAGACTCTAACTCAGCATCAAAAAGCCCAGGGCTTCCTACACTAATAGGCTTTTTAAAAGCCAAGCTTCATACAGTATAGCAGCCATGAGGGAGGCATAGGTCAGGGAGGAAGACTTCCTATATGAAGTGTACGTTGATGGTAATTCTCAAGGACAAGTCGGAGCAGTCCGATAGACTAGACAAAGGGCTCATTCCAGGAAAGCAAAATTATATGAACAAAAGAATGGCAAAGGAAGGAACTGTGCAAGCTGCCATGTTCAAGGACCACGCAGCAATGAGAGATAATCAGAGGACCCTCCAGGTCTAGCCCTACCTCTCTCAATTATTAGCCACTGGATCTTGAATCCATGGAAGTCTTAGGGCCCAAGTATCTTAATCATGTCATTGAGCTAAGACTTCCCTTTCAGACTTGATGCAAGAAATACATAAAATAGTCATTGCAACTGATGTAGTCAATGCCAACTTCAATCCAAGCATGTTCTGATTCTCACATCCGCTCTTTGTGGAAGAGTGTCCTTAGTCAGAAGGATAGACAGTTGTAAAGCAGCTTCCTCTAAATGGAAACATTCTCTCCAGGAAGCAAGGGGAGGCTCAAGAAGTAAATAAACTCCCCATGTCTGGAGAAGCTGACACTTGAAGATTCCAAGGACCACATCCCCAGGGCTACAGAAGCAGTAGGACTAAGACTCTGGCCAGACAAGCTGCCTAGAGAAGACTCTTGGACCTATCTAGCTGCCTACAAGTTGTGCAGAGAGCTCCAAGGATGCAACTTTTGTGAACTGTCACCTTTGTTAGGGTAAGCTTTTTATCAGTGCAGCTGCACAGCTGCTTTGAGTCATCCCTGCTCCATAAGTAACCCCTCATGCATGTATGTATACAGCTACGTATGCATGCATGTATGTATGTATTGTACATACATAATTTATCCAGCCCCCAACACTGAGAACTCAAGGCACTCTTTACTTCCAATATATTTCTATCCTTGTGTCATTAGTAGAGAATTAATATTAATGAACCAAATTAGTTAAGTTGATAAAATAAGTTATTTTGTAATGTAGCATAAACATGAAAATGCTAGGCATATAATTTATTTCTTAATGCTTATAAGTAAGAGAAAGCTTCAATTTATGGCCTATTCAGTGCATTAAGGTTTCTGATATCAGGTGGAAATTCATTCTATCTGGAAAAGGACCAGATTTTGAGCCTTCCCAGTCCATGCAGTCTCAGGAGGTGGCTATCACAACAGCGCTGCTGAGCCAGGGTTATACAGACTCCACAGGCATGGCTGGAGCCTACAGTGCTGCTCAGGGGTTACTGCATGCTTTCCAGCACTCTCTTCTTGAGACAAGTGGGAGGTTCTGAGAAGAGGGACGGAACACTCTGGCTTCTGGTGTGTTGAGGAAACAGATTGGTCAGTATCTAGAACTGCTCAGCCTGTTTTCCTAATTATCCATCTCTCTCTTTACTCTTCCCCTACCCCACCTCCAGCCCCTTTTATCTTTGATCTCATTGGAAACCATTGCTCCCGCCTAAGGCATGTTCTCTACTCACATGGGCAGGTTCTGAATGCTCTTTTCTAGGCCAGGGATCACTAATGAGACATACTGAGGAGAGGGCAGCTGGACGGCCACCTGAGTAGAAAGGCCAGCCTCCTGTGAATGCCAAGGGTATCCGGCCATTGACAGGTTATCGTAGCTAGAGGGGAGTGACTATGACTTAGGATGACTGTGAGCAGAAGCATGAATTTTGAGAAATTCAAAAAACCTCGAGGGAGATGGGGACACTGGATTACCACACTTGTCTTTTGCCTTGTACCTTATGGAAGGTGTAACAGAGCTAGCTGAGCTACCCTGGGTGACGCAGGAAGCTTACATTGATGTGCTTCTGCTCGTATTCTTGACAGACCTCAGTAGAGCGTCTGAACTGTCCTCTGTGGGGGACATATTTTAGTTTACTATCTCCACACAGTAAAGATGGGGCAGGTTAGTTTCCCACTGTCCTCAAGTAATAAATTTGACCTTTCCAACACGAACAAATAATCACTATTTGCTGGCCACCTTCTCTCATATAACAGACTCTAGATTTTGAATGCTTGACTTTTAATCCCAGCTCTGGTATTTATTGTTTTCATGAACTTCATCAAATTACCTGACATGTTGGTGTTGTATGAAAGACTTCTCCTGGGGAAACTTAACACATACAAACACAGACAACACATACACACACACATATGAGAGAGAAGGGAAGAGGGAGTAGTTTTTAATAGAAACACTGACAGGAATATGTCATGGTAACAAGAGAAGGTAAGAGACTTTGGTGAGTAGTCACGCCAGCCCCCTAGCTGGCCCAATCTCAGCATCTGTTGCTACACCTGGTCCTTCAGCTACAGCTTCCCAAGCAATTGTGCGGCCGGAGCCTGGTGCACTGTGCTCCCTACACAAGGTTAAGGCCTTGGAGATTCTAAGAACATTTTGTTTTCTTGAAGATTTCTATTACTGTTATAAATTGTTCATTGTGCCTTTTATGTAAATGCAACAAGAAGGGCAAGACAGAAGAAATTTATTTGTAAGCTTTAGGGGAAAGATGAGGAATCTGAAACTGTTTATTGAAAATGAATGAATATGGAATGTAGAAGAGAGGCCAAAAAAGAAATGAATGTCTTTCCTCAGGTAGCACATGAACAGAATCCCAGATATTAAGTGGAGGCTGGTAGGGACTGTGTCAGGGGCATCCAAGCAGGCTGTGTCTCCTGCAGACAGGCTATGGTGAATCCAAAGCTATGGGTCCCACAGAAAGCCTAGCCCTTCATGGTTTGTCAGAAGCACATATCTGAGTCTTTGTTTCTCCATCATTTAAAGCAGTGGTTCTCAGCTTTCCTAATGCTGTGACCCTTTAATACATTGACTCATTTTGTAGTGACCTTCCAATGGTAAACTGTTTCATTGCTACTTCCTAATTGTGATTTTGCTACTGTATGGATCATAATGTAAATATCTGATGTACAGGATACTGACATGTGACCCCTTGCAAAGGTCATGACCCACAGGTTCAGAACAGCTTAAAGTCTTCCTCCTGTTACAGAAAAGATTTCCTTGTCTCACCTCATTCTGATGAGTCTCTGTGATTTGGTTCCTTGAAAGAAGGAAGTAGATATTTCTCATATCTGGATAGACAGGGTTTACACACACAGCATTCCACGGGGACCCTGCGATATATGAAGGGCACTGGGGCCTTTATGTATGAGGTGCTGTGTGAAACACTCTGTGCTTTGTGGATCATATTACTTTTCTATTTTGAGATTCCATGTCATGGGACCTGCCATTGAAATTTTACTTGTTCCTCACAGATTTCCGGAGGAAGGGGCATAGAACCCATGGACACAAAGAAGGCACCATGGCTGGTTAGGAAGCAGAAGAATCGGAAGACATCAGCAAAAGCCTTTACTCTGGTTTCTTGAGTGGAACGGAAGTGGGGGAGTCAAGGGGCTTAGTATTGGCGAGTGTGAGCAATTTCTGTGGGTTATGGACAGAAAGACACTGGCCCTATTGGTCTAGAACTTGTGGTTGTAATGGTAGGGTTAGAGAAATAGCAGCCAGGAATGTGGGCGCCTGACAGGAAAGATTATGGGCATGTGGGCTATGAATGGAGCTTCAGTGAACAGGGAGGGCAGTACCCCAACGTCAGAAAGGCCCAAGATGTCAAAGCATATGAAACAGCCATCCGTGGCAATGCATGCCAGTAAGCAAATACTGAAGAGGTAAGATTGTGAGTCCAAGGCAAGCCTGGCTATACCTTTAAACCATGCTGTGGGTAAATCTCAGAGGTAAAGTACTCATCTAGATTATACAAGACCCTGGATTTGATCACTTCTCTCTCTCTCTCTCTCTCTTTCTCTCTCTCTCTCTCTCTCTCTCACGCACACACACACACACACACACACACACACACACACACCTTCCCTCCCTTTCTTTCCTTCTGTGTTTTTCTTTCTTTTTTTCTGCTTCCTTTCTTTCCTTCCTTCTTTCTTTCTTTCTCTCTCTCACACACAAATGTGTCCATCTGCATACACTTCTTTAAAGTTAAGCTTGAAGCATATTTATTGTACATTTTTATCTGACAAAGTAAATCTAAAAATGACTGTGAAGCTGAGCCAAGGTTGTACAGTAAGTGGAAGGACTGGAAATGCAGTCAAGGTCTGCGGCCCTAAGCAAATGTCAGTAACCCTGGTTTACGGTCTCCAGTGTGGATGAAGATTACGTGTCTTAGCTACAGTCCCCCACGTCTGTCTGCTGTCAATCTGTCTGTATGTACATGTATGTATGTCTCCCTTTATTCATATTCTAAATTGCAAGACAGTTATGACAACAATCAAATTTTAGAATGGTGACAGGGATACTTGTAAGAAAGGGAGAGCTTTAGCATTCTGCTGTTGCTAGTAAGTTGAGAGCCTTTGAAAAAGTCATTTGGCAACATAAGTGAACACAATCCTTTACACACAGCAGAAAAGTCAATAAATCCTTACTGAATTGATTTGAGTCTCAGCTTCCTTATCTGTGACAGGAAAGGATTAAAACAGATATGTTTTCATGCTATTTACATTTTTAAATGTGATGATCTTCTGATGTGTGACACTGCCTCCAAAGCTAATATTTATATCACATAGATGATTCAATCAAAATTGCATTACCACTGCTAGCTGACCACCCAATCTCCAGCTCTCTCATGAGCATGCACATGTGCACACATGCACACAGACAAACACACTCACACACACACACAAACACACCACTCACACACTCACACACACACACCCTAGTCATGGATCAGTCATGGAGAGTTTGGGCTCACCAAGCCAAAGTTCAAGACCACAGGAAGAGACGTACCCTGTGCTATGTTAGGAGTGAGCTACATGGCAGAGAAGCACTTTGGGTAGCAGATTCACCACATGCTTGCAAGCTCATTGCTGGAAGAAGCACTGTTAAAGATATGATTACAGGAAATCATTTGGCACAGAATGGTCCTGTCGAATCATCAGTCTCGTTCTTGATACAAGGCTGAATTCTTTTCTTTTCTAAAAGAAAAAAAAGAAAGAAAGAAAGGGAGGGAGGGAGGGAAGGAGGGAAAAAAGAAAGAAAGAGAGAGAGAGAGAGAGAAAGAAAGAAGGAAGGAAGGAAGGAAGGAAGGAAGGAAGGAAGGAAGGAAGGAAGGAAGGAAGGAAGAAACCCTGTGGCATGATAAATAACACCACCGGAGAGAAAACAAGGAGGAAGTGGAGCAACCCTGCCTGGCACAGCTAGCCTCTTGTAAGCTTCTGTCCAGGCCTCCTGGTGAACTTGCCCACACAGCAGTGCTCTGGCCATGCCCTTCCCTCCTCAGGAAAGAGGTGAAAGCAAGACAAAAGTGAGGGAACCATACTTGCTCTCAGCACTAAGGGAAACGGCCAGAGCGGAAGGCTACCAACAGCTTGATATAGAACGTGAGTTTTACCATCAGGCAGATGGCAGAAATGAGATGAAGCAGGTGCTCTGTGCAGACACAGCGGTTCTTGTTTGGCTCAAAAGGACATGATCAAGGTTTCAAGTCCTGGAATTTTCCTTCAACTTGCGGTTACTTTACCACATGTCGTCGAACCAATGCTTTCACCACCCTGAGCTTCATTTCTCATAAGATTCCACAGAGACTAATAGAATTTCTTCCCTTTGATCATCTGCTGCTCCCAGGCCTGAAGGAAAAGGCCTCCTCTGCAGAGTGTATGGTCTACAGTGCAGAGTCTAGCCTGGGAGTCTATGCGTGTTCTTGATGAGTCTGTGAATTCTAAACCAAAGCTGCTCTCTCCAGGGAAGCTGGGGGTGTCTGGGTTCTTCCCAGGTCTTCAACTGTGAGCTCTCTCGTGGACATATTGGTTCATGGTATGTAAACATATTTTTGTTTTTTTCCCAAGTTGGGGATTTTACTTTGTCCACACCTGTTAAGTGAGGAGCATGCTCTTTGCCAGCTAGAATTAGTTGAATTCTGAGGACTTTGAGGTTATAAATATGATGGCCCAGAGTAGAAAGGCTCAGAGATCTGGAGGAGACAGAGGAGGACTGCTTGCTGTGCTTGCTGGTTTGCTGGCTTACTGTTAGCTAGTGACCTGGACTTCTGGATTTCCTGAGGACAGATATTGGTATTTCCCCCCAAAAGAAGTCTACAACCCTACCCAGCAAGAAGAAGTAAAGAGGGCTATATCCCCTAAGTAAGGGACATATATAATTCCCTATATAAGGGAATTACAACCTTCTTTTCCCCTACCTGGAATGAGGGTATAAGCTTTAAGGAACCCCAAAATAAAGTAGCGTTCGAAAACCCAGCATCTACAGAGATCTGTTAGGGAGGTTCCTAGGCTAACTCTCTTGGACTCTATGCAAGACTTTGTAATTTCACCTTATTAGAACATCTAATCTTGTAAAGAAATGAAACCTTTTTATTAACAGTGTTATGTGAAGAACTCTGATGTGTACACCATCAGAAACTGCCCAGCAGAATTTAGAACACAGTACCTGAGCATTCTTGCCAAGGCTATTCCTAGACTCCCTCCCCCTGACTCCTTAGCCTTTGTGAGATTTGAAAACCACTGCTCTGCTGCCTGTCAAGAGTCTGGGGACTTGAAAGAGCATAAGTTAGAGCAGCTCCCACTGCCTCAGTTCTAGCCTCAGTTTTCACTCATCTGGGATGTAGGTGGAGGTCCATGATACATGAAGACCGATTCACAGGTCCTCAGTGTGTGCAAAGCACATGGAAGAATCTGATCCATCTCCATCTTCTCCACAACGACCTACAAGTTATAGCTATCTGCTAAGTGATTTTTAGATTCAGCAGTAAAAGGTTGTATGTAATTGCAGTTTCACCAGGGGAGAACCAGGCTTAAGAAGTCTGTATCTATTTTAGTATGAGTATCCTATATTATATGTCTTATATCTGCCTATTAGTAATTATATACCACGGGATACCTCACTCAGGGTGATCTTTTCTAGCTCCCACCATTTGCCTGCAAATTTCATGATTTCCTTGTTTTTAATTGCTGAGTAGTGTTCCATTGTGTAAAGGTACCACAGTTTCTGTATCCATTTCTCAGGCGAGGGACCTATGGGTTGTTTCCAGATTCTGGCTATTATGAATAAAAATGTACACCTAAAGAAGCTAAGCAAGAAGGAGGACCCTGGGTAAGATGCTCAATCCTCATTCAGTAAGGCAAACAGGAAGAAGGAAAAAACAGAGAACAGGACAGGAGCCTACCACAGAGGGCCTCTGAAAGATTACCCAGCAGGGTATTGAAGCAGATGCTGAAACTCATAGCCAAACTTTGGGCAGAGTGCAGGGAATCTTATGAAAGAAGGGGGAGATAGAAAGATAAGGAAGGGACAGAAGCTCCACAAGGAGAGAATAGAACCAAAAATTCTGGGCCCAGGTGTCTTTTCTGAGACTGCTACTCCAACCAAGGACCATTCATGGAGATAACCTAGAACCTCTGCACAGATGTAGCCCATGGCAGCTCAATGCCCAAATGGCTTTCCTAGTAATGGGAACAGGACTGTCTCTGACATGAACTCAGTGGCTGGCTCATTGATCACCTTCCCCTGAGGGGGTAGCAGCCTTACCAGGCCACAGAGGAAGACAATGCAGCCAGTCCTGGTGAGACCTAATAGGCTAGAGTCAGATGGAAGGGGAGGAGGACCTATGAGTGGAGTGGGGAAGGGGCATGGGAGAGAAGAGGGGGGAAGGGAGGGATAGGAAGGAAAAGAGGGAGGGGTCTACAGCTGGGATACAAAGTGAATAAACTGTAACAAATCTAAAAAAATAATAAAAAATAAAGTGGAGAGCAATAAAGAATGAAATAAAAATCTATACCTTCAGAAGTCAACCTCAAAGATCCATGGAAAAAAGGCATATTCAGACCCTTAGAAAACCGAAGTTCCAGCTTGTTGAAGTAACCATTTTTGAAGCAACTTTCTGACCTCGTGTCTATGGGCTTCTTTATCAGCCTCCTCTCATGGACATACGTCTCCTTCATCATCTGTGTGTGTGTGTGTGTGCGCACACACACACACACTCAGGTCTCTAGACTCTGCTAATGCTATGCCTCCCTGTCCTTCCTTTTCTCCCCCTTCTTTGTCCCTCCTAATGACGGATACCTCTGATACCAGCAGCAGCTTGATGGAGCCTTTATCCAGCTCGGCTCAGCAACCTAGTTCTTGTGGTGCTTCTGAAAGAATAAAATTAGAACTTAGTAAAATGGGATTAAGAGTCGCAATTATTTCTTCTTCCAAAAATCCTTTGACTAAATTATATACCAAGTGATTTTTTTTCTTTATAAAATATTGCTGAATTAGAGATCCTTTTTCTTTCTCTCCTTCAAAGCAAGGGAAAAGGGAACTGGCATAGATCCAAAAGTACAAGTATTGAAATAAAATGGGAGTTCTGTGATAAAAATGTTAATAGTGGGATTACCAAGATTTTAGTATCTTGATCACCCTCATTTAAGATTTTAACCAATTAAGTAGAAGAGGAAATATCTAGTTAGAGCCCCCTGTCTACAGATAATCAGGAGTTTTACACCTGGGAAATGACTCCCCCTATGAGGCCTAAGGAAAACATAAGAAGAAACTATGGGGAGGTTGAAAGGTGGTGACATGTTTCCACACAAGAATAAGACAGTGACTTCAGGGAAAATATCTATATTTGAAGGGTGCTGGGCTCTAAGTGGTTATTAGAATGTGGTAGGGAATTTGGGAAATACTGATACTGCTTCCTAAAAGAGCCTACGGCCTTTAGTGCATTGAAATAAGCTAGTAGCATTGCGGTGTCCTTATACAAACCATGAATCTTCTGATTCCTGCATGCAGTTCAAGCTACCTAAACCACCTCATTTTATAAATGATGAAGTAACGACACCCCAAAGCTCCAGAGAAAACACCTAAAATTATCAACAGAATGCAATGTATGAAAATGAATCACAAAGATTAGAACCTTCTGCAAAGAAAAAGTTGGGGTGGGGGTGTTGAATCTCTTAAAAGGCCACAGAGTGTGAAAGTTGGCATGTCACATAAGGATCCTGCCAGCTGTAAATGGTACACAGGTGAGGCAGGAGCTGACACTGGCATCTTATAAAGGAAATGAGCAAGATTCCATGTTTGCTAATTTTGAGTCTCGTGCTTTCTTCTCCTAAGGAATTACTGGAACCTGATGTAGGTAAGCTCTTGGGATACACAGGCAGGTAAGTCATGTCTCTGTCTATGACAGAAAGTTTCACTGACGAGAATTAGAGCTACAGAAAAGTAGGCATAAGGTATTTACAAATGTGTCACCGAGAGAGTAGGGTTGCTGGACTTCTCACTGAGATGACATTTGACCCACACACTGAATAATGACTATGGTTGTGTCTTCAGACAACAAACAAAAGAACTTTCCTGATAAAGAAGAACTTGAAGAAACAAATAGGGTGGCAGAAACAGGTGAATTTAAAGGCACACAAAGGGGTTGTTCCTGCCCAGAAATAAGGAGTCCCTGGAAGCAAGACTCAGGAATTCATAAGTGAAAGGGCCATTAGCATCTTTGGCAGTAAGAGAACATAATCAGACTAGCATATTAGAAATACAGTTCTGTGCATCAACCAAGGACCATGCATGAAGAAGACCTAGACCCCCTGCTCAGATGTAACCCATGGGCATCTCATCTCCATGTGGGTTCCCTAGTAAAGGGAGCAGGGGCATTCTTTGACATGAATTCAGCTCTTTGATCACCTCCCCAGGCAGCGTGGCCTTACTAGGTTACAGAGGAAGAGGATCCACGCAATCCTGGTGGGACCTGATAGGCTAGGGACAGATAGTAGGCGAGGCGGAACTCCCATATCAGTGGCCTAGAGGAGGAAGATAGGGTGGAAGACTGAGGGAGAATGGAACTTGGAGGAGATGAGGGAGGGGCTACAACCAAGATAAAAGCGAATAAATTGTAGAAAGGAAGAAGAAAAGGAAGGAAGGAAGGGAGGAAGGATGGAAAAAAGGAAAGGAGGGAGGGAGGGAGGGAGGGAGGGAGGAAGGAAGGAAGGAAGGAAGGAAGGAAGGAAGGAAGGAAGGAAGGAAGGGAAAGGAAGGAAGGAAGCAAAGAGAAAGAAAAAAAGAAAGAAAGAAAGAAAGAAAGAAAGAAGGAAGGAAGGAAGGAAGGAAGGAAGGAAGGAAGGAAGGAACATAAACAGCTCAGTGTTGGTTACACTATGGACTCAGGTAACCTAGGCAAGATCTGTGTTCAAATTATCTCATGAATTAATGAATCATAGTATATTAGAAGAATTGATGGAAGATTCCAGCCCTTTTGAGGTCAATAACCTTAGGGGGCTATGGCAGAGTAACACATGTGCTAGTTTTATTTTTGCTGTGTTCTAGGCAGGGCCTGTGCATTGTGGGTAGAGTCTCCTGCATTACTTGATCAACTGCACAGAGAAACCTTCATAGGCTGGAGAAAACAATGAGCATACTAAACACACACAAAAAATAAACACAGAATCCCTTATCCAGAAGGGAAGCATTCCCTTCTGCCTGCATTAACTTTTGTAAACTGCATGACCTTTGCCCAGCCTGACTTTATTACCTGTGAGAGGTGTGCAGCTTCTATTTGGAACCTGTCAAAGCTGTAGCAAATATGGAGGGCAGCATAACAAGGTCAGTGAGAAAGAATCTACCATTTGACAGAGGCTGACTCCAGAGTATAGAGCAAAATCATTTGGTTACTAGCTCAAGATCCTTTTAAAAATACAACAAATACATGTATTGGGGGCAAAATATGATGGTCATAGGCCCATTCTGGTAATGTTTGCTCAGTAAAGTATATGCTGGAAAGCTTCTCTAGAAAGATTATTAGCACCCAAGAGTTTGCACACCCAGACTGGGGGGTGGGAGAGGAATAAAAGAAACAGGTTTATGGAGAACATTAGAATAAGAGGCTGAACCAAGATCAAAAGCACATTGTAAACACAAGTCACACAGGAGCAGCGGGCAACTCTTCCCACTGGTATTTTAGGATATTTGTTGGTGAGCAGCCTGTCTTTTAGAGAGAGCTTTCCTCTTCACAGCTCCCACCATTTCATTAGAATTCCCATTTATAGTTACAAAACCTTGAACCTCCCAGATATCTGAATTAGTCTTTTTCTGATAGTATATATAAAAAAATTCCCAAGTCTTGGGGTCTACCTGATTTAGCTCCCAGTTTTAAAGGCTCAGGCATGATGCCAGAATTAGTTTAGCATGACCTCAGGACATGGGAAAAAATAAAGTTATAGAGGTGTCCACAGAGTACATGACAACCTTCGCAGTGACCTGAATGCTTTCCACGAGGTCCCTATCTTAAAGATACCACCATCCAGCTAGTGCTGCCTTGCTGGAAAAAGTTCCCAATACACACAACCTTAGGAAGAAAGAACTCTGATATGAACCACAGAAAAGCCAACACTTAGTCAGGTTTACTCAGTTAGTGAACAGATGACCTCCCAGTCCTGGTTTCTAACCTTTGCCCTGTGTTAGCCCTGCTTTGGTATATGTCTGGCTGATTCTTCACATCACTGTGCACTTGAGAATTCAGGCTTCCACTTGTGTCATTGTTGAGATTTATCAGCGAATATAAAGGAACAGGGATAGCCAAGGACTGATGAAATGCCTTTGTTGGTCCTCAAACGACAGCAACAAAGCTAGAACCAGTTGCTTCAAAGCACCTTAAATTCCTGAAAGGCAAAATTATTCTACCCCAAAGGCTCAAGTAAGATGGGCAGTTGGCCCACTTTGAAAACATGCACCGCTCATGTCACTACTAGTTGCCCATCCTCCTACTGGCCTTGGAGTTGAGGAAAGGACATTGTGCTTGTTGAGGAAATACTAAGCAGGTGGATAAGTGGTCCAGCAGGCCTTCCTGAGTGGTAACAATACCCCACCTACGTTTTCTAGAGCAGCAAAGTGGGAAATAAAGGGGTGAGGAAGAACAGCGCAGTGTCGGGATAAGCTCAAAATCTTTTATATGCTGTATGCAGCCCAACACGATATATACTGAAAGTAATATAGCAGAATGATTAAAGGATGCATTGTTCGACCTTCTGTAAATCTCTGTAGCTTTTTACTCATGTTACTCTGTGCTATGTGCATGTCAGTGGAGACAGCAGTGTCTGAGGTCTGCCCCTTTCATAGCCAGGAAATAGAGATGCAATGATAGTCAATTAATCTTTTTAAATCACTTTTTATCAGCAGAAAAATCTTAGCAGGTCTATAAAATGCTACCACTTTAGGCAAAGGCTGCACTAATTCCCCATTATTTTGTTGTAATAGCCCAAGTGATAGCATTTACCCTACCCACGGGCAACCTTTTTCAGCCTGGCTCTGCACACGAAGAAATGGGCATTCCAGAGCCATTCTGATCTGGCTCTGCTCTGTCCATCCATACACAGAGCCTTTGGTGCATTTAAATTGCTCTTTGCAGCAGTTGAAGAGATCAATAGCTCTTAGACTCTTTAAGGGATGAATAATATACAAGATGGACATTTTAAGCTCTTTAGAAAATATATTCATGAGGTCATCCTGTTTCCCCTGGTACCCAACTTTGCTGGTGACATTTATTAATGTTTTTGCAGCAAACAGGAGGTGGAGCTCTTTAAAGGCTCTCGTTTCTGTTCTTCCAGAAAATATTGATTTTATTACAAGAACTGGGGGGTAGGGTAATATTTTTCAAAAAAAGATGCTCAAAGCGAAAAGGAAATCTTACAAAGGATAACTTAGCTCAGAGCTAGCTTGACAAAGTAACATTCTCTAAATAGCTTTGTACCACTTGATAGAGACAATTTCTCCTGATTTTCCCTTTGAACAATTTCATGCCCTTTATGAGAGTTTGCTTTAAGAATGTTATATTCTTAATGGTAACACAGGACTTTCCACTGAATCTTTGTACTGGTGAGAGAGGACAGCTTCACACTGCCACAGACTTGGAAAGCATTTGAAATTCCAATTAATTAGGGTTAATTAACTACATGTTTGGTAAAACCACTCTGAGATGCCAGACTGGGGGAAAATAACTGCTTCTTGATAGCTGCTTTAAAGAAAAGCCTGGAAGCCATGAGGAAAGATCAGTCTGACTCACAGAAGTCGCGGTGTATTGGGGTGTGTGATTAAGTTGGAAAGAAATCAAATACTGGAATGACTCTCCTCCAGAGGGGGGATGGTATTAATTCTGTGCACTCTCTTTTATCACATTGATATCTTACAGGACTTCAAACAATACAAGTGTGGCTGGGTGGGCAGGGCCTGACTGGTTAGAGGAGGGGTGTTTGGGCATCCATGCACCCATACATATGGATACATAGCTCCCAGGTGCCCTGGGACATGAGACACCACAGCAGCAAAGGTGAATCCTGCCCCTTCTCCATGCCATTTGCAGACCTGGGTAGATAGTGTAACTCTGGCTCACAGAGTGCTTTTGTCAGTGGATGGGAATATTTGGAAATGAATTAATTTCTTCATGAAAATCCAATTATTTAGATTTTGTTGAAAAACGTTTATATTCGACACTAGGCAGCCCTTGGGAGTCTGCCGGAAGCCTCAAGTCGTTTCCTTGAATTGGCCCTGCCCTTTCCAGGACGCTACCCCTCCTGTAGACATTGATTTTCTCTCTGTTTTCATAGACTCACACTCAGAACATACCTGTGTCAAGTGTGCTAATAAGGGTCAGTGAAATGTGTGTCTGAACATTTAGAAACCCCTTCTTACACTGTGTGGACCAGCCTTTGCTTCCACCATCTTCCTTTGCTCTTTTATCTGATGTTATGCCAAGACTATTGGTGGATGTCTTTCCCTTCGAGGTTCTCAGTGTCCCGAAAGTCCTCTGAAACCCCGAAACATTATGGATAATGGCACATTCTCTAACAACCTTCTTTGATTTACTGTAAAATTCTCCAACTGGCTATACAAGAACAAGAACACAACAGTCCCTGCCCGCATACACACCTGTGTCCACCACAGCGCAGGGCAGGTGAGGCTGCGCAGTGCTGCCTAGAAACGCCCGTGCATCCGCCGGCGTTGGCACAGCTGCTTGGTCCCAACCTTTCTCCTTCAGTCTAACCGCCAGCTTCTGAGACTGAGATGGCCACAGTGCCAAACCTGCTCCAGGATGCCTATCTCCAGGTGCTACAGTAACACCTTTTCACCTTCTAGTTCCGCACTCTCCCTACAGGTAGACTCACCCTTTATTGGTTATACTCAATGTTTTTTCACCAGCTGGATTATGGGCTCAGTAATGCTAGAGGGCTTAATCACAGGCCCTTGTAACGCATTCTGTATGAGGGAACACTGGTGCATGGAGGCCACTTAATAATATATGTCGGGCCAGCAAAGCCCAACATATTGAAATATGAAAGGCTCCTCAGACAATTACAGAAAAGGTATCAAACAATGCTGGTGGCTCAGAGCTCAGACGTTAGTACTCAGCCACACCAGAGTATGAACCTCTCCATCCCTCTGGGAACGGTACTTCAAACCTAAAGAAGGTCACACTTGGTGGGAACACTTTCTCCCTGCTGGCCGTTGAGGATGTGCTTTGTTTCAAGAAAGGTTGCCTGGCTCTGTTTAGAAAACACCAGCCATCTCCCACCACTGAAGTGATTATTCCCGCCCTGCCACCATTGCTTTTCCTGTGGTGCCAGTTTGAAGAATGTATTGTACCTTGTAAATCTTGTAACATGACTGAAGAACCGATGCTAGTAGAGGAGGAAGAGGAGAGGGAAGATGAGGAAAATGAAGGAGAAGCAGAGGAAGAGAAGGAATTACGACTTGTTGATTCTATTTGCCATCAGGTTAGAGTCCTTTAAGTTTGTTTAGCTAGCAGGCTCTCCACCCCTTCCTCTTTCTCTCCATACTACTGAGGATTGAACTTAGGGCCCCATGCATGTGACTGTAACCCCAGCATTATTGTCTCTTAAAAGGGGGAGGAACTGTAATATTCTCTAATATTTTGTTTTCTTCATGGCCAAAGACTATCTCGGACATTTTTCCTGCAGATTTGAGATTCTAAGCAGGAATCTGCTATATATTTTCATCTGTGCTTTTTGGAGGCTGTTGTTTGGCTGAAGCTAGATACCAACAGGCACAGATGGAATTGTAAGAGCTGCTGTACCCAAAGGGACACTATGCCCCACTATATTGATGGCTGCAGAACTCTTGTGCAAGTCTCGAGGGTTGGGGTGGATGTAAGAATCTGGGGCATCAGAGAACCTGCTCTCATCAAAGGCCTTAGGGTTTCCTGGATAGGTTAAGAAGATGGGAAACTTTCCCAGGAGGAAACCAGCTCAGGGCTCCACAGAGCAATGCTTGTAAGAATTGATGATTCTGTGAAAGATCCTGCTGGTCAAAGAAGACCCCTAGGTAAAAGGCAAGGATTCAAACAGCCTGCCAAGGACGACATCAAACAGAGGAGCCAGGGCTGCTGTGTGCAGAAACCAGCTGTGCTCTGTGCCATTACTAGCCTCCCGCCTCTAGGGCCCTGTCTCTTTGATGCAACATTATTGACCCAAGGCAAGCTGTAACAAAAAGACCTCCTAGAAAGGACAATTTCTACAATAATTAAATGCTGTTCATGCTCCCCTGTTCTTGACTAATTTCCTTATGTTTAATCTGATTTTTATTTTGATTTTTGGACCTTGAGAGATTATTCATATCCTAAAAATGAAACAATAATTCTTGCCTTTGAACTTGCTGTGGGACTGCAATGTATCTACACCCCCAATTTCCTGTTACAATCACATGATAGAAATGATTCTTTTAAGGGAGTCTTATCCCAAGATGAGTCAGCAAAAACATGCACCTGGAAGTCAGAGGTCAGGATGTCCCAGCTTCAAATTATCTTATAATATAAACTAGTATGGCAGCACATGACCATAATCTGGGAAGTCAGAAAAACAAAAGAAGAGAGTAGTGAGTTCAAGACCAGCCTGAGCTAGATATATAATGAGTACCAGGCCAGTGTGACCCACATACAGTAAGATGTTATCTTAAAGGAGGAAGAGAAGAGAGGAAAGGAATGAGAGAGAAAGAGGGTGCTCAGGGGAAAACAGGTTTCAAAGTAATTAGAGGAGTTATTTTGTTTTGTTTTGTTTTGTTTTTTAAGGAACAAGAATCTTCAAAAATAAATAAAAGGGAATATGAAGGTATCATTTCCTGTAATCACAGCACTCAAGATATATAGGTAAAAGGATCATGAGGTCAAGAACACCCTGAAATAGGAGATCATATTACAAAATGGCAAAAATAAATAAAGTAAATAAATACTGTTGAATTTTACACGCCTATAAAGTGGTAGAGAAATTACTATCATATTACATACACAAATCTCTCCAGAGATTTGAAGGAGAGACATATTACATTTGGAGAGGTGTAAAGAGCTGGTTATTAGGACGTGGAAGGATTTATACAAAGTTTAGATAAGGTACAGTCAGGAAGGCCTTGTCAAGGTGAGGGGCTCGGGGACTAAGAGCCAGGAAAACAGCACGCCCAAGCTGGGGTGCATGCCTTTGTCCTGTTTCCCAGGAGGCCTCAGTCTCACTGTCTTATTCCCATCCCCACACTACTCCATCATTTTATTAGTTCCTCATATAAATTATTTATCTGAGCAATTGCTGATGCTGACCAGCTCTGATAAGTAATGCCATCTTTGGGAAATGCTGCTTGAGGGACCACAGTCTCTGGTGGCTGCCAAAACCCTGAAAATCAATTTTAATTCCTTTTGTGAGTGTTGCATGTATTAGGGGAGGCCTTGCAAAAGAGGGCTGTTCAGATGGCAGCTGTCCTTTCTAGAGGGTCTCCATCAGATCTACAAATGAGATGTCTGAGAGCAACATTAGGGAGGGCGCCACGGGACACAACTTCTGGTGCTGTTTGGCACAAAGCAAGTCATAATAGCTCAGCTCAGGGCAGGATATTAAAAGGTTGCTTGATTTTATCTCCACATGCTTCCTTTGAAAAGAGTCACCTTGCTGCCACATTTGCAAAAGGATTTGTTAGTATATTCACCTTCTCCTCGTCATTAGGGCTGAACATCCAGAGTGTGCAGAAGCTCCGAAGAGCTTTAGCTTCCTTCACTCTCTTTACTGTCATATCCCTCCCTTAGCTGCTCAGCTGCTGAGGTTTTCTTTGGTGCTCCATGGGAATGCTCTGTTACTAAAAGTAAGAATTAGTCACCTGTAGCATGCCCGCTTAAGAGGACCTAAGCAATAACTGTGAGAAGCAAAACATGCAGAGCAGATGCGCAACTCGACAGGGAGTAGGGTCAGAAGAAGACAAGTTAAGAGAGGGGCTCTTTGACGCCTTTGTAAAATGTCCTTCCAGGAATCTGGAAAGCTTCCTTGTGCTCTTGTAAATAGGGCCTGACTTGTTAAATTCAGGTCGTCCCTCCCGGCCAGGCGAATAGAAAGACTTGCCCGGAATGAGCAAAGCTGACTCTGTAGAGAGAGTGCTTAATGCCCTTACAAGTACAGTGGCGTCTTTTCAATTGCCAGCTGTCCTCAAGCCTTGTCCTTTCTAGACATCCATGGTGTGGGGCAATTTGCCTGTGTAACTGGACAATCTTTCTGTCTTCTGAATCCCATCCCATCTACCAGCTGAGCATGAAGACACCTAGCAAGGCTTAAGAACAGCATGACTATCTTCCTGGCATTTTGTCCTCAGAGGGTAAGCAAGGTTTCTAGCCCAAGCTTTGACACACTATTGTGTTTTATAAATCATATCACTCTATCTCTGACAGGTGGCTGGCTGCAACTCTGAATCCAGCAGAGGCCAGGATGGGCAAGTATCCCTGTGAGGCTGCCTCAGGCAGAGGGTCTACACAGTCATACCTATGCTTCTTCAGGGACAGCCACAGAGAATGGGCATTGTTCAATATTTCTTTTTATGCTCTCCAAGCACACCTTGAAATACAAAATTATCGTAGTGGTCTTAAAACAGATTTAGGCTTCAAGAAACAAATTCCCAAAGACTGCAAAGGGTTAACTTTTCCTTGGGGCCACAAAGGAGCCCCTGATTAGCCTTCTAGTTCCTAGAAGAAAGAGAGTGTATAACAGGAGCCAGCTAATCAGCACCCCTTCCAAAGAAACCTCCGAGAAGTTGCGTACTGTCTTCCATTGGTATTTCATTGACCAGAACAGTGCCATTTTGGTCTCGCCTGTGTGAAAAGGAGAGCTGGTAAATAACCAGACTCCCAGTCACCCTGAACAAGCCAGAGTTGCCTGACCCGAAGTGGAAAACAAGGCAGCACCAAGCAAACAAAACACCAACATTAAAACGCAGGAATCTTTTTCTGCCTTTAAAGCTAACCAACTGAGCAAAAATGGATGTCTGTGGCACCCGCTGCAGATGAGAAGCAGTTCATTTCCTACAAAGCCATGCAGACACCACCCCCAGCTTCTCCTCTGTTGGCCTCACACTTTTATGCAGTTTGTATTTACTGGGACCAAACCTAATTCTTCATTTATGAAGCCATCTCAGCATCAGCAGATAGCATCAAGTATTCATGTCCTGGTGGTTTACACTGGAGAAGGTCACAGAATTGAATGTGTGTACACCCCAAGGCCCCTCTCTCCATCTGGGCCCCCTGTGGCTTAGGCCTGCTATTTTTCTTTAAACAGTGAAATAAGGTGTACACTGCTTAAAATACATATTGGTGTTATCTCACAAGCTCTAGAGACCTCGCTATGAGGGACTGGACCCTTTCTCATGTCCCTCCTCCATTTCTTAGCAGAATTCCTCACTTTCTTTTGCCTTGTGGCAAAATTTGGTTGTTAGAATGAGTTTTCTTCTTTATTACTGTATCTCACACTGAGGATTGTCTGGTTTTTCCCTTCAAATTTCAGAAGAGAAGACATGTCAGTCTTCTGGCCTTCCAAACTTCCAAATATGAAGGAGGAGAGAAGAGACGTGGTAGCTCTTTGTAGAAGGCTCATCCAGACACCTGCACACCCCTTTGCTTAGGGCTGTCTCTCACTGTGGTGAAGGACAGGTGCAGAGCGCAGAGGTGAAGGTACACTGCTCTCACGAAGCTGACTGGCTGTGAGCTTCAAGTGCGCATGAGGCAAAAGTGTAAGGTAGCTAAATGACGGCGTGCTACTTTCAAATAGGGTCCCATACAGCCAGAACAATAACCTTGATTAACCTAATTGAACCTCTCTTAATGTGATGACAATGTCACTCAATAAAGTTAAACCCAGCATCCAACCCTGAGCAGAGCTGATCTTTGCCTAATCTCTCATTTCCTGGAGTGAAATTTTATTTCTCCCACTTGCCGTTCATGCTCCTGGCCCTGTCCAATGTCCCCAGACCCTGCTTATTGTCAGGTCAGCTCATGTTTCTGACATTCTCTGGGTCATTCACCTGCTGGTGAGAACCCTGGGATATAATTTCCTCTTCTGGCTATTCCCACCTGCACATCTTTCTTTTCTCTGCAGAGGCCATGTGTGCCTCCCTCAGCACAGTTAATGTGATGCAGTGTTGTGGAACTAACCTTTCTTCAAAAGGTCACTGAGAAAATACAAGGACAGCATCAGATATTCTGCCCAGAAAAGGTCCTCAGCCTCCCGCATGGTAGGAGTCTACTTGTTAGCCTGGACAGTGAAACAAAGTGATGCTGAATGCAGGGTAAGGAGATGCACTCGGTGTGCCCACACTGAGAAGAAGAACAAGGTCCCAGGATCGCCCAAGTCTGCCTTTAGGGTCCTGGCATGAGGTGGGTTTAAGTGGAGAACAAGAGATGTATAACTGAACAGTGCCCATCAAGCTGTAGTCCTGGCCTCCCCTGTCTCCTGGAAAGACAAGTTAGATTGCAAGGTCCCTTTACAGGACTCAGGCTGGTCCTCTGGCTGGCACCTGTGTTCAGGTCTTTCCTTCTCCCAGCATAAGACTCCTGAGAAATTGTAATCCTTAGGGTCTATTGTTTTAAAAGCCTGATTGCTGGATGTGGAGGCATAACTGTCTTTTTAGAATATTGCTGTTCCTGTCAGGGAGACTACTCACCACTCTCTTCCTGATGGGGGCTACAGTCAGTCCTCATTCATTCAACCTAGCATGGCTTCCCTCCAGCCACAGCGAGCCAGCCAGAGCCCATCTCTGCAGAAAATCCATCCTCGCATTCTCCTCAGTCAGATGAATCAGAGCAAGCTCTCTGGCCCTGGAGGGAGTGCATTTCTACTTGATGTAGTTTTACAGACAACTGAATGTCCCCATTTTAGATGAGACCCAAGGCTGTGCCTTTTATGACCAAGAGAAAAAAATAAATAAAGTGTATTCCTAAACAAAATAGATTTTCCCCTGAGGTAAATGCTGTGACTATCCCAAAATGGAATAAAGAAGAAGAAGACAGCATCTATATTTAGCTCCTTATATATTTAATGCTCAGTTCCCTCCACAGCATCTGCCTGGGAGCGGTGACTGGTGCAGGCAGAGTCTCAGATTCCAGGTCAAGGATGGCATGAGGGTGATTGGGGGGGGGCGGGATTTCTGTTTCTGTGGGTCTTAGTTTGTGCGCTGGTGGGGGGTAACTGATTCCTATGGGTCTGGCATTGAAATTCTAAATTATATTCAAGAGTAAGCACCTCAAAGACTCCTGGTTTAAGAAGGCTATATTTGCCTGTGACTTATTCAGGAGAAAGGCAAGGTTAGAAGGCTAGCCCTCCACTGAACACAAAACCATTTTAGCCACCACAGGGGTCCAGCTGGGCCCAGCACAGCCAGCACCGACTCCCTACTGAGCCAACTGTGCTTCCCAGGGCTGGTGAGAAAGAGCCCAGTGCCTCTGAGCAGCACAAGCAGGAATTTTATTATTATTGGCTTAGCAATTTGTTCGCACTTTGCTGTCATTTGCCTTAGTGGCCAAGGATCTGTACATTAAGATTTCGATTTTATCCCCTGGGGCGTCCATGTTTTATGAAGATCGGGAGTGTTTGCCATCTTTATTGCAGTTTTTGTACGGTCCCTGGCTGCTGTGTTGAGCATAATCAAATGTCATTTATGAAGTTCTCTTGCCAATGAAGGATTGAGGGAGCCTTGTGACCTAAGCCTGCACAAATTTAAGAGACAAAAGGCTGCAGAAGCATGCTCAGGTGCTAATGAACTGCAGGCTGAGGCTTGGTGGATTCCAGCCAGCATTTCTCTGCTGTGGGCCACAGATTTCTGACATTTCTGGGTGGGAGTCAGGTGCTTCCCAGCAACCAAACCTCACTCCTCTCCCTGCATCTTTGCAGGAATAGGCAGAGTCCTTGTAAGGATGATGGTCAGGAAAAGTGTGATTAGATGGTGGCTCTGACCCAGCTCAGGTCTGGCTCTGTGGCTCCTTTGCTTTGTAACCCTGACAGTCATTTCTAGGCCTCTGATTACTCTTCTAGAGAGAGAGATTTTGAGTGAGTCATTAGGCTCTCTCTCCCCTCCATTGTTCTTTGCTCTCTCTGAGAGGCCTTCCTCCCTATCTTCATTCTGTGTGCCTGCTCTGCTTTCTTCTCAAACCCATGTGTGCGTATGTAATCATGAACTCTGTAATTTCAGTGTTTGATCCAGGAATGTTTGCTTTCTAACTACACACTAATATTTTTACCTACTTGTTTCCCTTCTGGCTTTTCCTACTGTTCTCCTAAATGCTCCCCTAAACGTCCTCTGGGCCCTCTTTAGTTCCTTCTCTAACTTGATACCTCCTCAGAAGCTATCATATGTGACCAGGTGTTTTTGGTAACATTGTCTTTGATAATGTTACATGTCTCTGGATGCACTGCTATGCAACCTTTAAATGATAAACTACCTACTGCCAACTTCCACACAGAATTCTCTTCTGTATTCTTGACCCCTGCATTCGGCACCTCTAAAAGAAAAAATCCAAAAGATGACTCACACTCAGTGTGTCCTGAACTAAGCTTACCATCCTTTCACCTAAAACTCAATTCTAACCGGAGTTCCCTCATCAGTGAATGGCATCTTCATTCCTCTTCTGCCCAAGAGAAACCTTGAAGTCCTCTCCAGCATCCCTCTTTCTCACCCTATTTCTTTCTATGCACACAAAATTCATTCAAATAAACTGCCCACTCCCCATTTGACCTATAACCAAGCTCAGTCAAATGTACACTTGTGGAGAAATCCAGGTGTAGCTGTGTTAGTTTTGGTTGTTGACCTGACACCAGGGAGATTCACTTGGGAAGGAGTGTGATATTAGGTCAGGCTATCAGCATGCTGGGGAGAAAGTTTCTTAATTAAGTAAGTTAGGTAAGAAGATTTAGAATTAGATTTCTCAAATACTTTACATAAAGTTCTTAAATTCCTTTACCTTCCTTCCAACCCCCCCCCCCAACCTTAGGTAGGAGATTAGTAAGGAAAGGGGCTATAGAACTCTTCTATCTGCTTCCTGCTGAAAAGGGTCATGGGTTCTTTGGAAATTACCAAACTCAGTCATCAGGATGCTAGTGGTCTAGCAAAGCAGCAGCAGCAGCAACACACATCAGCAGAAGCAAAATGATTCAGTAGAAGCAACTAGACTCTGTCCAAGTGGTGACAAAGGCATTTCTCTCTACAAAGACCACCGAAGGACATGAACTGTAGCAATGCAAGAGCCTATAGATGAAGAAAACATTGTCTGTCTGTGGGATTCTATTTAACCCTTCTCAAAAGTCCACAGGAAGATGTTTTGCAGCTCACAAAAACCATGCTCCTCACACAAGGCAGCTTTCAGCTGACCAACATCATGTGCCCTCTCAACGGGGGCTTTTTTTCCACAGGGAGAAAACATTACCACATCCCACACTTGGGACCAAAATAAAAAACATATTCACATGGCATAACTGAGTTTCTTTAAAAAAACAAAGCAAAACAAAAACAACAAAAAGCATTTTGACTTCAGAAGACTAACATAAGGAAACTAATGTAAGGAGCTGGGTGAGCAATACCATTTCGTGAGCTGGACCCTGATCTGAATGAAAAGGGGAAGACAAGCTGGACACTGGCATGAACACATTCTTTCATTGCTCTCTGCTCTTCACTGTGATGTCATTTCCAACTGTTGTAGCCTGCTATTTGAGTCAAAGCTACCGCCATCTTTGTATTCAGCTTCCATTTTGTTTCTAAGGTGAAATTAAATTCAAAATTTTAAGCTTTTCAACTGTGCCTCCTAGAAGCGGCTCTTCACAGCTGACCTTATGATTCAATAGTGTCATAACTCATGCTTTGCTATCTATTCACTTGGCTGCACTCTGGTTGCACCCTTATTATCTAGGTACTTGCCTACACCCTTGATGTACTCTAAAAGACCCTAAGCTCTGCCTCACTTACCTCACTTAGGACCAATCAGCTTAAAGGTTAGCTGATAATACTTGGCCTGGTTAGCCAAAATCGTAATATTGCTTTGTATGGTTAGCCAAAATGTGTTACTGACCTTCACATGTCTTTTGAATTTGGTTCTTTCTAGAAAAACCCAGCTGTGAGAACTTGTAGATATCACAGTCAGGCTCCCGAGTCCTTACTGTGACCCTGATCAATCAGCTTGGAAAAGGAGTTCCAATAAACCATCCATACCTAACTGAGATGAAAGTCTGCGTGGTTTGTGTGGCTATTCTTATGCTAGAGCACCACCATTTATGAGGTGTAACTTGAATTGTGACCCAAATAAACCCTTTTCTCTTAAGATGCTTCTGTTGTGGTTATCTTATTATTACTGCAATGGAAAATGAAAATCAGAAAAATTATGTCAAGGCTTACCCTGGCCCTACACATCTCATTTACAGCAGTTACTTTTGCACAGAAATCAATCCCTGTTGTCCTGTTTTACATCATTGAGTAAGTTTCCATACACGTAAGGATTGAAACCCCAAATCTTGTACATGGCCACCAAGGCAAAACGTGATTTACTGGGTTAATTTGAGAACAGTGGCTTCTGCTCTTTGAATTCTTAACATTTGCTATTTAACAACTCCAATGGCCACCTGCCTCTACCTACAACACTGTCTCACACATTCGCACTTGGCACCTCCTTTTTCTAATGATGTCTGTTTCAAACTATCCACCAACATCAATTGTTTCCTTTAAGTAGCTCTCACTTTTAATAGTGTTGTGTGGTTGACTAATTAATTAATTAATGTCAGCCTCCTTATGTGAATCACCAGCACCATTAAGGCAATGATATGTACATTTTCTAACCATGCCACCTCTGATACTGGGAGAATAGGAACAGGGGAAGAGCCAGATTTCAGAGGCTAGACTGGAAACAAAACAAAACAGAAACTTCCTGCCGCTGCACACTAAGTTAAAAATACACCCATGGCAAAACTACCTGTAACTAACTTCAGGGTTAAAGGAGAGCCGGCAGCCTGGCAGCTTCCAGCTGGCCCACAGGTCAGCAGTAAATGTTTTCAGCACACATACTGGGTTTGGGGCCACACAGAGCAGCTCTCAGCTGACTACAAATTTAAGACAAAACAGTAGAGCACTGGTGATTATTTCTTCTTTGATTAGGCCAAAAAGCAGAGTCTGGGATTCAGGAGAAGATTCTGGTGTTTGTTCCCAAAAGCCCAAAGTCACCTTCAATCTTCATTAACCCTCAAACAAAACAAAACAACACAACAAAAACTGAAATAACAAAAAACACCAAACACAGTCAGGTCACAATGGGCAAAAACTGAAGATATTGAATCTTGGCCCACTCATCTGGCCACCCTTGAAAGGCCTCTCTCTCTGCTCTTATCTCACCAAGTGTTCCTTTAGCTTTGTATCTAATCTGATGGAAGGTGTCATCTCAGAAGTACCCTTAATCTTAGGCTGCCTCACTCAGTAAGTAACTGAACATATTCTCTGCTTCTCTAATAGCAAGCCCTTTTGTTGAAGCTGTTATTTGATAGGCTTGATGTTTATTGGAGGGATAAAGAAATTCTAAATTATAATTTACTGAAACCCAGAATATTTGCCTTCATTTGTATCATGTTACCTTAATTTGCATCGATGTGCCAAGACTTTACATTGGAGGTTTCGTTTGAATTAAACTTATATTGGATACCAGCTTCGGGTATCTAACCAAGATGAAACTTGGGGAAATTATAAGAAACAAAGTCCTGATTTGGGGGGACACCCTCCCTCTCATTAAAAACTTGTAAAACTTGGGATAACAGAAGAAGAGAGATCTGTGGTGAAGCTCCCATGCTGGCTATCACTTAACTCCAAAGGATGAACTGGGAAAGATTCAATGGTCTGATATGTATCCCTGTGGTTAGATGGGGCTGCAGGACTCAGTGGACCTATAGCATACCCTCTTTCTGGAACTCTAAAGAACAAATGGTTAACTGGATTGGTGATTTGTAGTGGAACAAAGAAGTGCCTCTCCTTCGTTGACACAAAGTTTGATAGAAAAAAGTTCTAGAAAGGAAAGGTCAAGATTGGATTTTGTTCAGATACTTTCAAACATAGTTCTCCAAAAAGATAATGAAAGAATCTTAACAGAGAGAACTGGGGGAGGATGTAGTCTTTTAGGAATGAGGAATATCCTTATTCCTAACTTGACAAGTTCAAGTTGATAGCTAGCAATAATGGCAACACTCTAAAGAGTGTGTAAGAGTGCTGGAAGGGAAGACTCAGATGTGAAAGAATGTCACTGAGGCCAACAGTGTCTATAAGGCAGGATGTCCTTCCTAGCCTCTGGTCCCTGCCTCTACCCCAGTATACACCCCGCTTTAACCCACCTTAAGGTAGAGTCAGATAAAATACAAAGCAGCCACAGCGCCGTCTTTCCCCACAGCAGGAAGACTTACTGGCCCATGTCCCCAGCAGAGGACTTGAAAGCCAACTCTAGCCTGCTGACGATGCTGACGGGGTGCTTTCTACACATGCTGCAGTTGCCAAACTGAGTCTGTAGCATGGAAATCAAAGGACCACTCCCACTGGGGGATGTGACATGATTACAAAGATAAACATGAAGTGCTTTCTGGGGCTAAGACAATCCAGTCAGGAAATTGCTTGCTGTACAATCAGGAGGGCCTGAGTTTGATTCCCAGACCCTGCATGAAAAGCTAGGCACTGCAGTGTATGCTTGTAACACCAGCACTAAGAATGTACAGATAGAAGGTTGTCAGGGCTGGTTGACCAGATAGCCCAGCCTACTTGACAGACTCTAAGATAATGTCTGAGATAATGTCCTAAAACCTGATGGTCAGCATCTGAGGAACAACATCCAAGGCTGTCCTCGGGTATCCAAAACCCACATGTACCCATATGTACAGACCCACCCCAGTGCACCCGACCTTCCACAACTTCCAGAGAAAACCCCTTAAGTCTTGTTTATTTGTAGCACCATCTCCATGATGGAGCAGAGGGTAAATAATCCTTTTGAAGAAATGTGAAAGATATATTTTATGCTTTAAAAAAGGCTCACAGATTACATAGCAATGGAGGAGGGTTCCTTTCTCTACATCCTCCCCAGCATGTGTTTGTCACTTGAGTTTTTGATCTTAGCCATTCTGATGGGTGTAAGGTGAAATCTCAGGGTTGATTTGCATTTTCCTGATGACTAAGAATGTTGAGCATTTCTTTAAATGTTTCTCTGTTATTCGATATTTCTCTATTGAGAATCCTCTGTTTAGCTCTGTACCCCATTTTTTAATTGGGTTACTTGGTTTGTTGGTGTTTAACTTCTTAAGTTCTTTATATATTCTGGATATTAGCCCTTTGTCAGATATAGGGTTGATGAAGATCCTTTTCCAATCTGTAGGCTGTTGTTTTGTTCAGATGACAATGTCCTTTGCTTTATAGAAGCTTTTCAGTTTCATGAGTAGAAATCAATCTGGGGCTCTCTCAGAAAAATTAGGAATAGTGCTACCTCAAGATCCAGCTATACCACTCCAGGGCACATATCCAAAATATGTTCAACTATACAACAAGGACATTTGCTCAACCATGTTTGTAGCAGCTTTATTCATAATAGCCAGAATCTGAAAACAACCTAGATGTCCCTCAACGGAGAAATGGATACAGAAATTGTGGTACATTTACACAACTGAATACTACTCAGCAATTAAAAACAATGAAATCATGACATTGGAAGCAGGGGAAGACAGGGAAGAGGACAGGAGCCTACCACAGATGGCTTCTGAAAGACTCTACTGATCGACGTATCAAAGCAGAGTCATCAAAGCAGAGCCCGAAGACTCAGCCAAACTTTGGGTAGAGTGCAGGGAATCTTATGAAAGAAGAGGGAGATAGAAAGACCTGGAGGGAATAAGAGCTCCCAAAAAAGACCAACAGAGCCAAAAAATCTGAGCCCGGTGGGCCCTGAAGGGAGTGATTATCCCAACCAAGGGCAATGTATGGAAAGGACCTAAAATCCAGGCTCAGATGTAGCCCAAAGACTCAGTCTCCAAGTGGGGTCCCTAGTAACGGGAACAAGGACTGTCTCTGACGTGAACTCAATGGCTGGCTCTTTTATCAATCCCCCTGGGGAGTGTAGCCTTGCCAGTCCACAGAGGAAGACAATGCAGCCAGTCCTTATGGGACCTGATAGGCTAGGGTTAGACAGAAGGGGAGGAGGACCTCTCCTATCAGTGAACTAGGGGAGGGGCATAGAAGGAGAAGAGGGTGGGAGGGTGAGATTGGGAGGAGAGGTGGGAGAGGATCACAGCCAGGATACAAATGGATTAAATTGTAATAAATAAAATAAAATAAAATAAAAATGGCTCCCAATGTTTGAAACACACTAGCTAACTGCTGCGGCAAACAGCCTTCCAGACTGCACAAGATAAAACAACAGTAAAAATGTGCTTCTTGCCAGGTGGGTGAGCAGTGCTGCAAAGGGCCCAGGTTAGGTGGGCTGTGCTGTGTTTCAAACACTGCCGGTCTCCACAGAGGTCCTTGATGCCTAGAAACAGTGCACATGAGATACCGCCACGGGAAGTTCTCAGAGGCCCAGGC
The DNA here is from genome assembly GCF_030254825.1 of Meriones unguiculatus. Taxonomy (NCBI): domain Eukaryota; kingdom Metazoa; phylum Chordata; class Mammalia; order Rodentia; family Muridae; genus Meriones; species Meriones unguiculatus. The sequence goes on along the minus strand of NC_083359.1, from coordinate 112,013,691 downwards.
TGCAAGAGGCACATTTATTTCTGTCACTTTCTCCTGGTGCCACAGTCACCTGCACAAAAGAAAAAGGCTCGGGACTGGTGGGAGGCTGGCAATTTCTGTTGCGTGGAGTGTTCTGAAACTGTAATTATAGGGTATACTGTTATTCACAGCCTCTCAGCCTGTGGGTATGAATGAGGTCATATTAATATTTATGTCTAAATTTGCAAAGATGCATGAATTGACTGATTGGCTACAGGTTCTTGACACCCTCTATAAAGACTTAGGCAGATTGTTTGAGGGAGCTTCAACAAGATCTGCAATTAACTGAAAAATAATTCCATTAAAACTATTGTATCCTCATTTCCCTTATGGTAGCACTAAAATTAACCACGAACACAAACACTTGCTGGAGCTTTCCACGTGTTAGCCATTGTGCTTTGCTCCTTGTATTTTAACCCTGAAGCTATTACACCCATTTTTTTTTTCAGATGAGGCAAAACATAGAGAAAGGTAACTTGCCCAATCTCACAGAGTAGGTGAGTAGCAGGGCAGGATGCAACCCCACTCTGTCCGGTTACAGATTTCTGGCCCTTTGTTGTTCATCTGTCTTGCAAGTTCTCAGCATGTTCTTTAAATGTAATGACATCTGTGGGAAGTTTCGTTTTAGTCTATACCTGTTATAACACAACACCATCAGCTGGTGCCTTGAACCACAGGCTTTGACTTTCTCAGAGTTTGGGAGGCTCAGAAGTTTACAGTCAAACTTCTGAGAAAATCTGGCTTGTGCTGAGGTCTCATGGTTTGAAGACAACTGCCTTTGCCATGCCTTCATAAGGTAGAAAGAGAAACACCCCTCAGTCTGTTCCTGTTTTACAAGGATGGCAATTCTGTCAGATTGGGTAGGGGCACACCTCATGACTCAGCTAACTCACAGTATTCTCTGCTCTCTGATACCTGGTGACTGAATCTCTGAGAACAGCTCTGTCTCTTGAAGATGTTCTTTTCTGATGTCTCCTAAGCCAGCAATACTAGGGAACCTGAGCTCTAGAACAGAAAGGGGGCTCCTCTTCTGGAGTCTGTCTTCCTTGGCCACTTGAGTCCTAAGCAAAATATTCATGCCCAGAATTCCCAAGGCCAATCAAGAACACAAACCCTGAGGCTTTCTCCAAACCAGGACCACCCCTTCCTCACCTCAGAGCTTCCTAGGAAAGCAAGCACATCCCACCTTTCCTCTCCTCTTTCCAGGCCTTTCTCCAGAGGAGACTCCTTTCCTTCCTATATCTCTTGATGGTTGCTTCCAGATGATCTTATGCACAGTCTTCTTCATTCCTAGCTTTGTTATGGCTTGGCTACCTCCTTTGGTGACCAGAAGCTCTAGAGTTGTCAACTTCCTTTGCAGCCAGTTTGACCCCTAGAAGTAGGCAGGGCTGAGTAAGAAGCAGCTTGTCAGTCATCCTAACCTTCAAGTCAAATGAACACTGGCTTTAACCTTCTGAGAGGTAATTGGGATTTACCAAATGGGTGACCCAAAACAGAAAGAGACAGGCTATCTCGGACATCAGATAAAGCTGTCCACAGGCAGGCATGATGCAGGCGCGACCACGCTATCTAGGACGCGGAAGCATTATGTATGACAGCTGCGTGTCCTGGATTTTCTAGGTCAGCCCCAATTTCAGATCTTCCCTCACCTTGTCAGAGCACATATCCCAGTTTCCTGATGGGAAAATCTTCAGGACAACTGATCAGCATCTAACACAGAGCGTGGAGCCGACCCCAACAGTTCTGACAACTGTGTTTCTGGAAACTGATTTATATTAAGGGCAAAATTAGAGTTTACAAACTAAATTACTTCAGCCCATAGAAAGAGGAAGCTAATGGACAGTAAGTCAAGGTGGGAACTTCAGCTGCCCTTAGAGGTATTTTGAAACCAGAGGTGGCAAGCTATGGTACTGTCTCTCCTCAAGGAGTGCAGAGAAAAGCTCAGGGGAAGGGTAGCCTCAGGGTCATTGTGTGGACAACCCTATTTAAGGAGCTGCCTCTGAAAAGACAGGACAACTTAAGCACCAGAAAAGGCACCTGGTCCTGGATGGGAGGTTTGGAAAAAACACCAAGGACCTCACTGCTCCTCAAAGTTAAACTGTGAAGTATAAGCAGTGTGGAAATTGAACGTATTGATTGATGTTCAAATGTCTGTGTTCATACTGAATCACCAGGTCACCACGCCTAGTCAGAGCAGGTGATTGGAAGTAAAGGAGGTGGTCTTTATCCAAGGTTGATGCTGTTGCCAAAGAGACTTGCCTGGCCTACACGTTAAGGCCTTGTACAGACAGGGGTCTGTATGAGGGAAAGGAGGGGGAGGGCTCTTTAAGATACTCTGATTAAGGTACTATTAGTCTCAAGCTACATTGATCAAATTGTGCTCAGAAAATTGTTTTGCAAAGTACCTTGAAGTTATTTGTAGCGTTAATATGTGTTTTATTTTTCTAATAAAGGTCTCTTGTTAAACCACCAAATTATTTTTTCCTGTGAAAGAGGAGATCTTATTTCCCTCCCCCTGATCTGAAAGACATTCTGGGAAAGAAAATATGTGATGTGGTAGTGAGTTTGAGGGGAAAACTTGGGGACACAGCAGAGCTTAGACTGAGTAGTCCCTGATTGTGTTATTTCTGTATGTCAAGCTTGAGTCGAGAGGCCATGGATGGGAATGTACATGGAAAGGTTGAAGACTGGCGACACTGACCCTTTTCCACTTCTAAAATGAGAGCATCTAGATTCAGCAGCCCAACCTTTCTTCTCAGATCCTCTGAGCAAGGAAACTTAAAGTGTGTTGACACCTCAGTGATTTATGAGAATCAACACTTTTTCACACACCTGTCACTGTTGTGCTTAAGTGAATAAAACATTCTCAGAGGACACAGTCATTTTCTTGTAGTTAAAATTTCTATAGAAAGAAAATCACCACTGATGGCACTGTCTTCCTTAAGAAAAAAGAAGTGTTTCATGCTGCCCCGAAGAGCCATCCTCAGGGCCTCTGCTCAGCTGTAGAGAGTTCTGTGCAGGTCAGAAGGTATCTCCCCTTTGGTGTGCACACTGTGAGGCCAATGCAGACTTCTTCTTGCTCCTGTGTGGTACATGTTACACTTGGCTGCAGTGCTGTCCAGGGCCTTCACATGAGTGGAATAGTGCTGTAATCATTAGCTGAGCCTCATCAATGCCTTAGGCATCTGAGTAAGATTTGCCATGTCCAAAGACATGAACAGGAAATAATCTTCACAGAGGAAAGATTGGGTCTCTTTTAAAGACCTCAGAGATTTTGGAATCAGTGGGGATGCTAGAGTCACTGTGGGCAAGCCATTTAGCACAGAAGCTATGAAACGTTATTGGGAACAGGATGCATTCTGCCTTCTACATTTGGAATAGTTCCACATGGGTGGTGGAGGACCCATACTTTAAAGGCCAATAAAAAATGCACAGCTGTGGAAAAGCAGATGTTAAATGAGTGGAACTGAGATAGGCAGAAGTTCAGAATGGAAGATAATGCACAGAGGTTCCTGTTGCTTTCAAACACATAAAATGGAAAACAAAAGGGGAAAAAAGTAATGTGTTTGTAACAGTGGAACAAGAAGTGCCTTGTCCCCAGTGTGAGGCAGCTGAGGGCAAGGAGCATGCTGAACCAAGTCTGGTAGTTTGAAGAAAAGACCTGGTGCCTTAGCAGGGTACTTGGAAAAAAGGGCGATAAATATTTCATAGATATGCTGCAGAAGTAAATATTTAAAAGGAATGCTTATTTAGAAAGCCAGCTTGATGAACTGAAAGGATAGGATGCTCGGTAGCAGAACAAGTGCAAGTTCAGAGTCCACCCCTATTCATCACTTAGCCGTGGGCAGATGTCATCCCTCGGATGGCACACCTTTCCTACTTCCATGAAGATTTCAGAGACTGAACGCAATTAAGAAATTATGCACCTGTCACATAGTAGGTGTTAGTACCAGATCTTGGTATATTACAACTTCAGAATACTTTAAGCATCGATGACATGAATACAAAACAGTACACTTTGGTTTGACTGGAAAAAAAAAAAAACTTTTGCGCAAAATAAAAAAGATGTGTATACACTCAAAATAGCCAATTATAAATAGTAGTGAGGGTTAAGTTTCCACGTAGATGATTAGTCATGAAAACAAACAAACAAAAGGATTCTTGTGATTTTAGGCAAAACTGAAGCTCACTGGAAAGGTATCAGGTGGCTCCATGAATTAGTTGGCAGGAGAGACCCTGGCAGAAATAAGGCAGAAGATGCCAAGTCAGGCCATTCCCAGGTCAGTCACTGAGTATGGCATCAGCAGCAGCCTGGAAACTCACTGACATGTGGCTAGGCTGCTTCCTTCCCCCTCCTTCTCTGTGGTCCCCTGAATGAGACTTTGCAAGACTTTGTGGGATTTAAAGTCCCCACTAGTAGCATTTCACCGAGCAAGCTTAAATTACACACCCATGTCCTAGCTGTCAGGGGTGTGGAGAGAAAATGCCCTCTGCTTTATCTTCTGTAGTAAGGGCTGGGTAGGAGTCAAACCTTGAGACTCTCCTCAAATAGCAATGGGCTATATGAGACAAAATGACAGAATTAGCCCTGTTTGATATGCAGCAGCAATAAAAATCTATTAAATGCTCATGTTCAAGTCCAGCAAGAAATATGGAAGACTTGTAGAAGAAAGCCATAAACCTTTGCTCAAGGAAGCTGCGGTCTAACATAAATGATGACGCCTGTCATATTTCTAAAGGTGCAGCATTAACACTGTGACCCTGTCCATCCTCATTTGATCCAGACATCCAGATCATGTTCTGGTCAGAAGCACAGGAGCTTCTCTGTGTTTATTTGCTTAGCATCTGACAAGGAGAGTCTAAAGTAGGTCCTACAATTCCAGTGTCAATGTTTCATTGGCCTAAGGATGCCCGGCAGATGCCAATGTCTATAGACACTCATTTTTCTTATATAAAAATAGCACAGCATTTGTTTCAAATGCCCTAGACTTGAAATCATTTCTAGATTGCTATGTAAAGGCCATAGGCTTTTATTTAGAAAATAAAGACAACAAAATAGGTCTTCACATGTTTGATATAGAGACAACTTTAAAATTGTTTTTTGTTTTGGTTTGTTTGGGGGGTTTTGTTTGTTTGTTCATTTGTTTGTTTTAATCCATGGTTGAGCCACAGATGCAGAACCCAGAGGGCTGGCTGTAAATATATCAGCTTGTGAAAAAGAGCAAAGATGTTTTTAAATAAGAAATGCAAGGAGCGTTTCCCACATCAGCTACTACTACAGCTTCTGAACCAGTCATCATATAGGATGCCATTGACCCAAGAACAGATTTGCAGTTCAGGAGAGCAGGATAGAACTCGAAGAATCATTACACAGAATGGCTCTCCCTATACATAAGGAAACATTGGGGCAGTGAGAAGGGAGGGCTCAGAGAGCCTCTGTTTCAGCACAAGATTGAAAACTGTTCAGGCTTCGTGTGCCCCATGGTCTCAATTATAACTGTTCAGGCCTGCCATGGCAGTGGGAGAGCAGCTATAGACAACAGAGAAGGCAGCTATGCTTTGGTAGGACAGGGGCCGAGCAGAGGCTGCCCTGTGGGCTGCAGCCCACCATTACTTTGTATTGATTACTCAATAATGAATGGAAATTGGCCATTCCTTGAAAAAGTAAATCCCCACTGTTGTATCATGTCCAAGAATAAAAACCAAAAAAAAAAAAAAAAGAAGAATAAAAACCAAGGGAACAATGAAAAATATAAAGCTACAATAGTATCAGGGAATACTGAAAATGGAAACACATACATAGATTTAAGACTCAAACTCCTACATACAAAAGGTCACAAAAATTATTATCACTGGGAAAGATTCCAAGGAAACAACTGTAGTGACCACAGAAAAATGCATGGATCATTACTGCAAATTAAGAAAAATATAACTAGACCAGCAAAAATGTTTATGAACAGGTGATTCACAAAGAAAGCAGAGCTGACAAAAATAGCCATTCAGCTCCACTAGTCATGAGGTGTAGATAGGATATAACTTTGCAGCAAATTGGCAAATCCCACAAATATCTGTGTGGATAACACAGCAAGGTGAACATTCATGAGCACTGCTCATGAGGAAGGAGTCAGGGAGCTCATTCCTGTGAGGCTGCTCAAAGCGGAGAGGGAGGGGGCAACAATGGTGTCTGTGCATATAGACCCGTAATCTACCAGGAAGGGTCATATGACCCCTCCAGCAGTTGACCTGCTGTAAGCCCCCTTGGCAACCATTGTCCTGGACAATTCTTCCTCATGTACCCAGTATGTTTTCTCCTTTGAATCTATACTCATATGTGCTCTGAAATTATGTTATCATGCTTTAATTTTCCTCACCAGCACTGAGTTAGAGATCACTCAGCATGACTTGGTCAGTTCCTAATCCCATATTTGTGAGTATGCCTTTATGTGGAGCTAAGGATTTTACCCTTAAGAGCAGTTAAGGAATCTACTGCGTTAAGCTGGACTCTCTGAGATAAAGAGGGAACAACATAGGGATATAAAGAGGAGTTACACAGGCACAATGGGGATGAAGGAGGATTGATACAAGGATGCCAGGAATTACAGGCACCATCAGGAGCTTTGTAAAGGACAAACTCTTCCTGTGGAATCCAGGAAGAAATAATTGTGTTGAAGCCCTTATTTTGGACTTCTGAGCTCTTGAAATGACAGTTTGTGGTTTTAAACTAGTTTGTGTAAATTTGGTTCATCGGAGACAGGAAACTAAAAGAACTATGTATATTGACAGGTGAGCATGCCTGTGTGTGTGTGTGTGTGTGTGTGTGTGTGTTTCTCTAAGAAAAGAATGGCACTAGTGGAGCTGAATGGCTATTTTTGTACACACGTGACAAAACTGAAGGGCAATAATTCTGGTGGCAGGAACAGTGTGTTCAGAAAAGACCACCAGTGAGGTCTACACCAAGACTATCCCTGCACACAGGATACACATGAAGAGCCTGAAATCTTTTCAAGAATAGCATTTCACATAAAAGCAAAAATTCAGAATGAGAAGAACCTAGATTGGAATTGTAGCGTCGACACAGAACTTCAACAAGTTTTTTAATTGCTAAGATCCAAAAATAGTACTTCTACTTTATTGGATCAGCACTCTGACATGGAAGCGGCAGACTCTTGGTGGGCATGTAAAGAGAAAAGATACTTGCTGAAGGATTTGGGTAGACTAAAGAGTGTCAGCCATCCAAGGCTGACAGATATGTCTTCAGAACCTGGTGATAGTGGCCGCCGCTACTGTGACAGCCAAGGTGTAATAACTGAGGACCTTTATTTTGTAGTTCCTTCTTGTTACTAAGTATGTGATAGTGGTGCAGGGGCTAGCTCTCTGTGGGTAGTTAGGGGAAAGTCCTGGGGTAAAAACTGCACATTGCACATACTATGTTGTGTCAAAAACAGAGATTGTGATTCAAAGGAAAATTAAAGGTCAACATGGAAAAGCCTGAAACACTGGGGATGATGAATAAGGGGGCTTTTATCTGGGTATGAGACACCCAGCTAGACAGATAAGAGGAGGGACAGTAAACGGTCAGGTGTAAGACACTATTATCCTTTCCTAAGCTGTACTTCCAATGCAGCTAATCATGACAGAATAAACTGTAAGGCTGGCTCCGAAGAAGGAGGAGGAGGAGGAGGAGGAGGAGGAGGAGAAGCCTGCATCTATTTCCAGAGACTCTGGACCACCCCGTAAACCAGGAGGAGGTAACCATGAGAGACTACTGCTAAATTTCAACGGCTATGACAGAGTTACCACACTACCAGGGAAAAGCTACAAGATAATGAAATGTGAGAACAAAAGAGCTTGTAAAATTAATAGCACTCCAGACACCTGCAAATTTGGAGCTACTAACTGGCTGAGTGAGCAAGGCTAGCAGATAGTCAAGGTACGCAACTAACAAAGCTGGAGTCAAGCATGGACAGAGCTAGGCTTCAGTCCTCCTCCGTGCTCAGCACACGACAGCCTAGAAAGCTACCCAGCCTCACAGCAATTGCCCCCAGCCTTTGCCCAGTCTCTTTTAGCCCTATACAAGCCCTAGACAAAGGAATTTGATACCTGTTTCCTCTCTTGGAAATGCCTCCCTGGAGAGTTTCCACTAACTTTTTCTTAATACCTCTCTTTCCTTCAGTTTTTCTCTGTTCTCTAATCATTCTTAATAAACTCAGCTTCAGTTTTGCATACCCCCACAAGATGGAGAGTGTTTAGTCTTCCTTTGCATGGGACAATGGACTTGGAGCCACTGCTCTAGGCCCATCTTTGATGAGTGTCTGGTATTTTAAGTCCCTAGAGAATACACAGCTGAACTCTAAAAGGTCTTGTCACCTCCAAAAGCCTATGTCAATGGAAGCCTATCTTTCTGTAAGTCCTGGGTCATGAACCCAGCCCCACATACTAGCATTCTGGGAAGTTAAGTGATGGTGTGAGCTGTCATGTGTTGAATGGCTTTTACATGTCAAGTAATTTTCTATGATTTCCACATATTCTCTTATTTAATACTCACAGGACTTTCGGGCCCAGTCTGTGATCTCCATTTTTACCAGTGAGGAAGCTGGGGCACAAAAAACCCCGGTATGCTCACCAGTCACCAAGATACCATTATAAAAGGGGGACTGAACCTTAGCTCAGCTGGCTCCAGATCCAATGATCTGAGAGAATCATCTGATTCACTTATTATTGCCTTGTATTTTCAATGTCTTTGGAGAGGGGCTCTTCCCCCAAAGAAGACAATGAGTTTTACAAATAAAATCACTCAGACTCTTTAAAACTACCTTTTAAAGAGAAAGAGCAGAAAGGCAGGGGCCACCAGTGCCTGCAACTTACTTCATAGAGCTGTCAGAGGCCCCTTGATTCTTGAAGACACAGTGAACAGTGAGGAGGGCTGTTCCACGAAGCTGTGCTTATAGTTGCTCCCGCTATTATGACATCATTCCTAGTTTGGCTGTCATGTATTCTTGCCGTCACATAACTCTGCAACCTACGCTTGGGAATCCCACAGAAGTAGCTACAACTTTGAGAGCCTCTTGTTCCCGACTACAAAATGGAGTGATGTTTGTACTTTCAAACTCTGATTTTGATATCTCTTCCAATTGCAATCTTCTAGCCCTTCCCTGGGGACTCAGTCTTCTAGCCCTTCCCTGGGGACTTCTGTAAGTCTTACAGTCTGACCCATAGCTTCAATCATGGTTACATGTTACCTTCTATTGTTCTGTAATTGTTTCTTGTTTTGTTTTGTTTTCCTCCTCAAATGTGCTCTCTAATACAGCATTTTAAAACACCATTTTTGAGAATTTGGACTGACTTTATATATAAGAGATTTGACACAGCAGCCCCATGTACACACACACACACACACACACACACACACACACACACACACACACGTACAAAGAGAGAGAGAGAGAATGTATTACTCTCTGGCAACTGGTCAAGTGGGAAGTACTAGATTATCCAACTGAGAGAGAGAGAACAGGGTCCCTCTTAATTGCATATGAAAAATATCAGGGCTGACAAGAAGTCTCAACAGGTACAGACACAGCATAGTATCACTTGGTGACAACTCCTGATGACCTAAATTTAACCCCTAAAATTCAGAGATTGCAAGTTGACATATGACCTCTATCCACATGCCATGAAACCCAGGAACCCTCTACTCACATACTAAATAATTGCAAGAGAACTCATTTCAGTGATTCCTCAAGATGGCTTTCTCTTCCTTTTCATGTCACACAGACCTGGGAGCTGCCTTGAAGGCACATCCTCTGGAAGTTTCTGAGAGCTATCTCAACCCTCATCTGCCTTCCTTTCCTACATTCTATGCTGTCTCCAGGTTGTCCAGCCAGCCTGAATCTCTGAAGCCCTCATTCCCAGAACAATGACTGTTCACTGTGGAGGATGGAGTCCAGGCCCTTGCACATGCTGGACAAGTGCTCCCCACCTGAGCCACCTCTAAAGCCCAGACATGACCTTGACATAGATGTCTCTTGCACAGTAGCCCCTCCAACTTACCTCGTGACTTGAAATATTTGTTGCTCGAACAATACAAAAAGGAGCCAGACACGGTGGCACATGCCTGGACTCTGTAATCCCAGCACTCAGGGAGGCAGAGGCAGGCGGAGCTCTGTGAGTTTGAGGCCAGCCTGGTCAACAAAGGAAGTCTAGGACAATAAAGGCTACACAGAGAAACCCTGTATCAAAAAAAAAAAAAAGGAAGAAGAAGCAAACACTCATATGCTCATCTTTTGTCTCCAAGTTCCTTTCCACTTGTGTTTCACCGTTTCCCTCTGCTCTTTGCCTCATAGCAAACACAGATCTCTCCATACATAGGATGGCTTCCAACCCTAGTTACTACCTCTGAGAGGCTCACAGACTAGAATTACTAGTCCTGTCCCACAATCAGGTTGATCCCAGCAGGGAAGACCCAGGGTTTTCAGCCTTGCTGCTCACGGTGCCACCTGCCACTCATAGCTGCTTTGACATTTGAGTACAATTGTGATTTGTGCTCAGATTGAAATTCAAAAACTTTGAGTACAAAATAAGATCACATTCTGGTCCCATAGTGACTCTATGACACATGGTATGCCCTATAAGAGCCTCTACTCAGCATGGGGTCCAATAGTCCCCTTGGGGCACCTCCCCAGTCTTTCTCAACAGTAAAAAAAAAAAAAAAAAAAAAAATTGTTGTCATTGTGAGAAAAACAGAACCCACTGGATCATTGCCTGTGGCTTTCTCAGCCACTGGCCTCAGTCCTTCCCCCCATGCACGGATTCTTCCTTTCTATGCTCTGTGCTCAGAGCATGATTTCTCTGCTGCGATTTTAGGTCCCATCCTCTTTGGTGGTCTCTTAGATGGCACCCCACTAAATATCTCTCTGTTTAAGCTGCTCCCTTTGTAATAGGGTTTTCTGCTTTGAGACATAAAGATCCTCAGACCTCTCCCAAGACTAAATGACACTAACTAAACACAAGTCAAAGTATTCTACTGTGCCTACTGGTTCTACAACCATACAAACCTAACAAAGTTCAAAACATTCTCGCTTGCCTGGTCTTCCTACAGTGACACTAACTCAACACGTGCCTAGTTTTCATCAAGCCCACTAATGTGAGACCATTCATAGCATCTCTTCTGGCCTCGTGTTCCTTAAAAAATACTACTTAGTAGTTTACAGTATCGGTTACTTTAAAAAATTAATCAGTTTCTTTTAAAAGGCAGTTCCCAGCATCATTTGCTGCCTAGTGTTCCCACTCTCACTAACCCAACACAACTCACCGTGTCCTCCATTGCGTTCTGTTCCTAAACCCACACCAGTGCAGCTCAGTCCATAGCTTCCTCTCTTGACAGTATTCACCTGACCACACTATCCCAGCACAGCTCACAGCATCCTGCTCGCCTAATATCCTGACCAATACCACGTTAAGTCCACAACATCACAGTGTCCTCTTGTGCCGCCTCTCCAAACAATCACAGGAACACAGCCCAGTTCACAGTGTCTTCTCTTGCCTACTGGCCTTAAACCACAGTAAGCTCACAGAACTCACAGAGTCCCATGCTGTCTAGTGTTCCTACAGCCACACCAACTCAAAACAGTTCACACGGTAATCTTTGCCTAGTGTCCCTCCACATACACACAAACCAATCACCGGTCATGGCATCCAGGTTTGCCTAGCATTTCTACAACTATACTATCTCAACAGAATTGACAGTGTGCTTTCTTACCTAGTGTGAGTAAAAGCCACACCAGTGAAACACAGTTCACAGTACCCTCCCTCTGCTTGTTTACTGAATCCATGCTATGGCAACACAGGGAAAAGCATCCTCTCCTGTCTAGTGTTTAGCATTTATACTAGCGCTACTGTGCTCAGTGTCCTCTCTTGCCCACTGTTCCTCCAACCGCTCTAACACAACTCACTGCACAGCATCTTCTTGTATAGTGTTCATAGACACACACTAAATGAATGCAGTTCACAGCTTCCTCTTACAAAGTCTTCCTACAACCACACTAGCACAAACACAGTATCCCTTTCTGTCTAGTTTTCCTGCAACCCTACTAATGCCACTCAGCAACAGGCGTCCTCTCTTGCAGAGTGGTCTCCAGCCACAGTAATCCGACACAGCTAACAACCTCCCCTCTTGCTTATGGTTCCTATAAGCATATTAATTCGATGTGCTTCACAAGGGTCCTTTAGTCTTCCTGAAACCACACTACCCCAAACAGGTCACATATCCACTCTTGCCGCACGAACGCCATTCACTGCATCCTCTCTCGACTAGAGCCTCTACTAAGAACCCTCATAGTCCACAATGTCATCTCCTGCCTAGGGTTATAAAAGTATCATTAGCTCACCACATTCTGCCCAGCCTGGTATTCTACAACAAGAACAAAACACAGCTCACAGTCTCTTACCTGCTGTTCCTGAAAGCACAGGCCCACAGTTAGTTCACAGGCTCTTGTCTTCCCTGGACCTAGGATGTCCTAAGCCATGGGACTTTGACCAGGTTGACAGTGTCTGCGGAGTATGCTTCAAGCCCAGGTGTAAAAGAACAGATACCCCGCAGCAGACCAGTTCTCATTGCACCGAATGGCACATCTGGACTGCCATGTCAATCTCACGCCTATCGACATTCCCAGGTGTCTGTGGTTGCTGATGATGCGCCCCAGCCCTCAGCAGCCTGTGTGACACCTCTCAGCACCATGAAGCTAGCCACAAGGAGGAAGCCTCCATCTCAGCTCCAGCTTTACCTCTGTCCTGCGAGCACAGAATGTGGAGTCTTCAGCAACAGGTTCTTACTATCTAGTCCTGGTGGTGAGCGAACAATAGTGATCGCAGTCTACACCGACCACAACTCATAGAGAGGGTAATTCACACCTGAGACTAGTGTTTTCATTTCATAACTTATGGCTTCCTTCAGGATGCTGCCATTAAACTCCTTTTTAAAAAAAATTAATAATTTTAATTATTAAGAGTGTATTTCCATATGGGGAATTTTTGGACATCTTAGATTGAGCTAACCCTCTCCGGACTCCACCGTTCTTCTACCCCTTTTCCCACCTAAACATCTATAGCCCGGCATGCCCTGCCCCTCTTTCCATGTCACATGTTTCTTGTGTTCCTCAGCTTAGCATCTCCGTCCCCTCAGCAGTCCTTCCCTAGCTTTCTGACCTCTGCATGAACTCCAGATTCAACATACAATCTAAAATCTGAATGCAACTGTCTACACAGGGGCAAGAACATGTGGTGTGTGTCTTTCTGGGCCTGAATTCCTTGGTTAATGGAATTTTTCCATTCCATCCATTTTCTTGCACATTTTGTAACTTTATTATTTTTTTTTTAAAGCTGAATAAAATTCCAGTGTGTGTGTATGCAGCACACTATCATTACCTAGTCACCAGGAAAATGGCACAGCCACAATGAAAAATTGGTTTGGAGATTGCTAAAACAGTTAAAATAGCACTGCCATGTGACCCAGCTATGCCACTCCTGGGCATATACACAAAAGATCTGTTGTCCCATTACAGAGACATTTGCTCATCTATGTTCATTGCTGCTCTATTTACAAAAGCCAGAAACTGGAATCAGCCTAGACATCCACCAACTTTTTTGCTGCTGCTGTTGTAGTTTTGTCCTAAGACAGGGCCTCAAATATAGGCTAGCCTGGAACTCTTACCCATCCTCCTGCCTTAACCTTTCCAATGTTGGCTTTAACGGTATGATCCACCACGCTCAGCTTTAATGCTTCAATTTGATTTGTATTTGCTCCTCTGCTTGTATAGAATCATGGAATATTTTTTTCCTTAAAAAATTGACAGCTTAGTAGATGGGTGAATGAATAAATAAGTGCCTTGAGCCTTATTCGTCTTATATCTCCATTGCCTGGCATGGTCCCAGGCACACAATCAATAAAGTTTATAAAACTGATTTTTCCCTGAGAGGTGCTTTTGGGAAATTAAACCCAGTTACAGTGTGACTTCATGCATTTGTCCCTTGTGTGTAGGCCTTCTTGGGAGGACCCTCAACAGTCTGGGGTAGATATGGACTTAAATGTGGCATGGATTTTCTGCATATTTTCTAGTAAGAACACAGCATTGCTTAAATCCTAGAAGATAACATTCCAATACAGTAAGATCTCAATTCACATGACATTTCATGCTGACTGACATGGCCTTGTTACTACTCTTTCATGCCTGTCGAGACACTTGAATGTGCAGATTTGGGGGATCTAGGCAATGGGGGACAGTAAAGCCTTTCAATAAAATTGTGAATGCCAGCCAGCTGCAAATGCTACCTGCAATTTCTTCTCTTCCTACTTCGATCCAGGGAAAAATGTCTATGATGCTGTCAGATAAGAACGGGCCATTGATCTGTCTGTGTGAAGAGAGGCTGGAATATTGATGTCACAAGTCCTCTGTGTGCAAACTGCTTTCAGCAAATGAGGTGTCTGAGACTCTGGCTCCTTGGACTAATAAACACCTGAAGGAGCTAAAACCACCCATGCAGTCTGCCTTCGCAGCCAGCAGTCATTTGAACTGGAGATGAGCATTTATGTAATTACTGCCTGTTCCTCCCCTCACCTTGACTGAAATTCATTGCTTGAGTGCTCTGCATTTCAGAGTTCACAGTTGAGTGTGAGTGGCCCTGCTGTGTAGGAACATACAAGTGGGCTGGGTTCCAGCTTATGGGGGCTAACTGTCTCCTTCCTGTTTCTTAGCGTTTACTTTCCCACAACTGAAACTAAATGGGAAATTCTTCTTTTGTTTGATGAAATATGTCTCATCTTTATTACAGATTCATGGTGGGATGAGGTCAGAAATCTCTAGCATCTAGTCTATGGATGGGACTAGGGCTTCTGTTAAGTTCTAAAAACTGGGGGGAAAATGATATCTACACTCAAATGCCATCTCAAATGGCACTTAGATGATGGATAGACTTGCAGATGGATAGATAGATAGACAGATAGACAGACAGACAGACAGATAGATAATTGATATATAAATAATGGACCGAAAGACAGACAGACAGATAGGTAGGTAATAGATAATAAGCAAACAGGTAGATAAATAGATGATAGATAGATAGATAGATAGATAGATAGATAGATAGATAGATAGATAGAACCAGTTAATACAGTTTAAGTTTTGACAAAGCAGAGAGAAAAGGGTGCTTTTTTGGACACCTCATCCTGACACTTCAAAAAGCTGATAATCCCCGGCCATTAGTCTGATTGTACATTGGAGGCGGTCCTGGTTGGGGGTATGCTGCCAGTGCAAAGCAGCCTGGGACTGACAGAGAAGTCTGCACAGGCTGACATCCTGAACGATCTGGATGTTTAGAGCCAGCCCCTGTACCCTCCATCCTCCTCACACCTGCTGCACAACATCCCCCAAAGGCTGCCAGTGTTTCCTGCTCCCTTCTCTCTTCCTTGTACCTTTCCAACCGAGATGCTACTCTCCTTCGGAAGGATTATCTACTTCAGAGATGGTGTTTATATTCAGCCAGCATTCATTTAATGAAAAATAAACCCCTGTAACAAATTAAAGGACATACACACATTTAAAATTATATCAACCTTCAAGGCGTCATTACCTTCAGCTTTTAAATGAGAAAATGAAGGTCATGGTGATAATAAGAGACAGAATGGGTTTGAATTCAGATGCCTCTGGCTCAAAAAACTTTCTAAACTATCCCTGAGCTCTCAAGGTGCAGTGTGATGGTGAATATTGTCAGCGTAACGGGCTCCCGAATTAGGGAGAAGACAGAGCCCTGGGAATGTCCACGAGGGAGTCTCAGGCTGGGTTAGCTGAGGTGGGAAGGCCCACCTGTGGGTGGCACCATCACATGAGCTAAGGTTCTAGACTGAATAAAAAGGCGAATGTGCACCGAGCACCAGGCGCATCCTTCTGCTTCCCAGCCGTGTATGTGATGTAAAATTAATGTATGTAGTTAATGTCTATGTAATGTGAGGTAAATGTATGTCACATAATGTGTATGTGATGTGAGATAACTGTATGTCATGTAATGTGTATGTAATGTGGCTGTGTATGAGCTGCCTCACACTCCAGCTGCCATGTCCGCCCTGTCATGATGCGTTGCACCTTGAACTGTGAGCCAAAATAAGCCTTTCCTTCCTTAAGTTGATTTTGTTAAGTATTTTTTTTCACAGCAAGAGAAATAACTAGTACTCACATTGCCACAATAGCCTTTCTTCTGTTTGGTCCAATGCAAGACCCAGGCCTGGAACATGGCTGCGACATGGATCAAACATGCTTGTGAGGCTCAATACCATCACCTTGACAGAATCCACAGCCACTCAAGAGACAAGCCTCTGACCCTTTCCAGGTGAATGCAGATGAGACTGAGTAAAAGGATCCACCATGAATGTGGGTGATACCATCCTATGGCAGGGTCCTAGGCTGAATAAAAAGAAGAGGGGCTGAGCAATGGCATTTTGTCTCTCTCTGTTTCAGGATTGTAGATGCAATGTGGCCAACTACCTCAGGCTCTGGCAACCAGTGCTTTCTCATCAGGATGGACAGTATCCTTAAACTGTGTGCCAAACTAATCTTCTTCATAAGTTACTTTTGTCAGATATCCTGTCATTGCAAGCAGAGCAGTAACTAATACAGTGCCTTCCATGCTTAAATCAGAAATGAAATTGCAAAGCCCAGAGAAGTCACCAGTAAACCCAAGCACATGCCGCTCAACATAAATGCTCCTGACAGTGTGACCTGTGAAAAGCTTTGCATTCTCTTCAGGGCCTGCCAGATGGGAAGGTATTTTCCTGCCAAAAATAAACTTCTGGTCTCTGCTTTGGTGCTCTGGGAAGAGACAAGGGCTTTGGGGACCCCAGTTACTTTTCTCCTCTCCCCTTCCCTAACCCCCAAATCCCAATCTCAACACAAAAGGTTATAATTTTCCTTGGAAGAAATTGTGTTGACCTCAGGTTTTCACGAAGAGTGTAATATTTCTGCTTGGCTGCACAGCCTAAAACACTGCTAAAATAACTAAAGAGCAAGATGTTCCCAAGCAGGTAGGTGCAGAGAAGGGCCAACCAGAGGTTTTACACAGGTAACTGAGGATGGGAGGGTGACCAGTTCACAAAGATTCTTGCAAATGCCACAAAGCTGGACTGTGTCTGGCAACTGTTGTCCAATGCCCACTCCTCCACTGCATCCCACCATTAGTGGAAAAGTGGTCAGCACACAGCTGATGAGGCGAGAGGGCAAGTCTCAGGAGTCCAATTCCATGAAGACAAGGCTTCTGAAACCACGGATTGTGAACCACGTGGGGTCATGAATGTGGATATCAAGAAAATCTTGGCAAGAGCAAAGGTTTCTGAACACTAATGAAAAATTAATTTAAAATCCCATGTATGATGAATCTGATGTGTTTCATTTGCCCATGCCATGTCATGTGACATCACCTGGTTCTGTAAAGTGACCTGCATGGAGTCAGGCTATTCAATGTAAGCCAACACTACCTGCAACACCTCAGCCTGGATTCCAGACTAATGTGCATTATGAACTGCAATGTTTTGCTATGCACACAACATTTTCTGCTTTTCCAGAAAGGTGGTGGTTTAAATATAGAAAAGCTAATATTTTCCACCATCATTCCTCATCAGGTTAATATGAAATTAATGTGCTTTTAGATTGTATGGTATTAGAGTATCTGCTTCCATTAAAAATGTTTGAATTGCTTGCTTGGGCCACTAAAAGAAAATGATTAATGAAATTTACTTGGAATTAGAGTAAGATTTCCAAGACTTTCTGAATGGCCCTGAACATGGAATTCAGTATTCTGTATTTATTTGAAGTGTCATTCCCATCATTGACTATTACAAAATGAAAATATAGATCAACTCAGAGATGTTGAAAGTGCTCTAGACTCTACAGTATCAGCCATTCAAGCCCTGATTGAGCAAAATCCCGAGTGAGCATGTACTATTGACATGAACATGGCCATGTCAAGGACACCAGAGCCTCAGACCCATGAAGAATGACAAAAGCTTCTCTCCAGGGAGAGGCTCAGAGGGAAAAAGCAAAGGCTTTCCTTCTGTTCTGTATATGGATGGTGATAGTATGTGCCCAAAATGTCTACCACAGCTTTATCTTCTGGATAAAGAGAACTTTGTCTCTCTATGGAGACTTCTACTGAAATTAACTAAATCTATTCCCTCAATATGCAATAGCCCCTCCTCTTTGTTTAGCTTGCCTCCCTCTGCAGCTCTACATAATAAATACACTGAGCTTCTGAAATGCTGTGATTTCTCTAGCCAAGAATCCAAGTACCTAATTCCAGCTGTCTGTCCATGTGTCCACCTGTCTGGCCTTTCTTCATTCATCCACTGCCCCCAGCCGCTCCATCCCTGGAGCTGTGCTGGATGCAGCACAGAGCTCAACCTCAGGTGTCATTTCCCTTTGTAAGACATTTCTAATCTCGATGCTGTGAGCTTGGTTGTTCTCTCTTTTAAGCATTCGATGGCTGATGAATATCAACAAAAACTTGAACCTTCTTCGTCCTTGACCTCTATGACTCATAGACATTAAACTTGACATGGATGCCACAAATTGGAACTGTTCAATGCAAGATGAGCCACAGTGACTCCCTGAGATTTTCTCCTAAATAAACGTTCATGTGGACTTGCCCTATGCCTAGCAAAGATTTGCTAAAGATGTAATAGGTAACATGTTGGAGTTAAGAAACTAAAAACCCTGGGAAGAGGGGGACGTAAAGTACCAAATCTTAAAATGCACGATGCACAGTGTGCTGGCCCCACAGTGCTAGTAATGTTATAGGCACAAGGAAGACTTTCTAGTGGGAAAGGGAAAATATTTCAAAGTAATTTTAGAATTTAGGGTATATCTAAAATAAAGAACCAATCATGAGAGCATAAAAATGATGCCTGGCTATTCTTAAGCATACTCTATCTACAGACCCTATGTTTGGGAAACAGATAAAAGGTCTCATTGAATCCTCATGTCTGCTATATGAGATAATAAGGAATGAAATGCTTAGCTGGCATGAGATAAGATGCTACTGAAAATGAAACACCATATTTCATCCAACAATAAAGGATCTGCCCACCTGTAATTACTGACTCCAGATTGATTTGCAAAGAAAAAAAAAGAGAAGAAATACAAGGAGACAAAGAGGACACGTGATAGAAGCAGGGAGGCTCAAAGCAGAGTAAATCTTAACCTTCCTACTCATTCAGTAATTTAGTTAACACTTATAGATTGCATAGACAATACAAAATATATTGTGTCTTTGATTGTCCCTTCTGGAACCTTCTCACAGTGTCTGGCAGAATTTCACAAAACTTCCGAGTGGTTCCTCGGTGATTACTCCATGCTCTTGCTAGGAGTTTACAAGTGCTTGGACCAGAATGGATACTTACTTCAACAACCATCTGATCAGCATATTATGCTAAAACTCAGAATAAACAGTTCAGCCAAACTAAAGCACGAAGTCAAATAGACAAAAGAGAAGGACAGAAGAGGGAAGGTGTAGAAAGAAGAGCAGCTTTGTTGTACTAAAGCCACAAGTGAACAAAGGCCATGAGCAAGAGAGAAGAGACATCTGCTCTATAGAGATAAAGGCAAGGCTTGCCGAAGCAACTAGAGCAGCAGAACATTGCCTGGCTACCGAAGCTATTACACCTGGTTGCCAAACTGTGGTCTGCTCTGGTGTCTTTTCATTTGCCTTGGTGTTCCAGGCACTACTCAGCCGAATGGAATCTAGACAGAGCAGAATGTCTTCATCAAACTGAAGAGAGGGGTGGCAGGCAAAAGAGACTGTGGTAGCTAGAATGCACAGGAAGAGAGTAGTGGAGGGCTGTATCCCCAGAGAAAGCTCAGAAATCTGAGAAAAAGCCACCGGCTGAGTATGCATGCCTATGCAAAGAGGACAATGACTGTGAGCTGGGGAGAGGCTTTACAAGCAAGATCCAGACTAAGGGGAGTTCTGGACTTAGCTGGGATTGGGCATTTGCTCCAGTCCCTGGGACACTGAAGATGCCCTCAGAATGAAAACACCATAGTATGGAGATTACTTATTCCTTCACAACATGCTGCTCTGAGCCTGACTGGAGAAGAGGGGACTCACTGAGGTCAAGCAGACATGAAATACCTGAAAAGCAAGCCAAACTGTGGCAATCCTTAAAATATAACTGTAAAACACAACCCTCCAACACAAAACATTCATATCTGTTTTCAATCAAACGTGTGCAAAGAGGTAGAAAAATATAAGCCACAACCAGAGAAAATTGAGTTGAAATGGAACTAGAAATGACAGGTGACCAGAATTATCCCAAAAAGTTATTGCAGTTGCTATCTTTAATATACTTCCTACACTGAGAAAGGAAAAAGACAACAAGAGTAAAATGAGAAGAGATAGGTGTGAGCATATGTGTGCACGAGTGTGAGTGCATTGTAAAAGTAGGGTGTGTGTGGGGGGGTGTTTCCAAACAGAACTCCTGGATATACAATGCACAAGTCACTAAACATCTCTATGCTCTTAGAAAAAGCATGGAAATATTTTCACTTTACTCTGGAGAATACAGGAAGGCTAGACTGAGTTGGTTTGGTTTTTATTGTTAGGACTTGTTTATTTTAGTGCTGGCAGGAAGATAAATCCAGGGTCTCGGACATGTCAGACAAGTTCTCTGTCCCTGAGTTAGACCCCACGCTCTTATGTTGTTGATGGGGTTTTTTGTTGTTGTTGTTTTTTGTTTTTTGTTTTTTTTCAAGACAAGATTTCACTATGTAGCTCAGGTTGGCCTTAAACTCACTGTGTAGCCCAGGCTGGTCTCAAATACAAGCTCCCCCAACCCCACCTCAGGTTCCTGAGAGAAAGGTTACAACAGATACCATACACACCTGAATTTAGATGTTACTGAGAACTGTACCCTTCTTACCCCTGACTTTAGTCAAACAAGTTTACATGTATGACTACCTAGCCAGGACAAAGAGCATGTCACATACCCCATAGTTCCTTGCTGCCCCTTTCTGCCAGCATTTGTATCTACTATGTCAATAAGGCAATTTTCTCTCTGCCACAACATTTCCTTGAATTCATACAAATGGAATAATATACCTGCTGCCTGTCTTTTGCTTATAAAATGTTTCTAGAGCCAACTATGTTACTGCATAGAATGGCTCATATTGAAGTCCCCAACCAGAATTTCACTGTCACCGTCTCTGAATGTGACTCTGCGGAATGCAGTGAAACCTTGTTTCAATAGCAGAGACGACCATGAAAGAATTAATAAACGCAGAGATGCAGCAACTCATATGTCTTACTTTTGGTTTCTATTTCTATGGTAAACACCATAACCAAAGCAACTCATGATGAAAGGGTTTATCTTACACCTTCAGGTAGCTGTCCATTACTGAGGGAAGTCAGGAACTCAAGCAAATAGTAACCTGGAGGCAGGAGCTGATGCAGAGACGATGGGGGCATGCTGCTTACTGCCTTGCTCCTCATGGCTTGCCTGGCCTATTTTCTTATAGCATTTCCCCAGGACCAATCATCCCAGGGGTGGCATGGCCCACCTTGAGCTGGGCCCTTCCACACCAACAATCAATAAAGGAAAAGCACCACATCCTTTCTTACAGGCAGATCTGGCATTTTTCTCAATTGAGGTTCCCTCTTCTAGCCTGTGCCAAGTTGACAAAAAAAAAAAAAAGCCAACATTAATCCTATCGAATTGAAGCATCAGAAAAATGTAAAATAAAGCAAAAGTTTTTGTGAATGGTCAAAAATATATCAAGATAAGATAAATATGGAGTAGGACAGGAAATTCTTGAAGAAATTAGTCAAAAATTTGCAAATTTGAAGAACATATAGATACAAATATGCAATGTGCTCAAAGAAATACAAGGAGAATAAAATAAGCACTCTAAGGCATATTATTATGAAATTTATGAACTTGATAAAGAAGAAACCTTATCAAACAAAAACAAAAACACGTAAGAGGAAAGTCACATCCATGCAAAGTAATAAGAATACAAAGAATGCAGCTCATGTTGGAAAGTAGATAGAGCTAACAGCGTGTCATGCTAAGTGAAATGAACAAAGAAAAGGATGAGCTGAGAGAAGCATGGAGGGGCTTGAGGACTTGGTGAAGCGAGAGAAGAGGAGGGTAACCTAGAGTGCTGGTTATGAGGAACATAGCCAAAGCATAATGTGTGTGAACGGAATGTCAGTGAAGCTCATTGCTTTGTACAGATGATGCATGTACTTACAATTGTAATGACAAGGGTAATGGCCACATGGCTTTGAGCATTGAAAGGAAGGGGCTATCAACTAAGGATTCACTATACAGAAAAAATATATTTCAAACATGAAGATAAAAATAAATAATCTGGCCAGGTGCAGATGTACATCTGTAACCTAACACTCAGAGAGGCAGAGGCAGGTGGATCTCTGTGAGCTTGAGGCCATCCTGGTCTACAGACCTAGTCTAGAACAACCAGGGCTACACAGAGGAACTCTGTCTCAAAAACCAATAAACAAACTAATAAACAAATAATCTGTGCTGAATAATAAACAAATAATAATAAACAAATAATCTGTGTCATGAATTAATATTCATGACAAAAATGCAAAAAAAGTCATCTTTGAGCTGGGATGTAACTTGATCAGTAAAGTGAGTTGAGTGTGCTCCCTGAGAACCCCTATGAAACAATATGCCCAACAGCCCACTCTTACACCCCAGCACTGCAGAGGGGGGCACAGGAGCATCCCTGAGGCTTGTGAGTCAGCCTGTCTAGCCAAAGCGTTGTGCTCTGGGCCTGCTGAGAAACTATGTCTCACAAGAACAAAGTGGAAAGCAATTAAGGAAGACATCCGACATTAACCTTATCTTCACACGTGTGCACATTCGTACAAGTGTATCCCCGTACGTATATACATATTCACCCACACATATACATATATGTACATATATATGCATCACCACCTATATATCACACACATCACACATGCACATGCACACACACTAATGCACATACACATTTAAAAGTTGAAGCAAAATTTCAGTTTATAAAATGAATGAACAGCAGCAAATCATGAACGTGGGCTTAAATAAAAAGAAAACTTTATCTTATTTCATAATCTCCTTAGCAAATTATTGGCAATTTCAAGAAAATAAGATAGGAAACTAATATGATAATAAATAAACCTAAAATGGGTGACTGAAATTGCAGAAAAGAAAAAGGAGCTACAGCATGGTGAGACTCTACCACATGTATGTTCTTTTAACATTACCTAATTTTCTTCTAAACATTACCTACTATTATTTTAATATTACCTAGACGATAGTGTGCTGAAACTACACTGAAATGCCATAAAGAATGTGTTTAATAAATAATACAAAGGAAAACAGGAACAGAGAAAAGAAACAAAAAAAGATGGGGCAGGTAGAAAAGAAATAGCAAGAGGCAGAAGAGCACCCAACCACACAATAATATGACAGCAAATGAAAATGAGCCAGACATCTCTATTAAAGAGTAAAAATTGAAATAGCTTAAAAAGTTAGACCCAGTTTTACTGTCTGTAAGGAATATGCCTTGTTGACAGGCACAGACCTCAACAATGAGAGGGAAGGATTAGCTGGGTAGCTCAGTAATATAGCAAATATGAGACCTATTTCTACCACCATACAAATAATAAATAAATATAGGTGACAGAGGTATGTCAGACAAAACTTTCTAAAAAAGAAATTTTGCATTGCCACGTTAGTTCAGATATGTAGACTTTAGGATCAGAAACACTGGCAGAGATAAAGTAGGCACACCTAAGTAAGAATAGGGTCAAGGTGGACATAAGGGCATGGCTGTTCTAAATGTCTGTGCTCATCACATCCAGTGCCTGACAGTACAAGAAGAAAACCAATAGCACCGAACAGCTAAATCCACAGGTATTGCTAGGCATGTCAAGACTGTCTTAGGAAGTGATAAAAATAGCTACACAGACACACACATACACACACACACACACACACACACACACACACACACACAATGTAAACTACAATATTCATGAATGTGACCAAATGGTAACAGAGTTCTCTATTCATTAGAAGTAAAACACTTTTCCCCCCTTGGGCACAAATATGTTCACAGAGCCACCACATGCCAGCCAATGAAATATGCACTAAATACATTTAAAATAAAAACCAGGAGCTGTCTAACCGCACCAGAACAAAAGAGGCAAGTCAGTAAAACCCACCTAGAAAATACCCAACTATACGAAAACAAAAATTAGTCTAAATAACACAAAGATAAAAGGTATCTATACACACGTTAGAGTGTACGGATAGGGAAATACTTCAACATATGTGAGTTAAATACAGAAAAGAAAACCTTCTTAAATCTCTGGTGAAGAAACTGCATAAAGAACAAGCCACTACTTCCAAACTAGCAGAAATAAAAGGTTGGGAATTGAAATGTTGAACAGGACAGTCACGGAGAAAAATCAGAGTCATAGACTGATTCTTGAAAAGGTCAAAAATATTGATATACCTCAAGTCCCAGTTGTTTGATGTGGTGGCTACCAGCCAGAAGAGGGTTCTCGGCAAATAAAAATGGGCTATTTGTTTGAGGTGTAAAGTACAAACAAAGCATTGAAATTTTCTGGAATAGAAAAGAAGAAAATATTTTCCTTCAATTAAGAAAACAAACATTTTCTTCTAAAAATTCACAAACCAGGCCTCCATGCATTCCTTTCTGTACTCTCTCACAAGCTCCCAGAGAACAGTTCATTGGGCTCTGTGCACTCAATGGCTTTCAACCCAAAGTTCCAAAAGCCTTCACAACCCTGCCCAAAACAGCATGGTCAGGTCTGTCATGGCAATATTCTACGAGCTGGTAGCAGTTTAGTCCCAGTTTTCTTTCTGTGGCTGTGGAGAAAGGAAGGGTTTATTTAACCTTTCAAGTTACAGTCCACCACTGAAGGAAATCAGGGCAGGAACTGCAGCAGAGTCCAGGGAGGAAGGCTGCTTTCTAGCTCATTTTTCCCCGGCCTATTCAGCTTCTTGTCGTACGTATCTCAGCACCCCCATACCAATCATTAGTTAAGAGAGTGCCCACAGACATGCCTGTAGGCCAGCCTAATAGAAGTAAGTCCCCAACTGAGCTTCCCTCTTCCCAGGAGTCTGTTTGTGTCAGTTGACAAAACTAACCAACACAGATATCTTACAACCAAAAAGCACAAACTGCAAGATAAAAATCAATAATTTTTAAGCCACTACCAAATTGTTAAAAGTTGCTCTTTATACTCTTAAGGGGAAAATAAACTGAGCAAAGGATAAATATCTGCAAAAATATAATGAGCTCTAGTTATTATTATAACACAATAAAGACAAACAACCAAATTTAAAGTGAGAGGGAGTTATTTAATCCAAAAAGATAGAATATATAACCCATACTAAAAATGCTAATATCATCACTGAATAGTGGAATGACTTTAAAATGGCAAACAACTCCCAGATTATACCTCCTGAGTGGCCTAATCTAAAAGAGTGACAATGTAAAGTGCTGGGGCAGCTGGGGGGTGGGGAGCTGTGTCCTCATATTGTAGGGCGGAGACTGCAAAACCACTCTGGAAAACAATCTGAACCTGCCTGACAAAATTAAGCAAACATTTACAGCACAACCAACCATTCCATTCTTAGACACATCCAAAAAATGTGTGACAGACTTGTCAGGAAGGTAGAAGGTGCCAGCCTTTATGACCCAACTCCTGGTATGATGTCTAGAGTTAACCAGGTTAATTTGTGACGCAGTTGGCGAGAAAGTATTTTGGGGTATCTCAGGATTTGGATTTCAGTGAGATTCTCTGAGTGCATATTGGCTGACCCCAGATTGGGGCTATCAGAGAGGAAAGGCAATTCTATGACTGGTTATTTCAATAAACCAAATCTGAGGGGAGGACATTAAGTGGATGACAAAGGTGACTTTTTTTTCACATCCAATAGGAGAATTACACAAAGATGTCCTGGCTGTGGGCCAGATGTCAAGTAACAGGGCAGGGTACACACTTTAAGAATCTTTAAGATTTTGGGGAAAAAAAACAGTCTATCCATAAACTGATCAAAAATAATAAAACTGTAGGGCAGGAGGTGCCTGGGGTAGGAAAACTGTCGCCACTGTGATTGTCAAAATGCATTGACTTGCATGATTACAGTTGATGCCCTTGATTGTGTGCTATTTTACCTCTGTGCCTTTCCCTCTGGAGTCAGGTGAAAGTGCTCACACTCCTGATTAGTTAACCTCCCCCAAGAGCAAGAGAAGTTTTGTCACAACTGAGAAGGAATAGTAATTACTCAGTGGCTCGTCCCGTTGCCCTTGGTCAATGTGAACTACACTGCTTCTCCTTCCCCAGAACCAAGCCTGTCAGATGCTCTGGCATCCCCTTCTTCATACCACACTGAGTACTATCCTGGCTTAGAAGAAATGAGGCTCAGCAAGAAAAATAGGGGCCAGTGGCTTTCCATCATTTGACCTTAACCCATCAAAGGGAGAAAGCAGCATGGAAATCAGAATCTGCCTGGCACGGCACTTCTATCTCAAAAATAGAACCTCTGAAAGTCAGATATTGAAGGTTCACCCTAAGCTGAAGTCTGTTCTGCCCTCTGTGCCCCTGTCAATGTTGTAGAGAAGGACAGAGTAGGTGCAGGAGAGAGATGGAGACCCCCAGGGGAGCAGACTGCTATCCTCTTACAACTGCCCCAGTTAGAATGGTTTATGAGATTCTTGAGAGTGTGCAGTGCTTATTAATTTAATCAAAATGGTTATCGCTTACGATGGAAACTGCATAGTAAAAAGAAGACAGAAAGAGCTGCAAGGTAATAGTTGCTATCAGCTGTGCTGCTTCTCCTACTCTATCAACACTTCACTGAGGTTCCATGGCCAGTCACCTTTTGACCCCACACTTTGGACAGTCTCCCCTTCCATCCAGCTCCTCTGTTGACCTCAGCCCCATAGAATAAGAAGTCTGTGGGCCAAGGGTCCAACACTACTTAGAGTCTACAAGGCCATCTATCCAGCCATCAGGACCACCTTCACACTCAGGCTGACAGCCTTGCCCTTTCTGTGGGCCTCGAGGACACTTTCCCTGCACTTACTAAGCCACTGCTCAGGTCTTCTTGAACAAAATAAGAATGGATGTCCACACCATGACATCACAGGCAAGTGTCCAAAGGTTCTGTGCAAAGGCCAATGCCAGAAATCAGCTATTCCCATACTCCCATGCTGCCCAATGGCAACAGCACTCTGAGAATGCTGAGTTTAAGATCCTGAGTGTTAGCTAGTGATCAGGAAGTCACTTGGGTATAATCATCAATGCATCAAGAATAGTATTTACTTAGAAATTTGCTGCAATCTGAATGTTCAAACATCTAGATATTTAGGATGTAAGCTCTGCCTGGCCCTGGTGCCACAGAGTTCTTCGACATTAGGAACAGGACTGTCCCAGACCTGTCAACAGGTCCATGAGCATTCATCCCTATGAGGCAGCCAACCTTGCTACTCTACTTTGGGAACGACTGGAGGGGCCGCCTTTTGCACACGCTGAAGCCGTCCCTGCTCTCGCCTGGAGAGTTCTGGCCTTGGTCTTCAGAGCTTTGAGTCTCTCCCATTTATCATTCCACTTAATTTAAAACAAAACTAATAAGTGGAAGGATTCTCATTATAAACTCTGATTGGTGGTATATCTAATGCAGATTGACCTTAATTTGCTACCACAGAGATTAGTTTAGGAGAAAGCCTAGTCTAGCATGAAGGGGAGGTGATTTTAAATGAGTTGAAAGACACTGTTAAAAGTAATTTTGAGCTGTACCAGTGAAATTGCTAGCCAGAGAAGGGGACAAATCAAACAGAAAATGAGTGGATAATGAAGAACCCAGAGATCCTTGTGACACAGCCAGAAATAGAAGAAACATGAGGGGGACGAAAGCCCTACTTGCCTGTGTAAGGCCAGCAGTGTGTGCTCTGCTGTGCACTGGGGGACAGGAGGGGGAGAGGGTGCCTGGAGAAAAGCCACTGACATCAGATCCTCACTTTTACAGTGAATGTCTGATCACCAGAATAACTTACTGCTACAGTCAGCTTCTGTCTTCATCCAGCCTCCTCCATGAGGAGAAAGGTTCTCAGAAGATTCCTGGATTCTTCTAGACTCCAGGTTCTATATGTTCAAAATCCTTCAAAATCCACGAGGTCAAGAGAGGACTTAGAAAAGTCTTGAGAATTGTGAATTTGAGAAAATTCACAATTAACTTTGAATTTGACAAGTGTCAAGATCATCCAGTATTTCACATGAGGAAGTGAGTATATGGTCTGTAGCCAGTTTTGAAGTCCTTAAGTCATGAGACAGAGACATATTCATCCTGGAATTCCAGCCTGGAAGCCCACAAGCTGAGGCAGATAGAGGGCTTGGGGTAGTTTATAAAGAGCTGTCAAGAGTTTCAAGAGCTAAAAATCTCTGCTTTTCATTTGTTTCACAGGACACTGAAAAGTCATGACAGGTCTCCTAAAATTCAACTTCCATTTGATGGCTGTGTGGTTTTGTAAATGATACTACCCTGGTCACCATGGACATTGGAGAGACCGTGAAGCCATCTAGCTGAGCAGGCCAGGCCTCTTCCCATCCCATCACTTACCTAGAGGAAGAGAGCTACATTAGAAAACACTAAGGCAGACCACAGGAACTGAAAAAAAAAATGAGAAAAACACGAATAACTGCAGGTAATCCTAAATTCTATTCATAGTGCAGAAGAGTGGAAACCTCAGAGGAGGTCATAATAAAGCCCAGGACCTGCATGATCAAAGAAGAGAACTGGCTACTGCTGATTGCCCTTTGACCTCTATATGTGTGTTTTAGTGCTCAAATGTTTACACACAGACACACATTCTGAAAATTAATAAGTAAATAAATAAAATCTTAAATCTACCCTTGTACCTCAAGTCTAGTGAACTTATTTGAATATTCAATACTTGTTTGACACTTACAGACCAGTGCCCTTGCCATCTTACCTCCCTTTAAATCTGTTTCCTTGTTTGTAAAATTGGGAAGCACAACCTTTCCCTTCACCTTGCTTCTTTCGAAGGTTTATCAAATAAAGTACATGAAGGTACTAGGCACCAGATGGATACACAGTGTCAAGCAATAAATATCAAGGAGTGTGGATACCATAGCCCTGTCTCTGACTCCTTTATTCTCCTGATGCTTCTCACTGCCTCCATCCATCCATACCACCCTCTACTCCAGCCAGCCAGCCAGGCACTACGTCAAGCAGCAGTGGTTACCATGGCAAGCTGTGCCATCTGGAAGCAGGCATGGCACCGGACCATGTCACTTTGAATCTGACCAGTCCCTGGGTCATTTCCTCAAGGACCCAGTCATTCCATGCTATGAAGGACAGACACAAGCATGTCTGTTAAGCACTGTGACAAGAGTAGTAGGAGGTTTTTCCTGGGAACTTGAGGACACTGGCTGACATCACTGAGTTTCCAAACCTGTAAAGCTGAGGACCCCAAACCATGATGAGTCTGTTTCGTCTCCTCATAATCCCTAGGGCCTCCCACAGGCCAGGCCTCCCTTGGTGGTATGGCTTTGGCTCCAGTTCTTTCACTCTGATTTCTCTATTACAGCATTACCATGCAGCTGGATTCACAGCATATGATGGACACGTGTTATGATAGTAACGCTGCCGCCCCGGACAAGCTGGCCAAGGCCTGAGTGTGGCATAGGAACACTCATTCCCTCTATGTAGGTTTACTCCCCAACAGGCCGGGCACCACTCCCGGCCTCCATCCTGGGGAGGCAATGTATGGCTGGCTGTACCACTGCCTCCTTTTGGATATTAGCATATTCAAAAGTCCTTGAAGAAAACTCTCCTCATTTCACCACCTGTACTTTGATTCCTAGAATCTCTGAAAGATGGGGTGGGAAAGGCCTTCCATGACTGTAAATGGATTTTTTAAAACTCAGAGAAGGAAACATCTGTCTCTCTGGAGAGCAAGGTGACATGACAGATAATTAGAGCAGCTGCCTCTCTGAGATGGAAGCTTAGCTACATCACACACTTGGAACCCTGGTCCTTCTTTATCCCCTAGTGAATTCTGTCTGCAAACAGCCTGCTCTGCCAGCTGACAGTGGCTTTCACCTTGAATCCTTCAATCACCTTTCTCTAAAAATCCCTTTGCAGCAATGCTAATAGCAATAGCTTGGCCATCTTACCTGTAGTTGGAGTGTGTGCAAGTAGAGGTGACTTGAACCCCAGAAAAATGACCTTTCCATAGCACCATGCTTTAAATACAGATGTACAGCTTCCCATTTCCCTCCTCACAGCACAGGCTGATTTCTAGGGTCAGTATTTGACAGGAAGGAGAGAGAGTCCAGGAGGGAATGATGACAGTGCTTCTCCCCTGGTGTCAGGTTGAAGTATTTCTGCACCGATAGGTGCCAACGCTTTGTGTAAGGAGAAACGGATAAAAAGATGCTGAACAGACCATGAGAAACGGTCCAGCAGCGAGGCTAGTTACTGAGGCTGCTTGACATTCAAGTGTATTGTGTCTTACACGGAAGGAAGGAAGGAAGGAAGGAAGGAAGGAAGGAAGGAAGGAAGGAAGGAAGGAAGGAAGGAAGGGAGGGAGGGAGGGAGGGAGGAAGGAAGGGAGATGTTCCTGTTTTTAGTATATGCCTTCAGAGCACATTGCCCTGAGTTGGGAACTCTCCCGCTTTTTTTTTTCCAAGACACCGTATTTTTCACAACTTTCCCCTAGTGGCTTCCTCCCAGGAGTTGAAGAGATATGAGTATGAAATGCTATCTAGGAATTTTCCAGAAAGAGCCCAAACTACCTTTTGAAAGGAGAAGCAGGAGATCCACACGGATGACAGAATGAGAAAGCCCCAGGCATCTGAGGTGCCTAATGCTAACAAGATGGCAGCCCTTGATCTGCCTCCTCCTCCAAGCAACAACAAGATCACCAGTGTGTCTTATCTTGGATTACTCAAGACTATCTCTACTGAACTAGCAGGGAGTCCTGTCACTTTGTCCTGTGACAAAAAGCCACAGTCATCAAATCAAGCAAAGCACAGCTGTTGCCAAGAGCTTCTTATAAGCACAGAGACCTGGGTCCAGGCAAGCTCTGGTTAACAGTGTGGCCCTTCTCTTCCTCCATTCTCCTAGCCCTACCTTCTCAACTTTTTTATTCCTATTCCAATAACAAAAGTAAACATAATAACCACTGTTCACTGATCACAGTTTCAGGATTTGAACTAATGTCATCAATGAAAAACTCACACTATGGAAACATTGCTGAGCTCTTCCTCTCTTCATCCATTCTACTTGTCCTCAATGTATTTGATCAAAAACAGACTTGGGCATTTTAAGGACTGTAGAAGATGCAGGTTAATCAAGAATGCTGGGTCTCACTGAGCAAGGTTGGAAGCTGCACTGAAGCCTCAGTGGTGTGAACTAATGATAAAGAAGGGCATCTTGATGTACAACTTGTTCCAAATCACTGGCTCAACGCACCACTTTGGATCAGAGTAAATCATGGGAACAGAACATTTATACCAATGATTTCAGAGTTGTTTGAGCTATCATTTCCAAAGCAGAAAATTAATTACTGGAACTTTCCAGATACAATAAACTGGTAGTGAATGGATTCCTGGTACTACCTGTCTCCTTCCAGGACACCCACAGGGAAGTTCTGCTCTAACCAATTAGTCCCTGCCTTTTCCTCACTCATCTTCCCATCTTTCATTGACTGAGAGTGATTGAGGAAAAGAATGGCTTCCCATGAGTGTTCGCTCCCAGGGCAGTAGGTAAGAGCTGCCTTAAATGCTGGACCATGAACAGCATGAACAGCAGATGCTGGGACCCAGTCCCTTCCGCAGACTGGACCATGGCGGTCTGCCAACAGAAGAGGGGTCAGAGGATACGGAGATGATCAGAGACTGACAAATGTGATAAATAGTGTGGGAAAAACAACTTCATCTTGTTAAAGTACCAGTTAGTTCCAAGACTTTTCATAAATAAATGATTGATGATTTCTCAGCTTTAGTGAATTAAGCACAATTAAAAAGAAAGTTGCTTTATTCACACAAAATAAGGAAATCTGCATAAGGATAGTTTATACTTTATTTATTTGTGTGAGTATATGTGTATCATCTGCATTCAGACACCTTCAGGGACCAGAAGGGATCTCGAATTAGAGGTACAGATCATTGTGAGCCACCATGTGGGTGCTGGGAACCAAACCCAGGTCGTCTGCAAGAGCAGCCAGTGCTCTTAGCTACTAAGCCATCCCTCCAGACATATTTTTAAAGAGATCTTTTGCCTAATGTTTAGTCACTGTCTGAACTCATCATCTCTGTATTTATAAGTTTTCCCACCTCTGCTGCAGGAAAACTTAACTACTCATTCTTGACAGTATTTTTTGCATTACAAAAATTTTAATCTAGAATATTTCCTCACAAAACTGCCAGCTACTATCATGTGCATTCCATGATCTGAAACAAACTTTCTCTCAGATTTTAAGCCCTCCACTCACACTTTTAAACTCTGAATATATACAAAATTCTTGTGACCCAGCCTCCACACAGTACCCCAACCTTAATGCCAGCCACACATCTCCCAATTAAGCCTCAAACATTTTCAGTCACTTCAATTTCCACCACATCTGGCCAAAAACCATCTACTGGGAAAGTCTCCCCACCTCTCTCTCTGCAGTTTTGCCTCTTCAGGAAAGGAGTCCACAGTCTCCCGTAGCCTACCCATATCTCTGTATTCATTTGACAATTGTGCATTTGTTTTATTGATTTTGTCATAGAACAGCACAGATCACTTACTGTGAAGATATAATCTAGGGTACAACTTTGTGGTGGGTGTTTTATGTGCCCAGTTTTTGCACAATTCTTGGCGTGTATCAAGGTGCTTAAAAACATTGCAGTCTTGAAATAAACACCACATATCTGAAAAGTTATTTTTCATGGGTTTGTATTATCTTAACCTGTTATTTCTCTCTGTCTATACTTCTCAATAGATTGCCCATACTTTGGAGACAGAAGGGACCGGGGTTTCCTTTCGTGTCTGCTCTACCACTGACTCTTTACGGAATAGTTCTATGTTGTAGGATACAGTGTTCAAGAAGGTGCAGACAGATTTCCTTCCAGCAGTGAGTGGAGCCCTGGTTGCCAGTCAGGAAAGACAACAGCAGCCTGAGATTCTAAACTCAGGAGAATCACACAAGGCTGACCGTGCCCTCATCCTTGCCAGAGAACCTGCAAAACATTGGAATCTACAGGCATCAGGAAGAAAGCCCACGCTCCACATTCAAGCCAGTTGCTCTGCACTTCCCCAGCTGCTTCACCAAGGCCACCGTGCTGTCCGTTGTGGAAAGGTCATTCGCTTTCAGCAGTTGCACGTACTTCGCAAGTGCTAATAGTGGTGGAAAAAGAAAACAGAAAGAGAAAAAGAAAAACAAAGAAAAGTGTGGGGGGGTACTGGTTTGAAGGGATTTTATCTAATTTCATTTTAATTAGATCCTTTTTCTAACTGAGTTTCTAATTTTTCAATTAGCAATTAGCAGCTGCAGCTCATTCTGAGAGGCACGAGGTGCCAGAGACACTAATTACACCACAGGAGGAGGAGGAGGCTGGAAATGAGAAATAAAATTATCCATGAATGTTATTAGAAGAAAGGAATGATTACTCTCCGTAATAATATACTGATGTGAGCCTAATTAGATTGAAGGGTTCAGAGGGAAAAGATGAGATTTAAAAGTGGATCACATTTAGATGCCTTGAGCTCATAAATTTGCTATGAATATTGCCTTTGGGCGTCTTGCTTGAAAACAGGTTTGCAAGCCCGGTAATGTTTATGTCAGGTTGTTCAGCTTGACCCCTGTCCCTAGCAGCTGATAACGCAAAACATCAGTGACTTCTGAAATACCAATACACTTCCCGAAAGGCATGCGTCTGCTATTTAAAAACAAGCATTCACATGCACAGACATAAACAAACAGTAAAAATAATACTTACACCCCCAGAGGTGCAGGGCAAAGATGGCACCATCACTACTATGAGCCAGGATAGAATTTTAGTGGTGAAACAGGAAGGTGTGTAGCTTTGCAATCTGTCTACCCCATTCCTTCCTTCCCTTCTACAATAGTCTTGAGCCTGTGGTCGTGTTTTCTGGAGGAAGAAAGTGTGCTGCTGACTCTTCCACAATGGAGGCCACTTGAGTCAAGGAGAGTGTAGCTGTCTATTATTGCAACTGCCCTGGAGGACACGTTTTCTCAAACAAGGAGGACTCAGGACATCCAAAATACTGAATCCAGCCTCAAGAGTAATTCCTAATTGGTTGTAGACTGGTATCCTAGATTGCTAGAGACTAATCTGATTGAGCAGGGTTTCAGCAGCCTCTGGCAATGGAAAGGCTTCCAGAATATTCTCATGATCTTAGTGGGACAATGAGAATGGTCCTCACACCTATCTGTCAAGAAGCCTTTGAAGAGAGGCAAAAACTGCATGTCAAGCTGCCCTCTAATCGTCCCTCTTTTCTTGATCCAACAGGTCTCTGATTGGTCCCTTTCCTTCTCTCAGCCATTTAAATCATGCCTTATGTGCCAGACTCTGATCTGAGATGACTCTCTGCATCTACTTTCCCACATCCTCTCTGTTCTCATCCTCTCTGCTTCTGGCCAACTCAGTCAATTTTAGTCAGCACTTCTGCCCAGAAATTCTCCCAGCACTTCCCTGCTCAGGCCATTCCCCAGTGCATGCACAGCTTCTTTCCTGCCTTAGCTTTCTATCCAGTCTTCTCCCAAACCTCAATAAAGATCTTTGCACAGGTACTTCCACCTCTGTCTTCTGAAGAGCTGACTAGGCTGTGTCATTCTTGGTGAATTAGTTGGTACTTATGCCTGCTTTGGAAGAAAGACCAAACTCCTCTGCCCCCAAGGTCTGCCCCAGTGCATATTTTGAATATGATGTTTTTAGCTTCTGGTTAAATATGACATGCTACAGCCAAGTTAATGATTTAGATCCATGCCTGGCTTGGGCTTTACCCTTGAATTGATGACTCTCATGCTCGTTTCCAGAAAGACAGCTCCTACCTATTCTTAAAAATTCAGATTAAATGCAATGATATTCTAAACTTCCCTGTGAATGAGTAAAGGCTGCTAATTTTTAAAGCAAGTCTACCTCCAGATGTTTGCCCCAGCCTCGCCACAGCTTTGAGGTAGGCAGGAAGGATCACTGTAGTTGGTACTCTTGCTAGTCAGACATCTTGTCACTGTAGCAAAGTACCTGACACTTACAGGAAGAAAGGTTTCTTTTGGCATATGGTTTCACGGTCTTAGTCATGGTCTTTGGCACCTGGCGAGGTAGATCATGGTGGCAGCAGCATGCAGAAGAAGCTATACACCTAGCAGTAAACCAGATGGGATGGAGGGAGGGAGAGAGAGAGAAACAGAGAAAGAGACAGAAACAGAGAGACAGAAAGAGACAGTGACAAAAAGAGACAGAAAAAAAAGAGAGAGACAGAGACAGCCAGGACCCTGAACACAGTTCTGTCTCCAGTTATATTTCTGGGTTGTTCACTACCTCCTAAAGTTTCCAAAACCTCAAAACAGCACCATAGGTGGGGACTGTCAGTGACTGAGCTGGTGAGAGACACTTCCTATCTAAACCACAGCAGCTCTCTTGTATAGAGAAGGAAATAACCTGGTGAACAGCCTGGTGATGGAGGTAGACCAGATGGCTGCTTTCCTGTAGGAGTTCTTCTCACTCATCACAGGCAGCATTCAGAGACAGCTTGTTTCTGTTTTCAAGCACTGACATGAAGTCTTACTGCTTACATCTCCCCTCCCAAACAAACCTGGAGAAATGGACACAGGAGCTCCCATTCCTTGGGCCTATTTGTTTTTATATCTGGGCACACTTGTTACTAAATATATATGTCTTTATAATCTGAGCTCTTGAATTAATCATGCAATTGATCATTCTTGAAAAATATCACTAATTCCAACATGGCCCAGAAGTATTTTGTCATGCTGTTTCCTTTTTCATTTCTCTAGTGTTTCGGTTATTAAGATGTCACATGTGTAAGAGGGAAAAAATACATAAGGCCTAGAAATGTAGTGTCAGAGCAGAGGAGTTACGGACAAAATTGAACATTTTGTTCTATTTTTAGGACAGAAAGGGCAGAAGAATAATTCTAAGTACAAAGTAACAAAAACAGACAGAAATCATTCTCAGCATCTCACAAGTCTTGCACAGCACCTGAAAAGAGGATGGGAGATGCAGCCTTTCTGCCAGCTAGGTATCACCTCCGTTGTCTTTGTCTTTGCTGTAAGATTGTTGATAGCACGCTAATGACAAAGAGCTGAATAAAATCTGGTTAAAGGTTAGAAAAGAGTGACTAGAACCAATAGAATGTATACATATATACATATGTGGGCTTCCTGGCTTACACCGTAAAAGCTACAGAGTATGGCAATGTGGCTTGCACACTCAAAAGATAAGAGAACACAAGCTGGAAGCCTGATGATATTTGGAGAGTCATTGCATGGAGCCCACACTGAAAGACCAGGAAGCCAGTTTCCCATCAGCAGGTATGGAGGCACATTCACTTAAAAAGACGCAAAGGCACAAGGACCCCTTTATTTC
This sequence comes from Meriones unguiculatus, assembly GCF_030254825.1. Classification (NCBI taxonomy): domain Eukaryota; kingdom Metazoa; phylum Chordata; class Mammalia; order Rodentia; family Muridae; genus Meriones; species Meriones unguiculatus. Next base: position 111,976,950 of record NC_083359.1, on the reverse strand, counting down.
AAGCTCCCTGCTCTTATGACAGGCTTTCCCTCCTTAGTAAGTCCTCAACAGAAAAGCCCTAGGAGAGGCTGTTTCCTAGGTGATTCAAAACCCAGTCAAATTTACAATCAGGATCGACCACCACAGGATGCCAGGAGGATTTCTTCCAGTCCAATACCTACAGCAGTAGAAACTCTTCACTTTCATACGAGAAGGAAAACCCAAAGAAAGTCAGGGAAAGTCAGTCTGGTGGAGACAAAAGAACCAAAACTGAGAATCTGCAGACCCTGTCTGCCCTCAGGGAATCTCACTCAGCCCCTAGAGGCTTCCTTTTGCCCTCAGAATTCTTCTTCTGGGTGTCAATGTCCTATTCTTACCAAGACAGTGTCTTTTTATAATTTTATTTTATTAATCAGACTTTTTTCACTTAGTATCCTTCCTGTACCTCCCTCCCTCCTCCGCTTCCAATCCCACCTCCCTCACTCTTCCCCACTTGTGTCCCTCCCCCAGTTCACTGATAAGAGAGATTCTCCCTTTGATCCTAGTCTATCAGGTCTCATCAGGACTGGCTGCATTGTCTTCCTCTGTGGCCTGGTAAGGCTGCTCCCCCCTCAGGGGGAGGTGATCAAAGAGCAGGCCAATCAGTTCCTGTCAGAGGCAGTCCCCATTACTATGGAACCCACTTGGACACTGAACCTCCATGGGCTACCTCTGTGCAGGGGTTCTAGGCCATCTCCATAAGTGGTCCTTGGCTGGAGTATCAGTCTCAGAAAAGACTCCTGTGCCCAGATTTGCTCTCCTTGTAGAGCTCCTGTACTCTCCAGGTCCTACTATCTCCCACTTATTTCATAAGATTCCATGCACTCTGCCATGAGTCTCAACATCTGCCTCAATACCCTGCAGGAAAGGGCACTTCAGAGGCCCTCTGTGGTAGGCTCCTGTCTTGTTCCCTGTTTTCTCCCTCCTCCGATATCCATCCTCTTTGCCTTTCTGAATGGGGATTGAGCATCTTATCCAGAGTCCTCCTTCTTGATCAGCTTCCTTAGGTGTACAGACTCTAGTATGTTTATCCTATATTATGTCTAATATCCACTTATGAGTGACTATATACCCTATGTGTCTTTCTGCTTCTGGGATACCTCACTCGGGTACAACCACTTTGGAAAGCAATCTGGTGCTTTCTCACACAATTAGGAATAATGCTACCTCAAGATCCAGCTATACCACTCCTAGGCATATATCCAAAAGATGTTCAAGTATACAACAAAGACATTTGATCAACCATGTTTGTAGCAGCTTTATTCATAATAGCCAGAAGCTGGAAACAGCCCAGATGTCCCTCAACTGAGGAATGCATACAGAAATTATGGTACATTTACACAATGGAATATTACTCATCAATAAAAAAACAAAGAAATCGTGAAATCTGCAGAATGGTGGGAACCGGAAAAGATCATCCCAAGACAGTATCTTGATCTACATAGTCAGTTGGGTCTATGTGAAACTTGGCAAATCACACCCACTTTGGCAATGTAAAGAGAATACAGCCAAAATATAAACAAAAAACCCACAGATTGTCTGCAGATGTTACACATAGTGACCACTGTGCCTGAAGCAGTGCTGAAGACCCAACTTTAATCCTTCCTTCACCTTTACAAACACAAATAAGATGAATCTTATACGTGTGAATGTGACAGCTGAGAAACTGAGGTTCCTGGAACCTTGCCTCAATTCTCTGAGCTGACACTAGATCTAGAGTTCAAACTCAGGTCTGCTTGATGGCAAAGCTTACAAATTCCCAGGGACTCCTCTATCCTTGATGCACTGTCCCATCACTTCTCGAGTCATGAACAGATCATGGCCAGGTAGTCCTGCAGATCTTAGTTAAAATCATGATTCTGCAATATAAATACAGATGATTCATAATCTTTAATTAGAGTGACTGCCTCTGGTACATTGTGGGAATGAACCTCTCTGTAGCAGCATACCAGCTCCCATTCTCCCACCTTGTACTGAGAGTCAGAGCCATATAATGAAAAGAACATAAAATACTGTATTAGATGAGAAAATTAGATGTTAATTTTACTTGTGCCATTCAAGATTTCTTTGAACTTATACAAGTCACAACTTCCTTTTTTGTAACCTCTATGAAACTAAGATTCCAATATTACGTATCTTACAAAGTCATCATGAGCCAGAATAATAACATACCTGCAAACTAAGCAAATATTTGAAATTCTGCATAATTTGTACATGAAATACATGAATAGAATTCATCTGTACATGAAATACATGTATAAAAGTATAGAAATACTTCTATATATGTGTATAGAAGTGTTGCATAAATGCATATACAAGTATTATACAATTTGCTTCAGAGATAGGTTCACTCTTCCCTTACTGGGAAGAGCTCTTTGTTCAAGCTCTACACACCTTTATCCAGGTATGAAAATGTCCTGGAAGGCTCAGGTCAGAGAGATGATAATCAGCAAAAATCAGCAAGAGCCAAATGGCAGGTCAAGGTCTTTTGGTTTGGCGGGGGAGGTCTAAGGTCTGAGGATTCTTCATATGCTGAGCAGTGAAGCAGCAGACTTGCGAGGTTTCCTCACTGTGGACATGCTCTTAAATCCTGCAGGATGAGCAGGCATAGAGTGTATCTATAATGAATTGTTCAAGAGTGGACCTAGAAAATGGGATAAGCCCAACAAGCCAGGCTGGGACTTCCCAAGCGATTCTATTTTTATTCTCTGGACTGAAATTTGCAAAGCCCTTTGCTTATGTGTATGCTTGTGTGAAGGTGTCAAATCCCCTGGAACTGGAGCTGCAGACAGTTTTGAACTGCTGTGTGGTTGCTGGGAATTGAACCCAGGTTCTCTGGAAGAGTAACTAGTGTTCTTAAGCGCTGAGCCATCTATCTGCAGCCCCTGCAAAGCCCTTTGCAAAGGCTGTCACAGCTGCTGCTGGAGTTAGTGTCCCAGCGATGATGGTGGTAAAGAGCCACTGTGTTCTGAAACTTACATGGTCTCTAAACCTCAAAACTGCCAACCCTTCATCTTTTCCCTGTGTCCCTCTCCCCTTGCCGCCCCTGCCTTCTTTTCTTTACTTCCTACTCCTCTTTATTCCTTCATTCTCCTTACTTTTTCCTCCTACGACTTTCTTCTCAGGAGACTATCACTACTTGTCTCCATCATTCTTCCTTGTCCCATAATATTACTTCCCCTTCTTTTCTCTCATCCTTAGCAGATTATCTCTCCTTTCTCTCCTTTCCATTTCATACCCCTCTTCCTTCTCCCTTTCTATATATTCTCTTTCTCCCCACCTACTCTTTTCCCTTCCTCTCCTCATTTCCGTTCCTCAGCAGCTCAAAACTCCTCCCTCTCCTCACACCCTCCCCATCTACCGCTTTGCTTCTCCTCTTGCTGCTATCAACTGCCTCAGGGGCAAGGAGCTGGCCCTGGCCCTACTGTCTAAGTAGCCTGGGTAACAGGGAAGGCTACAAGAGAGGAAGACAGGAGGGGGCCTCAGGCTTTCCTTTCTCATCAGTCTTTCTTCACCTCAGATAAAGCAAACGGCATGGCTTTCTGGGCTTGTGGTGATATTCCAGACCCAAAGCTTGGATAGCAGCTGTCTGCGGCAGGCCAGACTTTTGAACATGTCATCAGAGCCTTTCTGGTCTCACAGCCTCCAACAGAAGCTAACACTCCTTTGTCTCCAACTGGTTCTTGGCCCCCTGCTATTTTCATTTGTGATTTTATTTTCCCCAAACCAGAAGAGTTGTTCCAGGCTGGGCTCCTGTCCAGAAAGCCTTGCACATGCTCTGTCTTCCTGGGCCTTTGCTACTCCTCCTGGGTACTCTCACTAGGTCTGCCTTCCCTCTCTCCATCTGGTACTACATGCCTGTAGCCTGGGCCCTGCAGGGCTGGAGCTAGCGAGGCAGGGCTGCCAGCAAGCCAGCAAAGCCTCCACAAAAGCAAACTGGGAATCCATAGTGCCGAAGTTTCTCTGCCAGCCATGTCCAAGAGACAAAGTGCCTAGAGAGGTTCACATATATTCAGAGAAGAAAAAGCAGCATGCACACAGGGGTGAGCTTTGCCCATCCAGCACTTTTACTAGCAATACATCTGCTTTAAAAATGTATAAGGAAATAAAGAGAAAAGCTGGGCAAATTGCTTTGATAGAATCCCATCCCTCCTATGCTCAGCCTTTCCCTGTGTCAGCTGTGCACAGCCCCATCCCCCAGACACCAATTCTGTAAGAAAACTTGCCCCATCCCAGCCCCAGCCTCCTTCATGGCAGGCTGCTGAAGGCTGTGGCCAGCAGGGCCATGAGGTACCCATCTCTGAGTTGACCCTTGCATGATGCTTCAGTTGGAAAAGCCACTGTGCTTTCCCCTGTCTCTATATTGATACCAGAAGGGGAATGGTGGCCCCTGAGCTCCAGGGGCTCTCCATCCCCATTCCAAAGCAGAACTGGATCCCTGAGGATGTAGAAAACTGTCTGCTTTTTAAAATACCTACACTGTATACATCCATACTTGCCGCTAGCTGTGCAGTGGGAAAGCTCACTACTCACCTGAAGCATGATGCTGATTCTCCTGGGCAAGGTCCCTACTCTTCTGTGTAGATGGAAATTTCCTCACACACTTTACCCATAGCCCCACAAATTCCAAAAAGGGCCCTAGAGGCGAATTAGAAGCTGGGCCTCCTTCTCCTCCTCCCTGCCTAGCCCTGGGGTAGTAGGGACTTTTGCCATCTGGGAAATCTGTGGAATGAGCATTCGGGTCTCAGCCCTTCTGCCTGTCCCCCAAGGTCACAAGCACATAGTAAATTTAGGTAAACACTGACTCCAAAGCCAACAATTATTTCCTGACAATAAACAATCAGGGAACAATTAGCAACCCCCTTATTGAAGATCACACCTCACCTCAGGACAGTCTTGCTTTTTACCTTGTCAATATATTGACAGGTTATAGATCAGTGGTTTTCTAGGGGTGAGATCCAAGCAGTCTTTAACATAACTGAGCATGACTGAAATGTCTTATCTCTCCCTCACCAGGAAGTCATTTGCATTCCTTGCAAAATAAGGCTTGAGTCTCCAGCTTCTCCAGGGCTCTCAGCAGCAATGGGGACCACTGACCACTGAGAGAGTGGAAAATGTATAGTTGGTCTCCTGGAACCTTCCATTTTCTGGCTCTTGAACACTCCACAGTGATAATCATGTCTTAAGAGTGCCAACCATTGCTTATGAGATGGGCAGCAGTCCTGGGAGCTTGGGATGGGGCTGGTCACCAGAAAGGCCTGATTACAGGAATTTGATACTGAGCTTCATCTCCCTCCCTGAAGAGAGCACAGAGGGGCTGACAGTAACGTCATCCATCATGTTCAGTCTGCAGCATGCCACCCAGAAGGACTGGGTTTAGCAAGTTTCTGGATGGTGGAAGGCACCTAGGTGGAGGCACCTGGGGAGAGCTCAGAAGCCCGCTGCAGTCCACCTGTTTAGTCCTTGCCTCTCTTCCCTTTGGCTTGTCATTTTCAGCATTTGCTTTTGTTTTTCTCTATTTGTCAGACTGGGTCTCATGTAGCTGGGGGTGGAACTTGCTATGTAGCAGAGAGTGACCTTCTATTCCTCCTTGTTCCTCCTCTCCAGTGCCAAGTTATAGGTATGAACCGCTAGGGATGGGAGCCAGGGCTTAGTGCATACTAGGCAAGCAGTCTACCAGCTGAACTACATCCACAGATTCTTATCTGTATCCTTGGTAACGAAAGCAATAGATGGAGATAACATGCCTTCCTGAGCTATCAGAACCACTGGAGCAAAGTAGGGGAGCCAAGGAGAAACTCACGGGTGTGGACATCCCCCGTGCTCCTTCCTTCTCAGAGTGGACTATTTGGGTGATCTAGGGATTAGTGCCAGGATAATCTAGAAGAGACGCACACAGAAGTGGAGCTCTTCACAAGGGAGGAGACTGTAAGGAAATGCCTGATTGTAAGCTATCCCTGCTTTATACACTGGCAAAGGCTAAATGGAGCTTTGGAGTGGGCAGTTCTAGGGACTTTGCCAGAAGATTCATGTTGGGCTCCGGGAGCTAGAGAAAGCTAAGGGTCACACTGGACCTTGTTTATTCAGCTCACTACAGCCCAGAGATGAGTCTCAGGAGATCAAGGGCTCCTGGCCTTCACACGTGAAAAACAACTCTCAAAGGATCTTTATGGCTCGTCGCATACAGCGAAAGGGCACTTCCAGGTGTCTCCTTCCTGGTGTGGTTTCAACACGCCAGCTCATCCTGCGTTGAGATTGACTTATGTTTAACTTCTCCCTCAACCCACGGGATCTGAGGTGACCCAGGAAGTGGCAGAACTGACCTGAACCACAACACAGCAGCTGCAGAACTGCTTAGCTCATAAATATGGAAAACAGATACGTTTTGGATAGGCAAAGGCTAAGTAGTCCATGCTATATAAGCATGAGCAGAAGGAAATGAGGAAGTCTCTTATACTTTGTAGACCCACTAATGGGCCAAGTACTCTTCCTACTGGTAACCCACCCAGGAAAATAGTAAAGAGATGGAGAGGGCAATAAAAGAAGAAAGGGTGAGTGCTATCTTCAAACTTGTGACTCTTCTGTAACTATCCAGGAAGAAAAAAAGTAAAAGGTAAAAGTCAGAAACCAGGGACTTGTCAGAGTCGGTAGAACAGGACAAGCACAGGGCACACCCTCTCACACCCTTTGTAGTACACTGACCATGAGTCACATCAAGCAAACAGATTGGGTGTTGATTCAGGTGAGACTGTCAGTGGTAAGACAAAGATAAACAATATCCATGGTCTATGTCACTGATTGGTGCTCACTTCAGGTGAAGCTGACACGCCACCTCAGCGATACTCACCAGAATTCCACAGGACAGAAAAGCTTCGTGGAGAGACAGCTTTAAGCGTCGTCTGGGCTGAGTGCCCTCCGACGTACCAGGAAGAAACGTTCCTTCTCCAGCAACCATGAGATGATGAGTGTCTTGATCTCAGAAGACATCAGGATACAAAATGACACCACCTAACACTGAAATACAGAATATTTCCGGAAGCTCTTAGACTCAGATGTGCACCTTAAGTATGCAGCTCGTTCATTCCCACATGGCCTTCAGTGTGTTTCTCACATGTCCTGTGTTCCAAGTCTTTTCTTTTCCTGGAGGAGCCATGGTTTCTATCCATGTCTGTCTGTGCAGAAAATCTGCTCTTTGCCTCATACCTTAGAGCCTCGTGGCTAGCCACAAGAAGAGGGCTCAAGTATGGAAGGAAAACAAGAAGACTAGTTTCTATCTGCTTAAGACTGAGCGGCAGTTAAGGAAACAGGCAGACACTACCCATGTCTTCACTGAGGACTTAGTATGGGGCCCAGCATGGATCAAGCAAAGCCCTTAGAGTCTGCTCTGAGGCCAAGTCATCCCTCTGTCACCTGTCAGCTGTGTTGTTTTAGACATGTCAATTTTCTTCTTAGGAGAGCCCCTTCTCCTCTGTAACATAGCTGTTGGATCTTATTAGTTCTCTAGTGTGCACCCTCAATCCTGCTACAGTACAGATGAAAAGATCATCTCCCCAACTAATAGAATCAGGATCTCATGATTGGAGTATCAATGTCTGTATGGACAACGGGACCTTAGAATGAACCCTGCAGAAGACATCTGAAAGTCAGAGACACATTTGATAGACACATTATCCAAATACCTATGGCAATGTCGACATTGTTGTTAAATGTGAAATATCCGCCACAGTCCCACACTCGAGCCCCAGCTGTCAGCGCTGCTATGGAAAACTGTAGAGCTGTGCTGGAGAAGTGGGTCACTGCGATGGAGTTGAGGCTCATAGGCTGATCCTGCTTCAGGCACAGCTCTTTACTTCCTGGTTTGGGAGCTGTGAATAAGCGACCCTGCAGGGCCTTTTTCCTTTTCTGCTATGATGGACTGTACCCCTCAAACTATGAGCCAAGACAAATGTTTCCTCTCCATTGTTCCTTTTGGTATTTTATCACAGCAATAAGAAAAGTAAACTTTTGAGAACACTAAAATTCCATGCCAGTGATGTCGGAAACAGTCATCACACACAACAATGATAGTGAAGATATCTTCCTTCTTTTATTTTTAAATTTTATTTATTCATCACCTTCTCAGGGAAAAAAGAGTTTGCAGGTGGGATGGGACCAGAGCAGCTCCCAAGGCATGTAAGCTCTGGTGTGAATATCAGTGTGGCAGGCCTCCAAATCCTCTGAGCAGGTCCTGGAAACTGCCAGAAAGATAAAGCTAAAGGTTCTCAAGAATAAGAGTGAACAAAACCTTGTTCACCTTGTGAGGAATTCTCCCTCCCCAGGCTGCCATCCTTCCCAAGGAACAAATTAACCAGCTGCCCCTAATGACCTCCAGACCAACATCATCCCATTCTCCCTTGAAATTAACCTTCTATTCGTAATCTAAACAGCATCTAATTAGCCCCAAACACTGGTGAGCTAACACATGAGAAGTCTGTAGGAAATGAAAAGGAGAGTTTTATCAAAGAAGGAAAAAAGAAGAAACAGCAAAAAAGCCATCCTCCAATTATCGTCCCTCTAACCTCTGCTTCTCATTCTTTATCCTGAATCTTCATCTGTCTTCCCTTCTACAAACCTTGTAAAGAAGATCACTTTCAGACAAATATTTTCTCCATCTCATTTGACACTGAAAAGGCAAGAAAAATATTGCCCATCACGATAAATATCAGGATAATATTCCAATTTTCCAGCATTTGACAGCAATCAGGGGAAGAGTAATGTGTTTCCTTCTATGACTAAATCATTTAGAGACCAAGGTATTCTGTCTTATACTCATTAAAGAAAAAATATTCTAATAATCTCATTATCCCAGTGCGAATAACAGTAAAAAGCACCAAGACTAATGACTTCTTCTCCCCATGCCTCCGTGGATACGAGGCAGGCTGGGCATTTGTGGAAGCTGCTGGGAGAAAAAGGTCCCTTCAGCAGCCAAAAGCATTTGCTGCTCTGAGCACCCAGATGAACAAGTCCAGAGCTGTTTGCAGCAAGGTTCACTCACACTCTTGCACTCTAAAGATGGTACACGGTTTTTAACAAACCTCAGTGGAAAAAGAATGTGTCATGGCATGTTAAACTTTATGGAAGTTCTTCCGGGGAATAACATAATTTCACGGTGCATTGCTCTGAAATGACCGAGTACTTGAACAATTAATTTTTAAGGTGTAGCATTGACTTCGTCTTCCTGTATTTAACCCATGTCTGATGTTGTCAACAACGCCAGGCATTGGACAATGAGTTAGTAGAAGAGCTGAAGCTGAAAATTATTCTCCGACTCTTGTGCTTTCTTTCCAATATTAGAAGTTCCTTCTTTGGTTCAAAATAAAAAGACAAAGATTCCATTATTCCCCTTAAGGAAAGGACATGTCACAGCACACCCTGGAGATGTGAACTCTGCTTCTGACCTTTGCCAGTCATGGCCTGTGTCACCTTAACCAAATTTCTGTTCCTTTCTGGGATGAAGGTATAGAGATGGAATTTGGACTTTATGCACTGATAAATGAATAGATTTATAATACATCCTCTGGCCTCTGTTTTTTCCATTTGTTATTTTTCTTGCTAGCTACTTGCTTTCCCCTCCCTCCCTGGTGCACTCAGGGAGTGGAAGAATTGGTTTGCAAGTACCTCCTCTTGAGACTCACTCGAGACACTTTAAATTCACAGGAAACAACCATAGAATAGTAGAGTTGGAAGGAGTCTTATAAAACATCATATGAATTCCTTCCATTTGGGGAAAAATAAAAGACTAAAAGAGGAAAGATTTTCCCCAAGGTCACAGAGTTGTTTATTGGTAGATCCACCAATTCCCAGGCCAGCACTCTGCCCTCCACACCCTGTAGCACCACCATCATTATTTTCTACTTTCGAGCAAAGCTCATGAAAGCAACACTGTCTTGCATTTATGAGCATCAGAGTAAAGGGAATTGAGTATTGGAAGAACTTTACAAATCACTGAGGCCGGCTGCTGGGAGAATGTCGAACTCTCCAGATTTGTCTGGGTTGAGGATGTGTTGAAGAAATGGTACTTAAGCCAGAAATGTCCTGAGTAAATTAATGAGTTGGTTGCCCTGACCCAGGCCCAAGTGATGACTAATTTATCCTTCAGCCCTTAGATCTTTTTAGCTGAGGTGACATTCTCATTTAGCCAATGGTACTGCTGGGGCCATCAGATCTGACTATGGGTTTCTGTCCTTGTCATCACACTGAACATTGCAGATAACGGATCTGCAGAAAACCCACCAGAGCACAGCAGCGCTAAAGTGAGCCTCTAACCTGGATAATAGAAGATGATGGTGTTAAAAGGTGCACAGATAGAGGGAAGGCTTCTAACATCCATTCTTGCCTTTGCTCAATAAATCCTGTCTCTTCTCTTCCTGGCTACAAGGTCATGACTCAACAACTATAGAGCCCCATGTTACTGTGTCTTGTTTTCCCACTTTTCCAATAACTGATAAATCGATGTCCCAGCTCCCATTCTAGAACAGTTACTGTTTCAGGCATGGCCTTGGGGATGATAGACAGCTCCATGAGTCACGTTTCTGAAGCAATAGAACAGCCAGCCTTAAGGCCTTTATTTAAGCTTTCCAGAGCCCATTCATGTACAGGGATGCAGTTCCACCCAGTTGATTATAGTTTTAGTTAGCACTCTGATGAAATAGATGACTGCACAAGTTTTACCATTATTCCCTTAAAACCTTCCTGGCCATTAGCTCTATTGTAGGAGTTGGCAAATGCCTTCCTCCCACAGGACAGTGGCCATTTGAGTGAATTTTCAGGATGTAAAGGCAGATACTGAAACAAGGGGGTAAAGGGCAGAAAACTTTTGGCAGGGCTTCTTTCCTTCCACATTCAACTTCCAAACTGCTGATCTCTTCTACGGGACTTCTTGGTTATCAGAAGCCCCTAACCTTTCTCCATTGCAAACGGATCTGCCTAAGTGCCACATGCTCCAGGTTCCACCTGTTCTGGTTTCACTTATGTTGCTGTGATAAAATGCTCCAACAAAAACCACCTTGTGGGGAGGGAATTTAATCAGCATATAACTCAATGTTAAAGTCCATAGCTGGGCAGAGGTTGAGGCAAGAGTTCAACACAGCTAGTCATATCTCATCCACAGACAACAGCAGAGAGAAATAAATGCATTTGTGATACTTTCCTGCTCAATGTATTAACTAGGTGCTTTCTATTGCTGTGATAAAACATCATGACCAACAGCAACTTGGAAATGAAAGAATTTATTTAGCTTACACTTCCACATCACAGTAACTCAAGGCATGAATTGAAGCAGAAGCCATGGAGAAACACTGCTTACTGGCTTGCTTCTCGTGGTCTGCTCAGCCTGTTCTCTTGCAGTACCTAAGGCCACCAGTCCTGGACTAGCCACAGTGAGCTGGGCCCTTCCATACCATTTGCTAGTCAAGAATTGCACCACAGGCTTGACAGAAAGTCAATAAGGTAGAGACCTCTCAACTGATGTCCCCACTTACCAAACAACTCCAGCTTGCGTCAACTTCACATGAAACTAGAGCACACTAGCTTCCTCCACTTGTCTACTGTTTGGGACCCTCTTTCTAGGGAATGGTGCTGTCCACAGTGGGTTAGATCCTTCTACATCAATCAAAAATCAAGATAACCTTCCAGGGACATGCCCACGGGCCAATGTGATCTAGATATTTCCTCATTAAGACTCTTCACTTCAACATCTCGATCAGTAGAGTCTTGCAGAGGCCCTCTGTGGTGGGCTCCTGTCCTGTTCCCTGTCTTCTCCTGCTTCTGGTGTCTATCGCATTTGCCCTTCTGAATGGGGAGCGAGCATCTTCCCTATGGCATTCCTTGTTGTTTACCTTATTTAGGACTATATTAGGTGTCTAATAACCACTTACGAGTAAGTATATACCACATGTGCCTTTCTGCTTTTGGGTTACCTCACCCTGGGGGCACAGCCTTGCCAGGCCACAGAGGAAGGCAATGCAGCCAGTTCTGATGAAACCTGATAGGCTAGGGTCAGATAGAAGGGGAGGACGACCTCCCCTATCAGTGGACTAGGGGAGGGACAAGATGGAGGGAAGGTTTGGGAAGAGATGAGGGAGGGGACCACAGCCAGGATACAAAGTGAATAAATTCTAATAAATAATAAATTTTAAAAAGAGAAAAAAGATTATTTGCATGTGACTCTAGGTTGTGTCACATTGACAATTAAAACCAATGAGCTCACCACTAATACCCCCAAAATAATGTAATTAAAAGACCAAAAGAAAAAACCCAATCTATCCAAATTAATATTTTGATAATGTACAAAGAGAACAATTTATATAATTAAATAAATTTCTACTGAGGTGATAATATGGGGGTTTGACTTTCCTAAATGTCTGTTGTCCAAAAAGGAGAGCTCACTGGCCACAAAAGAAAGTTTCTAAGGGGTGTTTAAAATGCATAAAAAGCCAAGGGACTTTTCAAAGTCGTGCTTGCTCTGGCTCCCTAGTCAGCTATCATCCTGACCCTCGAAAGCATCCCATTTCTATGCTAAACTAAACATATATGAGCAGAGGTGAAAAAATTCAGTGTCACTGCAGGGGGGCCCTTCAAGAGGGGCCTGGATGCTTCCTCCCCTTGCATTCTGCTTGTGTGTTTTCTGCAGCAATATTTATAGTGATTCTGCATTCTCCTCCATGAACCATGTCAGGACATCTAGGATAATTGCTCATTCTAACACTAGTGCCGTTAACTTTGCTCTTTTGGTTAAAGCAAGCTTTACTAGGCATCTCCAGTACAAACTTAATTAGTATGCATTTTTACTTACTATTAATAATGTGTGGGAGATGGGCTCTTAGTACATAAATACACCACTTCTCCTCAAACTGTAATCTAATCTTAAAATTCATTAATGATTCTTGCCTGTACCTCATGGTAAAATGATGGGTGAGACAGGGTGAGTTTCTAAAATGCCTATAATTACCTAGATATTTATTAGTTCTGTTTATTCCATCATTTGTATTAGTATGGAATTATAGATTCTTTATGGAATGAATAAAAAAAACCATTATTTGTTTTCATGTTAAAATTATCTCTGATTTAGCCCGCAGATGTTTAAGGTGAAAGTTTCTTATATCCCTGTCCTGTCCTGGGACTCTGGGATCTTGGTCACATGTTCCATCACATGATATTACAGACCTGGGCCTCAACTCCACAATCAGATATTTCTTTACAACGTTCTTATTTCCTTAAATAGAAAGTGACACTTAAAAAGCCAAATCTAGCTGTGTCCATTGTTCCTGAAGTGACTGTTTCGTCTTCACGATGGGCAAAGCTATGGAGTGTGTGGATACACATGCACATTTGCTTCTGTTCCTGCATCTTTCTGTATCTTTAGGCAGACACAAAGCTGTGAGTTTACACCAGATCTCCCACCTCCAACCCAACACTGCAGAATTTCCTGTTGCCTTTCCTCTTCTATATTTGTAACTCCTAATTAGTAGTAAGAAACAAGTAAATGTCAACAAGCTAAAAATACTTGTTTTCTTTACCTCTTCCTTTAAGCACTCGAGTTTCTGTTGGTCACAGATGTACTCTCTGTGTTGGCACCATCCCTGTCAGGCTCTGCATCCCAATAAAAGTCTTGGCCCTGATCCTGTAGGACACACAGGACAGCAGTTAATTCTTCACACTAACCTACACTGCTACCATTTTGTGGGTGCTAATAGTCAAATCCTTTGAGGGGAATTTAAATGTATCAGGATTTTGTGCTCACATATTAACTCTGTGTTGTGTTGTTCTTTACTTCAAGGAAAACAGGGTTTCAGTTTGGGAACAAATACACATCCTGTTTTCATTTCATAGTTTAAACTTCTTTTAGAAAAGAATCATCTATTTGTATCTATCTGGAAAAGTAGCAAAGATAATTTTACCAATACAAACTAAAATTTGAAAATAATATTTTGCTTTGTTTTCTTTGTGACTTTTTTGTTTGTTTTGGTTTAGTGGGGTTTGGGTTTTTTGAGCTGTTGCTGTTTCAGAGACTGTCACTCTTCCTTTTTTCCTGATGGGATGTCTGAAAGGAGTCTACCCAGCCCAAGCATGACAAACATGGCTCTGACAGGCCTTGTCATTCCCCCCTATTCCATCTGCCTTTCTAAAAACCATTAGATTATATTTTTAAAGCTATCTCTCAAGGTCTATTCCTTTCCTTAGCCACTTCCTCCTCCTGAGGCTGACTACTAAGGTACAGCTATAGAAGTCTAGCAATCAAAAGCTGCCTTCTGCTCACCTGATTAACATGCCCAATTAAATTTAAACACTTCATCATAACACAAGGTTTTCCTCCTTTACCTCTATAAACTGCCATTTTCCTTTGGGCCAAGTCTGTCTCCTCTCTATCTAGAGGTAGACCTTTATCTACCAGGACAAATACCTCCTCCTCTTCTCTCTTGTTCCCTTCACCTTCTCCCTCATCCTATACCTCCTGTCTTCATCTATTATTCCCTGCCTTTTTTCCCTTTAGAGCATATAAATCTTTTGTGCTGAGAACTTCATCTTGGAGGTCCTGAGCCTTTACCAATCCTTTCAATGCCAGCCATAATTCTCACCATTCCACCACAATGTATAACACATCACTTTTATTTAACTGCTTTAAAGATTTTTTTAAAGTACTATTGCTTGGTGTGTGTGTGGGTGGGTGTGTGTGTGCGCGCGCGTGCGCGCATCCATGATATGTCATGTGGACTTTGTATGTCACAGCCTGAGTGTGGAGATTAAAAGAAACTCCTCTGATTCTTGCCTCCCTTCTTCATATGGGTGGTTACAGGGATGGAGGGATCTAACTCAGGTTGTTAGGTTTTGCCTATCAGGTGTGTTTACCTGATGAGCCATTTTGCTAGCCCAAGTCTTAAATTTTATATATTGTGTTCATCAGTTTGGTATTTATGCATTTGTTTCTTTTACTTTGTTTTTATTCTACTTGGGATTTGTGGAACTTTCGGGTTCTGCGAGTTGATATCTTCTGTTGGTTTTGAACAATTATCAACCACTAACTGTATACTAGTGAATATATCACTGAGTAGGTCATCTGCTTCTGATACTATATTTCTCATTTCTAATATTTCCACATGGTTCCTCTTTATACTTTAATTTATATGATGAATCATTTGTTTTTATAATGGCTCATTTAAAATCCTCATCTTCTAATTCCTATATCTTGGTCATTTATGGGTCTTCTATAGTTATTTTTTTATAGTTCACATTTTCAAGCTTCTTTCTATTTTTATAAGTTCATATTGTATTAAAAATGTCAGGTGTAAAAAGACAGTAAAGACTGGAATAAATTATATTTGTCCCCAAAAGATATGTTTTTCTATGCCGGGCTGATAAGATTTCAAACAGATTGAATCTAGAATGCATGCCAGCTGAATTTGGTATTTGGGACAACTTTAATCTCATCAAATTTCCCAACAATGTCAATTATTCAGGGGATGAGAAGAGGTGTTTTCCTTGAGCAAGAATTGGGGTCTGTGGTTGTGACAATCTGTAGATTTTCCCGATTCTAACTTGTCACAGTAAAGAGCAGCTCTGTCACAGTCAGGTTGACAACTCTTACAGTCACTTGAGGGATTCTTGGCTGCTGGGCTGGCTCTGTTTCTCATGCCTTGGAAGATGTATTCAGTCTGCAGACCTATGACTACACTGCCATTGTGCTTGGCAAAGGCCCAATGCGATGGTCTCTTCTGTCCTATGCCTCACAAATCCTGCTTTCCTCTTCAAAAAGTCCCCTCCTTCTAAAGCAGCAATCCCTCTCCAGACTTTAGAAAACCGTCCCAATGCACTTGAAGACTGGGGAAAGTGCTGGGTGTGTGGAAACTCCATGAATGAGATTCTTGAGACTCTGACTGTATGCAGCAGTTAAAGTTCGTTAATGTTCAAACAAACTTCTCGCCCCAGTGGCAGTTTTCACTCCTTTTCCCATCGCACCTACAGCATTTACAGAAAGGGCTCATTTCTCCCCCAATTTTAGTACGTATCAAAGCCTCCAGTCTCCGATAGTTTGGGGGTAGGGGATACTATGACATCGTATCCATCCAGCCTGGATTCATTACTAGAGGAGAATATCTGTCTCTCACTCCAGTTCTGTTCATAAGCTCTTCCTCTGCTTCTCTTTCACAACTCCAATTGACCCTGGACCACCACCTGCCTCCTCAGCTTCTTAGTTTCTCTTTAAAATTTTCTTTGACTCTTTCCATGTCAAACCTTGAAATTTCAAACTTGTGGAATATGTATCTACTTTTGGTATCTCTTTGTCTATTTATATTCTGACATTGGAAAATGGCTTTTGCATACTCCTGGGTAAGAATCTGGACAGTTATTCTTGGGAACTAGGTAGAACCAAATGAATTCTATCAGCCATTAGAAAATTATCTGGAAATTAGAAAGTCTAAAACAGTAATTGGCATTTCACTTTCAAGAGGAGAGATAACTCTTTAAAAGCACACACTCCCCAATCCTGTCCATTCACTCCAACAAAGCATGAAGAAAAGCAGGTGCCAGCAAGGACAGAAGTGAAGTTGACTTCTGCTCTTTTTCTTACTGACCCTAATTGCAATTTTGAAACCTGCCATGGGTGAGTTATGGAAAGCAGAAGAAGGCAAATGTTTCCTGCCTGCTCCTGTCTTAAAGTGATTTTATTACCTCAAGACCTGGGAGAAATTTAAAACTGAAACTTGCAGACTTAAGACAGGAGGGTGGGCTTTCTAACTGAAGCCTTCACATGACATTCTCTAGATAAGTCTTTGCAATAGCTTTGATCTGGAGTGCTCCCCAAAAGGCCCATTCATTAAAGGCTTGGTCCCCAACATGGACACATCAGAGGTGGGACTTAATTGTGGGAGGTTTTTAGGTCATTAGTGGTGTGCAGTTGGGGACTATGAAATCCCATGCTGTTTGATTCTCATCTGATCCTGAGCAGCTCTGCTCTGGCCAGGGTGGTCCTACAGGCCCAAAGCAATGTGGCCAACTGATCGTGGACTGAAGCCTCCAGAGGACAGAGACAAACAGCCCCTTTCTCCTTTCAAGATCTTAGGTGTTTGTTGAAGGGATAGGAAACTAGTAAATACAGATTTTTTGGGCTCAAGATAACGTTTTAGATGGCACTATATTCTCCCCTTGACCTTGAAGTCCTTCGGGGACTTAGACACACCTGGAGAAAATGCTCCTCCTGTAGTGGCCAGCGGGCCAGCCTCTCACTCAATGATTCTGCAGGCATGAATTAGATGTCAGTCCACAGCTCACTCTTCTAAGTAGGAGGGTTTTGTACCAAACTCTCCAGCTAACCCCCTTTGGACACAAATGAGAAATAATGTGAATCAAATAGCTAGTTTTCCCCAAAGTTCTCATAAATATCTACATCTCTTTTCATGTTTTCTCATTGACATGGACCTTACCAAATATTCTCATTCTACTTTTAAATATATGCCTGGTTATCTATCCATGACCAACTTGTAATTTATTATTCTTTTGTGCCTTGGTTTCTCAGTTCTCAAAGTTTCCATTTGCATGCAGGCTCAGCTCCCTTTCCCTGACCATTACACATTGCTATTCCACAGGTTTCTGTCCTTGAGCCAATTATGTCTACCCTCAACACACCTGCCTCCTGAGTACTGTTTTCGCTCTCTTAGCAACAGCTGCAGGCATGCAAATCAGTCCAGATCTGTCTAGTTCCATTCTCTCACCCACGTCTCTAAGTTCTAATTGCAGCAGCTCACAGGATAACACACTGGCCTCACGGAGCTCCGACTTTACCCGGCCCCCGACAAGCCTGCCATTTTCTTAATCATGCCTCTCGCTTTTGCTTTTACACCATGTCCTTTGCTCGAGTTCCCACATTCCCTTGCAACATCTCCTTTGCCCCTCTCATTTCACTCCTTGTTGTGCCCGAAGAGTGCTCCTAATCCTTCAACCAAAACTTCAGCTCATCATTTCCCAAACAGGATTACTGAATTTTTCTTCTCTGAATCCTTCAGATTTTACCAATTGTGAATTGCCTTCTATGTGGTCATATGTAAACTTGTTTATTTCATCACCCTGGTGTTACTTGGTGGCTACGGCACACAACGCTTGCCTCTGAGTGCTTAGGGAAGTCCTGATATGTTCTCAGTGCTTGTCTGTTTAACTGGGTTTATATGCATTTTGTTATTTGGTTCCTCTAGCACCACGAACACAGTTTTCACTATACCCAAAGTACAGATAAAACAACCACAGTTCTAGGATATTAGGACTCTGGCTGCATGGTCCTTGGAATGAAGGCTGAGCTGTTTTTATGCCAGCCTTATGTTGCCTGTCCTTTCTAGCATCTTTAAAGTCTTCTCTTTGCCCAGGCACTATCATACTTTTTCCACTGTTTTGTGCATGCTAAGCAAGTGTTCTGCTACTGAGCTATATCCCTAGCCAAACTATACATTTTAGATGAAAGATACGGGAGGACTGTGCCCCTATTGCTCTGCCTGCTTCTTCCTAACTCAAAAAAAAAAAAAAAAGGTATTAGGCACTACAATTAATTCATCTGAGTAACTGATACAGCACCAGCTTTCTGCTTCATTTCCTCACGATGCCTACATAAGCTGTTTACAGCACTAGCATGATGACAAGGCTGTGCTTCCTCTCTGTCTTCTGCACAAGTGAGTCAACTTCAGCCTGGCCCACTACTGGGGGGGGGGGGCGGGGTTACAGAGTCCTGTGGCTGCTCAGGAGCTGGGCCTTAGTGAAAGATGCTCTGGGCTTTCTCCCAGGCCTGACTCCTGACTAATATCTGAGGGCAGGCTTTTTATTGTTAAAAACATTTAATCCTGACTTGGAATTTCCTCAGCTTCACCTCCTAATATAAGAATGTGCCTTAGAAACCATTGAACCAGAGTGGCATGCAAGTCATCTCCAGAAAACAATTTCATGAGACGAGAATCAAGTAAGGGGGTAAAGGGTTAAAACTCGAGAGGAAAAGCTTGTACAGGGCAATATTGTCAAACTGACCATTCCTGTACCAGGTGTGGGTCATGACCCCTGGGGGGTGACATATCAGATATTTATATTATGATTCATAACAGTAGCAAAATTATAGTTACAAAGTAGCCATGAAATACTTTTATGGTTGGGGTCACTACAACACGAGGACTGTATTAAAGGGCCACAGCATTAGGACAGTTGAGAACCACTGCTATAGACAGTTGAACTTCAGCATCCTTGGGCTCCTCTGAAAAGCTGGTATGAAATGTGCTTTAAAAGCATCCACTTGTGGAAGGATGTGGAGACCACTTATCTTGAGCCCCCTTTCCCTATGGTCGCAAATTCATGGATAAAGTTACTGCCTTCCTCTCAGATGTGTAATGATGCCCATTTTAGCAGTGTCCTCACAAAGGCAGAAAGCAAGGAGATGGCAGCTTCCACCTGTGAAGCCAGCTGGCCTAGTAAAGGCTGGAGTGAGAGCAGGCTGAGGAGATGTGAGGAGATGCCCCTCGAACCCAGCATACTGTATGGATCTGATATCCTGGCTTCCAGGGACAGGACAGCACCAGAGATGCCTTTAGGAAGACATGGGTTTTAGAGGGAGTAGCATGAATGCAGGGGTATGTGAGAATGTCTCAAAATATCTGCTGCTGGTAGGCAGAGGAACAGAGGGGCTGCCACAGAAGTGCCAGCAAAGAGACAGAGGCCGGAGGGCACCGCCTAGGAGCACACAGAGCGTTCTTCAGGAAGGTGAACAGCTGTCTCTCTGGAGGTAGAGATCCATACACTCTTCAGACAAGCTGAATATTTCAGGTGTGAACCCCACTCCCTGTTGTCAACACAGTCTACCTGAATATAGGGTTAGGTTGTCCTCCATCCCTGCTGCCTCCCCCGCTGTCCTCTCCTACCCACTCTTGGGACTCACACATGCTGCGCTCTGGACTGCTTTACCCTAGTGTCCTCCTGCTGGCTTGTTGCAGGCAATGTTCTAGGGCCTTGTCTCCTCTTATCTCTTCCCTTTTCCTCTTGTGGTTTTTGAGCTTGTTAGAAGTGACAAATAGTGGCCTTAAATTCTGGAGCCTGTGAATATTACTATATTACATCACAATGCAAAGGGGACTTGGCAGATTTAATTAATGCTACAGACATTAAAACAGGTACATTATTCTGGATTATCCTGCTGTATCCAGCCTAATCACTTGATCCCTTAAATACGAGTAATGTCTGCAGCTGGAGTCTGTAAAAGAGATATGACAAAGGAAAATTAAGAAATATAAACTGGAAGCAGAGGCTAGAGAGTGAGAACCTGGCTGCTTTTGCCAGTTTTGATGATATAGAACAGAAACCAAGGCATGTAGGTTGACTCTGAAAGCTAAAAACGATCTTCTACAGACAACTTAGAAGAAAGAAGAATGGCAGGAGGGACACCACAGGGAACTGCCAACAAACTACAAGAGTCAGAAGCAGATTCTTCTCCAGGAAGACTTGCTTTAAAACCCGGAGATTTAGTTACAGGGCAGCAGCTAAACTTGTGGTAGTGTGTTAAGACAGCAGCAGATGCCCACTGCAGAGCCCTGAGGCTTTGACAGCTGCTCAGGGTTTCTCCCACACGGGGATGTTGCCTGGCTCTATGATGCTCCTCAAGAGAAGTGGAATTTTCACCTATGGGACCATGGAAGGAAAATGGGAGGTTCTGAGATACAGTTGCAATCCCAAAGGCATCTGCTCCCCTCTGGTGTTCACATTGTCAGCATAGAGGTACCAACAGACCTAAGGCATCTGAGGGATTCTCGGGCAGGCTCCTGCTTTTACATGGCTATTCTTCTCCACTCAGCCACACGGCATGAGCTGCAGGAAACACCTACCCTTCTTTCTAGGCGCTCTCATGGATATCATCAGTTGTAAAAATCTGTTCCTTCTTCCCTAGCACTCATTCCCACTTTACTTCTTGTTGGACTACTCTCTTGGCAGGGAGCAGGCCTCCTCCATTATCCATGCCAGTGGAAAAGGACATAGGGAAGTCCAGAAGCCATGAGAACACTGACTACACTTCACTCCTCACTGAAGGATTCCTGACCAGAAGGAGGTGAAAGGGAGAATAATTCTGCCTTGTTCCTTTGAGTCATCCTGTGCCTTAATCAAAATCCCTGTCAGAGCAGAACAAAGAGAAGAAAGAGTAGTGAGCACACCCAGCAGAGCAAGAGCAAAGACAGCAGGGTCCAAATGGGTTCCTCCTGGTGGGTACAACCCAATGGATTACAATCATACTTAAATGGACTGTACTTTGAGAATCCTTACATGGATTGGCTAGAAGAAACTAGTGTTAGGTAGTACTAGCTGCCTACCTAGCAGTATGAGTGGTGGCCTTAACCCCAAAGTGAGTTAAGTGTCTTATGGCTCTTCTCCACTTCTTCTACCTTCCTAGGCTCGTGAGACCCTCCCTGATTTCTGCCATCAGAGCTTGGACCTCATAGTTTCATCTCTAAAAATCTCTCACCAAGAATGTATTAAATACAAAGAAAGTGACTCTTTTGCAGCAGAGGAAGCTGATAGCTCTCCCTCAACCAAGTGATGAAGATTAACATCACCACATTGTGAACGCTTTAGAGACATGCATCTTGTGCCCGTGGAACTTTAGCCCTGAAATGAAGAATATTGAACAAATCATGAAAAAATATATAGCCCAAAAAAGAGAGACGTTGATTTATTTTTCTTTTCTTTTTGAGCTAGGATCTCACTACATTAGTCTACATTAGCCTTGATCTCATGATCCTCCTGCCCCCCCCCCTTAACTGCTGGGATTATAGAAGGGTGCTATTGGATTCCATTCAGAGGGTAAAAGATAATGTGTAACACAACTTGGCCAAAGTTCTCCAAAAGTGGCTCAGGCATGAATGATAAGAGAAAACTAAAGAGTTGTCACACACTAGACAAGACGAATAAGAAAGAGCTCTAACAACTCAATGCAATTTGGAACCCTGATTGGGTCCTGAAAGATAGGAAAGTGGAAAAAAGAACTCAGGAAATGTGCACAATATTGAGAGATGTCAGGATCTGTATCATGTTGATTTCTCAGGTTTTATCATTATAGTGTAGCCTTATGATATGTTAATATTAGAAGAATCTGAGTTACAGGAATTCTAACCTAAGAATAGCTCTTCCAAAATTACCTACACAGTCTTTAAATTGTTTGTCTTTGGGTTTCAATTTCTTCATCTGTGAAAACTTTTGAATAGCCCCCAAAGAAGTCAAACTGGCTTAAAGGCAGAAGTTACATTTAGGGGGAAAATGATATTACCTAAAATGGACAGAATTTATCAGCTAGAGATCTGATGCTTGAGATAACATCACAGTTGCACCCCACTCTACGTTGTGCCCAAGACCAGAACCGAAGCAAATGCATTAGAACTGACAGCTGAGGAGAATGAGCTGCCTAAGACGTGGCTCCAGTTCAGTGAGTGTGTGCTGGCTTTGAGGTGAGCACAAGAAAGTGGTTCTGACAGATCTTTGAACAGAAGTCTGAACGAGGAATCAGGGAACCCTTTGAAGACATGCAAGGGACACCTTCCTTCTCACAGTCGTGGGTGAGGATGTGTGGTCTGACAAAGCAAAATGGTAGATAAAACATTTTTGAAGTATGAATGAGCTGAAAAGGTGTGCTATTGTCAGGCTTAACATAGAAAAATATTTAGAACTCAGGGGAACAAGCTGGCATTTGGTCCTACAATTGCCCTGAGAGAATCAAGGTAAAATAGCTACAAAGCCATCTACAGTTCTCATAGGTTCTATAGATATCTGCAGACAAACTGAAAACTCAAGACCTAGTCAGGTATAACCCCATAGAGAAATCTCCTTTCACATAACAGGTGTAAGCACATGCACACACACACTCATACATATGCATGCACACACATATGTGTATGCACAAAATATATTCATAACAAACACATGCATGCAAAAAGAAACCAAGAAATACATGCATATGCATACGTACATACACATATTTAGGCAAAAAAGAGGTTCTCACATCTTTTCTGTGTTCAGACTCTTTAGAAGTAAATATATGCCCTGACAGGGAAAGTGGGGAAGAAGTGTGGAGAGAGGGAAAAGGCTGCTAGAAAGCAAGTTTAACAGCGAGTGGAAATTGTTCAAATTTGCGTGCAAAAATGTCAAGTCTGATTGCATCTGCCCAGGTACCTAAAAAGGCAAAGTTTGGTTAACTCTGAAGGCTGGTCTCTTGATTCCAGGCCTTTGAGAATAATACCTTTGGGCACTGCTGCCATGTGTCTCTCTCACATTAGGAAACTGTCAGCAAAGAATGAGCGCAACTCAAAGAGCAAGACGCAGAGACAGGGCCTGGATGACATCAGGAATCAAAAGCCTTAGAAATGAAACCTTCAAACGTTTATGTCTATTACTCAAAGGAATCAAATGCTTGCTTTTTAGAATAGCAGCATTTGAGGAGGGGAGTTCAAACCTCACATAAAGGAGGTTGGAAGTCATTGTTTCTATCCTAAGAAGAAAACAGGTGGACAAAATAAAAATCAACATCTTATCTTAGATTAGATGAGAATTCTTCACATTCTCACAAGAGAATTGAAGGCACAGAGCAGACAGATGCCCCAAGTGGAAGAAAGGCAGGGTGGATGTGAAGAACGAGAGCATCCTGGAGCAGAGGTCCGGGAGCCGTTCACCTCTGCAGAGACAGTGTTCCTGCAATGAACTGATCACTGGAGGTCAAACTTGCAGGAGGCTGAGGTGAAAACTCCAGCTGTGGAGATTGTGGTCACCCCCAAGTTCCCTACCAGGCTTGCACAGTGGAAATCAGAGACCAAGCCCCACATATCTTCATGCGACAGGAACGGCAGCCATTTTTTAATGTTTCTGAAGCATGCAGTTCTCTTTTCATTTTATATGCATAACTGTTTGCTTACATGTATGTATGTGTACCATAATGTATCCTTGGAGGCAAGAAAAAGACATTGAATCTCTTGGAACCAGAATTTCAGACAGTTGTGAGCTGCCTTGTAGATGCTAGAAATGGAACCTTGTCCTCCACAAGAACAAGGAAATTCTTAACTACTGAGCCATCTCGCCAGCCCTGTGCTGCTTTTCTTAACAGTTCCTGCCTTCAGTCTTTCATCTCAATAAATTCAGTCAACATAGCCCCTCACAGCTAAGCCCAGAAGCTGAGTAATTCCTCAGAGATATTCGTGGAGGCTTATCTCCTATGTAATTCCAGATCCTGTTGAGTTGGTGATTAACACTGTTACAATGCCAGAACAAATTCTTACCTCTGACACCTTCCATAAATTATAAATATAACTAAGCTAGGGACAGAGGAACAAAAATACTCATATTGAAGAACTTTGTCGCAGTTTCTTCCTGTTCAGCATATCACATCTGGCTTTCATAAAAATATTGCAAGATATATTAAAAGACAAAAGGTATAATGTGGAGGAACATGAGCAAGCCTGAAAAGAAGACTTAGACAGAACAGAGATGCCAGGTTTATTAGGAAGGAATTTAAAAACAAATCGTGTTCATATGCTGAGAACTTGAAAGAGTGAACAGCATGAAAAACAGATGATAGAGTAACACGAGAAAGAAGAAAGTGCTGGCAGTGAAAGAAGCACATGACAGAGATGATATGTCAGGAACAAAACATGGCAGGAGATGGCTGAGGGGGGATCATTTTGCTCAAGAAACCATTACAAACCCTAAAAGCTGAAATGTGGATGGAAGAAAGAATGAAAAGTTAGGATAGAAACCCTAAGAACTGAGCAACAATTACCAAAGAAGGAATTAGCCCAGCTGCAGAGCAGCAGAAGAGAGAAAAAAACCAGGGAAGTGTTTAACAGAATAAAGGTTGAGAACTTCCCAAAATTAGTGACAGACAACAAACCCCAGAACCAAGATGAACTTCAAAAGTTTATATGTAAGCATACCAGATTTAAACACAGAAAATAGAGAGCAGGAGGAAGCTTGAACAGCAAGAAGTGTAGAGAAAAGGAAAAATTACCTACAAAGGAATCAGGGTTAGAATGACCCTGGACTTTCAGAAGCCCAATGTCCCTTTCCAGCAAAAAGAGACTTAGAGAGAAAGATTTAACATTTTATGTTGAGGGGCTGAAAAAAAAATGGCTCATCAGTTAAGAGTGTAGGCTGCTCTTACAAAGGACTGTGATTGGGTTCCCAGCACCCACATAAACAGCTCACAATGAAGAGTGTAAGTTAGCCTGAGTGACTCCATTTTGAAATGAGGAGCCATCTTGACCGGGAGCTGAACTCAAGTACTAGGAAATATCACAGAATGTGCACTTGGCAGAAAAAAAAGTCAACTCCACTAGCAACAGCTTCCAGGAAATATCACAGCATAAATACTTGAAAGAAAATAGAGACAATCTCCCTGGCGACAATCAATGAGTATAGGTTGGGAAAATTCTCCCCAATGTTCCCCATGTAGTTTAGAAGAATAACCATTGTGAGTTAGACTTCAGCTAGAAGGGTACCCTGCTCCTCTGACTTTTACCCAATCCTGTAACGTCAAGGCATGAACCCCTCTGCTTGCTGTCATGTAAAGCTCCTGCTTGCGGTTTTCCTCTTTAAAAACCCTGCTCACCCAGGGCTCGGGGTTCCACTTCTCTACTTCTGCATCAGTGAGACTTGGGTCCCGAGTTCGATCGCTCTTGTAATAAAGCTCTCTTGCTCTTGCATTAAGTCATCTCCTGGTGGTCTCTGAGGGTCTCACAATCCTGGCACAACAACTGTCTATGACTCCAGTTCCAGGAGGACTATGCTCTGTTCTGGCCTCAGGGGACCACTGCCTGTACATAGCAGGCATACAGACACACATGCAAGCAAACACACATACACATATGATAAAATAAACCTTTAAAGAGAGGAAAACAGTTCAGGTTAAAACTCATATTTGCGTGAGGAAGGGAATTATTAGCTGTGCTGACAGGGCGCTGTACTACCTGTGAGTGACAGTGTGCCTGGGACAGGTCGGCTAGAAGCACCAGCACTAGGAGCCTGCAGGAGGCTGCAGCTTCATGATCAGCCTGGTCTCCTCATGAGTTTCTGCATAGCCCAGGCTACAAAGAGCCTCTATCTCAAAAAACTAAAATAATAATAATAATAATAATTTTCAAAAACTTTTAATTAATTTAAAATGCACACAGACAGAAAACTAAAGCCCAACAACTAAAAAATTACAGAGTCTGAGAGTCATCCTTTATGGACAGAAGACATTAATTCTTTAACTTCAGATGACCTACAAATTCCATACAAGATACTTTTAATTGGTATTATACATATCATTTTAAGCTGGAGAGAACAAGAAGCAAGGATGAAATATTATAAATACTCAGACCAATGTTTAAGAAGTACAGGCATGCAGAAATATATGAAATGAACAATAAGCCACAGCAGAATTACAAAGGCTCAGGATGTTGGAAAGATTATAGGAAAAATAATTTCTTCAATAGCTAAGTGGAAAGCAAGGGAGCAAAGGCCTTAGTGGGTCAGGCACAAAACTGGGCCTGGCCTGCATGGAAATGGCCAGAGCTGGGGGCTCGGGATTGGTGCAAAGTCAACACATTTTATTATGTAGCTTTTCTACTTCCATTTACATATTTGATATTTTCTACAATAAAATCTTCATGTGTGTTCCTGCGCAGGTAATGTCCGGGTATGTATTTTGCTTGTGTGTATACACACATATGTCCATTGTTGCTGCAAGAATTTCACTTCTCTGTCTTATCTTCCTGTATTTGAGATTAACTCTTCCCTCCTGCTTTCCTTCCTTCCTTGTTCATGTTCTTTCTCTGTTTCTCTCTGTGTGTACATACGTGTGTAGGTGTGGTGTGTGTGTGTGTTTGAAGGCTGGACACTAATACTGGGTCACTCTCCAGTCACTCTCCACTGTATTTTTTGAGGTGAGTTCTCTCACTGAATCTGAAGCTTATCAATTTAGGTAGATTGGCCAGCAAATCTCAAGCATCCTCCTCCCCAGTGCCGAGATTACAGGTACCCATCCATCTCTGTACCTAGCCTTTTATCTGGATGCTGAGGAACTGAAATCAGGTCCTTGTTCCTGAGCAGCAGGTACCTTACCAGCTGAGATATCTCCTCAGACAGCAAGTGACAACATTTAAAAATAAACATGGTGTTCTTTTACAACAAGACTTCAGGAAAGTAGCAGTAAGACTTGAATTCATCAATATCTTTGGCTATGTAGTAAGTGCAAGGTAATCCTAAGCTACAGAGTAAATGCCTGTCTCAAAAATAAGGGGGAAAAAAGAAAAGAAGGCGAAATGGGGAAAGGAAGAACAAGAAAGAAAGAAGGGAGGAAGGAGGAAAGGGAAAGTCAATCTTAAGTACAGCAAGATCAGGCTAAGAAGTGAAATTTTTGAAGCAACAATGGGCAACAGACACTGATGCAAATGAATTCTTCATTGGATCAAACTACCTAACTCCCCACCTCCAAAAAAAAAAAAAAAAGTGCCCTTAAGAAAAACAAAATGGGAGGGCGGAGCCAAGATGGCGACTAGCACACACAGTTTCTGAGTGGTGGGATACCTGATCTTCTCAGTTGGTGAATGGAAGGACCCCTAACCCAGGAAAATCATGACCTCCTTCCTCCTCGGCACAGCAGCACAGCAGACTCATCTTTCTCAGCGCAGACCTAACTGCTTGGGGTATACAGCCGCTGAGACGGAGCCCCAAGCACTTTAGCAGCAGACAAAAGCCAGCAGTATGTGTCCGGTAGTCCCAGATTCGCGCATGGCTGCACCATCCTACCAGGGCGCGAATCTGCTAGAGGCCATACTAGCTCCGCAGGATCGCCATAACTGACCGTACAGCCCGCCCAATCCCACAGTGACAGAGACTATGCTATATACTCACCAAAACCAGGCAGTAACATCATACAACCTGGACACACCAGGTGCTGGGCCTCCCAAGCTTGGAGAGCACAACGAAGAGATCCCAGGACTTCCCAGAAAGCATCCAGAGTAGCCACCCAGTCTCCAGTTACAGTGGGACGTGACAGCGGAGCAGCACTGAACTGGCGGGGCACCACAGCCCTCCAGTTTAAGACTAACCAGGGCCAAACCAGAGAACAGAGAGCCTGGTTACCCCATCCCTGCTGAAGTGACCACCCTGAAATCTCCAGCTGCAGCAAGACCTCAGAACCTGGCAGTGACAGCAGCACAGAACTGGCAGAGCACATCAAAGAAGCAGGGCCAAACCAGAGAGCAGAGAGCCCTGGATACCATGATCTCTGCCAAGAGACCTGCCTGTAAGTGAGTGCACCCTTGAGATTCTGCAGTTCCCCAGACCCTGGGTCCTTCTAAATCAGAAGCCAGGCATTGAACCCCCCTCCCACCCACATACCCACTTTGGGAAACAGAGGGGCACTAGGGACATTGAAGTTCCTGCCCTGTGGGCCTAATTGAGGAGTTAGGCAGTTAATGCCAGAAATTGCGCTGCGATCATCATTAGTGCCTGTGACATATACAGTGCAGAGCCCCTCCCACACACTCAAGGGTTCAACATTAGCCATCACTCTGTCCCTCGAGACACGAATCCACGCACGCTTACACACACAGACACACACACACACACACACACACACGCTTGCATTTGCCCCATTTGCGCCTGCGTACTTTCCTCCCACAGGTACAGCTAGTCCTCAGCACATGCTGAGAGTGCTCAGCTTCCTGAAGAACTCTCCAGACACCAGAGAGAGACAGCACCAGTCTGATCTGCAGAATCCAAAAACAAACAGGGAAGGTTTCAGATAAGCCAATGGCCAGGGGTAGGCAAAAGAACACTTCCAACATAAATCAGGACATCATGACTTCACCAGCAAACCCCAAAATCGATGGATACTCCAATTCAGCAGAAGCACAGGAAAATGATTTTAAAGCCATGCTTGCCCAATTATTTGAGGCTCATAAGGAGGAAATGAACAAGTCTTTCAAAGAGATGGCCAGTCAATTGGAGGCAAAGAAAGAAGAAATAGACAATATCCTTAAAGAAACACAGGCAAACATAGCCAAACAAATAGATACACAAGTAGAGGAAAAATTAGTGGCATATAAAAAGGAAATGAAAAAAGAAATAGAGGCCATCGTAGAAAGACAGGAATCCAAATTCAAACACATGAAAGAAATGGTGCAAGGCATGAAAACAGAATTAGAATCAATAAAGAAAACACAAAATGAGAAAACCCTTGAGCTGGAGAACTTGAAGAAAAGATCAGGAACCACAAAAGTAAGCATCACCAACAGAATACAAGAGATGGAAGAGAGAATCTCTGGAGCTGAAGACACACTTGCAGAAATGGATACTTCTCTCAAAGAAAAAGTAAAATCAGAAAAGTTCCAATCACAAAATATCCAAGAAATCAAGGATGCTATGAAAAGACAAAATCTAAGAATAATAGGAATTCATGAAAAAGAAAACTCCAGACTCCAAGGTCCAGAAAATATTTTCAAGAAAATCATAGAAGAAAATTTTCCCAACTTAAAGAAAGAGATGCCCATAAATATACAAGAGGCCTACAGAACTCCAAATAGACTAGACCAGAAAAGAAACACATCATGTCACATCATAGTCAAAACACTAAATCTACAGAACAAAGAAAAGATATTAAAAGCAGCAAGGGAAAAAGGCCAAGTAACATATGAAGGTAGACCTATCAGAATCACGCCGGACTTCTCATCAGAAACTATGAAAGCCAGAAGGGCCTGGGCAAGTATCATGGAGACTCTAAGAGATCACAAATGTCAACCCAGACTACTATACCCTGCAAAGCTTTCAATCAACATAGATGGAGAAAACAAAATATTCCATGACAAAACTAAGTTTACACAATATCTACACAGCAAACCATCCCTACAGAAGATACTAGAAGGAAAACTCCAATCCAATGAAAACAAATTCACCCAAGAAAACAGGGCATACAGATAATATCCCAACAAAAATTAAAAGAAAACAAGCAATGAAACAGGGTTAGATCACCAACTCCATTACAAAAGGAACTAACATGCATTGGTCACTATTATCTATCAATATCAATGGACTCAACTCACCAATAAAAAGACACAGGCTAACAGAATGGTTAAGGAAACAGGATCCAACATTCTGTTGCATACAAGAAACACACCTATGCAACAAAAATAAACACTACCTCAGAGTAAAGGGCTGGAAAACTGTTTTTCAAGCAAATGGTTCCAGAAAACAAGCTGGAGTGGCCATCCTAATATCTAATAAAATAGACTTTCAACCCAAGTTAATCAAAAAAGATAAGGAGGGCCACTATATTCTCATCAAAAGAAAAATCCACCAAGAGAACATCACAATCTTGAATATCTATGCCCCAAATACAAGAGCACCGACATTCATAAATGAAACATTATTAAAGCTTAAATCATACATTGATCCTAATACCTTAATAGTGGGAGACTTCAACACTCCACTCTCACCAAGGGACAGATCAACTAGACAGACACCAAATAGGGAAATAAAAGCACTCACAGAATCCCTAAATCAAATGGACCTAATAGACGTCTACAGATCGTTTCACCCAAACTCAAAAGAGTACACCTTCTTTTCAGCAACGCATGGAACCTTTCCCAAAATAGACCGTATAGTGGGTCACAAAGCAAGCCTCAACAGATACAAAAGGATTGAAATAATCCCTTGTATACTATCTGACCACCATGGACTAAAGCTCGACCTCAACAACAACAGAAACAACAAAAAGCCGACACGCACATGGAAACTAAACAACTTACTACTCAATGACAGCTGGGTTAAGGAAGAAATAAAGAAAGAAATTAAAGACTTCCTAGAATTCAATGAAAAGGAAGGCACAACATACCCAAATTTATGGGACACATTGAAAGCAGTGCTCAGAGGAAAATTTATAGCACTAAGTGCCTGCAAGAAGAAATTCATAACATCACATACAAACAACTTAATGGCCCAACTGAAAACCCTAGAAAAAAAAGAAGCAGATACACCCAAGAGGAGCAGACGGCTGGAAATAATCAAACTAAGGGCTGAAATCAATCAACTAGAAACAAATAAAACTATCCAAAGAATCAATGAAACAAAAAGCTGGTTCTTTGAAAAATCAACAAGATAGACAAACCCTTAGCCAAACTAACTAAAAAGCAGAGAGAAACTATCCAGATCAGCAAAATCAGAAATGAAAATGGGGACATAACCACAGACACTGAGGAAATCCAAACAATTATTAGGTCATACTACAAAAGCCTATATGACACAAAATTTGAAAATCTAAATGAAATGGATAATTTTCTTGAAAGATTCCATCTACCAAAACTAAGTCAAGATCAGGTAGAAAGACTGAATAGCCCTATATCTCCCAAGGAAATCGAAGCAGTCATTAACAGTCTCCCCTCCAAAAAAAGCCCTGGACCAGATGGCTTCAGCGCAGAATTCTACAAGACCTTCAAAGAAGTGCTAACTCCAATTCTCCTCAAGCTATTTCACAAAATAGAAACAGAAGGAACACTACCAAACTCATTCTATGAAGCCACAGTCACCTTAATACCTAAACCACACAAAGACCCAACAAAAAAAAGAGAACTTCAGGCCTATCTCTCTTATGAACATTGACGCAAAAATACTCAATAAAATACTTGCAAACCGAATCCAAAAACATATCAAAGATATCATCCACCATGACCAAGTAGGCTTCATCCCAGGCATGCAAGGCTGGTTCAACATACGGAAATCCATCAATGTAATCCACTACATAAACAAACTGAAGGAGAAAAACCACATGATCATCTCCTTAGATGCCGAAAAAGCATTTGACAAAGTCCAACACCCATTCATGTTTAAAGTCTTGGAGAGATCAGGGATACAAGGCACATACCTAAAGATAGTAAAGGCAATATACAGCAAGCCTATAGCTAACATCAAACTCAATGGAGAGAAACTTAAATCAATCCCACTGAAATCAGGGACAAGACAAGGCTGTCCATTGTCCCCATATCTCTTCAACTTAGTACTTGAAGTCCTAGCCAGAGCAATAAGACAACTAAAGGAGATCAAGGGGATACAAATTGGAAAGGAAGAGGTCAAAGTGTCACTATTTGCAGATGATATGATAGTATACATGAGCGACCCCAAAAATTCAACCAGAGAACTCCTTCAGCTGATAAACACCTTCAGCAAAGTGGCAGGATACAAAATCAACTCAAAAAAATCAGAAGCCCTCCTATATACCAAAGACAAAAAGGCTGAGAAAGAAATTAGGGAAACAGCACCTTTCACAATAGCCACTAATAACATAAAATACCTTGGTGTGACTCTAACCAAGCAAGTGAAAGACCTGTTTGAGAAAAACTTCAAGTCTCTGAAGAAAGAAATCGAAGAAGATATCAGAAGATGGAAAGATCTCCCGTGCTCATGGATTGGTAGGATTAACATTGTGAAAATGGTCATACTGCCAAAAGCAATCTACAGATTCAATGTAATTCCCATCAAAATACCAACTCAATTCTTTACAGACCTTGAAAAAAAGATTCTCAGCTTCATATGGAGAAACAAAAAACCCAGAATCTCCAAAACGATCCTGTACAACAACAGATCATCTGGAGGTATCTCCATTCCTGATCTCAAGCCGTACTACAGGGCAACAGTAATAAAAACTGCATGGTATTGGAATAGAAACAGAAAGGAGGATCAATGGAACTGCATAGAAGACCCAGAAATAAATCCACACACCTATGAATACTCGATATTTGACAAAGAAGCCAAATCCATTCAATGGAAAAAAGACAGCATCTTCAACAAATGGTGCTGGATCAACTGGATGTCTACATGCAGAAAAATGAAAATAGATCCATATTTATCACCCTGCACAAAACTAAAGTCAAAGTGGATCAAGGACCTCAACATAAAACCAGATACCCTAAATCAATTGGAAAAAAAAGTAGGGAACAGCCTAGAACTCATTGGCACAGGAGACAACTTCCTGAACAGAACACCAACAGCAGAGGCTCTAAGAGCAACAATCAATAAATGGGACCTCATGAAACTGAAAAGTTTCTGTAAAGCAAAGGATACCGTCATCAAAACAAAACGACTGCCTACAGTTGGGAAAGAATCTTCACTAACCCTTTATCTGACAGAGGACTAATATCCAGTATATACAAAGAACTAATGAAGCTGAAAAGCAGCAAACCAAGTAATCCAATTAAAAAATGGGGAACAGAGCTAAACAGAGAATTCTCAACAGAGGAATATCGAATGGCAGAAAAACACTTAAAGAAATGCTCATCCTCATTAGCCATCAGGGAAATGCAAATCAAAATGACCCTGAGATATCACCTTACACCCATCAGAATGGCCAAGATGAAAAACTCAAGCGATAACACATGCTGGAGAGGTTGTGGAGAAAGGGGAACCCTCCTCCACTGCTGGTGGGAATGTAAACTGGTAAAACCACTCTGGAAAGCTATCTGGCGTTTTCTAAGACAATTAGGAATAGTGCTTCCTCAAGACCCAGCTATACCACTGCTAGGTATATACCCAAAGTTCGTTCAAGTACACAAAAGGGATACTTGCTCAACCATGTTTATAGCAGCTTTATTTGTAATAGCCAGAACCTGGAAACAACCCAGATGTCCATCAACAGATGAATGGGTACAGAAATTGTGGTATTTTTACACAATGGAATACTACTCAGCAATCAAAAAGGAGGAAATCATGAAATATGCAGGCAAATGGTGGGATCTAGAAAAGATCATTCTGAGTGAAATATCCCAGAAGGAGAAAGACAAACACGGTATATACTCACTTATATAGACCTATAAGATATGATAAACATAATGAAATCTATACACCTAAAAAAGATAATCAATTGAGCGGACATGGGGTAAGATGATCAATCCTTGTTTAAAAAGACAGATGGGATGTGCATTGAACGTATGACAGGAGTCTACTGAGCGCATCTGAAAGACTCTAACTAGCAGTGTTTTCAAAGCAAAGACTCATGACCAAACCTTTGGCAGAGTACAGGGAATCATAAGTAGAAGGGGAGTTAGTCTGTTGGGGAAAGGATAGGAGCTCCACAAGGACCAAATATATCTGGGCACAGGGTCTTTTCTGAGACTGACATTCAACCAAGGACCATGTATGGATATAACCTAGAACCTCTGCTCAGATGTAGCCTGTGGTAGCTCAGTAACCAATTGGTTTCCCAAAGTGAGGGGAACAAGGACTATTTCTAACAGGAACTCAATGACTGGCTCTTTGGTCTCCCCACTCCCGAAGGGAGGAGCAGTCCTGTTAGGCCACAGAGGAGGGCTTTGCAGCCAGTCCTGAAGATACCTGATAAAACAGGATCAGATGAATGGGGAGGAGGTCCCCCCTATCAGTGGACTTGGAAAGGGGCAAGGTGGAGATGAGGGAGGGAGGGAGGGACTGGGAGGGAATGAGGGATCGGGACACGGCTGGGATACAGAGTTAATAAAATGTAACTGATAAAAAAAATAAATAAATAAAATAATTAAAAAAAAAAGAAAAAGAAAATGAATATATTTTTAGGAATGTGTAACAAATACCAGGCTTCTCCAAAGGAGACTGCTCCTCCATGGTACACAGGCTAGAATGATAAGATGCCATGAAAAAATATGCGCTGTGTACAGGAATTTCAGTATAAGTATGCAAGCAAATACACCAGCCCCAACCTGCTCAGAGAACCCCCCGTGATAATAAGAAATATCAAAATACTAAATAGCCACACACAGAGACAGACATTATGATCTGAAATGACAAAGTGGTAGTATGAGTCCTAAGATTCTGATTAACTGCCCCTTTGGCATGTATGTTGTGAACTGGAGGTCTCCAATAAAAATCTCCAAAAAATATTTTGTGATCAAAATCTTTGTAGAAGAGAAAATATATAATGATGAAAACATATCAGTTGAGTCAAGCATAGTGGGTGGTACACATCTATAATGGACCCTGAAGGCTGAGGCAGGAGGATGCTGAGTTTGACCTTCCTAAGCACATAGTGAGTTCAAGTCTGGGCCATGTGTGCTACAGACTGAGACTAACCTTATCTCAAGAAATAAAACTGTGCTGAAGAGAGGGACAGGTAGTTAAAAGATCCTGCTGGTCTTACAGAACGAGAGTTTAATTCCCAAAAGTCATATCAGATAGCTCGCAACCACTTACAACTCCAGCTCCAACTCCTGACGCCTCTGGCTTCCACTGAAACCTGCACTAATATGTATAAACCCACACGCACACCTGCACGCATGCACACACAATTTTAAAATTAATAAAAAATTAATCTTAAAAATACAATTGTTAATCCAAAATGTAACTCAAAAAAGGAAAGGCAGCAGCATGCACACAGAACTGGAACAACAGACGCAGAGCAAAAAACAAGACATCAACATTGCCCTCAAGGCTGCAGGAACAAGCAGACATGGGTGAACAAACAACTCAGACAAAAGGTTCCAAAAAGCACAGAGTTTCTTCGTGTTTAAAGAAATATGTACAATGCAAGTAAATGAACAGACCTAGAAAACGTAATATGGAGTGTGGTGACCTATACCCAAAAAGGCAAGCATCATACGTTACTCTTATCTGTGGTTACCTGATCCGAGCCTTCAGATATGCATACACAACGTGGAAAACACTGCAAAGAGAAAAATAGAGAGAGTCTGCAGAGGGCGAGAAGCCAATATAGAGGGGAATGGCAGCATACGGGTGAAACAGGTAATGGAAAAGTCTAACTGGGGGATTTAATTAAGGAATTAGAGAGTCGGAGGAGAAAGGTCAGTGAAAAAGGAGGGGGGGAGATGAGCAGTAAAGATGTCTGAAAGTCATAGGAATCATATTACCTACTTACCTAAAGTTACAAGTATATGTCTCTGTCTGTCTCTGTGTGCGTTTGTGTGTGTGTGCATGTGTAATTTAAATGAAATCAACCCACCTGTGTTGACAATGCTCCCTGCAAGACTATCTAAACTAGCTCTCAAGGCCAAGCATGAGAAGCCCGCTTTTGAATTGTTGGTCAGAGCTGCCCAAGGGTCTCCCAAAACATTTTAGGACATTGCTATCACGCTTGGATGTCTCCCAGAGTTGAAAGTAAGTCAGAGGACCTGGGCTAGAACTCACCTGACAGGTCCCTCCCTTGGAACTAGTTTTCAGAGTATCAGAAGGCTCTGTGCAAATTTCCAAAGAGAAAAGCAATCAATAGTCCTGCCTGCTATGATCCCTATGAACTACAGTGACTGGCAGAGCACAGCGAGTTTAAAGGTGCAATAGTGGCATAGATACCTTGGCAGTCACCAACAAAAGCCTGTGTAAAAGAGGGAAATTATGCCTGGTGAGGAAAACAGTCAGCTACCCTAAATCAGCATTATTCTCATCCATATTCTAAATATATATCCTCATACCCGCAGATTACTATCATTCCCAACCCTCATCAAAGAAACTTCTCTTTGCAACAGACGGAGACCAGTACAGAAAGGCATAACTGTGATGATACCACAACTCCTGTACCCCATCGACGAAAGGGTGAAAAGATTCTCAGAGCCAGAGGATGCACCTCCTAGAAATGAAACGCAAGCTGAAACGCAAGCTATACCCATGAAGTCTCATCAACACAACTACCTAAACAAGGCCTGAGAAAGGGTGACACCAACAGCCATATTAACTGAAAGGGGGGATCTCCCGGGACCTTAGCCATGGATAAAAAACTAGAGGCAACTAAGAAATGCTGAGAGTGAGAAAAAGTCTTCTCCAAAGAAGAGTTCTCCTTCCCCATTGGTTGATCATCAATGAAAATGTATACATACAAGAAGCATTATATACACTGACAAGGTTCTGTTTATATATTGAGGAGTTAGTGTGTGTGTATACATACATGTATTTTTTTTCAATAATTAAAAAGGCCATAAATTTAAGAAAAATTAAGGAGGTAGTCATAGGAGGGATTGCGGCGAGGGGGAGGAAAGAGAAAGGGGGAAACGTTATTTTAATTTCAAAAAATATGTCCAAACTTTTAAAAGTTTTCTTAAAATAGACTGAAAAAAATTTTAAAACAAAGAAGGCTCACATAGACATATAAAAATGTCATTGAAAATGGATGGTTAAATAAAATGCATAGCTAAAAACAAGGGTACATTATAATGATTTTAAAAACATGAATTTAAGCAGGAAAAAAATAAATTGTATTTTTCTGCATTGGGTAACACAAGTTACAAATATATAAAAGCAAAAATATACAAACATATAAAAGCAAAAACTACAACTTTAAAGAGTTGATAGAATAAAAAATATTCATTTTCAAAATAAAGTAATTCAGTAAAAATCTAGTAACATCAATTTATAAGTATATAAAGAACTCTAACAAAATGAAACATTTTCAAAAATAGTTATATGCTGAGATACAAAGCAAATACAGTTTAAAAAAAATAAACTTTATAGAATGTGTTCTCTAACCCAATGCAATTAAGTCAAAAATCAATACTGAAAAGACAACACAAAAACACCCTATTGTAGAAAATTAAGAAACAGACTTCCAAGTAAGTCAAAGAATGAAATAGAATAGAATTTTTCAAGTATTTTAACTGAAAAATAAAAAAGTAAATACTATTGTGACCTGGCATAAAACATATATATATGCACATATATACATACATATACACATAAGCATATACATATATGTGTGTATCCATAAATGTGTATATATATGTGTGTGTACATATAAAATTGTTATATACAAGAAGTGAAGAACTGAAAATCAATGATTATTAAGTATGTATCCTTCAGAAGATAGAATAAAAATGCCTAAACAACCTCAAATAACAGAGTGAGTGGATCAATATACGTAAAGGCCAAATTTTGAAAACTGTAAAAGAAGGCTGAAGAATCTCTTCATACAGTCTTTTACAATGAGGTCTAAGGGACAGTATTAAGAAAGAATTAGAAGGGGCATGCTTGAAGAAGGGAGAGGAAAGAAGGGATTGGGAGGGGAGGAGGGAAGTAGCTACAGAGGGATACAGTGATTAAAATGTAATTAATAAAAAAATTTAAAAAAAGAAAGTATTAGAAATAGTGCACGCAGTGTGGTCCCATTTGTATAAAAAGAGAATTTATATGGAGGGGGAGAGACAGAGAAAACTCTGCTTGCTCTTACCTCACAGGCGTGGCCCATCTGTAGAAGCTCACACATGGCCTTCCCAGTGACCAGGAGCAAGGCAGAGCTCAGAGGACAGAAATGGAAGAGGATTTTTGCTGATGTATCTTTTGTTATTTCCTAGGTCTTACTGTAATGAAAGTGAAAATTTTTAAGTAAATAAAAAGTTCAAAAGAAGAAATTTTTCTTAGAATAGTGATTTCTTTGGAAAATAGCATTAGGGAGGGAAGTATGAGCACCTTCTGGACTATAAGAAAGGCCGCCACTGTACCTGTGAAATGCTTTGAGGATCATGACAGGGTCATGAAAATGGCAGTGCCGGTGGCTAGGCAGCTGTTGCTGTTTGCAGTGGTGACGGTGGTGGTGGTGGTGGTGTGAGGATGGTGGTCAGGCTGGTGGTGGTGGTGGTGTGAGGATGGTGGTCAGGCTGGTGGTGGTGGTGGTGTGAGGATGGTGGTCATGCTGGTGGTGGTGGTAGTGTGACAATGGTGGTCATTCTGGTGGTGGTGATGGTGGTAAGGATGGGAACTGTGGTGGTAGTGAAGGGGGTAATCGTGGTAATGAGAGTATTGGTGATAGTAATCGTGGTAAAGAGAAATAAACAGTATTGACACTGATGGTTTTGGTTTGGTGATGATTTTAATAGTAAAACTATTGAAACTTCCCTAATATGCTACCAATGTTCTAATAACCTTAATTCCTAGTCAAGAAACAAGCATTAACACCAATCTGAGCCAATTAACAGTAACATACCTACATATAGCTTCAGTCAAGGTCATCACATTTTCCCATCTTCAAGAGTTTTTAATTTTTGTGCACTGTGATTTAAAATGTGAATTCTGTAAAATCAAATGTGTAGTGTTAAATTCTACAGGATTAATTCTGTAAAATTAAATCTGTAGAATTAAAATGTGAATTCTGAGTTCTATATTCTTAAAATCTTAAGAGACTAGTGTGCAATTGTCAACCTCAAGCATAATGTCACAGAGCTGCTCTGTGGACTATGTCACCTTGCACACTGGAATCTCTGTGTACTGAACAGAGACATTCTACTTCCCCTAGCTCTAGACCCTGGGAGGCAACCATCTAATTCCTGATTACATGAGTTTAGTGAAGTTGGGTGTCTTATAGAAGGAGAGTTATCCCATACATATCCTCTTGTGAATGCTCTGTTTCACTTAGCACAACATCCTAAAGCTTTTTCCATGTAGCTTCACATGACAATATTACCTGGATTGAATATGTATGTGTATGTTTGTATGTGATTAGGTATGTGTATATGATATATATGCATTTAGGTTGCTTCCATGGTGTATTGGCTACTTTTTATGCTATGAGAAAAATACCCAATAGAAACAACATAAGGAAGGAGAGGCTTGTTTTGACTCATAGTTGCAAAGGCACAGTCTGCCTTAGTCAACCCTATCACTGTAAAAAGATGGCATGACCATAGCAACTCTTAAAATGGAAAGCATTTAACTGCAGCTGGCTTTCGTTCAGAGTTTTAGTCTGTTACTGTCATGGTGGGAAGCATGGCAGCACACAGGCAGACATGATGCTGGGAGCCAGCTGAGAGTTTTACGTCTCAGCAGGCAGCAGGAAGAGAGAGAGACTGGGCCAGGTTGAGCATTTGAAACCTCAAAGCCCAGGCCCCACTCTCCCAGTGAGACATTTCCTCCAAAAGGCCACACCTCCTAATAGGGCCACTCCTGTTGACCAAGCATTCAAATCAAATGGCTATGGAGGCCATTCTCATTCAAAACTCAACACAACCCATCATGGTGGAAAGACATGGGAGTTCATGAGGAGTTCATGATTGAGGTGTCCGCAGCATAGGTTTATTCACAGGACTAGAAAAGAGAGACAGAAAGTCAGAACCAGGGGTAGAAAAAAAGCCCTCAAAGGCCTGAGCCTGGTCACTATTTCCACAAGTCAGGCTCCACCTCACAAAGGCTCCTAAGTCTTCAAGACAGTTCTAGAAGCTGGGGACTGGGTACTCACGCAATGAGCATGTAGGGGACATTTCAAAATCAAACCATAATATTTTACCTAACCCCCAAGGCTTATGGCCATCCCATAATGCCAAATTCATTTAGTCCAGAACCAGAAGTCCTCAGAGTCCCAACGGTGTTCAAAAATACAGTGTCTCCACTGAGAGCAAAAAGCAATCTTTTCTCTGTGAGTCCCTATGAAATCAGAAAGTTATAGGCTTCCAGTATACAGTGCCTAGTCTCTCAGAGGAAAGACTAGGAGGGATAGCAAGGAAGGAACGAACTTAGCAATGCACACAGTTCCAAAGCCCAGCCCCCGCCGGCTTGCCTTTTGCAGCACATGTGGCTTCTCCCTGGGTGCCTGCACAGCTCCACAGAAGGTATCACGTGCTGCTGGCATCTCCAACATCCGAGGGCACAGTCATAACTTGGACTTCATCCCAGGCACTCCCTGCAGGGAAGTCAACCCTCCTGCACTTTCTTTAGAAATGTTGTCACTCCTGCATTATGCATGCATCACCAGGACAGCATGGACAACCCTGCTTTCTGCTGTCAGTTTGAGCAGCCCCTTGGACCACAGCTGAGGCTGAATCCAGAAAACCCCTTCCTTATATGGCCCCATCCATGCCTGCCATCCAACAGCTCAGCTCTGCTTTCAGTATGTTCCTTGTTGATTCAGATGAGGGGGGTGATTTGTGAGACTGAGTAAAAATGGAAGATTAGGGAGACATGGATCAAGAAGAGAGTGATTCACCCTGGAGTCTGCTTGAAGTCTCTCAACAGCTGAAAGTTACGAATTCTAACATAATTAACAAAATTCGCTGTGAGGCTGTCTGCGTACAGAAATGTCTTGAGTAAGAGTGATAAACTAGCTGGGAATTAAGTGTGCTTAGGGCCAAAATATAGATGTCCTT
This sequence comes from Meriones unguiculatus, assembly GCF_030254825.1. Taxonomy (NCBI): domain Eukaryota; kingdom Metazoa; phylum Chordata; class Mammalia; order Rodentia; family Muridae; genus Meriones; species Meriones unguiculatus. Next base: position 111,935,806 of record NC_083359.1, on the reverse strand, counting down.
CAAGCGTGATCTGTGTTCTTTCCCAGTTATAGAACTGCAGTTTTCTGAGAATCTCAGAAATAAGAGTATACTCCTCGCTTACAATTTTAAAGAAGTCTTAACTTCCCTGTGATCAATGGTTTTAACCAATAAAAATGGGGATGGGGAGATTCCTTAGAACAAAGTAACTCCAGAAGAATTCAAACATAAGATGTCCTGGTTTGCTTTCTGTTGCTGTGATAGAACACTGATCAAAACCAACTTGGGGAGGAAGTAGAGGGGAAAGGGTTTATTATTCTGCTTTACAGCTTACTGACCGTAGTAAAGAGGAGCCAGGGCAGGAAGCTGGAGGCAGGAACTGAAGCAGAAACCGCGTGGAAATGCTACTTACTGGCTTGCTTCCCATGACTTACTCAGCCTGCTTTCTTTCACAGGCCGTGCTGCCTGCTCAGGAACGGCCCAGCACACTGGGCCCTCTCTGCTAGGTCCTTCAGTGGTCCCTCTTTCCAGGTGATTCTAGCTTCAGTCAGGCTAACAGAGGATTAAGCAGCACAAATGGCAACGCCTGAGATTCTTCAGTGTGTCTTTCTTGAGGAGCCCACATTCACACTTGGGTAGGTGCTGTTCTTTTTTTTAAAGTGCCCCTTGCTATTAATGCACATGTGTAAACCCATGTTAAAATCTCTTTATCACAAACTTAAAGTATATTTTCTACTGTATCATCCTGGAATTGTTTTCTGCAGTGATTCAAGAATCCAGTTTCACCTGAGTGGGGGTCTTTAGAACTTCTCCTGCATGAGCTCCAGCAGCAGCATGGTGCTCTGTCTCCACGACCCATGGCATTATGCCTCCATGACCCATTGCACTATGCCTCCATGATGGTGTTGTACCTCCATGATGGTGGTATATCTCCAAGACCCACGGTGCTATGTCTCCATGACCCATGGCTCTATTCCTCCATGACCCATGCACTATGCCTCTGTGATCCATGGATCACTATGATCCACGGTGCTACGTCTCCATGACCCTTGGTGCTATGCCTTCATGACTCATGGTGCTATGTCTCCATGACCCATGGCTCTATGTCTTCCTGACCCATGGTGCTATACCTCCATGAGTATTCCTGCTGCCACTGATAGAAGCTCAGAGGCTTCAAAAATGACAGATGAGAAGCAGTCCTAAGAATGACATCTGATCCATAGTCAAATTGTCCTTCACTCTTTACTACCCACTCTACAACCACAAATAGCAACAAAAGGCTTTCTGATAATCTCAAATGACCAAAAAGTTTTCAAAATCAATAGGTCCTGTCTCATTTTCTTTAAAACGGAACACTGAAGCTACATGACAAGTTATGGTATCCATGGGGGACTATAATCACATCTTGGAATCAACAACTGAAAGAAAAATAGGACGAAAACAAAGAGACAGTAAAGAAACGGGGGAGGGATATGACAAGACCCCTTTCTAGGACAAGACCTAGAAAGTTATTGTTCCAAACAAAGGTCTAGGATTCACCATGTCTAGAATTCAGGAGAAAGTATTCTAACCATCACTACCATGAAGAAAAAATGAGCTCCCCAAAAAAGCAAAGCTGAAGAGGTGTTGTCTGTACAGGACTCAGTTCTCCCAAGAGAAATGACAAATGCTACTGAAGGGTTTTTTTTTTCTTCTGTCCTTAATAACTTTAGTATTATTCTAGCTTATTTAGGGGCTTTTCTTTAAAGCCGCAAAACCTGAAAAAAAAAAAAAAGAGTGACTTCTGTCTCCTTGGATCTTTTCTGTGCCCTCTCCATTCCCTTTGCATTATAATATGAAGGCTAACAATACTGTAATTTCCCTGATTGAAACGCACCATTTCCCCTCTCCAAAAAACAGGCTATTGTATTATTGAGTAGGTCTGAGCACTTGGCGTCTGTCTCCCTGGCTGTAAGGAGACAGCCCTTTCTTCTTATGATAACGGAAACATTCATTGGGACACTCAGTGTCTCACAGGGCTCATCTAGGAGCAATCTTGCTTTGTGACACTCCAGGCCCTTTGGAAGAAAGATCATTTTTAAAATAATGACTTGCCCAGCAGTTTATTACCAGCCTAGAGTCATTTTCACACCTCAGAAGTGAAGACTTAATGAGCAGAAAAATTAAAGAGTAAAGCTCTGCTAAGGGTCTCCTTAAATGGCAGCGTTTTGTCAGCTGAGTAGAAGATACACTTCCAAAGAGAAGCTGCCTCACGCTCATCTTTTTCTCCAGATAACCTTTCAAAAATGAACTCCAGCCTCTGGCTTCTCAAGCCATCCACTTCTTTCCACCCTGGAAGGAACATCCCTTTGGAAGTAACTATGTTAATTGTTGCATTGCAATGGTACACTCTTTTGCCCATGCTGAAAATGTAGCAATCTGTCAGCAATGGCTTCTTTTATCTCTAGACCTCTTTCCCTACCTCTATAGCAACCCTCTACTCAATTTTGCAAATATCCTTATTTTAGAGGATCATTCAAGCGCCTCTTGTTCTTGTAACACGTTCTATGTCTCTCAAGTAGCTACCTTCTCCTTGGTACTTTCGGGCTTCTTGGTTTTGGTTGCCAGGATCTCCCTTCAGAGCTCCAGGCCTTATAATCTCTATGGAGAGAATTTGGATGAGATGTCCAGAGCACCACACAGAGGCCAGATGTGTTTACAGAATAAAGTGGGTATCATCCAGGGGTAACAGGGACAGTAGCCAGAAAGATCATAACAGAGAGGGGAAAAACAAACAAACAAACAAAAATGCTTGTGGCGAATGGATAGTTCCAGAGAGACTACTATGGAGGAAAATGCTTTCAAGAGGCAAGAGTGAGCAATGATCAGATAGAACACTGCAGAGGAAAATCATTGCCAAAGAGAACACTGCATAGGACACTGTCAATCAGTGAGAATGGGCAGTGGACAAAGGGACGACTGTGTGGACATATATCTTTGCCAAGTGATCGGCAACCCCCCTTACACTAATGCTGGGAAGGGGAGGGGCAATGCAATGTCTTTGTTCTTTACCGAAGAGACCCTGTAGCCTATGATTTGGGGGACAGTTCAAATTGTCATGTCTCCACCTAGAGTCAGAGAGTCGACTCTGATTCCATTCTTTGACCAGTAATCAGAGTCCTGTTGTTTGAGGGCCTGGGTTTACAGCTGCTGGTCGGGAGGGAGGGTTCCATCTGCAGTGACCTCCAAGCCGGCTGGTATCTAAATAGCCATCAACACACCTATTATTCACAATGTCGTTGTGACGGTTGTAATGCCAGGTCTGAGCGTGTGCTTGTCTTTCCCACTAGGCGTTGAGTTCTCTAAGGACAGCGGCTAGGCTCTTCCCGTGATTACATCCCTGATGACCATCACGATGTTTAGTAAAAGTGAAAGCGTAGTAATTGTTTCATGGGTAAATAAATGATTGGGTGATTATGGTAACGCTTTTGAAATGAATGACAGTGTCAGAACTTGTATTCTTTAATTCAGAATGCAGCAGTGAAAACCAGTGGGGACATGCGAGGGCTGACTGCAGTCTGAACAGAAAATATTTGCAGGGAGTATCCGCACGATGAGAGAAACTCCCTGTGTGGCTGCTCCAGTGACACCCTGGGAAGCAATGGTTCAGATCTGTTCATTTTCCCATGTGCTCTGGAGGAATCAGTCCTCTGTTTGTCCTTGTCCTCATACCTGCAGTCTCTGGATTTGTTTCTGGCTAAGAAATGTATGATCAACTTCCCCAGGCTCAGTGGTGCGTACATACAGTCCCAGCACTGGAGAGCCTGTGTTCAGAGCATTCCAGGTCAGTCTGGGCTATGTAAAGAGTTCAAGACCAGCCTGAGCTACTTAAGGTATCCTGTATTTAAAAATGGGTAGCTTAACAGTAGAGCCCTTGCCTAGCTTGTGTTAGGCCTTTGCCTCAATCCTGAGCATTTCAAAATAAGCAAATACCATATGCACGCAGAGCTTGTCCAGAGCTAATGAGTCAGCTGAGTAAGGCAGCAGCCATCAGACGCTGCTGAGCTGGTGTCTGCTCACCTAATTGCACATTCCGCTTGGAGCCTCTTTACTGACGTCTGGAACATTTTCCTCTTTCTATTGGTCACTAGTAGGCTGGTTTTGGTTTCCAAATCTTTCATCCCTTGTGATAGAAAAACCATGCCAGAAACATGGAAAGAGCAAATGGCCATTAGAGGAACAACTCCAGGACTGTGGGAGTCTCTGAATGAGACCTCTTAAAGAAGCAAGGACACTTCAAGGTATCCAGCTCCTGCGCCACTGACAAACCAAGGGGCAGCTCTTACCTAGTCTCAGTTCCCATGTTTGCTGAGCAGGGCTGACTGCCATCAGAGGTGGGAAACTCACTCCTTCCCTGTAGTAGGGATGAGGGATGAGGGATGAGGCAATTTGCTCCAGAAAAACCAACGGAATTAAGCTGGTGTTTACTGCTTCATAAAAGCGTAGTGGACAAATTACCCAGCTAGAGCATACTGGGTGGAATTGTTAGTTAAGAGTGACAACCAGGCCTGTAATTTACTGTGCACTTTGCCGATCTAAGCTGGGAGCCTCAGCTCACTAAGGAAGGCGTTAGAAGGCTTCTTTTGTACTTCTGGCTCATTTTGTGCTGGGAATCATTTAGCCATTGACTTTAACTGCTAATACAGTTCCATCAAATACCAAGTATAAATCAAAATTACTGGATCATTCAAAATCTGTCCACAGACTTGTTTATATGTATTTTTTCCACCATTACTTCAGTATAGCTACAACAGAGCCTGCTAAATTATGATATATTGTGTGTGCCTGGCTGCCATCTTAACAGAGCCTCTTGCAAATAAGATGTAATCTATGACAAATTATTTTTCTAGTTATATAAAACATAAATAATGATAATAAAAAGGGAATCAAACTGATGAAGGGTAGAGAAAAGAAAAATAGAGAAGAGATGTTTCAAATAAATAGCTTGGGTCTTGTTTCTGGCTGTCTGAAGCCACTCAGAAGATAAAGGAGGGAAATTAAAACTAATTTTACTACACAGGAGTCTAACTGCCTCCATATATAGTCTAGCCCTACTACAGAACGTAGAAGACAGCTAGCGGCCATGTCTAGAGCTTTGTTTCAGCCTTGTTCCAAGCATCTGCATCGTCGTTAGTAAGCTTCATTGTCCCCAAAGAAACAGTTGCTGTATATGACCCTCCTAGATCTCAGATATCAGGCGGGAACATGCCAGCATGATGAGTCCAGGTTCCCTGATAGCCATAGAGTATCAACAGGTCCCAGGACGTCACTGAAACAGTCAATCTGAGCAAATCTGACATTTTGTTTGAATCTTAGTCTGGTGGCTTTTAAAATTATAGTTCAAGGAGAGGGAGATAGTTCAGTCAGTAAAGTGCTTGCCATGTAATCCAGTCCCTAAATCCAGTCCCCAGAACTCATGTGAAAAGACAAATGCAGTATGTGTTTGTAACCCCAGTGCCTGGGAGGTAGAAATGGGTGGGAGAGAACCTGTTTCAAAGAGCAAGATGAATGGCTCCTGAATGACACCAAGGTTAGTCTCTGGCACACACACACATGCACACACATGCACACCACACTTTCTTATATGCCCGTACATACACGTGTATGTATACCCACACACACATAAACACACAAAAATACAGTTCAAGGATAAACACACTATGGTTAGACGTATTTTTTTATACGTATGTTTTAAAAAGTCAAGACAGAAAGAAAGTGCTAATGTTCACAGATCGTTCCTTGCCTGTCTTCACTCTTGCTTCTAATAAGCCTGCAGAGTACTAGAAACTCCATCTATAAATGTTAGTGTTTGTTTGCTGACAGATCTGTCTTGACCCCTTTCTTAAGCCATTGTGTTCCCCCCTATTTTGACATTTTTCAAATCTGTGAGAAACAGAGACAACTAGCCCAAGACATCTCATCTTACGCCATGGCACTCATTACATCTACACTAGCTCATTGCCGTGGTTTGGATGTGAAGTGTGCCCCACAGGTGCATGCATTTGAACACGTGGCCTTAGCTAGGAGCACTGTGTTAGAAGAGGGACTTTTAGGACATGGAGACTTGCTGGAGGACATAGGTCAGTAGGGGTAGACCATGAGGCTTTATAGCCTGGCACCATTTCCTGCCTGTTCTCTGCTTCCTGACTGAAGACACAGTGCAGACACAGCATAGACACACTTCATTCTTCTGCCTTCTCTACTGTGACAGGTCATGTCCCGTTGACCTGTAAGTCAAAATAACCCCTTCCGTCCCATGCTGGTCAGGTTTATTGCCAAGTGGACATGACCTACAGTCCTCTGGGAAGAGAGAACCTCACCTGAAGAGTCGCCTCCATCTGATTGTCCTGTGGTCATGTGTGTGAGAGAAATTGTGTTGGCTGATGATTGATATGGCGGGGCCCAGCCCACTAGGAGTGGTGCCATCCCTGGGATGTAAAAGAAAGAGCTGATGGGAAATGAAGAAAAGCCCAGTGTTTATGAGCACTGGCTCCTCTCCCAGTACCCACTCTGGTCCCAGAGGATCTAACATCCTCTTTCTGCTCTGTTCACACCAGAAATGCATGTGTGCATAGAAATACACACAGAGTAACAAAATATCCATACACATAAAATAAATATTAAAACATTGTTTCAACAACAGGCTGATCATGAGGGAGGTCAAGCCAGTAAGCAGCCTTCCTCCATGGTTCCTGCCTCTGAGCCTGCCCTGACTTTCCTCAATGATGGATGTTGACCTGAAGCGTAAACATGAAGAAGACCTTTCCTCCCCAAGTTGTTTTGGTCATGGTGTTTATCACAGCAACAAGAAAAGTAACAGGTACACGCACCAACACTGAAACACATGAGAGCAGGCCTTCACCTTCTCTGCTTGCGTCCCTACTATGCTGCCACACAAGTGTGAGGCTGGGCGGGCAAGGCTCTCACTGGGCCTCTGAGAGCAGCCTCAGCACAGAACAGTACCATAACGTGAGACAGGCATTTTTCAGATATGTCTTCTTCTGAAAGAGGGTGTAGAGAACTTTGAGTGCTATAAATCCAGATGGTCACTGCTGTATCTGATCCGGTGTCAATAATCAGCCATTATTACAGAGATATTGACTCTCCAGAGCCCCATATTAAATCAGAAAAGCAGCTTAGAAATCCAGAGAGAGAAAGAAGAGCCTTTGCAATTAAGAGTCTTCTGCCCATTTATAGAATCAAATTTCTAGAAACACTGCTCAGTATAAACCACATCTCGTGAATGTCTCAACATAACATAATGAACACAAGTGTTTCAATGAAGCAGAGAGCAGAGCAATTTGTACCAGCAGATGGCTCACCCTGGGATCAGAGCAATTATCTTCTTACTCCACACTCAGGGGTAGCCAAAGACTCAACAGTTGACTATTTAAAGCAGCTGAGCAGCACAGTGAATTTCTTGGAACTGGCAGCATTTGCAAGGTTTCTGAAACATGTGGGTGTGTGGACACCAAGCACTTGGAACAACCCTGAGGCATATGAGAAGTCAGCAGATCCCTGACCAGTAGGCCACCTTGGGGTACCACCATATCTTTATCACTGATGCCTAGGAACATGTCTGCCCTCCTTTACCTTATCTCCATGTCATCCTGATCTACAGACAAATAAAATACCTACAAAACAAATAATACCAAGTCAAGATGCATGGTAAGTATGGCAGAGGAATGTGAACTTTCTGACTTGTGACTAAAGAATATGAAGCCAGCATATCTAAGTCATGAATAATAATGAATATCTGTTTACTGGAGAAAAGATGTTTAATGCAGAAAGTGCCTGATGTGTAACATTGATCCAGGTAAACCTATTGGTGTGAGTCACCTGAGTTATGGGTACTGACCATCAGTTCTACTAAGTTGTGGTAGAAATGTAAAAAATTGTGGCCATCTACACTAAGGCAGAAGAAACTATAATATTAATATGGAATTAAACACACATTAGGTGGAGGTGGAGAGATGGCTCAGTAGTTAAGAGCATATGCTGCTCTTTGAGAAGAACAGATTTGGTTCCCAGCACCCATGTAGAGCAGCTCATAACCAACTGTCAAGTCCAGTTCCAAGGAATTTGACACGCTCTCCTGGCCTCCACAGTTTCTGCACTCACCTCATGCATCCCCATACACATTCTTAAAAATAATAACAAAATCTCTTTTAAAATAGTGTCAAACATATGAATGGGCTCAGTCACCTTTGTACACCTATGCAAACAAAAGCTTAAGTGAAATAAACAAGTCAACAAATAACAGCTGGTTCTAAAGGACCATACACAGAGAACAATTACAAGGCCACTGTACATATTTGAGACTTGTAGGAAGACACACATCTAGAGCAGATATGAACAGAGGTGTTTTTAGAATTATGACATGTAAAGATCAAACAAAGTTTTCAAACAAAACAAGATGGCTTACAATCAAGCACCAAAGAGCAGAGAAATAGAGGATATTAAAGGTGCCTGAGTCACATAGAACGGTCAAAAACTCTAGCCATAAACTAAATGTGCCAGCTCCCCCTGTTACACAGAGAGCAAGAGTGGAAGAGCAAAGGAGCAAGAGCAGCAGTGAGCACAGTGCTCTGTAGATGGAGCAGAGGTCATGCCATGGCTTAGGGACAGAAGACAGACAAGTTATGCTGACATTCCTTCTCTTCCTATCCCTCCTCTGCCTCCTCCTGCTACTCCTTCATTTCTATCTATCTATCTATAGATCGATCGATCCATCTATTTATTTATTTATTTTGCTAGGGGCAGAACCCATGACTGGGACATGCTAAACACTCACTTTTCTGTTGAGTCACATACACGTAACTTCTTCCACTCAATGAAAGTAGCAGGTACACAAGTCCTGAGGATGGCTAAGCACACGCACATAGTAGGCACACTCAACAGAGCTTACTGAGTACATTTTAGATGTGGGGATGACTGCACGTGCAGTAAAGGTCCTCACCAGGGCTGCCTGAGCAGTGTCAAGTGCAGCCACTGCCTTAGTTAGGGTTTCTTTTGCTGTGATGATACACCATGACCAAAGCAATTGGGGGAGAAAAGAGTTTGTTTGGCTTATATCCTGGGTCACAGTCCATTGAGAGAAGCTAAGGCAGGAACTCAAGCAGGAACAGGAGGCAGAAACTGAAGCAGAAGCCATGAGAAGCACTCATTACTAGTTTGCTCTTCATGTTCTGCTCAGTTTTCTTTCTTACACAGCCTAAGGATGGAAAGTCTCCCAGTAAGCTGGACCCTCCCGCAGCAATCATTTATCAAGACAGTGCCCTACAGACTGGCCTACAAGTCAATTTTATGGAGGCATTTTCTTAATTAAAGTTCCCTCTTCCCAGATATGTGTAGCCTGGAGTCAAGTTGACAAAAACAACCATCACAACAACACCCTAAGAGGAAGGCACTGGAGACGCACATAGGAACTTCACACTGAGATGGCATGGGGCCTGTGAAGAAGGCTCTGGTCCTCCAGTGGGAGACTGTCAAGCATATTTTCCTCTCTGTTGTCTACTCAAAAAACCATTTCAGAATCCACAAGTTGTTTGTGTGGACAAAAATGAGGGCCTTGCCTTGTTACTCCATAGAACCTATAATTTTCATAATCAAGGCATAAGGTCCCAGTGTCCACCTCACATACCCGTAAAGCACAAGAAGAGAAATGTGAAATGAAGCAGCCTGCTGCGGAGGGAGAGGTAATTCTTCTTTGAAGATGGGACGATCTAACACTAGAAGTAGCAACCATTGTGTCACTACCGGAGCATACACAGTGGCACTTTGCTGTCTCACATTTAACTTCTGCTTTATTAAAACACAAGACATGCACTGAAGAGTAGATGCGTGACAATGGGCTTGGGTGAGAAGGAAGAAGAGGGAGGAGCATTTCCCAGGCAACCCTGGTGGTTTCAATCAACTGATAAGCACCTTCTCTGTTGTAACAACAACAGTAAATAAAGAAAATGGCATCATCAGCAATGGCAACAGCTTTGCAGGAGAGGGCTTGCTGTCCACTCCACAACCTATATGCTTCATTTAATAAGTTAACTCAGGAGAGCAGAGAAGCACACACAGACTATCGACACTTCTATATTCTTGTGTCTGAGTAGTTTCAGCTATGAGGCAGACACTGCAGCCAAATGTCAGTGATTTATCTTTTAGAACAAACATTTTCATCTTTAGAGATATCAGAATTTTTCAAGTATTTTTCACATTAAAATCCTAGATATTTTTTACCATGGCAAGAAAAAATATATTCATTATGCTTTTCCTTTATTTTTCTGTAGAGCTAAAGATACATGGATCACTTTATAGCACAAAACTAGAAATCTGAAGTTTTGACCTTTCCTTTCTTTTTTAGTCTTAAGAAACTTCTGCTGTCTGAAAGCTCAAGTGGCTGGGTGCAATCCACAGCAGTGTCGTCTCTCCCCGTGCTTTCAGAAGTGCCAGGCTCTAGGTGTTCTTGCCAACAGACCCCCCTTAATGATACCGGTTCAAATATCACAACAGATGTGTAGCAGCTGGCTCATGAGTGCCAACACCTCCACCATTTCTTGCCAGTGTTGCCAACGCTTTCCCCAAACCTCACTGGTTACTGCTGAGGAGTACTGGAATCCAAGCCTTTAAATCCAGTATTTAGTTATCAATTTTCAACCACAATCTCATACAATGGGTGGTGTGTATTTAGAAACCTAACACTCAGTATTACTTTAATTTCCATAAGAGAAGTTTGTAGTTTATGGGTTTCCCCCTAATTAGCTGGAGCATTTTTATTCTTCAAAGTGTTATCCAACAGTATAATTTTCAGGGTGGAATTATAAAATTTTTGAAATAAGATTTTAAAACAGGAAATGGCAAATTCTAGCTACAATTCAATCTTCTATCTTTAATAAGTACAAAGTCCTTCCGCCTAAAACCACTGATATTTTCTTGCAATGACCTACAATCAACTGAGGGATAAAACAATAATTAAAATAAGGCTGCCATAAGTCATGCTGTGGAAAACATTATAAAGGGAAACTAAAAGTAGTTAAGTCAGAACTCTTGCCTTAAAACAGTCCTTTCTGAGTCTCCCCTATCTGAGGGCAAGCGTGGCTTTCAGGACCACGGACAGGGATCTCTCTCTCTCTCTCTCTCTCTCTCTCTCTCTCTCTCTCTCTCTCTCTCTCTCTCTGTGTGTGAGAGAGAGAGAGAGAGAGAGAGTGTGTGTGTCTCCCCCCTCTTTCTCTCTCTCTCCCTCCCACTCCCCCCCACCTACCTCCTCATAGAAGTTTCCTTAAGGCAACATAGAATACTAAATTCTACATGACAATCACATGTATTCATCTTCATTTGGGGGGCCAGACTGACATCTGGCTTGTTCCTACTGTTGGGATTTCAAAACTCACTGAAGATTGATATCAATCAGGGCATTTGAAACTGCCAAGTACACTAAAGATAAATGGATAAATGTATTTTTCCAATAAACAAATACTTTTTAAAATCATGGTGTCACCAGATTTTCTAATAATTGCATTATTGTTAATTAATTTTGTATTTTAGGAGCAGAGTGGCAAAAACTATCAACATTTTATTTCTACTTTCTTCCCTTAAAGAGACAAAAGTGCTCAGGCCAGTATCCTCTGCTCTTCTTCATAACTGTATTCATTTTCTTTACATAAACCATCTTGAATACTATAGAGCTGTTACCCAGAAAGGTCATGCTAAACAATAAAAGTAAAAATAAGTGGGTAGGATCTAAAATGTGCAAAGCAGGCCAGCAAGGAGACAACATACAGACTCTAGGATATGGAAGAACTTAGCACAGATGCACTAAGAAAATAATCAAAACAAAAACCCTAAGGACATTTACACTAACAGGAAGAAAACTGTTGGTGCAGATATGGATAAAATTAGTGTTTTGATGAAAAATTGGAAAACTTAAAGAATATGGAGGAGAGTTGAAAAGCAGTGATGTGTTACTTCCTGCTTTAAGATTTTGTCTCCTGGTATCGGCCAATAACGAGGACCCTAGTAGGCTTCTATTTGGAGAAGTGGATCACCATGGTTGATGGATGGAGGTGAGTGGCACTGTGACCTGAGGAGAAGTCAGTCATTCAGAAGTAAGTAATTCCTGTTGTCATAAAAGCCTAGAAGGACACTCATTCGCATGCCCTGGCTGCACATGTAAACCCAAGCACCTGCCGTACCTCCTGCCTAACTAGGCATTGCCAGACAGTCAATGCACATTTGCTGACTAAATGAGCGTTTTCGCCTTGAGCAAAAGACGTTAGTTTGTTTTCATTTCTTAAGCACAGTCTACAGGAAAGCACTGAAGGCACTCTGCAAGGTTCTGACTATTAGAACATTTTTTCAATGAAATTAACATTTTACCCTTAATTCTCTATAGCTGTCAGAGGAAGAACACGTGGTCCACAACTCCTTTCTGCCTGAAGATAGCTCACTTCTAGAGTGGCCCAGGCTGCTGTCAGCTGCTGTAGTAAGGAATATTAACATCAAACATTTCTTATTGAGCAACAGTCTTGCTGCTTTCACCATTATGAAGTTTCATTTATGAATTCAGGCCTATTGTTATCTCCATTTTACTGGCAAACTGAGCCATGAAGAAGATAAATTAGATCTTCCCAAATCACATAGCTTGTAACTGAAACATGGGGCTTAAAAGCAGCTCTGATTGGTGGAATGGGAGCCAGAAAGAAATCAGAAGTCAGCACCTAAACCATGAAAACGAAACCCTTGCTGGGCATTTTGGAAGCCCTGTGGTCATAGTTCAAATGCAAGTGTCTTTGGGTTTGAAATCCTCTGAACTCAGATTCTCTGGACACTTAGCACAGAGCAGGTTTACAGGAGAGCCCTTACAGGAGAGGTACACAGCTCGCTGCCTGGTGTCTTTTCTCAATGAAACAGCTTTTACTTCTTCTTTGCACAATTTCAGGTTCCATTTATTTATTCATACACAGGCATCCCACATCACCATTTTTCTGCTCTTCCCACTATGTGGAGCTGTGGCTTCCAATGGAGAGAGATCCACAGATCTAAAAGCCTTCTGAAATGAGAGCTAATGCGCAAGGTCACAGATTGGTGTCTGTGTATCTGGGTGTCTTGTACACTTCCGACTCCTGCCATCATCCCTCTTGTAAGGTGCATTTCCTCATTTCTGCTTACGTTAAGGCTTCAGTTCTGCTTCAGAGATATGTTCTGATATGCTGAGCCACTGGGCCCTTTCTCAATAAAGCACAGAAGATGGATAGTCACAATGCCTTCTTTCAGCTCTCATAAATCTTATAAATGGTTTCATCCCTATCGCCTCTCCCGGAATCCTTCACAGGGCCTTGTTTGGCTCCTGTTATAGATAAGAAGGGGGATGTTTGCCAACCTAGATATTGATGAGCCTGGAAGAGCTTCACTAAGAATTCTGCATCCCTATGACTTAATTCTTATTGCTCAACGGGCAGTGAGTGGCATTCCCTAAGTGGAAACAATGCAGCCAGAGCAATAAAGAAGTGGGTGCCATCAGGTTAGCTGGTTTCTAGGTTATACTGGGCCAGTTGGTTCTTGGGGCTCCTGAGAGTTAGCATCCTGCTGAAAGATTCTGTGAGCTTTTTATTTCGCCAGTTAGAAAACTTCTTGAACTTACTCAATCTCTTTGTGAAAAAAAATACAGACACAGTTTCACCAAAATGAACTTCCTACCAATAATCACATTTCTAAAACTAGGAGTCGCAACATGTTTCAGCGAAAGAAAGGGACTGTGGGACTCAGACCCTGAGCACGGAATAGTTTCTGTGCTCAATCCAAAATACCACTTATTTTATATTCTGTTCAGCATATGTTTTGTAAAAACCAATTTCCTTTACCACTCTCCCCCATTGGGACTCTTCATAAATGAAAAAAAGAAAAAGAATTTTCAGCTCATAAGACTGAGTAACGTTTTTTTAGATATGAAAACTTTGTCTTTTTTCTTTTTTTCTTTCTTTTTAACTAAAGGCAATTGATAGAAAAAGCAAAGCAAGTGAGAGAGTGAAAGAGAGAAAGAGAAGAAGAAAGAATGGAAGAAAGTCATTTGTAATCTACTCCAACTGGTCTTTAGTTAGACTCCCACAATTTACTAAGTGTATCATACTAGAAAGTGAACTCTGAGCCTAGTCTAACAAGACTCTCTCTGCTGACCTGAGATCTTTGCTGGTCTTCTTTCTTCATCACTGTCTCTGAGATTCCCAAATCTTCTGAGAAAATCATGTTCTTTGTATTTAATAATACTAAAGTAAACTCTGCCAGGCCATCCTCTACATAGCATACCACAACTGGGTCAGTATCCCTGATACAGAAATACTAGGGCCTCTTTGAGAATGATGGAGCCTTTCTTGGCTTGGGAGATTAGAGTTCCTGTAGGTGTTTTTTGTTTGTTTGTTTGTTTTTTACTTAATTTATTTAGGTTCTTATACCTATCACCTTTCTCCACCCAGATCTCTTCTAAGACCCCAACACTAGGTAAGCAAGGTAAGAACTAGGTAACACTAGGTAAGAAAGGTTAGAGGGGAAAGAGGGACGCAGTCCTCTTTAGACTACTTCTTACTGATAGGGCCATTGGGTTCCTTGGGGCAAGTCCAATCTTTGTCAAACCAGCAGTCTGGCAATCCAATAATCTGGCAATAACAAATGTCAGCAGAACTGACAACAGCAGGGAGCAGAAATGAGGGCAGCATTGGGGGAGCAGGGAGCAACAGTGAGGGTAGCAGTGGGGGAGCAGCAGCTGCCCAGCTCTTCTCAGAACTCTTCCATTTATACCCTCACCAGAGTCCCTGAGGCGGGGGGACTATCTGTAGCTGGCAAAGATCATGCCCCTGCTAGTGCACAAGGCAAATCATAATCACCTTCTGTGAAGCAGCCTTTTGTCCACACCTGAGATTAAGAAAAAAACATTTTCACCTAAGGTAACTGGATTTTTAAAGAAACCAAAACTCTTAAAACTTTTCCCCCTTAGTCCAAAACAAATACCCTTTCTCTAACATTAATGAACTATAAAATAAGAACAATTATGAGAACCATCCAATAAGAATTATATTTACAATGTCTAGTCGATATGTATTTGGCAACATTGGAGAAAGTACTCCACTATCTATTCTAACTTGGTATATCCAAAGGTCTGTACCTAAATCACTTTCTTATTATAACTTGTACTTATCAACCTAAAACAACTCTTCAGATCCTAAAACATTTTTTTAGATCCTAAACAACTTAAGCTTTTATGTCTTTAACCTTAATAAGGAAAACAAAGACTACAACTATCTAGTCTTCAACTAGGTAACTATTACCAGGATAGTTGTAGGATAACTACAACTAGGATAACTATTACCTGAGTCAACAGGAAGTGCAGAATGAGCAGCTTCCAAAACTGTAGAAACGACAGAGACTTCCTGCTGCATGGACAGTCACCCAAGATTCCTCTATATGGTTCAGGCCTTCAATCTTTGGCCTTCAGGCCTAGAATATCTGACAGACTTAGCCATAAATCAGCAATCTTGAAGGACTGGCCTACCTTGTCTCTGCAAAGTTGGAGAGTCGGTTTCCCAGTGTCATGCTTGTCCACAGTTTGGACAGCATAATGTCAGCAGTAGAGATAAGGGCAGTTTTTGTTCCGTGGTTAGCTTTGACACATTGGAAGCAAACTCCAAGGGGAGGTTCTCAGCGCCCATCATCTTCTTAGAGGTAGATTGGGGTTGCTGCCAAGAACAGTTGTATCTCTTGTTAGAAAAGCCTTTTATCATTAAAACATCTTAAATGCCATATCCTGTGGATCTCTGACTTATCTATAGTATATTGAAATAAACAAATGTTGCTTGCTTCTAGCTATTTTCTGCTTAACTTTGAAAACATATACAGGAGGCTAAATAAAGCTTATTTCTGTGGTTAACTGAAGTAGTACCTAACAAGACTACAAGTCACATTATAGGTCACTACTAACTTGCGTTTCTAATTATTCTAAACAGTTTATACTAGCAGCTTCCATAAGACTAGCACCTTTACAATTACCTTTTAAAATAAGTTGCATTATGTAAAATACCTTAAGCAAGAAGTTGAAACATTTATATACCTTATGCTATAACAAAATAACCTTAATTTTCTAGCAATATACAGTAATCCATGCCAATGTAAAAATATCTGAAACTTGTTTTTTTTTTTTAGAAAGAGATATAATGATCTACCTTTTATCCTATCACCCCCTTTTTACATTCCCTCTCCCCTTCCTTCCCCAGCACTAGATGGGAGAGAAAGAAGGACAGAGTTATTGGAGTTCCTGATGGCTCAAAGACCACCAAAGCAGTGACTTTTGTTAAAAATCCACAGAACCATATAGGGTAAGTTTTAAAGAGAAGCTTACTGTAAAGTCATAGGTGGGAGCTTATGAGAAAAAAAAAAATGGGGCCATGTAGTTTGAATTAGGCATGGAGATCAGTCATATTTTTGACAAAAAGCCACATGGTGGTAAGGGAAACTTCAGAGACAGAGTGTTAAAACCCAAAGTACCAAAGAGACTATTTTTAGATCATCATGAAAAAAAAAACAAAAAAAAAGACAGTCATTCTGGGTCAGAAAGGTGACCAGACCTAGAAAACTGTGGTGGCACACAGGGATTCCACCGTGTGTGTGCGCGCGTGCGCGCGCGCGTGTGTGTGTGTGTGTGTGTGTGTGTGTGTGTGTGTGTGTGTGTGTGTGGTCTGGGGAGCAAAACTACATCATCTCACTAAAGGGATAACTATTCCTCCCATCTCTAACGTGGCATAAGGAAAACTGACCTTCCTGAGGTGCAGTTCCTTGGCTGACTCCGCTGTATTAGTTTTTAAGGGTGGAAAGAACGGCAGGTGTCTACCTTGAGGCAGATTCCACTCTTTTGGCAATGGAACAGCCTTCCTGTAATGGGTCTTCAATGCTACTGTTATGAAATGTCAGATCACGGAAGTACATCTCACTTGCATTTCAACACTTGGCCCCTTAGTAACAACAGTAGAGCCTCCTAACTACAGGAGGTGCTCCTTTTGTGGGTCACAGGGTTCCAAAGAGATAGGCACCAGGTCTGAGAATAGGGGCCAATTTCAGAGGAAAATACACCCCAAGCCAAGAGAAGCTAGAAAGCAAGTTACATCCTGCCTCTGCCTCTGCCTCTGCCTCTCTTAGAGGAAAAAACCAACTAAACAAGCAAACAATAAGAATACTGTAAACCTGCTCATTCTCAGCCTGCCCTCCTGAGGGCTTCACCTTTATAATGAGCTAGACTAGAGGAGAAGATTGCATTCTGCTCCATATGAATTATCATTATAACAAGCATCCAGGCTGCCTATCAAAGATCCCAGAACTGGGGCAGTAGTGAATGGAGGGGGGAAAGAAAGGGGGGAGAAATTTCCATACAGAGATAAGTGTGGACCCTCATTAGAGAACAAGCCTTTACTTCAAAAAGACATGAACTCGGCCCGGGTCTCCTGCCTGTTAAATATGTACAGCGTGCGCCTGTTTGATGATGAGTCGCAGTTTGGCTATTTGAATGGAAATGAATTTTAATAAGCATTCAAGGCAGGAGAAGCTGCAGCCCTCATCTGCCCCTGGATTACCAGGCACCTTCCTCATCATCATCACCTCTGAGGAGAGAATACAGTTCTCATCATGAGTGCAGAATGCCTGTTCTCCTCCATCTTTGTGGATGTTCATTAACCTTGCAAGTTCCTTTGCTAGCAGCGGATCACAGCTGTCCCTGGGAAATTTCCATATTCCTTAAGAAAAGCAGTGTGTGAATTAGCACTGGGGGTCCTGCCGACAAAAAGCAGTGGGATAAGCTTTCTGGGAAAGAGACACAGAGACCATCTTGGCTAGCACTCTCATTACACCATTTAAGCATCTACAAAATTTTGCAGTCACTTTGCACTTTATAAAACTAAGTACAGTGTAGTTATTTGTTACATATTGTTTTATCATCACAGGAAGTCAAAGCAACTGCTCTTGTTATGTAAAGCTCAGTCCCTGTTTCCAGTCTGAAAGAAGGACCACAACAAATATCCTTAGATTATTTATCTCTTCTTGCCACTTAAGCAGACCTAGAAACATTCTAACAACCTGAACAGGTCAAGAACAGGTCCTCTCACAAGGAACAAACCCACTTAAACCTGTACAGGGAATGGTGAAAGGATAATTCTGAAATGCTTTCAAAGAAGCGTGACTGGGAACCAGCAGGGTGCCTCATGGAAAATGTGGGTGAGCTGCCATTCCCAGCCTCTATACTAAGCCTCATGGTTAATGCTGTTTGCCCATGCGAGCCTAAATGAGTCTAGCCTCACTAAACCTGACTCTGCAGACATTCTTGCCCCACTCCTGACGACCCTTTATCCCAATGCCATCCTCCTGGCATCTCTAATTCAAGTCCTTAGACTCCTCCACGTACTTACAGAAAAGTACATGACATTTGTCTCATGTTTGGCATAGAAAACAAACACTGCCTATGGAAAGGGGTTCTGAAATTATTACTATATAAGAATAAATATTGCTGCCAGCACAGCCTCTGTGCAACCTGTCACTAAGTCAGCTCTCAACAAAGCACTATAGAGAAAAGAAAGTAAGCATATTCTAGAAGCTTCTCCTTATCCAAACAATGCATCATTTTTCTTCTGTTCTTTTAAACATTTGTTGGTGTTTGTGTGTGCGTGCGTGTGTTTGAGCGTGTGTGTTTTCAGGCATCGGCATGTCACAGGACTTTTATGAAGGTCACAGAACAGCTCTGGGTGCCTGCACTCTCCCCTTCCATCTTTTTGGCAGCTGTGTCTCTCATTGAACACTGCTGGAAAACCCAAGCCAGCTGGCCCAGAAGCTTCTGAGAGTTCTTTTGTCTCCTCCATCTTGTCCCTGGAGGCTTAGGGTCACAGATGTTGGTTTTCCGTGGGTTCTAAGGATCCCAACTAAAATCCTCACACCTGTGCAGCAAGTGCTTTACCGCTGAGCTGTCTCCCAGCACAGAAGCAGTGCGTTTGTAAAGCCATTTCCAAGTTTGTTTCCTGCGGGTTCAGATTCCCACATGCAGCCCTCCGTGTGCTTGTGCTTTTACTGACTTCAGATAAGTATATCCTGAAGCAGGAGCAGCCAGCTCCTCAGTGAGCTCCCCAAATCTAGCTCCTGCCTAAGTTAATGTCTGCACCGCTTCACTCGGAAAGGGGTGCTCTCTTCTCCCTGAATTTAAGAAGTTTAATTATGTTGTTGCTCCCCCTTCCTTTTCTTTGGAGTGACTCTTGCTCTTGTCCCATGGGTCCTAGAAGTGAATAGGGAGGGATAAATGCCTAGAAGCTGGGGCCGCGAAAGGGTCCCAGCCACTTTCTCCCCATTACAGCCCCACCAGGCCACTCCAGCTGACAACCTAACAAGGTGATAATGGCCCCGGTTCACAGCAGGTTGTTTCAAATAGGTTGAAGAGGTTCATTTGCATTCAAATCTTCCCTCACTGGCTGGCTTTTGTTTGGCCCCTTGATTTCTCCTCCCAAGATACCCTTTGGTTGACTTAGAGTGGAACAAAATCACATTGCTTCAGAATTTGAATTGCAGGCTTGGGTTTTAAAATGTGTCCCATTATTTCATCAAGTTGTGGTGGGGGAGGAGTGAAAGGAAAGAAAGAAGAGCAAAGAGATTCTAAAATGAAAGGGAGAGATGACAGATGGGTGCAAATGTCCCTTTTAAGTGCAGAGATGCAGCTGATGCCAGGCTGTGAAATTAAATTAATGCGTCTGTGGCGGGAGTGTTCTTCAGCCTCTCCTTCCTGCTGGGAGACCTCCGCTTCCTTTGACAAGACCAAAGATAACTCACCGGACCAGAGGAAAGCCCTGCGCACACAGTAGGTGCTAGGGAGAAACCGTCAGCCCTCCACCTTTCTGTGCATTCTCATCTTGGAAGGGTGAAACCTCAGTGGAAACACAAGTCCTAAACGCAAACAGAAGGGGCAGGAAATGAGTGAGCAGAGCTCACCAGTGGCCAGAGGTCTAAGCCAGCTGTCCCCTGCTCTAGGACGGCCTACATCACAGACAAGACACAATGGCTGGGAGGCATCCGCACTCAGAGAGAACTGGGTAGACGTTTTAAAGCGGAAGTTACTGCCTTAAAATTTCAGTAGGTCCAGGAGCTGCCACTTTCCACTGGCATTGATGGGACTGCTGTTGTAGCTTGAAGGTTTGTGTCTTTTCCAGATCTTGGCCTTGAAATAATGACACTGGAGATTAGGTCACAAGGGTGGGGCCCTGGTAAATAGAGTTAGCAGGAAAGAGCTCTCAGGAAAGAGCCACCATAGGTCATACACCCTTCTTCTGCCACGTCAAGATGCTAGGAGAAATAAGCAGTGCCACCCACTGAGGAGCCTAATAACAATTAACCTGGCCGCTCTGGTCTTCAGCATCCTGAACCCTTAGAAGTGCCTGCCTGCTGTGCTTACAGCACCCAGGACGCTGCTTTGTTAGAACAGCCAAAGGAAATAAGACAGAAGTAGGGGAGGGGTGCAAAGGAGCCATGCTTAAGATATTACTTCCTGTCAGCTTGAATCTATTGAAGAAGAAAGAAAAAACATTGAAACACATCATCATCCTCAGGATTCCTTATCTAGGTAAAGGTACTGAAATCCCTTCTGTCACTTTACTGCACTTCTGTCAGTACACGCAAATCAAATGAGAAAAAAAGTCACGACCCTCGTCCACAGACCCAGTGCTATATGGGGAAACCCACCACAGCTCTGTCTGCCTGTTCCGGGCACAGCAACCTGGTGGAGGCTGGGCGATGCTTTCCCATTCCATCTGCCATCTGCTTTGATGTGCACAGACAATGTGGTCTTTCTCTGGGCAATTTTCAAGTTGTCTTTTTGGATTCCTTACACAAGAAATGTACACACAACAAGATGAAGAATGCTTAATGTGCAAAGAAGGAAAAGAAGAGAAAAGGACAGAATGCAAGCATGCTGGTCTCCTGCAAATCTCCTGGTGTCATCGTGTTGTGAATCCTCCATCAGTTTCCATTTGCTTCATGCTGCCCCAGCCAGGCCACTGCCCTTTGTGTTTTGCCTGATTTTTCTCTTGAGAGCTGCCAGCTTGTCTATATGCTATTCCCGCTTCTCAACCAACTTCTTCATTCCCTAACACACATCTGATGTGGTCTTGGAACTCTCTCCAATGTGCTAGGTCTGACAGAGCCACCCAAAGCAAGGCACACTGCCCATCTGTGCCAAGAAGATGTTCCAATTGTTTTCTGTCAATCTCTTTCTCTGCAAAGGAATTGGACAGGAAAGCTTGTCTTATCCCATTGTTGCCATTGTCCTATAAGAAGAATCCCCAGGGTATTTCTCATGGAAGAAAAATCAAGCCCAAGCTTGTTAAATAAAATTGCCATTCTCAGTGCTAGGCAACAGTAACACTGGGCTATAGGTAAGCATGCTTTCTGCTTTTTCCTATTTCAACACAGTCCATTTTCACACTAGCAACCCCAGAATGATGGTTAATTTTAGAACCCAACTTGGTGAATTCAAGGGTATCCAGAAAGCCTGGGGAGCAATATTTCTGGTGTATCCCAGGGCATTTCTGTTAGATGTTTGAGATCATCAGTGGACTCCACAGACAGAAGGAAGAGGAGTTACAACTTTCTTCTGCTGCTAAGACATCTTCCTCTTGCTGTTGGGCATGGCAACCTGGGGCCTGCCCAGCAGCACCCACTTTCCAACTTCTCAGGCTTTTGGCCTTGGGCTGAGGCTATCCGGACTCCACACAGGTTCCACAGACTTCAGACTGTAGCTTTCGAGCCTCGTGTTCACATGATCCATTTGACACATTCAGTCTCCTCTCATATGCTTGACTGTCACTCCCCAGCACCACCCCTGTTACAGGCCTCTTTCTCTAGGAAATTCTTCCAAACACACCCAGGCCTTGCCCCTGTCCTTTCAGATGCCCATTTCAGCTCTTCTCTGTCTCTGCCTTTACAACATTTTCTTGCTTTTTCCCTCTATAAAATTTCCTCTGTTCAATGTTCATTTTCCTAGTTTAGATAAATTCATTCAACAAGAGCTCACCCCCTTGTGTGTTCATTTGATACATGTGTATAGATTTGTTGTTGTTGTTGTTGTCTGGATTAGAGAATGAGATTCTGCTCTGATTGTTTTTGTTTTATGTTGCCCTTGTAGAAGAGTTGAAGCTGGTGCCTCACAAGAAAGAAGTTTGTTCAGCTCAGTTCTGAAGGGGGCTTCATGAGACAAAAGTACAAGAAAGGCAGAGGCTGCAACGAGACAGGCGTGCAAGCAAGAGAAGCTGCAAGGAGAAAGGAAACACGAGTGTGCCACCAGCTCATCATCCACTCCTGTGAGACTCCAGCTTCCCATGAGGCCACCGTTCATTCCTCTCCTCACAAGGGAACGCAGCCCAGTTACCTCCCAACTCAACACTGCCTCTTAAAGCTCCCACCAACTTCAGCACTGTTAAAGTGGGGTGAGGCTGTGGAACCTTGAGAGCACAAACCACAGCTGAACTACAATACCTGAACCTAACACCCTGTCTGCCTTGGGGAGGGCTTGGATGGAGAGTGCTTGTGCATGTTCATACAAGTGTAAACATGCAAGGATGGAACTCGGAATGAGCGAAAGATGTGGTGGGTAACTTCTGGGTAATTCCAGTAAAGAAATGAAAGAGGAGACAGTGTTGATTCAAGACTTACTATGTTAGATTATTAAGACCTTTAGAGAAAAGCTTGTGGGGGCATGTGTATTTGTATGTGTGCATATGCGGGCTGAGACCAACTCTCCCTACTTTATGTTTTTAGACCTCTCACTAAACCTGAAGCTCACTGATGTGGCTAGTCCCGCTGGTCAGGGAGTATGCTGTCTTACCTGTCTTTTGGCATGGGTGCTGGGGATTCAGACTCAACTCCTCATGCTGTAGCAAGCACTTTGCCAACAGCCCTGCCCTTAGCCCCACCTGATCTGTACTGAAGACAATGGTTCTGTAGGGCAAGGATGGAACTTGGAATGAACAAAAGAAGAGTGGGGTAATTTCTTGGTAATTCCAGTAAAGCAAAGTGTAATGGGAGTTTTGGTTTCTTTTAAAACTCAGTTATGTTATGTAAATATGATTTTGTCTTAACCCCAACTGTGGGGTTTTAGTTTGGGCTTTAGTTTCTTCGAAGCTGATAATTGTCTCATGCAGGTGTGGCCATTGCCAGTTGGTGATGGCCTGCCTCATGCAGCATGGAAAGGGGTGTGGTCTCAGGTTCTGAGGCTTTATGAGAGCCCAGGAAAGAAAAGTGTGGTGAGTGATGGTGTCCTGTGGCGAGTGGCAGTTTGGAGGGACCAGAGATGGACAGTGTGGCAGCTTGGAGACAGGTGGAGAGAAAAGTTTCAAACCAGCAGCTTGGAGGAGACAGTTTGCTGCATCTATTGCTGACAGAGATTGGCATAACTATACCCCCTCCCAAGAAAAACAAAACATCAACCTACACGGGAGGAGTAAAGGGGACTGCACCCCCCTCTCCCCACTAACCTTCTTTCTCCTATTTAAGGTTGGAGGTTGGAAGGGAGAGGCTTCAAGGAACCCCAATAAAACAGAGTTTAAAAATGAGTGCTACAGAAATGAAAGAGCATTGATTCAAGACATAATATGTTAGATTATTCTGATTCTCAGAGAAAGGCTTGCTTCATGGTTCCCTTCTAAATTATTTATCTTTCATTCAATCTTCCTCTCTTTCTAAAACCAGGTGTACTAGCTGATTTCTATAATCTCAGCACTTAGGAGACAGAGGCACGTAGACTGTCAAGTATTTAAAGCTAGCCTGGGCTACATAGTGAGTTCCAAGACATCCTGGACTATAGAGTAAAAAAAAAAAAAAGCTAGTTGATTTATTTATCTGACACGTATTAATTAGACCTTTGCCATAGGCTGTGGGCAGCACAAGTCATTGAGGAATAATACAGTCAGGGTTGACATCGTTCTTACAAGTGCAGAGCTGAGAAAATCCACTAAAAGCCACATAATGGAATAATAATGATTGCTTTC
Source organism: Meriones unguiculatus (assembly GCF_030254825.1). Taxonomy (NCBI): domain Eukaryota; kingdom Metazoa; phylum Chordata; class Mammalia; order Rodentia; family Muridae; genus Meriones; species Meriones unguiculatus. Next base: position 111,911,765 of record NC_083359.1, on the reverse strand, counting down.
GATCTAGCATTTCAGATACATACAGAGAAGCACCAGATTAAGTATCTTTAAAGAAAACTGCTGCCCACTGAATTTGGTTGCTGTTCTTCACTCTAGATCAGCCTGAACAACCATGAGGAAGAACTCCATCACGTGTGCTCAGTAAAGTCCCAGTGCCTCTGTGGCACAGCTGCCTCTTTGGGGCCTCACCTCACAGTCTTCCAGGACCCAGAGCTCAAAGAGGCAGCATTTATTTTACCAATCACTGTGTGCATGAATTGAATCACTCTAAAGAGTAGGGTGTATACCATACCCACTGTGTCCACACAGTGCTCAGTCCTGGGATCCAGAGACAAAGAGACAAGGTCACTGTGTCCACATCCACATGACTTAGATGGACAAGCTTAACAGACCCTGTGAGTGAAGTAGTGAGGTCCTAAAAGAGGATTGCCTGGCCTACGAAGAGGGCCCCTCAGTAAAGTGCTTGCTGCACAAGCATGAAGACCATGTTCAGATCCGCAGCAGACATGTGAACTCAGGCATGGCAACTTACACCTGTAATTCCAGGGCTGGAGCTGTAGACAGGGGGATCTCAGCCAGTCTGGCCAAAGCAGCAAGCGCCAGGTCCAGTGACACTGACTCAAAACATAAGGTGGACAGCAATAGAAAAAGACAACTGAAAGGGCTATCTGATCCCCCCATACATGTACAGGTGAGTACCTGCACACACAGGTGTGCCACGCACACACACACACACACACACACACACACACACACTTAATGCTGACACCTTTGGCATCCCAAGCTCTCAAGAGTACCTCTCCATGTTTTGTACCATGACCACAGTGTATCCGTCTCAGTTGTAAAGTTAGCTCACCACAGGAAAACCAATTTAACACAGTGAATTAATGGAATACAAAAAGTATACCACATTTAAAGCGAGTATACCATCATCATAATAATAATTATAAACATAATTTAACAAAATTCAATACCCTTTCACATTGAGAAAATGAAACCGCCTGGCAAACACTAGATGAGAATTTTCTCAATCTGATGAATATCATTTTTGTTTTGCTTTGCTTTGCTTTGCTTTGCTTTGCTTTGCTTTGCTTTGCTTTGCTTTGTAGATCAGGCTGGCCTCTAATTCACAGAGATCCACCTGCCTCTGCCTCCCTGAATGCTGGTTCACAGGCATGTGCCACCATGCCTGGCATGATGAGGCTCAACTAAGTAAAACTTGCAAGCACTATTATACTTAATGGCAAAAGACTAAATCCTTTACCCATGACATCAGGAGTAAGTTAAGGAAACCCACACTTTGCCATTTCTATTCAACACCATACTAGAGTTCATAGCCATAGCAATTAGACAAGAAAAAGTAATAAAAGTTATACATACAAAGGAAGAAGTAAAATGATCTTTTATAGAACATATTAAGGGATGCACATAGTATCTGCAAAGTTTCAGTAATTTTGTAACAGGGTCCCGTGAAGATTCTTCCCCACCTTCTCAGAGTCCAGAAGAAGAAGAAGACCCCAGGATGTCATGGGTCATGACTATGTCATACTATGTGCCAGCCATGGCTGGCTGAACACCATCCTTGTCGACTCCACTTTTTTCTCTTGTTAAAGCTGCCTGAAAGAGAATGTGTCTTCTCTGTCCCCTTCAGTGCTGCCTTCATATAAACCTGTTCCTTTTTTTAACCTCTTCTGATTAGTCACATTGTAAGACACAGTATAATTAATGTAATTAGTGTAAAAGCTACACACAGTGAACAATTCAAATATGAAATCCAGAAAACAATCCCATTGACAGGAGCATCAAAGGAGTAAGATACTAAGGAACATATTAAAAGATTTGTAAATTAAAAACAGAAAATCATTATTGAAAAAAATTAAGGTAGACCCAAACAAATGGAAAAACAGCCCATATTTGTGGTCTAGAGGCTTGCCATTGTCAACCGACAGCACATCCCAATCAATTACAGATTCAATGAAATTCCTACCTAATTTGTCATTTAAAAAATAACATATAGATTATTAAAAATTTTTTAAAATCCAGAATAGCTAAAACAATCTTTAAAAAAAAAACTTGGAGGTTTCATTCTTTTTAATTTTACCACCGCAAACAAATTTGCAAAATAAAGTGAAGCTACAAAAATTAAGAGAGTATGACATCATTACGGTCGGTCCATGAGTCATAGAAGAAAGACCCTAGATTCAGATGGTATGCAAAAACTAAGAGCATTTACTCTGCAGAGAATTCCAGCATGCTGGGGTCACCACCTTCACAAAATAGCAGTGACCCTGGGGGAAGCTTGAAGGCCCGTTTAAAGCCAGAAAGTGGAATTTCTACTGTAACTACATGACGATTGGGACTGGCTGGTGGCCAGGGTGGCTCTGTGACTCCGGTTGGGACTGGATGGACTACTGACAAAGGTTACATGTGCGTTAAATATGTACAGACATCCTTCTTCTATAAATACTACTGTTTACCCATAGGGCATTTTACATTATACTGGACAATGATACAGTATAGGGATGATTTGATGATATATATTTAATGCATATAATGTAGGGATGGAAAGATATGTGTGCTTATATGCTGACATTTCATTTAAGGGCATCTTGTATGGTTGGGACTTGTGGGGAGGGAACCATCCCCTTTGGCTCAGGAGGGATGATTGTAGTTACAGCACCTGAAGAGTAGAGACATTCCAAGCTCTATCAATGAACGAACAAAACATGGTAAGTCACTACAATGACTCTCAATTCACTCTGACAAGGAAATGAATACTGATTCTGTCATATCATGGATAAATGTTATGTGGCAAAGAATTTAACTTCACCTAAAGAAAGTTTCGCTGTCGGACCCTGGTAGACGTTTATATCTCTAGATGCTAATGAGGTGCTTTGTTCAGTTAGATGCTAACAGAATTTAAGGTGGGGACTTTGAGGTACAGGGTCCTAATGAGGTGCTTTGTTCAGTTAGATGCTAACAGAATTTAAGGTGGGGACTTTGGGGTACAGGGCCGCCATTGACGCCCAAAAAAGTGAAACTGACCAGATCAGTACAATCAAGTTCTCATGGCAACATGAACATCACTGCTCTTGGCACCTTTCCTGGTTAGCTGTGGGTAGCACACATATTTATGATACAATAATAATAATGAGCTATATTCATGAGCATAGTGTATCTCGGTGAGTTTTATGAATACATCTAATGAATTCTCAGATTTGATCATCTTAGTGACTCTGCACTTAGAAGCAAAGTCTGTCTCAGGGACTGTCCTCTCCAATGTCTCAGCTTGGAGAGAGCCTCTAGAGGAGGCCTGTTACACACAACATTCAATTTATGTGAAATATAGAGACTAGGCAAACAGACTCAGGAGGTGACTAGTTACTGCCAGGGCCTTTGGAGGAGGGGACAGAAAATAGCTGCCAGAGGCTACGCTTTCCTCTCAATTGCTGAACTCACTGTAGATCTGGGGACCAAAGAGGCACAACTTTATTAATACCCTACAAGGTACGCTGGCACTCAGAAGGTTCCTCCTGACCAGGCTGAGATGAAGAAAGAAGGTACTAACTGGAACTGGTAAAGGAGTTACCCCCAAAACATCATAGATCATTACACCCAACTAGGGTGACGTGCCCATCCTGTCTGTGCATAAGGTCTGCAGCCAGCAGAGTCAGAGACCAGCAGTCTCAAGAAGAAGCCTGCAGCCCTGGCTCCCTCTCACCTACATATGCAACTGTCAATTTCTCCATAAAGTATCTGGACACACACATACACACTTCTGCCTGCTTCTCATTAAAATGCCACCTCTGAGTCATTTAGAAAGGGTCGGGTCAGATGTTGACTCTCAAACCTCTGACAGCTGCTGTAATTGCCTGGGGAAATGATGAGTGGTGCTGGTGTAGGTTCATCTTGAAGTTTCTGCTCAGCCGTTAACATGGCATTGAGAACACAAGTCCAAGAGCACTAGAAAAAGGAGAGCCTCCATCTCAGCCAGCTCTGGATGGCCATCTCTTCCCTAGGATATCATATTCTAGCCCAGATTCTGGGATCTGCTCTTGTTTTGCCACAAACAAGTCTCACTGTCTCCTGAGTTACTAAGCATTTTCACATTTTCACCAATGGTAATGCCATCACTCCCAGCTCTGCCATGGAGCATCTTGACAAGACTCACCTGTGGATAACTATTGTAGAGTTAGGCAGGGTGAGGCCAGGCATCAGCAGGGGGTATCAGGCACACCTGCCAAGGCAGTCATTGAGTTTAGGATTTGTTCAAAAAGTTATCCTGCACTTAGGCAGAGGTGGATTAAAATGAGATTTCCTGGGTGATATCAGAGTTCTGAGGAAAGCTCATGACAGTCAGTGAAGCAGCTCCAGGGAGCACGAGAGGCCCAGAGTAGTGGCGCATGTCTGTCATTCCACTACCCCAGAGGACTCAATAAAACCCCAAAGGGTCATAACAAAAGGCACAGTAGAAAGGACTGCAGAAGACAGGAAAGGTCTTATGAGCATTGCAGGGAGAGAAAAGATGACTGTGATATGGTGAAGAAAGAGAGCTCATGGGACCTCAGATGGATAGGACCTCAACAAGTAAGAGAAGTGGAGCAAGAGTGGGGTGTTGAAAGACTGTTCCATGTGAATGAAGTAGCATCAGCCAAGTAGGGGGAAAAGAAAGATATTGATAGTTGAATGTCAAGGTTTGTTTCATGTGCACAGACACAGGAGACGTGCACACTGGAGCTACTAGGGATGAGTTGGGAGAGGTGAATGTGAAAGCTGAGGCGGACCTGAAGGAAGGCAGAAGCTAACTGCTCTAAATAAGAACTGTCAAGAGAGCATTTTGATACTGGCAATGTCATTACAGTCTTGATCAGATTCCAGCATTCAAGAGGGAAATAACAGCATGCCCTGGGAGGTGACAAATCCGAATCAGTACAGCACTGAGCTCAGCTGAGTAGATGCAAAATTAATTATCTCTTCTCTCTATCCCACCCAGAAATTGCATTGTTCTGAAGCTGAGGGTCAGTTACCTGCGGAACGTCTTGGAGTCCTGGCAGGACTTTGTTGGTAGTGGATCTGGGAGTTTCTTTGTCCTCCTCAGAATCCAGCAAAAAAGGCACTGTGAGTTGGGTCTAGAAACTGGCCCAGTCAGAGGCCAGAGGCTCTGCACCACTGCCTATTTATCTGAGCGTGAGAAACTCACAGCTCCACAGCTTAATCCCAGCTGGCCTGGCCCTGCATACCAGAGGCTGCCTGGCAGAGCTGCCCCAACCCCGTCTCCCTTAATCTCTCTCTCCAGAGGCTCATTTGGGCTGACCAGCCGTGTACTTGGCATTCAGGCAGCGTGCTCCTCCATTCTGCCTCCACTTTGCGGAGCCTGAAGGGTGATTTGGAGGTGTGCAGTCCTTTATATCTTTCCTCCCCCTTTGGCTGCCAGGGCTGGGAGTCTTTTCTTGCTCATAAGAACTTTCCAGCGGCTTCATCAGAGCCATTGTTGAAAGAAGAGGAGTCTTCGTGTGCACAATGGATGCCTGACGACTTCCCCGATCTGTGGACGAATCAGTGCGTAGAGAAGTCTCATTAGAGCTCAAACACACTCAGCCCCATGGAAGAGCCAAGTCAGAAAAGAACAATCCAGGCTTGCCGGTTGCTTTTGAAAAACCGTGGCTGTGAAAATGCCCTCATTCTTCACTAATGGGATTAGAGGGAGCTTCCCACCCTCCTGTCTCCTAGCAAAGGCCTTTACAGACATGTAGGTCACCGTGCTCCTTAGTCCTCTCATCTAACTGTGGCTGTTTCACCTCCTCAGCAATCAGGACGCACCCAGCTCCAACCCCAGCTCCTTAGCATCTTCAATGAAAGAACACTCCTGCTCCCCACCCCCCACTGTCCTTACCTTCCTCTCTGTTTGCACACCCACTGGCCTACACCAGGGAATCATGCTGGGACTCAGTCAGGGTTGATGCCCCACCAGCACCTGGACACTGTGCCTCTGTTGGTCAGGAGAAGCCGTCAGCTCTGTGGACCACTCCTGAGCAGGGATGCTGGGAAGCACCAGAGAAACATGGCTGCCTGGAAGTGAGCGTGGCCTCCAGAGATGGCTGGATGCCCAAGTGGTGGGAACCCGTTATGTTTTCAGCGTGGTATGTACCCAGTAGGCTCATGTGTTTGAATAACTGGTCCCTAGCTGACGATGCTGTTTCAGAAAGGTGTGAAACATTTAGGAAGTAGAGCCTAGCTGGTGGAAAGAAGTACCTGGGGACAGGGCTTGAGGTCCTACAGCCTGGGCACCTCACTTCCCGTCAGCTGTTTCCTGACTGCAGATCCAGTGTGGCCAGGACCAGCAAGCTCATGCTCCTACAGCTGTGCCTTCCCCACTGTGGTGAGCCCCACATTTTAGGAACCCCAGTGTCAGACACATCTGGCCAGAAGCAGTCATGCCTCCACCATACCAAGTGACAGTTAGCTGTGCCCACAAGTGTTCATAGTGATGTGAACTGTTCCATGTTTACTTTATTACAATAAAAGTCAGTCATCTCCATCTGGGGAGATAAGACACCAGTAAACCGCATCTACAAATAGTGTGAGTTGGAAAGAAGGAAACTGTCCTGAGTCCTGTCAGACTCATATTCTACCCCACCCCCATGCTCTCTCTCTCAGAGTCTCATGTTGCTCCTCCAGCCCTCGGGGGTTCAGGCTGAGAGGTCAGAGGTGGTGCAGAGTCACCACACGGACACCGGGGGTCTGGTGAGAATAAACCGAGGGCGAGCAGCTGCAGACTCATTATTCTGGAAGAGACAGCAGCTTATGCAGCTTTGGGCGACCAATCAGGTTCCTCCACACCATCTCTGAGCTGGCCAATGGATGTTCGTCTCTAGGCAGACTCTCCAAAGCCATGTACTTTCCTCCAGACTGCTTCTTAGTCAAGTCCTCAGAAGCCGTGCCAGGCCGTGAGCCCTAATGGCCCTTTGCCAGGAATGCCCACAGTCTCACAAGCTCTTCTGGAACTCACGGCAACCCACTGCCTCAGCCTCATTCACATTGGCATTACAGATGTGAGCCACTATGACTGGTTTCCAAGGACTGTAAACTGATATCCAGGTTGCATGCAGACCTTTACATATGTTGAGAATGAAATAGTAACAGCCAGGAATGAAGCTGTCTCCACGGTTTATCAAGGTCCTCCAGCAGATAAAAACAGACTGTGAAATGTCAGCCATCTTGACTAATGACAACTCCTCACTGTGCCACAAGCTTGAGGTTGAGTGGAACTCCTGGCCTGTGATAGATTTTTGAGGCTTTGTTTTATTGCTACTATATTTAAAATAATATTGTTTTATATATAAAATAATATTTCTTGTTTTTTTAATGCCATTGATCACAGGGAGACCAGTCTCAGGAACAGTAAGTCCTATGGGTTCTTTACGGTGTCTTTGGCACCCCTGATTCTGCCATTGGCATACAAAGGGTCGGAATCCCTAAACAGTTCCAGTTGTGTGCCCTAGTGATAGAGAGAGCTGGTGCACTTCTTAAAGGCAGAGGAAACAGGCCTAGCACTCAAGGTGATTTCCTTAACTGCACATCTTGATAGAGACATGAGTCTATCACAGAGTAGAATTCTTTGTACCTCTGTACATCAATGTTTATACCCCGAGGTCCTGGACTCTTAACAAGAGGGTAATATCTCTTATTTATTATCCAGCAAAGCACACATTGAATAGAAATTTCAGAAACCAACTCATGTCCCTGCATCCTGTTACAAAAGGCAAAAGAGTCACCAACAACCCTATACTAGGAACTGCTTGGGGCTCAAGACTGTTCTCTTCTTCCTGAACTAATGGAAGCCTGTGCCTTCCAATAGCTTTGCCATTAGTCAGGCATGAGCTGTGACTGGGTTCTGACCTGCTGATGGGTGAAGGGACTCTGGGTACTGTCTTTTAGGCCCACAGGATTCCCTCACCTCATCTACATTTCTTTTTGCTGTTGGTTTTGGTTTGTTCCCAATGCTTACTGAATGGAGACTTCAAGGACTATGGAACTTTGATATAGGAAAATGTGTTCATTGGACCGTGGCACAAGTAAGAAACCAGATTTTATTGTATTAACGCCCTGCAACTGTGGATTCATTTATTACTCACCCTTGCTAGTACAATGACCTTTGTTGTGATTTCAACACAGCATATAAATGAAAGAGCCAGTGATGCATATGACAAAACAAGAAAATAAGAAGAAAGTATCATCACTTTATACATAAAATCTATCCCTTACTTAATGATACAAGGAGCTTCCATCATTGTAAGCCAATCATACAAGCAATGATTCTAAAGCCAATCCAATGTCTATAATGATAGCCACCGAAAAACTAGTTTCATGTTTCATCTTGACACGACCTGGAGGAGTTGCCTAGGTGACAGTGGCCTGTCTGTGGGACACGATCTTGACTCTAAAGTGATTTATGAAGACATAGCTTACTATGAGCAGCACCACTCCCTAGGCATGGGGTCCTGAATCTAAAACAGGAGCACACTAAGTGAGAACAAGCAGGCAGCAAGGGTGCATTAAGTTGTCTCTGCTCTTAGCAGTGGATGTGATGAGACCAGCTGTCTGAGCCCCCACCCTGAATTCCCTTCGGTAATGGACTATGAGCTAAAACTGTAAGCCAAGTAACCCCTTTCTCTTATAAGTTGTTTATTGGTCAAGTTTTACCACAGTATCATGAATGAAACAAGAGCATAATACACCTTTGTAAATCACCTTTATTATTTATTCATTTATTTTGACAAGGCCTCACATGTCTCAAGCTGGTCTTGAACTCATATGAGCTAAGGGTGACCTTAAACGTCTGCTCATTCTGTTTCTACCTCTGAGGTGCAAGGATTACAGATGTGTGCCACTCTGGTTCATGCAGTGCTGGTGACAGAACCCAGGGCTTCTTGTAATAGAGGTAAGAACTCTTCCAGCGGAGCCACAGCCTCAGCCCATGAATCAAATTTATCAAGCAAAGGTGAGTAACTTCTCACAATGCTGGACTGCCAGAAGACATAGAGAAATCATCAGTCACAACCTCATTCCAGATTGCGTGGGAAGTGACTGAACTATGTCAGCCAGCAAACATGAGTCAGCTGCCAGAGCATCACAGGAAGTCCATTTTCAGGTCAGGGAGAGAATTCTGTTTTGCCTGCTGGTTGAGGACGATCTAGTGGTCTCTTAGTATGAGGCTCTGGTGGCCCATCTCCCAGGAAAGCATGGGTAGAGGATGTTTAAGACCCAAGATCTGGTGTCCTAAGGAGCTGTGGTTTCTAACACTCTCCAAATTCCTTAAAATCTTGCCAGAACCATTTGTAGGGTATTTGGAGTAATTTCATGAATTTGGTGAAAATTCCCAATTCTAAATTTTCCCTAAAGATGGAAAGAGGAAAAGGATTATGTTCACATTTGATAAGTCTCTGCCATGTTCCTTATGTGCTTTTGGCAAATATTGTTCTACCAACTGCACAGTGCCTGGGTCCTGAGGAAGTCAAGGATGAATGAAGGGCTTGGGAAAGAATGCAGATTCTTTCATGCTCAAGAGCAATCAGTATTTCAAACACAGGAAGGTCATTCTACAACTTCCCTGTGTATCTGGGAGAGAAAACAAATTAAAAATAACGCAAATGGATAAGAACCAGTGGTAATTGAAGATCAATCAGAAGTTAACCTACACTGCATCTGAAATTATAGTGTTAATTGACAGAAGGCCAGGATGTAATTTAAAAGCAGATGGCTCACTGCGGATTTTCACAACTCAGATGATGCAAGAGTCAATATCCTGCCATATTTGTTTACCCCTTCAATAGCCAGCAATGACTGTGTTCAAAGACAAGCATGCAGAAGAAAGCTCCTTCCCTGGATTTCCTGCTTGAGTTCCATGGGGCCACTGCTTGAGGAGGGAAGGATCTGGGCAGTGGTGGGTGCACGCATATTAAAATATAAATTGCCAGGAAGCTTTGTGTTTAATTGCTCTTGCACAGGAAATCTCTGTTCCCCAGCAAGGAGAAATTTGCAGGTTGGTTGCATTCATCACTAGGAACCCTGGATTTTCTGCTGCTGTTGTGTTTGGTGGCTTGTTTTAATTAGGGCCTGGGAAATTGATCAGATTTAAGCCTACCACGCACGGATTCAGGATTAGGGTCTTATCCTTTTCACTACCACTTAAAAAATTAATTTCTACAATTCTTCAGCTGCATCAGCGTTTTGGAACCAAGTACAGTGAGTCTAAAACAGCTGGGTGAGCTGATCAGTGAAAACAGAGATAGCTACCAACAAAGTCAACAGAAACACTGCTTCAGTCTAAACACTGACCCCACGAAATAAGAGCCTGAAGCTCACCTCTACAGCCAGGGGCAATAGGGTGTAGAGAGTTTGTGCTGAAGGCTTCTATCTAAGATAAACTTAATGTTTTGAAAGTGTCGCTCTCTTAACAACCTAAAGAGCCTATGGCACAATTTCCATGTGTCCTAACAGCGAATGAACTGAGCATTCTGGCATTGCTCACTAGATATTCTGCTCTCTACCCCAAGACATCAACAAAACAAGGCTGGTTGTTTCCAATGCAGAAATTGGCCTCCTTCCTTGGTTAATTGAACCTCCTATTTTGGAAGCAAATCCTTCAGTTTCCTCAGAAAGCATCAAGTGGAACACTGACCCACATTCAGAAGACATGTGTAACTAGAATAAAAAACACAAGAATAAACAACACAAAGGAGCTAGGAGGAAAGGTTTTCAAAGCAAAGCTTCTTCAGATACTGTGGCTCGGGTGTGAAACACGCCTACAGGCTCATGCATTTGAGCGCTTGGTCTCCAGTTAGCCTGCTAGTTTTGGAATGTTGTAGAACCTTTAGAAGGTTGAGCCTTGCAGAAGGAAATAGAACCAAACATTATGGGTAGGCTTTAAGGGTTCTTTTAATAAAGTACTATTTTTAATTTATGTGCATTTGGTATTTTGCCTGCATGTACGTCTGTGTGAGGGTGTCAGATCTCGAAGTAACAGAGAGGTGTAAGCTCCACACAGGTGCTAAGAATTGTGCTCAGGTCCTCTGGAAGAGCAATGAGTGCTAGCACCACTGAGCCATCTCTCCAACCCCAGGCCTTGAGGCTTTATAGCCAAGTCCTACTTAACAGTTCCTACTCTGATTTCTGACTGCCACGGTAACATGACCAGCTGCCCTCCTGCATCATGCCCCTACCCTGAAGCCACATCTTAATTTTCACTCTCAAATCATCTTGGATTCTTGCAGCAGCAGAATGTCAGGAGACATGACCATCCCAGAAAGGGAAAGTTACCCCCGAGGCAGAGGCTGTACCCTAGGATAGAAGGAATCATCTCTCGAGAACTGCCTTGTTTCCTCAAGCAATAAGGGCTTCTTAGAAGGATCCTGTAAGACTCTGAGAACTGATAGGCCAGACCACATCACTGCTTAATTATATAGACCTCTTGTCCTCTATCCTTTTCTTCCTCTATCTAAGCCTCATGTCAAGTTCCAAGGACAGACCCTTCCCCTATCTGTTCTTATTCCCAAGGTGTCATATAAATGTGATCTCTCGTCTCTTTAATTAGTAATTGGGACCAGTGCTGAATCAAGCTTGTTAGGGCTCCCAGAGCCCACACTTTCACCCTTAAAACTCTGTTCATGTAAGAAATTCATCCAGTTCAGTTCCTACAGTAACTGTGTCAGGCTTTAGCCTGCAGGATGGCAAAAGAAATGTTGAATTAATTTTAAAAATTCCACAGTCAAATAGCTTAGGAAAACCGAGATTAAACACATATAGGCATTTTGGCCCCTGTCAGACCACACTGGTATTTTCTACCTGTAACACATTGCCATCCTATTAATTTACATGATATCTACCACCTTCTCTAGCTCAGAATCAACTCCATGAGAACCAGGACTTTGTTTACTATTGTGGAGTCAAGACAGTGAGACCCTTGAGCACTCACAGGTGTGAGGTAGGCTAGAAACGGCATTAACACCAAAAGTGCCTCTTGTCTCCATGGGAATAAAAGATAGTTTATTCTAACATAAATATAACTGACCCCAATCTGAGAATATGACACATTCTATTGTATAAAAGGTTACATGAACTTTTCATAGTCACAGAACAAAAGAAAGCCATAAGTCAAGGCATTTACAGGTAGGAATATCAGGTAGTCGGGTTACAATATTGTGGGCTTTTATCCTAGGACATCCTTAGCGTCTACAATGGCAGAAGAAAGTATTCTTTAAGTTAACACATTTTGAAGGCTTTACCTGATAACTGCAAGGACACTAGGTCAGACAGAGAGGTGGAAATGGATGGCTAATGAGAAAACTAGCTCCCAGCTCTCCACAATCATGAAGTTCTGCCTAGCTCATCAGCCTTGGTGAACCCTTACAGGTAAGTACAGCAATCCCCCCGACCCCTGGGAGCTTCAGTGGTCAGGGAATGGGGATAAGGAGGCGAACTCCATGGTGGCTAAGGGCTAGTGAACTGCAAAGCCCCATTTCTGCGTCAAGCAGCCACTCACACAGGAGAGAAACCCCGTGCCCGATCTTGGCTAAGACTAACATGTCTGGAGCGTAAGCTGGGGTGGCTCATCAAGTCACCTGGGGTCCGGTGCTCAGAAGGGCCTTACACTTGGCCTAATGTTCTGCTTTGATGCTGACCTTGTTAGTAATTTTCAAACAAGGAACTGGAGACCTTGTCACTGAGCCACACAGACTATGTGACTTGCCCTGGTACCAGGAGCACAAACACCAGAGGCAGCACCTGACTCACAAGCCAGATCAGCCACTTTGGTGGCACCATTTCCTGATCTGTTTGAAGTGGGTGATAGTAACCATCCACATTTTGAGGGTTGCCACAAATTTTAAAAATCGTGCAAGCAGATCACTTTGAATAGAGTCATCAATGGAGGTGCTACAGACACGTCAGGCACATGCCTGTCACCCAGCGCTAGATGGGCATCCAGAGGGGCCAGCATTTCATTATCCGCTCTCAGGTTAATAAGCACCTACTACAGAGTGAACAGAAATCTTTCCAAGAAGAAAGAACAGTGTGTGTTTGACTTCAGGAACCTTGACTTCCAAAGCTCAAAAAGTGTCCGTACAGCTGATGAGAACAAGTGACAGCAACGGGCGGGGACGGACAGGCCCCAGAGGGCCCTTCTGAGACAGTACTTGCTGGAGGCGGGATGCAGAAGAGAGACCTGCTTCTTTTTTGCTTTGTTACCTTGACTAAAGGTACATGAGCATGTGACTGAGAGGGGCAACTGGACACCCCCCACCCCTCATGCCAGGCTCTGCCACAAGTCCTATCAAAGCTCTGAATAGTATCCTGTTTCCTGGAAATATGTCCCCTGGTGTATAGGGCTCTCTCTCTCTCTTTCCATTTTTTCTCTCTTATTTCCTCCTTCCTTCCCTCCCACTCTCCCTGTTGAGCTTCCACCTATAATCTACAATAAACTTCTTTTTTTATATTCAAATTAATCCTCTGTCATCGGACTGTGGTCCAGAACAGCTTTAGTGGTCACTGAGTTTCTGAGACTTTGGCTCACAAGGAAAGTCTCCATCATTCTCAAAGACCATTTTGTCTTCCCATACATCACAACAAAAGTAGCTTTCCCCAGCCCTGTCTGCCAACCCACATGTCTCCTTGGAGACAACAAATGTTACCAGTTTCTGGCAATAGAGAAGCAGGAAACTTACTATATGGTATGCAAATGAGAGGTGGGGCCAACAGCACCCCCATGATGAGCGCTGGAGGCAACCATGATCTCCTGGGAACTGTAGCAGGGTTATCTCACTTCATTCACTTGTTTCACGTGAGTTCAGAATTGTCTTTGGTATGTGATGAATTCATGGTCCTGAGATCTCTAGAGAAGAGACTAATGGGACGCAGGTGTCAGGAAAGGAGAAATGGTAAGAATGAGGTGGGGGGTTACTGGAGCAAGAGGAGGAGGGATAAATAAGAAGAAGAAGAATGCTTTTAAAAACCATAGAAAATCATATTATTTTGCTGTCCTAAAATTACACATAACACATTATATGAGTGTGCACACACATGTATATAGTGTAAATGAAGATACTCTACTTAGTGTGATAATGTTTCCCTCGAGATTCATAGATTACCTAACAGAAAAACTAGTACCAAGCGTGAGTTTTCAGTCAGAGGAATGCAAAAGAATCCCAAGACAATGCAGAGTACTGGTGCTGCCCTTGGCTGTCTTCTGAAGTCGAAGCCCCTTTGGTGAAGATGTCATGCACGTAGGACATAGGACTTGGAAGAACGGAGCTGCATCTGTCCTACGAGCTCCCTGCCTGAGGGCTGGCCTTCACAGTGCTGGAAGGGGCCACGCTCCCTGCCTGAGGACTGGCCTTCACAGTGCTGGAAGGGGCCATGCTCCCTGCCTGAGGACTGGCCTTCACAGTGCTGGAAGGGGCCACGCTCCCTGCCTGAGGGCTGGCCTTCACAGTGCTGGAAGGGGCCATGCTCCCTGCCTGAGGACTGGCCTTCACAGTGCCGGAAGGGGCCATGCTCCCTGCCTGAGGACTGGCCTTCACAGTGCTGGAAGGGGCCACGCTCCCTGCCTGAGGGCTGGCCTTCACAGTGCTGGAAGGGGCCATGCTCCCTGCCTGAGGACTGGCCTTCACAGTGCTGGAAGGGGCCACGCAAGCAGCCCAGGGAGAAAGGCAATACTCCTAACCAGCTGTGACACTGAGAACCATTAGACTAACCAGCACATCAAGGCATCTGCAGAGGTGCCAACGGTGGCCCCCATACCTCCAGGTAGTGAACAGCCGTCTAACCGGACTTCAGACTCGGCAGAAGGAAAATCACCGGTAGTATTGTGAACCTAGCCATGTTTGGGTTTTTGAAACTTTGTAGACTTTTTATCTGAATATTTTCAGTCCATGGTTAGTTGGATGGCAGAGGTGAAACCTGTGGGAACTGAGGGCCAAGTGTGTGTACTATATACAGATACACACTTCATATGCAACTGTACGCACATTTGCATAGCTATTCCATTACTTAAGATTCTACTCAGAAGAACCCAGAAGATTCCCAGTCTCCTGCGATAGTGCTGCAGCTTAAAACCACTTTGGTGTGACTACAGCTGTAGACAAGTCTTTATAACTGCATCTGCCACCTACGCTTGTGACTTTTCTATTCTTCTGCCAAGCTGCTTAGCAACACAGTAAGATGTCCCTAACATCCTCCCAGCCCAGCAGACCCCCAAATGATATTTGAGACAATGGCCATTTTGGTGTTAACTTGGGTTTATCTCATTGTTGGGTTCTTCTCCCGTGTGTGAGGGAGACATTTGCATTTCTGTCTTCTTGTATGTGAATTCCATGTTTGTATCCTCAGCACAGTTTTATGGAGTTGAGCTACTTAGATAAAGCATGACTCTATTATTAAATGCTGTAGCCATGTAGGGAACAAGGCATTTCTTCTTAGTTTATGGACTGTGTTCATCTCCCTGAAGCATCCACATGCATAACCATTTAGCCACTTTGGGCTTGTCATAGTGGTTATTCTAGAGAGTTCCTGCAACTTCACCTCACTTTCTTGAAGGAAAAAAAATAGATTCTTATCTCAGCTCTCAAAAATCAAAGCTGGGACAGAGAATGTAGAAGTCCTTTAATCATGGGAGGGTGCAGAACTGACTTACCCCATTCCTGTGCTCACTATCCAGGCTTTCTGCCTCTTTGCTGTCTCCATGCTGAAACACCTGCAAGGCCCACAGAGCTGCATTGCCATCGGTTTTCTGTTGCTGTAACACCAACGCAGCTGCACAGCTGTCTGTTTTCTGTGTTGCTGTAACACTAACACGGCTGCATGGCCATTGGTTTTCGGTTGCTGTAACACCAACGCAGCTGCACGGCCGTCTGTTTTCTGTGTTGCTGTAACACTAACACGGCTGCATGGCCATTGGTTTTCGGTTGCTGTAACACCAACGCGGCTGCACGGCCGTCGGTTTTCTGCATCGCTGTAACACTAACACGGCTGCATGGCCATTGGTTTTCGGTTGCTGTAACACCAGCGCGGCTGCACAGCCGTCGGTTTTCTGCATCGTTGTAACACTAACACGGCTGCATGGCCATTGGTTTTCGGTTGCTGTAACACCAGCGCGGCTGCACAGCCGTCGGTTTTCTGCATCGCTGTAACACTAACGCAGCTAGGCACACAGATGTTCACTAACGATGGCTTCTTCTTTCCCTCTCCCTCTCCCTCTCTCCCTTTTTAATGTAGCTTTTATAGATAACTCTTGCTAACTTCCTTTTAGCCTCTTATATTGATTTTCTGGAAAATCCACAAAGTCCCCAGATAAGAGAGAATACACAGGAAGACAAACATCAGACAGGAACAGCTAAAGGACATTTGCTTTTTGAATAGTATAGAGTGGCTTCATTTGGCAAGATAAATGTTTCCACTTTAATGGGAAGCAAAGATGCAAGCCACCCACAGGCTCCTGGTCTGCCGGATCACAGGTTCACCTCCTGAAGGGCAGAGACCCAGCAGAGAGGCAGTGTTGCTTCCAGGCACAGGGAGGTGTGCTGGGATCTTGCTTTGTGTGTGTGGCCTCGGCTCTGAGGCCCCATCCCTGCTGGTGAATTCTGGAGAGAATAAATATGTGCCTTTCAGCCATCCTGAGAAAGACGCTCACACAGGAGCATTCCCACAGCCACCAGAATTTCTCAAACAGGTTTCCAGAAGCAGCTGCAGGCCACAGGCCTATGAGGTTAGCAAGGACTGTATTACACAGCCATCTATGGCCACAGGCTGCCCCATTCTCATCTTGCCCATTATCAATTAAAAATGGAGCTTAAAGTTGCTGGGGTTTTGCTGAGCTCTAGCCCAAAGAGTAAGCTAGTTTCTTAGGCCACATGCAAGGGAGAAGTAAGGCCTGCCTTGGAACATCTTGGCTTGCTGTTCTTCAAAACATGTTTGCCTGTGTTCTGCATTCCCTCAGATGATGGACTGATTGTGAACACCGCTCTGGAGCATAGCCCTGTGCTCATGTCCCTTCCTCCCCCAGGCCTCCAGGCAATGCCAGCCAAGCTCCCATGTCCTTGATCACCGTTCCCATCTCCTGGGTACCACTGAGATGCTAGGAAGCATGGACAACCTAGCCTGTGACCTCAGAGAAAGCTTTACAATATAAACTTGGACCTTATACTAGGAAGCAGAGTGTTCTACACTTGTGTGTGTGTGTGTGTGTGTGTGTGTGTGTGTGTGTGTGTGTGTGATGACTTATTTGCTTTCCATTTTGGTGTTGTTATATTTTTCCTTTTAATGGTTTTAAGACAACTAATGAAAGGAAGCCAGGAAAGCCTTCTTCTCTCTAAAAACTGAGCAATTGAGTGCAGTGGTTTGAGAGTTCTGTATACTAAAGTATTGATCATCAATGACTGTCGAGAGACAAGTCCATGAGTACAAAGTGAGGTGAGATGGCTGGGAGCACAGAGAGAAAGATCCTGGGCCAGGAAGGACAGAACAGGAAGGACAGAGGGGAAAGGACAAATGAGGAGAAGAGAGCAGGAGAACAGATGGGTAATACAAAGAAGAAACAGAGGGGGAGAAGAGAAGGGGAAGACTGAGGAGGGGAGAGAGGGAGTGTAGAGGGGCAGGTAGAGGGGAGAACATAGTGGGTTCTATTTTGTTTAAACCACTATCATCTCACTCCTGCCTCCCAGATCCTCAATTTCCTCAAGCGTAACCTGTTACAGTAATCATTGTGACCTGATAGGGTCACATGGACCTTTGAGCTCTGCCTGGAGGTAGTAAACGCAGGTTCTTACCAGGATTTAGGATTTGCTAATACACGGCTGGAATTCTGGGTTTGTGACCTAAAGTTCCTCAAAGCTGCATCTGAGAACATCCTGTCCACTGTCAAAGCTGTGACACTGGACAGATGGAGTCATCTTAGACTGTCCTTGGTCTCCTTATCGGCCATTACCAGCCTCTGTATCTGGCCATCTTTTTGATGATTGGGTAGACACTTGAATGCATAACTTAGCGAACCTCCAGCTTCTACCAACACTGAAGACAGAGTGTTGTAGACAGCAAGGAGCTGAGAGAAGGCACTGCTCTGCTGTCATCAGCCTGCCTTCGCCAGAGCTGGTAAATGTACTGACTTTCTTGCTTCTTCTGGTTGTGACTAAACTGTTCATGAAATCTTTTTCACCATGAAGCAAGCCATTCAGAAATCAGAAATCTGTGTTCTTGGGCCATGGCCACAGTCAATGTGGTTGGCTCATAATAAACTCTTATTCCCATCAGAGTAAGAGCTATGCTTTGTCTGGACAGCTTAAAGGGATTTTAAATATTTAAACAAATCCATGTCTGCATTAGGTTTTTTTTGTTGTTGTTTTGTTTTGTTTTTTTACAAGAACCAGCAACAGATTCCTTTTTTTTTAATTGATTAGGTTATGGGATCACAGCTTCCCCTCCCCCTCTCCACCCAGTCCCTCCTTCTCACCCTACCCCATCTAATCCTCCTCCACTTTTCCACAGAAAAGGGGAGGCCTCCCACGGGTAGCAACCAGCCTTGGTATATCCAGTTTCAGTAAGTCTGGGCATTTCTTTTATTGAGGCTAGACAAGGCATCGCAGTTAGGGGAAAGGAATCCAAAGGCAGGCTATGTATTGAGAGATGGCCCCTGCTCCTGCTTTAGGAGTCTCCATAAAGACTTAGCTGCATAACTGTTAAAAACATGCAGAGGGCCTATGTCTGTCTTGGTGAGTTCCTTTTACTTACAACCTGCTTGTTGCTGATGCTGGTAGTGGCCTGCCCTCCTGAGCAAGTGGGAAGGTGTCAGGATACTCACAACTCAAAAGCCTGGGAAGAGATCCCAGCTCTGGAGTGGGGCAGTGTCTCAAGGTTATCCTGAGGGACAGGAGCCCAGCAACAACACAGCTCTGGGATGGGACAGTATCCCAAGCATATCCAAGTGTATCCTGAAACACGGGAACCCAGGAACCTCACAGGTCTGGGGAGGGAAAGTCCCAAGGCACAGGAGCCCAGGAACCACACAGCTCTGAGAGAAGGTATCCTCAACAGAAATGTTGCAGCTCCCAGGGCAAGGCTACCCCAACCCCTGATGAGCTGAGGAGTTTGAGATCCTGAGCTCTGCTCCTTCTCCACCCAAAGAAGCTCCCAGGGGAGGATTGTCCCAACCCCTGATGAGATGATGAGCTTAGGAGCCTGAGCCCTGCTCCTCCTCCAGCTGATGCAGCTCCCAAGGGAGGATTGTCCCAACCCCTGATGAGCTGAGGAGCTTTGTAGTCTCTGTGCCTCCTTTTTTTTTGTTTCTTGATTTTCTTTTTCTTTTCTTCTTCATTGCTTCTCCTGAGAGAATCACAGCAGGCAGTAAATCTCTCAAAAGAGATTTATTGAAGGGACGAATCCAAGAAAGGAGGAATTCTGAGGCTGGAAAAGTGTCGGTTCCCATAGCAGTAGGCTGAGACAGGAATACTCACCATGGACAGCTCCCGCTGAGCTGCTGTCAGGGGCTGCCATTTTGTCTCCCATCTCTACAGCCTCAGGGTGCAAAGGAGGGACTGGCTGTCCCTGAGGTGTGAAGGAGAGCCTGGCAGCCTGCCACTTTAAGTTTTAGTGACCTGCAGCTCAAGGGCTACACACAGCTTCTGTGGAGGGGTGTGTGTCTGCACAGCTGGTGGGGAGGCAGTGGGCAGCCTAGATTTGCTGCTGCAGTGGTGAAGGGGGATGGTGGCAGTGGGTCACCAAGGCTTTAGGGCATTGAGACTACTTGGATGCCTGTCCCTGCTTAGGGCAGGCCACTATGGGTTGGAGGTAGACAGCAGCCTGGAACATCCCCCAAAGCTTGGGCCAAAGCTCTGCCACTGCGAGGCTCTCTGTGCTGAGGCAGTGGGCTGCTATGACAGATCAAAGCTCTGCTGCAGTGGCACAGACCAGTCTGGATGGGCTACCCCAGCTCTCTCCACTGCTGGCTGCCACAGCGATGAAAGCCCTGCACAGGTTTGATATAACCCAACAGGGCTTTTTCTCAAGCCAGTCCATTCTTTAAGTCTCCGGACACTGGTGAGGGGTCATTCAACCCACTGCAGCCTAGCAGATGATTCCCAACAGTTAAGGTAAATACCACTGGTTAGGCACAGTGCCCCACTTCAGATCTGTCCTGATTTTGTATCTCTCCCACTTGAGATGCCAGAAACAGTTCCGTGGGTGCCTTATCCTTCTGACTAATCAGATACGAAGGGGAAGGTGCTGACAATCATTCTGCTGTTTTACCAGTTTGGCAGAGTGCTCACTGAACTCAGTGAAGTTTGTAGTTGCCATGAACTCTATCATAAAAGGCAGCATGAAGGATGGAATGAAGAGGAACCTACAGTGAATTCCAGGCAAGCCAGGAGCTCCTGCACCAGAGAGCCTAGCTATGCCACTCACCTATCAGCAGCCTGGACATGCTGACCTATGCCTGAGGTTTCCATGGAGACCTGGTTAGGTAAGCACAGCCCATTGGGTCATGGGAGGATGAAGCTGAAGATTTTGTCCCTGCCATCTTAAGCTGTCCAGATAACCCTCAGTACCAAAGCCTGGGAAGAAACTCATGCCACTTTTTATCCCTGAAAAACTTCTTACAAGTTTTTAGGAGGCCCCTTTATTCCAGGACCAGGTACAAGGACCAAATACTTCTTTCTGGGTCACAAGTAATCATTCAGACATTTTTCAGAAGCTAACATTGGGTATCAGGCAGAGAAGAAAGGAAGGGCCTTTCTTCTTCCACTGAGGTGTCCCTCTCCAAGCGCAGTCTGGGAAGGCAGGGGCAGCAAAGGGGATGTTTGTAACTCAGGTGTCCTCCTCTCTTCCACTCTCTGGTGTTTACTAATCAGAGCCAAACAGAAGACATAGGAGGAACTATCTAGCACTCTGATCACAACTGGCAAATCACCACCCAGGTAGTCTCTGTTATTCTTAGTCAGTGTGGCCCAGTGAGCCCAGGATTTGCAAGGGAGCAATGGCAGTTCAGGCTGAGATGGGGCCTGAGATTAGAGTCATAGCGGCTGGCAAGGAAGCATGAACCAATCCCTGCCCACTTGTCCTGGGACTCAAGGACAGCCATCTCTACCTCCACCTTCACACTCCTGCCACTAGATGGCGCGCAGTACGACTGCAATTTCAAAATGAGATTCTAGCAGTAGTAGTAAACAGTCCCCTCTGTCTCTGAGCGTTCCTGACAATAAAATCAGTAAATCTCCAGCTCGTTCCTGATTTCAAGCCCAGCTTGCGCGTCTGCGAGCACACGGGTGTGCCCACTGAAATGTCGGCTTTGTTGATCGTGCAAGCCTGGTGTCTGCGTGTTAGGAGGCAGACTTCCTTGCATGCATGACCTGACCTGCAGGCACCTAGCCATGCACCCAGTCTTGTCCTAACGTCCCCTTTGCATCCACTGTAAGTAAAAGTAGCACACATGAGCCCCTGAGACAGGGCAGTATTTTACGGTCCTCAACAAGCATGCCCGCAGCGCAGGCTCCTTGACGCTGTTGCAGCTGAAAGGCCAGGGCTGCGGGGCTCGCATCGCAGGCACAGCTTTGTGATTGGCACACCCTGTGGGAGTCTCGACTGCTCCTGCTAGAAAGAACTAGACTATCTGGATGTTTGTGCACAACCAGAATAGCGCAAGTCAGTCTCCAGAAAGAGAAGGGGTGCGCGACGGCCCGAGAGAGGACTCGGTGGTGATGGGTGGGCTGAAGCTGGTGAAATGAGCTGAAAATCCACTTGCCTCAGATTACTTTCATTTCCCTCCTGGTGTTAGAGCTCAGTCTGAAAAGAACTGGTTCCTTTTAATAGCAAAGTCTTTCTACCCAGCATGGATGGAGTTCAGCGCCTACCTCGCGTAGGCAGGTAATGACACACTGCAGAATTCATTGT
Source organism: Meriones unguiculatus (assembly GCF_030254825.1). Taxonomy (NCBI): domain Eukaryota; kingdom Metazoa; phylum Chordata; class Mammalia; order Rodentia; family Muridae; genus Meriones; species Meriones unguiculatus. The sequence continues at coordinate 111,889,832 of NC_083359.1, read as the reverse complement.
TTTCTGATGAGAACTCCAAAATACACACATTTGTATTTCATGAAATCAACATTAGAGCCAAAAGCGTATTGGCTGAGAGAGTAAGTGTCAGAGCACCACTGCTGGCGCTGCTCTTTAGCTATGGGAGGAAGCCCATTGTGAGGCCGTAATTAGACAGTTACGACTCTTCCATTCAGAGCCCTGCTATTTGTGTTACTTACACCTAACTGTAGGGCTGGCAAGAAAATTAATTTTGCATAATTTTTAAAGGTAATTCTAAGTTCAGGTAGAGATTTTCTAAAGCTATGAATGCTTTCCCCAGATGATTTTTAATCAAGACCGTCGTCTCTGTCCGGCTACCAAGGTGCGCCTGTTCTGTCTCCCTGGCACCATCTGCCCTAGACCTCGCAGTGCCAGCCTCACGCATGTCTGGCAGCATGACCTACTACCTTAGAATACAAGCTGCCCGGTGGCTTCCTTGCAAATTCTGCAAGGAAGCTCACAGAACAGACAGAGCAAAAGCTCAGCAGCCTCATTTCATCTGTGCCCCAAGCAGACTTTAGAAAGCAATAAAGACTGAATGTCTAAGGACTTAAGAGAAATATGCTGTTATCATCATCAATTTATGAAACTCCCACAAGGAAGCAGACATGGTACAAAACACACAAATCGTAGCAGTGGACAGGAACAAAATGCTGAGACTGGGCATTGCTTTTCTCTCACCTCTCCCTCTTTAATTCTTTTTCCTATCAATTTTGCCTTGGAGTTAAAGGTTCTTTCTGGCCATAAGCACTGGGAGGGGGCTCTGAATGCAATAGTTCATGAGATGCTGAGGTGGGAACCAGTGCCAAAGACTGTAAAGGGCATGGGCTACAGGAGAATGGTAAAGAGGGAGAGTAGGGGCTTGGGTGGGGGTGCACAGGCTGGAAAGGGCAAAGGTTAAAAGGAATAAGAAGTAGAGGGGAAAGACACACTCCAAGCTGTATTTAACCTGGGGCTGACACATTCTTTTGTCTGTCACCTTGTCACCAACCTGTCCTTTGAGAGCCTATGACCACAAGGACTCTTTCAGGCTCTACTTCCCCGCTCTGGGTAGGGCTGAAAGTCTCCATTTTTTGCACAGACCTCAGTTCTGTCCTTGCAGTGTGCCGGGAGTCAAGGACAAAAGGGTGGCTGGTGCCCATTCTGAAAGGATTGAGCACAGGCTATGGGCACAGATGACTTCTGCTCTGGATGCAGTTTTCCTCCTCCTTCTCTCCCTCCCTCGATGCCCCCCCTCTTCCTCTTTCCCCATCCCATCCTGGTGTGTGTGCATTGTTTTAAAGACTTTCTCCTCTGCTTTTCTCATCTACAATCTGGGAAATGTGGTTACTGAAAGCAATCTGACTATCCAGGAACTCAATTTCAGTGACAAAATGCCTGGTGGAAATATTTGGATGAACGTTTCATGCATTGGCCACTCTGGAGTATTCTTCTGTGACCGTGGGGCTGTACAGTATTGGAGTCAGCTTAGATCATATTTGTCAACTCGTACAGTGTAACAGGCAATGGGCAGAGTGGTGTTTTTAACATGGCTGCTTTCCTACAGCCTGCACATAAATGGCCAACACCCATCAGGCGCCAGATGGCAGAGAGAGGGCAGTCCCACGGACAGCCCCTCCACCCTGGGCTCCATTCATGGAGGCAGAGAGATAGTTTCAGCTCTGGGGAGGCAAGGACATGGTGTGATGCCATGTGGTCCCAAGAGAAAGGCAAGAGTCTTCATAGAATTCATCACAGCAGCTTCAGAGCCAGAAACTGTTTTCTGGTGTCTGACCTGCTGGAGTCTAAACTCCCTTTGGAGAACATGAAATATTCTCATGACTATAGATCCAAAGACAGCTACTAACTGTTCCCAAAATGTGTCCTCTTTAATCAAGCTCTGAAGAAAAGACAGCTGTGTAGCAGCTACTCCAGTAACTAAAAGCAAGTTTAGGTAAACAGGAGTTTGATACCTTGAATCTAAGAAGATGAGCAAAGAGAAAGCAATCTTGTACTGGCATCAGAGCCAGGGACACTGAGCTGACTGTTTCTGAACTCTCAACCCTGGGGATAGCAGCAGAATATCCCTTCCTGTCCCAGTCCCACTGAGCTAGACAGAGGGCCTGGGCTGGGCTGCTAGGCCCTTCCTTTCAGCTCTACCATGCCTCCTCCAGCTGCCCTTATTTCTCTAGGCTGCGAACAGAATCCACAGTAGAACAGCTACCCATGGCCCTGCCTGTCTTCCATTTAGGGTCTTGTGGGAATTGCCGGGCTGTGTGAGGCTGCAAGGGAATAGCCGTATTATAGCATCCTGCTCCTCCCACCCAGTTACTTTGTATCGGTTGGTGAATTAGCATCTGATCCGCACTGATTCCAGGACCACAGCTCCCGGAAATGGGACCCTAGGGATCACTGAGTGTCATGGATGAAATCTAGGGCTTAACTTAGCCCTGAGGAAACCTGTACCCCAAGGCACGCCACCCTCCAGAAAGGGTGGGCAACATGAATACACGGCATCCACCAGGACACCAGAAGCACTAAATACAGAAAAGGAAAGACAAACATGGCCAGGATTAGACAGCAGGCCTTGAACCTGCAATGGCAGGTCAAACAGTGGTGTCAGCTACAAGTGCTAAAGACCCAGGTAGAAAGAGAAGGTCCTGAGTGTCTGTAAGAGGCTAGAAGGCACAAGGGTAGAATGTTGGGACTGTGACTACGCCACCCTTGAGAGAGAGAGAGAGAGAGAGAGAGAGAGAGAGAGAGAGAGAGAGAGAGAGAGACTGCCATCTCCAACCCCCAGCCCAGTTACAAACAGCACACAGCTTTGGCTGGGTACTGCTCCGTCCACACCTAGCAGTTGGAAGCAGCTGGTGAGCTCTGTGCGCCCTCTTGCGACTGTTCCTCGAATTGCAGTCTTTGGGAGCAGCTGGCCACCACATCCAAATGGACTCTGCGTAGTTAAGCTGTCAGGTCTAATGTATTTATTTGACTCTCTGCTGTTAAAATGATTTCTCTACAGCACGGTGGTTATTTACGACTATTGTCAGCACAAGGCGATGAGAAGGCAGCAGAACAAACAACAGAAGTGAGGAGAAGGTCTCCCTGGGAGGCTGGGGGCCATCCTTAGGTCCGTGTCTGGTTTATTTACTCCGTCTGCAGTGAGTAGCTCACCCACAACAAACAGCCACAGTCCTCAGCCCACAGGCACATCTCGAACCACTGGCCCCATGAGCATGCTCCTGGCCGCTACACATGTCTACAGAGGACCCCGGAGTAGACCGCTAAGTGTCTCTCTTACTCAGGGCAGGTGAGTTTGGAAGAGGAGAGCCAGGGACACAGACACCCTGTTGTGTATCTTTCTGATGTTGTAGGCTCCTGGTTCCCAACAATGTTCTTCTGGGATGCACGATCACATCACCTGAAGATGTGTTTAAAATGTAAGTTGTCTTCCTAACACATGGGGATTTCTGGAAGGAGGGAGCCCAGCACTCAGTGCTATAGCATGCCCTCCAACAGAGTCTGGTGCTGTCCCTCTAGAGATTCAGGCTCCAGAAGACACCATGAAGGGAATGGCTTCCAGAGGAAAGTCTGCTGGTCTCCACTTCTGCCCCTTTCTTCCTCAAAAGTCTCCTGGAAACCAACTGTGTCGCACCAACCCTGAAGCTGTCTAAGGGAAATTTCCTTTCCGGCCTTCATGATCCTAGGCCAGGTGTGGGAGAGGATGACAAGATGGCAGGGAGGAGGCCCTGCGGAGTCACCACCGAGAAGCAGTGCAATGCCCGTGGAGGGAGGCGACAGTGGCCGGCACACAGGGAGGTTCTTGGCTGTGACCCGTGTGGGCCGGCTCTGTTAGTGCATCCTGTGACATCCTTTCCACACCCATCTGCCCTGCCCATGTCCCGACATCACTCGGAGCTGTGTGTAGACAGAACACAGGTGTCAGGAACCTTGCTTATACAGACCCTCTGCTGTTGATAACTTCCAGGACAAGGACCAAAGTGGCTCCTTACTCCAGTGGCAGATTTCTCTTCTGAAAATCAATTGGTCCCTAAAGTTTCCAAATAAATTACCTTACTCTCCTTAGTAGGAAGAACAGATCTGCCAAGATGACAGCTAGACAGATGCAGCAGCCAGGACTCAGAGAGGCCAAGTCATAAACCAAAGGTTACGCAGAGTGGGTGGTAGAATCGACAGGAGTCCTGTCCACTGGCATCCCGTGCTGACAGAGCTTTATGAGGTGACTCAGGCAAGAGTGAGAGGAAAGGACTGTCATTACTATTCTCAGTTTTAGAAGGGTAACCAGAAGATATCCCAGCATCCTGTCTTCTGAATATGAATTCAGAAAACTAAAATAGCAAACCATAAAGCCCTTCTGGAAAAAGAAATCAATACTACCAAAAAGAAATTAAAATAAAAGCAGCCCAACATTTTGTTATCGAGATTGAGAGAAATTGCAATGAAGACCGGAGACAGACAGGATCCGTGTCGTCTTGATGGGAGACACATCTGTGTTCATAAAGGCGCAACGCTGACAGCAGGGACTGGCAGTCTATTTATCCTGGAGACAGGCACGGCCTCATCTACTTAGCATTTATATAGTGCCTGTCTCCTCCATGGTGGCTGCTAGGAACCCCAGTCAGAGCAGGACCTGGACCTCTGAGATGGGCCCCCAGAAAGAAGGGAGTGGAGGCCACCACCCACCCTGCCAGCTTTCTTGTCTGCTCACAGAAAGGAACCAGGGGAAAGCTCTCCAGATGTTCCACTGAGAAGCCTGCAGGATCAGTTCCTCGGCTTCCAAGTGTTGGCTGGTGTGTTGAGGTAGAATTGGGGAGCAGTCGACAGAGAAGGTAGGTTTATAAGTTTCAGGTCTGAGCTGACAGACGATATGACTTTTCTGTTACTGGACAAGTTTCAAGTTCCCCACAGCCCCTTGTCTTCATCATCTGCTGCAGCACAGGCCTCTGACAGAAGTCTGTGAGGTGCCTGCCACATATTTCAGTGAGACATTTTCATTGCCTTTCAGTTCAGGATAAAGAGAAGGGAGTGTTCAGAAATGCATCAGTCACTCCAGTCACTCCTAAGACTTCCCGATTCACACTTTCGGGGTAAATCTCTTAGTCCCCTCTCTCTCCCTCTTTCTCATGTGTATACATGTGTACATTTGTGTGCTTATCTGTGTGTGCCCAGACATATGTGTGTCCTTGCATGGAGAGGTCAGAGGACAGCTACAGCTATCACTTCTTGGTTCTATTTACCTTGTTTTTGAGCCAGGGTTTCTCACTGACTTTGAACTTGGTGATTCAGCTAGATTTTATTTCCAGAAAGCTCCAGGGAGCTTCCACTCTCCTTCCCGGCACTGTGGTGGGTGGGAAGATGGTGGCAGCAGTGTGGCCCATCTTAGAGCAGGAAGATGGTGTGCTGCCTGCGCTGCTGCGGTCGGCTGACTGACCAGTGGCCAGACCTCGGAGGTCCAGCAGCGGATTCTTCGGGGAGAAGGGAGCCTGTCCCTCCCCAGAATAAATGAGGAGTCTCAGCCAATAGTGGTGAAATGGATGATGTGGGCCTCTTTATTTCCTGTGAAACAAGGGACTTAGAAACCTCACTCAGTGGGAGGGATTCTGAGGGTGAAAATGTTTGATTCGATGGGACTAGGGGCACCAGGGATACATCACTTACATACAGTAACACAGCCCCATCACAAGAGGGGGAACACAGTAATTATCCTATAGGTGGGGGGAGAACCCCAGGTGCAGGTTAAAGGTCATTGGTTGAAAGCCAAGACATCAAGGCATCTCATAGCATAGGGTGGTATTTTCAGGAATCCCCAGGTGCTTGCTGAAGGGATTTCTTATCAGGAAAGGGTTGGACTTGTATTCTCCCTGAGGAGGGACTTGTGGTCTCCCTGAGGGCTGTGTAAGCATTCCTTAGAAGATCTGGGGTTCTCCAGCTCAGTCTGAGAGGGAACCCTGCTGAGGAAGGGGCTCCATTGTCCTATACCAAGCTCAGAGGCTATCCCGAAATGTCAGACTTTGACTTTAACTGCAGGGCCTTACACTTTCTCTTCCCACTCACTGATATTCCAAGTCACTTCTATCCCAATGCACAGGTAAGTGCCTGGTCCTGGGAAAGCCTATATTATTTGATGGGGAAAATTTTTAATCTATCTCAACCTTACCTTGTAGAGGATATGCCTTTAATCCAGGAGATAGGGGCAAGCAGATCTGAGTTCAAGGCCATCCTGGTGTAGAGCAATCTTTACATAAAGAAAAGCTTAGGTCCAGGCATTGTGTTACATGCCTTTAATCCCAAATAGTAAAGGTAATATTAGTTTGTAGAAGGAAGCACCCATGTTTGAAAGTGATATTTAACTGAGTGGCAGAAAAGTGATGAATCAGAGAAAAATTTGATGTAATAGGATATTCCCAACTCTCATGAGAAAAGGGAAGCTACTTAAGGGGCAATACAGAGAGAGAGAAAGAAGGCAGTTTTACCAGGACAGTACTAGAGAGACAGACTGCAGATATCGAACTCAGGTGAAGGCAGAACAAGCCAGGCAATGAGAAGGAGCCCGGAGATTAGAGCAGATTGCTTGAGTTACTTTAAGGCGGAGCAGAGCAATTCAGGGGCCAAGAGAGAGGCCTGATTGAATAAGTCAGCTGGGAGAGGAGTTTGAGCCAGAACAGCTGAGTTGAACCAGCCAGCCCAGAGCACAGACAGAAGAAAGGGTGAACTTATTAAGCAGTAAGTCTCGGAGGCTGAAAACATTCTAGGACTAGGGTAGATTGTACGGAGGCGACAAGATTCCAGGACTAGGCCTGGGTTAGTAATCCTGAGACAACAATTGAAGCAGGCAAACGAACTTTCCTTTTACACTACCTACTATGTTAGGTGTGGGCTGCTCCACCAGGGCCTCACGCAGCTTCCCACCCCACTCCCCATCTCTGCTCACACCTCCACCTTAGGGCTGTGTACCTTTCCACAGGGCCAATGTGATTCTGACCTTAGGCAGGATTCCTCATCCTGACATCCACACATTTGTCTCGTGCCTCCTTCTTCAACCATCTTTATTTCATCCACACACTCAGTGGCTCAAGAAGCATTTTACGACACAGATACCCTTCATGCAAGAAGCCTGCACTGCTGAATTTTAACTCTCAACTTGACACAGCCTAAAATCCTCTGGGAAGAGAGTCTTACTGAGGAGTAGATCAGGTTGGCCTGGAGGCATCTCTGTGGGGACGTTCTTGATTATTAATTGATGTGGGAGGACCCACGCCATTGTGGGTGGCACCATTCCCTACTCAGTGCCCAGATCTGTCTAAGAATCAAGTAAGTCAGCTGAGCACAAGCATGCAAAGATGCTTATAACCATAACCATTTATGCTTATGACTACAATGCTCCAAGTTCCTGCCTTTCCAACTCCCCTGTAATGGACCCTCCCCAATAAGAAACCCTTTCTTTCCTCATTTGCTATTTGAGTATTTTATCACAGCAATAGAAATGAAACTAGAACGAAGCCCTTATCTATGTCGGTACTGGGTCTCTCCTGCTCATCACTCACACTCTTCCATTTCTAAATGGTTCTCTCATTCTGTCACAAGCTTCTCCAGCCATGCTGACCTTTTCTGCCATGGGGGTTTCCAGTCTTTCAACCCTCGTTCTTTAAAGTTGCTAACTGTATCTCACCACCATTATGCAGTGTAAGAAGCCTCGCTTACACCAACACGTGGCATCTAGCATAGCACCAGGCACGTAGCCAGTGCTCAAGAAGTTCTGTCTGGTTGATGACTCCCTTCTCTGAATAACACTGTGGATATTTCCTAGGGAGTTAACTCTTCCGTGCATTGGAGTCAGAGTATGTAGGAAAAGTGGATGGCAGAGGCTAAGTTAGAAAGACTTTCTCCATCTACTGAAACCTAATCTGATATCCTTTCATGCCCCAACATAGAGGCCTTGGAAGGAGGAAAAAAGGGGGAGCATGCTGGGGAGCTCAAGCTGCTATCGGAGGAGAAAGGCAGGGCTCTACTGCTGCTTAAAACTCCTATTTTCTAGCACGTGTAGTGCTGACCTGGATGAGAGGAAATGAGCATTTAGCAGACAATATCACTCTGACAAAGCAGCCCGCAGTCACGGTGAACTTTGTGCTGTGTGCCAAATGCTCCTGGATGCCCAGCCATGTGGCCAAAAGGGCTGGGTATGAGAGACTTCATCCTGGTATTCCAGGGAAAATAATGGCCCATGGTAGAGAGCCTTCGAACATTCTAGTCTAATGCAGAACCTCAACACAGTTTATATAGCTGGCATTTGGATTTCCCACACAATTTCAGAGAGAAAAGGTGGATCTGAAGAGAAGGTGATACGCACAGCCTGGGTACTCGTTTTCCTTGATACCTTCAAACGACCACAGATTCTGATAGTTTCTTATTCTGTTTTCCAGCCCTACCCCAGCAGTCAGCATCTTCCCAAGACACACACAGAGACAAGCACCTGCTACAGCATCATCCCCTGGGAAACTTTTTCTCTAACAGAGACAGTGCTACAAAGAATGTTTCCTTAGTCCTGGGGTTCAGACATCAGTGAGAAGAGGGATCTTTGGGGGTATGAATCCCTTCTAATACTCTGAAATTTAGTCCTGCCTTACCTTCTTCCCTGACTAGTAGCACAATTGCTTCTGGTCCTTTTCTTGTTATTTTCTTAATTTTAAAGATTTGTGTATGAATTTTTGCCTGCATGTGTATCTGTGTATCATGTCTGTACTGATGCCCAAAGACGTCAGAGAAGCGTTGGCTCTCCTGGAACTAGAGTTGCAGGCAATTGTGAGCCACCATGTGTGCACTGGGATTTGACCATGCTCCTTCACAAAAGCAACAAGTGCTCTTAATCACCAGGCCAATTCTCCAGCCTTGTGTCTTTTTCTTGACATCTCTTAAGGGTAGGGCTTGCCCCGCCCCCCACCAAGGGGGTAGCAGCCTTACCAGGCCACAGAGGAGAACAATGCAACCATTCCTGATGAAACCTGATAAGCTAGGGTCAGATGGAAGGGGAAGAGGACCTTCCCTATCAGTGGACTAGGAGAGGGGCATGGGAGGAGATGAGGGAGGGAGGGTGGGATTGGGAGGAAATAAGAGAGGGGACTACAGCTGGGATACAAAGTGAATAAACTGTAATTAATATAAAGAATAAAATTTAATTTTAAAAAAAGGGTCGGGTTTGGGACTCACTGGGTGTTTTTAACTCCCACACATTTCAATCCACAGACGCCTGACCCCAGCAGCTGACTAATACAGCATGCTCAACCAAAAGGGTGACCCACAGAAGGGGATTCAGGAATAGACGGGCATGGCGAGAATGACTGCAACAGCTTCCCTGACTCTGTAAGCAGTCTTAGCATTAGGCACATGTCCTAACCTACCTCAGAAGCCCCGTAGATGAATACCATTATCCCCAACTCATAAAGAAGAAATTGAGGCTCAGAGGGTTAAGTGTCTTGCTCAGGGTCGCTTCATTGAGTGGCGGCACTGCAACTGTTACCCTCCTGTTTCCTAGAACTCTGTTGTGGACTATGACCGTGAGACAGTGACATGCCACACAGAAGGGCTTTACTCTACACAGAATGCACTCACTACTGTACCCAGACGGTGCCATTCCTCCCAGAGTGTGCCACTGTACCCACAGGGTGTCATTCCATCCAAATGGCACCACGATCTACAGAGAGTACCATCCCTCCGTACCATCCCTCCCAATACTCATGAGAGCAAAACTAAGATGCATGAAGCCGCCCAGCCCTGTAACCTCCGACTTCATTTCCTTCCCATGTCCTTCTCCAAGAAAGAGGTTGGAGTCTCTTCCTACAAGAGAACAGTGGCTCCCTTTGCTTTTTTTTTTTTTTAAGCTGATGTATATTTTTGGAAACATTCTGGAGCATAAGTACATAAAAGTCTGGGTCAGACAGAGCCTGGGGCGGTGGGTACAGAGGAGGCTCTCTGCATCCAAAGAGAGCTGAGGAGCAGCTTCAAAAGGAGGTTTGATTTTTCTCTCTCCCAGATTTTGATCTTTAAAATGTCTGGAGCCCCAGACAGCTTTGGCCAGCGGGAGTTAGCCAGCAGGCCCTCAAGGCACTGTAAAGGCTTCTGGTTAACAGGGCTCTTGGCTAATGGAAAGCTAGGCAGAGCACAAGAGCCAGCCTTACTGGGGTTGGCAAGGACGCTGCTTGCTGTGGCCAGACTCCAGAAGTATAATCAGGAAAACAGCAGAGACAGCAAGAAATGCTGAAGAGCCCCGTGCCACGTGGAAAGCTGTTCTTCAGGCTGTTCCCTTCCTCCTGGACAGACAGAGAGCTCAGTACAGAGCCACCCTCTCCCAGGGGAGTCCCAACCCCTGAGTGACATGTTCTTGGTTTTGTTTCATGCTTCTCCTTTGCTGGATTTTCTGATTGGACACAATATAAAGAGACATTGTGATTTTTCTGGCCAAGGTTTGATTTCATGGCCTCCTGTGATTGACAGCCATAGAAAACGAGCTGTTGATATGTGGGACTGCAAGGCACTTTCTCTCCCGAGGAAGACAGAGCTCATGTCTCAGTGATACAGTGGCTTTTCTTGTTGGGCTGGTATGCTGCCGCAGCAGTCTCTCCTTCTATCACATCTGTGGGTGCACATGCATACACTATGTACATGTTCTCACATATGATGGACCTGTGTGCATGCACACAGGTCCATCAGGCCTAAAATTCAGTTCCTAATCCCAAACCTTCCACTCATATTGCTGTATCGTGGAAATACAGAAAAACAAAACAGACTTCTTGCTTAAGTGCTGTAAATGATATCATATAGCTAAAATAATGAAAATTAATTTTTCTATTAATTTTGTGTTTGTTCTGATGTTTTTATAATAAGAATATATTCCCTTTTCATAGGAAATAGTTGTGGGGGTTGTTTTTTGCTTGGGGTTTGGGGCTCAGTGCAGAGAATGGAATCTAGGTTTTTGCATGTGTTGAGCAAAGGTTCAGCTCCAGCCCTGGCCAGTTTTCTTTTCCCCTCTGTTTTTTTAACATATACAATATAATAGAGATGTCCTGTTAAGCCCTTAGCAACTGTCTAGGATTTGAGAACTAACTGAAAGAAAGGCTCCATAAAGAGTGCTGAGCTTCTCAAGCTCCTGTGGGAATAGAGGCATTCCGACAGCCTGGGTGTGGGAGGGACTGCAGAATAACCACGGAACAAGCTCGCGGCTGGAAATCAGTACTCTAGAGACTGGGTATGCAGCACAGGGGTGCCCACATGAAAGAGACTCCAAGGTCAGCCTGTGACAGCAAACAGTTCTGGAGTGGATCCCTGGGCTTCAGCTTATCTGTAGAAAGAAAGTTCCATAATGATGACGGAGGTAGTTTAGGTGGTTAGTGGTGCAGCTTAATGATGACGGAGGTAGTTTAGGTGGTCAGTGGTGCAGCTTAATGATGACGGAGGTAGTTTGGGTAGTTAGTGACACCTCACAAGGCTTCCTCAGCCTCCTGTAGCCAGGTGTCATTCCTTTACCACCCACCCTGCCCCCACCCCTGTGGCTTGTCTGCTTGGGGTCTGCAGGCAATGCTGAGGCTACCTGGCCCCTCCCCTCAGCAGCCACAGCACTTAGGAGGGCAGGCCCTGGTGGCATGGGAGCAGGTGAGGAGGGTGTAAGCTTGGGAAGGCCACCTCACCCCCAGCCCCTCACCCAGCCCCACCCACCCTTCACCCACCGACCTTTGGCAGGTGGGAGAGCTGAGCTGAGCCTGCCTCTCATCGGCTGCAGCCCTCAGAGCAGGCTGGGCTTAGCGGTAAGCCTCACCTGGCGTTGAGGGCCTGGGAGAGAGCCAGCCTGAGGGTGTGAGAGCTGGAGAGGTGGCCATGGTGGCATGGGCACAGGAGAGCTGACCCCTGATGGTGTGAGCCTGGGAGAGCCAGTCCCGCCTCTTGCTGACTGCCACAAGCAGGGGAGTGAGGTGGTGCCCCCACACCCATCATTCTCCTCCCACCCCCCCCCCCGCCCTGGCTGGACAGAGCTGGGGAGCTGGCCCTGGTGCGCGGGCACAGGAGATCTGGTGACTAACAATGCAGCCACCACTCTCAGAGCCAGGGCTCTGAGCTGGCCCACCACAACGTCTACCTCATCTGTGAACTGCTGGGTTGCATGAAGGGGCCAGCCCTGCAAGACCAAAGCTGTAGAATCCCATGACCCAGGGCGACAGCGGGATATCTGAGAGGCGTGCCAGTGAGCATCCAGTATTGATGCTGTAGCAGAAGCCGGGGCCTGGAACCACACCAGTGACCCTTGCAGCGAACACTTGCAAGTGACGTTGTTTGGGCAGTGCACGCCGTGTGCTGAACCGCGTGACACACGGTGACGCACCGCAACTTCCACAGCAAGATTTTCTTTTTTTAATCTGTAATTTTGTTGTTGAGACAGGGCTTCTCTGTGTAGCCCTGGCTGTCCTGGGCTCGTTTTGTGAACCATCTGCCTACCTCTGCCTCCCTGAGTGCTGGGATTACAGGCATGTGCCACCACACCTAGTTTAATCTTTTATGTTGTTTTTTTCTCTAGTTTGTTGTTTTTATTTTGTTTTCTTTTGGGGGGAGATTTCAAGGGCAGAGGAAAAATACAGAGGGATGGGAAGATGAGTGGGATTGGGGTGAATGATGTGAAATACATAAAGAATGAATAAACGTTTTGTTTGTTTGTTTGTTTTTAAATAACGGCAGATCCCCCAGAGCCATGGGCTCAGAGTCAGGAGTGAACTGGAGAGCTTCTCTTATGGATGCCACAGGTATGAAGGAAGAACTGGAGCTTCCCGAGGTCTTGCCTGTCCTCACTAGCCATGTGTCCATATAATGACAATGTCCGTATGTTTGCCCACCACTCATGAGTCTACATAAAAGGAGATTTCAGTGGAGTTTTACAATCTCTTTCCAGATCTCAGAACCTTGAAGGCAAGATAACATCAGGGGGCTGGGGCTCAATTAAACCTGGCTCTGCACCCTGACTCTGCCTGCGGGGTGTTCCGGACTCCCTACAGGCTCCGGGAGCCTCCATGCCTCTGACTAAAGATGGAGTTCTCTCACAGCTTTTCTGGGGGTGTGCTTATGGGTCAGGGCTCGGCAGAGGCAGGTGCTAAACTTCTCCCCTTCCAGCTAATACAATCCCTTCTTGCTTCCACAAAACCCTGCTTCCACTGGCCCTGACCTCAGGAGAGGCTGGGTAGCAGAGCAGTCTCCCAGACAAAGTTTTATCCTTCTGAGTCCATAGGTCAATATAAACAACGAGAATTGATATTCCACTACTGTAACCCAAGGAAATGTCCGCCTTGGGGCTCTGGAACCAGCACTGCTCCTGTCTCTTCTCTAAACTTCCCACACCCACATGTAGATGTAGACACGTAGACACACACACACACACACACACACACACCCTCAATCACATCTCCTCCTCCCTAGCACAAGGTTGACTAAATAGCTAAGGATTGGCCTGACCTTTCACCACCACTAAATGTCTTCAGATGTTGCTACTTTGATTCTAATCCCTACCTTCTCCTCCTATTATCTCAGCTGCCAACCCCAGGAGACACATTAAATACATAATGCATTTTGACTTGCATCTGGGCTATGCTGTCTGGTGTGGGGAGGTTACGGCAGAAGCATATGCCTGCTCCTTAAAATTCAATTATTCAAATTCAATTTCTTCTCTCACTCCCAGGCCTCACCAGCACGCAGCCTGAGACTTTTCATCAGATCACTCAACCTGCCTGCACTCCAGCCAGAAGTTCCTGGCTTCTGTTCAACTTAGCCCTGTGGTAGTCAGTCACCGTTGGCCCAGAGATGGAGAAGACAGAGACACGATCCTTAAGACAACCATTCCTGGTAGACCGAGATGCACAATACTGGATATTAAAGGCGTGTGACAAAAGCAAATGCTATAGCAATGTAACAAAGCAGAGGAGAGAGTGATTCTCTCTCTGCTATGGGAGTGAGGTGCCTTCTGTTCCACGCGGGTGGCAAAGCACTCAGCACTCTGCAGAGACAGAGTTCAGAGCCAGCCAGAGCAGAGCAAGGCTGCAGCACCACACTGAGCTCAGGCGGATTGCCCGGCCTAGTGAAAGTGGGAGAGCCCACCGGTGCTTCCCAGCTCTCCTGGGCTGCAGCTGGCCGCTTTCAGCCTCATGATCCTGTGCTGCCCCCAAAAGCTCATCCTGTTTCCCGGTGGAATGTGCGGTGTTCCGATTCTTTTTAGGGCTTTAGTTTTGCCCGTTGCTCCAGTAGCTGGCTTAGGGCTCAGCTCTAATGCTCTTCACCAATGCTTGCTTTCTGTTTGTATGCCCTTAAAGAGAGTCAGTCTTAGCACATCCCAGGCACTGGAGAGACTCTCTCACGTTGAAACATTAACAACAAATGCAAACCCAGAAGATGTACACTGTGACAGAATGCGCGTTTGGGCCAAATAATGATAGCAGATTACTACCACTGCTCTGAGCTCAGAGCCTTCACCAGAGTAAAGCTAATAAAGCATGAGTAGCCAGCGGAGGGCTGCTGGGTCTTTTCCACCTTCCCTACGTGTAACCGAGGGACCACCACATAAACCTGAGGTGATATGAGGCACCACCTCCCCTCACCCACCAATTTCCATCCTTTTCATTTTTCTTCTGTGTGGTCTTTCGTGTCATCACCCACACCAGCTCTCACCAGGAACACCACAGTCATCTTTCCTGACTGCTTACAGCATTTCGAGCCTCCTAAAGTCCATTCCAAATATGCTTCCTCACAGAGCCCACTCGCTACAACCCCAATCACCCCACCACTCTGAGGTGAAGGCTGCGCAGCCAGGTACTGCCTAGCAGGTAGCACTTTTTTTCTGTTTTAGGTTACATGAACTCTTTCAAAGTCTCTTGAACCCACTCAGCTCTGCTACTGAAATCCAAAGTCAACCACTGACAATACAAAATGAATTAGCACACCAGTCTTCCATGAAAGCTTTCTTGAGAAAAACAGACAGATAACTACATCTGGCATGATGGTTCTCCTGCCTCACCCTCCTGATTGCCTCTGCGCTTTGTCAAACTGCTCTGCGGGTTCCAAGACCCTGCTTTGACCCTCGTGCCCCAGGCCACACGGGGCTGGCACTCCCTGCTGTGACACCCTGGTCTGTCTCTCTGCCCATCCCCTCAAATCACACCTGGATGCGAGTTCTTTAAGGGAAACTTTCTTGATGCTGCGGGTAAGTCAAGCCCTCTTTACAGACTGTCCTTTACAGACTGTCCTTTCTTTTCCTTCACAAGAATCATCAACTTCGTAAATGCAGAGAACTTTATGGGATTACTTGACATTTGACTGAAAGTCCCACAAAATTGGGTTTTATTTTGCTTGTCACTTTGTCTCTGTGACTCCGTTACACTGCCTGGTACAAAGAAGGTGTTTTTGGTAAATAAATAAGGCATTGAAATTGGCAGAGACAGGATGAGATGGTGTGATTAGGAACCGGAAGGTTGTATGATATAGTAAGAGGAAATTTACAAGTTGATACAAACTTCCCTGTGGCTATATCTCCACACCCTTCAAAATGCACTGATTCAGAAATCCTGCTTGCATGTTGCTCTAGGGAATAACCATGTGTGCATATAAGAATTTAATTTTGTAAGATTTTCATCTTATCATAATGAACAATTAATTGTAAACACATTGTAAACTATCTAAATGTCCCCAAAGCTGTAGAAGCTAAGTTAAACACACTTATCTACCGAAGCCATTTGCTGTGCAGATGTTAACAATGGTCTTTAAAGTCGTGCTTACAGCTCACAGAGGATCGGTAGGTAAAGCGCTGGATATTCTGTAAGATCCTGGAGTAAATGTGGAGGTGTTATCCTTTCATTCAAACGTATAGAATCCAAACACCAGGATGCGTCTGTCAGTAAGGTGCTTGGCTTGTGAGCACTAGGTCCCAAGTTCAGTCCCCAGGATTCCTGTAAAAAATCAGTCTGAGCATGGTGGCACACTTCTAATCCAGTGCTGGAGAGGAAGAAACAGATAGAGCGCTGGGGCTCACTGGACATCGCCCTAGCCTATTTGGCAAGTTCCCAGCCAGTGAGAAATTCTGTCTCAGAAAACAAGGTGGATATGATACCTGAGAAGTGAGACTCAAGGTTGATCTTTGGTCTCCACACACATGTGCACATGAACACACACACACCATTTAGTATGTATACAGAGACAAAAATGAATGTAATGTGTACTAGACATTGGGTAGCAATGAGGTCTCAGTGTAGGTTTGAATGCATGGCTCTGTGGGGACCCTGTGACAGGCACAGCAAGGCACGGACCTTCTGCTCTTTTGTAAAGTCCTTTGGAAGATATAGATAAATAATACATTACATTAAATGACTTGTAAAAATGATCCCGATGTATTATCCAGCCAAGACTGGCTGCATGATTTGTGGGGTTTGATGGGAAACGCGTGCGGAGTCCCTGAGAGAGGCAAAAGGCACTACTACCCATTTTCAGTGATCACCCCTTTGATTTAATATGACATCTTTGAAATCCGTTATCTAATGTTCTAAGTAGAAAAGAAAACTTACTGTTTAAACCATTAGCCTGAACTGAACTAAACAGTACCGTTTAAAATACAAATAAAAGCATTCAACTCATGTGCATCCCAGCCCCACCCGACCCCAGCAAATCACTTGGCTTCTGCTCTGCTCTTCTTACACAGTTTCCTTCTGCCAGCACCGGGGAAAAGTTGGGCAAAAATAAAATCAGCTTCACCTCCTGACACAGAGGCCATCTACCAACTCCCTCTGCTGTTTCACTAACGAGGACGTGCTGTCCCCTCTTCTCCCTGCTCTGGCGCGTCTGATGGTGGCTGCCAAGGTTGACAGCATGAGCTAAGAAGGACACGGTGGGTCTTCTGAGCTCCGTGCTCTGCAGAGCTTTCTCGTTCTCTTTCTGCATGACAAACATGCTCTGGCTCACAGAGGACAGTGGCCTCTCCCAACTGCCAGCGTTTGGGTGTAGGCAGATACCCTATGCTCACTTTTGATTTCAAGAAGGGACCTTGCCTTGTGGGCCCGTCAGACCTCTGTGCTGGGCCACTGTGAGTTCCCTGTGAGCAGCACAGCAGGAAGAGGCTGTCACATTGTCTGTACCACCGCTGCTTCTTACAAGCATCTCTTCAAACTTCATTTACAAAGCACAGGACAGAGGGGGAAATTAGGGAGTCCCTGGTGGTGGGCAGGGGAGACAGCTCGGTCATGAAAGTGTTTGCCACACAAGCACAAGGACCTGAGTTCACACCCCCAGCACTCGCAAAAGAAGCGAGACATCACGGTACTCCTAGAGCTGAGGAGGTAAAGACAGGAGCATCCCTGCAGCTTGCTGGACAGCCAGGCTAGCCAAATTAACAAGCTCTGAGTTCAGTGAGAGACACTACCTCAAAGAAAAACAAGGTGGAGACTGAGGAAGTTATTAACACACACACACACACACACACACACACACACACACACACACACACATTAACTAAATAGATAAAAATAAATATTGTTTAAAACAATTGCATGATGGTAAAAGCAGAGCATTAAACCCAGAATTCACAGAAGCTACCTGTCCACAACTCTAGGTCTATGTTAAGTAAAAAAGAGAATAATTAGTAGATCCAGCTTTGCTTTAAACACATACAATTGTGTGCACACAGGCACACAATTGCATGCGAGCGCGCACACGCACACACAGGAATTTTGAAAAATCAGATATTTACACACGGCAATACTGGTTGTTCCCAGGCTTTGTAAGTGCCTTTTATTCTTTGTTTTGCATGCTGCTGTGATTTCTGTGGAAACCGTCTGTGTAATGATGAAGGATAATACCTTTGCACTACACCCCACTTGGGAAGTCATCTCCTCACAGGCTCAATGAGAAGGTCACATGGTGAACAGGGCTCCCTGTGCGTCATCCAGACAGGAGCCACGCGTGCTCTGCCACTCAAGCACTCTTCTCTCTTGTCCCCACCAGGGTGGAGACAAAGTGCCAGATGCTAAGTGGCTTTGTGGTCCCTTTAAGATGACTTCATCTATTGTTGAGACACTTAGAGCCCCAAAAGGTGTTGCGCTTTAGTGTTTGCCAGACGCGTCATTTGATATGGGAAAGACACACGCTACTAAAATGGAAATGGTTCTCTAAATATGCTTCGCAGCCTGCTCCAGCTGAAGCGTTTTTCTTGCTTTTCCTCTTCTCCTTAAATCACAGTCAGAGTTGCACGGATTACATCCAAGTGTGCATTATATTATGTCCTCCTCTTTCCTTGTGTTCCCCTGTCTTGATGGATGGGATAGGTTGGCAAGTGTGGCTGGCCTAGCGTAAGTCAGGACGTGAGCTCTGGTCATCATTTCTCACTGCCTGCCGTACTGCCCATTCATCATCTGCATCCTGGGCATTTCTTGTAACCTGCAACACAGTAGGTGTTTAGTTAATGTCTCCTGTATGAATGACAATGCTTGTGGGATTTTTAAAATGAATGAAGTTGTTAATCCACTCCAGACACGTGTTTTCAGAATTCCTCTCTCTCTGACCCAGAGCCAAGACTGACGTTTTTTAGAGACAAAAGAGTGACTCTCTCTTTCTCTCTCTCTCTCTCTCTCTCTCTCTCTCTCTCTCTCTCTCTCACACACACACACACACACACACACACACTCTCACACACATACACTCTCACACACACTCTCTCGCTCACACACACACACACATGCACACTCTCTCTCATACACACACACTCACACATGCACACTCTCTCTCACACATACACACACATACACTCACACACACATATGCACATATGGACATATGACAGGCATGTAGTGTATGCCTTCTGTGACTTGAAAAGGGGAGGGTGGCTTCACATAAGGACCCACATGAGAGGAGAGAAATGTTGATGGGAAGAGAAATAACTACATTTTATGCGTTTGAAATTTTCCTTTGACTGGCACTCTTTTCCTCTATTTACCCGGCCATGCCCCACACTGTTAATACATCCCGCCCCGGCCTCCTAAGAGGCTGCACCCCATCTTCTCACATGTTAGAGAGCTGGGGGGTACAATGATTAAAGCAGTTCAGCCCTAATGAGAACTCCACCAAACTACCAAAATGGAGCTTTGGCGAGACAGCGAGAGAAGGAAAGCCTCCACAGAGGGCCCTGGCTTCCAGTCAGGGTTCTGACACTCTCCAGAATGAAGGGGAGAATAGGACCAAATGAGATGGAAAGGAGCTGACAGAGAGTGGCTAAACTTTCACAAGGAAGGTGTGTGATTTCAATAGTTGTCACTGTGACCAGAAATCCATGAGAATAAATTTGGGAAAGAAACAGCATTTAAGGAGAAGAAGATGAACAAGCTGCCTGTAAGACTTGTACTCAGGGAGGCTGGCCTTTCCTGGATGTTAGCTCTGTGAAGGCTGAATAAGGTGAGGCTCCTTTGTGTGTGTGTGTATGTGTGTGTTGCAGACATTGGGCAGCTTGGCCATGGCCTATGTGAAAAAGAGAACTTTTAATTCCAACAACAAGAACAAGCTTCCGTCTCCTCCTGCCCACATCCTCCCCAAGCCCAGCTCAGATTCCAAAGCTGTGAAGATGGAAAAAGTGAGAAGAATAAATCCATGATGTAATTGTTGCCTTTGCTTCACCCTGACAAGGCTGCTTTCTGGGTCTTGTTTTCCCTGTTGTGGGGCCTTTGGAAAGAGTGAGAAGTTTTCAACTTGTTTACCTCAGTCATTATCAGAGCAGATTAGAGCGAGGCACCAGCATGCCAAAGAACAACAAACAGACAAATGATTATCAGTTTAGATAACAGCAAATAAACCAGCCCAAGGCTGATTCCAGGCTGTCAGAGTCCTTGCACCCACAGCCTGTCCTTATCGGCTCCCCAAACAAAACTTGACACTATGCCCTTTCCAACTCAAAATGACTCCAAAAGCAACTGGACCTGCCCCTCAGCTCAAAACCAGCTCAGGAAATGAATGATAGGGGCCTGCTCAAGATGGAGTCAAAGCTGCCTCACAGCAGAACAGCCTTCACTCTTCTCCACATCGTAGGCAAGCATGTGGCCACACAGGTGATCAGACGGAGGTGTTCGAACTTGACCCAGACACCTCAGGCAGCAATCCTAAGTTTCCACACAGCACTGGTACTCTGCAAGAACTGCTTTATTAAAAATCACTTCTTAGGTGAGGAAACTCATGGTCTCCTTCCTATGGCCAAGCATTTTCACCAGGATGAAACATCCCACATAGCCTTCCTCTGTGTGGGAGGGGTTGGGACTGCACGAAGTTGGTATCAGAATGCCATTAGTCATACAGAAGTAGCATGGGCTGTTAATGTAATCAGTCAGACCTCAGAGGTCAAGAAAAGGAAGAAGAGCAGAGGAAAACTCTGGAAATAAAAACATGCTATTGGTGACTACAAAGGCTTTGTCTTCATGACCTGTGATGAATGATCTCTTCATCCGCCTCAGACAGAGAAAGCAACCAATATCCCATCTGAGGCTGACTTGCTGACCCAACCTGAGGTGACCGAGGTCACCCAGTGACTGAGATTTGAGGAAGCACAGCTCATCTCTGAATCTTCCAACCCCCATAGAGTCAATCCTTCCACAGACCCGCTGAGGACAGAGCAGGATGGAGCAGAAACCAAATAAAGCTGAGCTCAGGGAGAAGAAACTGCCTTGTGTGCTGATGAGCACCCAGGAATGGGTGTGCTCGGGAAATTTTGGCGAGGGTGGAGGAATTACTCAATGCCAGCAAATGCCCCTACTATGGCCCCAAACTAAACACTGAATTTAATAAGACTTCTTAAGACCAGAAGGACTAAACTTTAAGGATCTTAGGAACCAGCTCCAGCACATGCCTATAACCTCAAGCAAGCAAGCAGTGAGTTTTCTGAGCAATGAGGGACACTTTTATTCCACTGTGGTTCGTAAGCACTTTAACCCCACAGGTTTAGAGTAACTGGGGTTCTTTGGGCACCTGGGATATTTGCAGCTGTTTCCATCATCTGTTGTCTCCAGCTGTGCAGGTTTAGATGGTGACTTCTAAGAAAGAAGTTTCAAATAGGAGGTCTCAACTGACATCCTCTTGAAACTTACTGCTTTTCTGTTTTGTTGTTTAGAGGTTCAAAGGGAGATAGTCAGTTAGCGAGGAGTAAACCTGGCTGAGATTTCTTAGCGGAAGTTCCAAATAACGTAGTTAGAACCCCAGGATGGACAGGACTGAAAAGAGAGATGCTGCCAGAGAGTGAGTGAGGTTGCTTAATGCTTGGACGCTTCTGCTCTTGAAAGGCAGTGAACAATAGCAGGTCTTGCAGACTGAGACCCAGATAAGGGCCACCTGTATTTGCTTCCCATGCTAGGTCTGTAGCTTTACTTTCAAAACTGCTCTTTCCTTCCCTTCTTGTCTCGCCTGTAGCTGAAAGTGGTTTTATGTGAACACAGGCTCTGAAGTGACAGCCTCACAGGGCAGAATACAGGAAGAAATGGTGCTAAAATTTTTGTGAAATAAATGTGTCTGTATATTTAATAAAACAGTTTTGCTGGGGGGGGGCAACTGGAACCCTTTGTTCTCTCAAGGTAGAAAAAAAAATAGAACAAGGGTCTCGATATGGTCTGGGCTCTAAAGCCTACCTTGGGATTAGTCTTTACACGTGAGGCAGGTAATGTTCTTAACACATGAGGCAATTTTAACATAGACCATGAACCCTTGAAAAAGATTTCTACTTGGCAAAGTGTTTCTCAATTCAGGGTTCAATGTCCTGTGAGATAATCTTTTACCTAATCACGCACACACAGATGGATAGGTGTCTGTTTGTCTGTTCATAAGTGCCACGCCAGGAATGCCGTGTGTAACAGTGATGCAGCACCATGACCCAAGAAGTTGCTACCAGAGTTTGGTTCCACCTGTGCTTCCTCAAAGACACGAAAGACTAATTTTTGCTCATACATTTCACCTGACCCCACTTCTGGCATCAGGAGCAGGCAAAGGCTCTGGGCCTTTCATCTAGGTGAGGCTGGTTTAGGAAGGAGAAACATTCACCCTTGGTAGATGAATCCTCTTCTTTGTCCCATTTACACAAACTGGACAGAACTGGGGAGGGGGCAGGGGGAGTAACAGATTACCCTGGATCTGAGAAACAGAACACAGTCTCTGACTCAATAGAAGTCACTAGAACATGTTACTAACCTAAAATACAATCCTGTTCAGAGATAGACTTGCCTCTCAATATTTCAGCTGCTTAATAAATGGAGAACCATAACTTCACGATCTCTACCATACCGTGATTCCAGCGCTCAGGAGATACGTGTGGAGGCCTGTGAACAGGGAGGCTGGACACCCAGACACTGGTCAAAACCATACACAGCTCAAGTACAGACATTTGGAGCAGTCTGCATAATAAGCCATGCTTTTCCTCCTGCATCCCTAAAATTAAAGTGCATTTTAAAACTAACTGTAAATCGTCTTGCACGTATGAAGTACGGTCCTTGGTGAGATATTTGTTCTTAAATATTGATGTAACACTTCCAGAAGCATTCAGGGTAAGAAGCATTATCCTGAATGTAAATCACCAGCGCTCTATATCCCTGCCCCCTCCATCCAGAAAGGTACAGAGGCAGCTTAGGAAATGAGAGTATCAGAGAATGGTATCGCGGCATTGATGTCAGATGAGAAGTGCTAGGATGGGGCAGGAGTAAAACGGATAGGAAAGAAACAGACCCAGAGAGAATGATTTCTGTTTAAATAAGTTCATAATATGTGAAGTGTGGAGTGGGAGCAGAAAGCAGGAGTGGAGGGTAGCTGTTCAAATGGCATCCATATAAACACAGATGCAAAAGAAATCGTCTTGGGAGATTGGAGAGCCGAGCTTGAGTAATGCTGCTCCACCAATAAGAGCCATAAAAAGAGGAGAATATATGGGGTGCGTGATTGTTCCTGTGAGCCCGAAGATGCACATATGCAGCAATGTCGATGGGGGATGGAGGAGGGAAAGTATGTCTTAGCTATTCCTCGGTGGCTATTTCTCCTATAGTTCATAATTCTTCCAGGTTTCAACAACTCATGAAGTGTCTCTCTACCTGGCTATATGCTATGCAAAGCTCTGTCTCAGTATGAAGATGTGCCAACATGGATCAGTCTTGCGAAATATAAGCTATGGAGACGTGGTTTGTGTATGTCTTCAGCCCAGCTCTCAGCTGTTGCGCTAGTCACTGAAAACCAGGAGCTCTCCTCACATGCTAACTGGCCTCTACACTCCCACTACCCTCTACAGAACCCCTCCTCCTCAGCACTTGCCTAACTGTGCCACCATGGGGGAAGGAGGGGCATTTGTTGGCTGCATAGAAATATTTATGATATGTCAGTAGGACGAGCAACTACTTCCATTAACAAATTTTAAAATTCTACTACCTATATCAAGATCTTTCGACTGAATCCATAGAGTAATCATGGTGGGAATGGCTGAGAGAGCTACAGCAACCTGAAGGCATACTTTACCTACAGTGTCTATGCCATGTCGTTGGCGAGTCCTCATAGCAGGCGATGAAGTGCATTGATTGCCCCCAATTTACAGACAGAGAAAATGAGGCTCAGAGAGGTCTGATGTGAACAAAGTATCACAGCTCGTAAGGACTGCCTCCTGCACCTCTCCTGAGGTTCCCACCAGCTGAGCCCACTCCCTAGAGAGATGCCTTAACTTACTCACATGACATTGTTTGAGGACAGTCTACAAAGTTCGTCCTGTATCAATATCCCTTTCAGAGTTTCCTGACATGTTATCAATGATTAAACATCTTGTATTCAGCACCACTCTCCTCAAGGAGGTCCTCCTCCATGGCAGCTAATCCCCAAAAAGCCCGAGGACAGGAAAAGCAGAGGACACACCAAGAAGGAAAGACTAGAAGGCACACATAAACTTTTCTTCAGTCCATCACCGTTGTGTGGCTAAGCTGTTCAAGGACTGGTCAGAGTGTTGAAGATGGGGAAAGCCCTCCCAGGGTGCCGGCCGCTGTCCAATATGCCAGCGCTGAAACGACGGCTAGCTCTTCGGGAGCTTTGGTGCGTAGTTCATCTCACTGAGAGGGGCAGCTTCTTCCCGGTGCGCACCTTGATGTGTGACCTACTTCCTGAGGGGCGAAAAGTACGGTTCTTCTGTACAATGGCACAAAGGCTTGGGTGTGCTTAGATGCAGCAGTTTCTTCTCCAAATCAAAGCATTCTTTTCTGCTACCAGTTGCAACTGGTAGTTCAATGAACAATAGCAGGATTTTATGTTAGACCACATTTCCTGCCTTTTGGAAGCCAGTAGAACAGTGGGATTTCAGCTCTAAGCATATAAACTTATGTTTTAAATGAAGCCAGAGAATTGGGATGGAAAACAAATCATAGAAACATCTTTTCTCCACTAGACAGCAGACTTCTGAGAGCTGTGGTCCACACTCACTCACACCCCCTGTGTGGCTCTCACAGCTGTCTGGCTCTCACCTTCCTGAACCCTCAGAACATGCGTGGCTCCCTGCCCCTGTGGTGCACATTTGGTCTGACCCTCTTTGGGCTGAGCATCACATGACTCCACGTGTTGCAGCCTTGGTTCTGACAGGATAATGGTGTGGCTGAGTACCTCTCTGAGAGGATATCTGCTTTATTGTTTCCTTGACTCCCTGTGACCATCCTTGTTCCAAGGCCACTTCTCAACCTAGAACAAAGGAAGAAAGGCAGGGCACAGTCAGTTTCTTTAAGACACAATGCAAGGGTTTCTGGGAAGGCCAGAAAATTTACAATAGGGACAGCCCTGTGTGGAGCCGCCTCTGCCTACAGCCTCCTTAAACAGGGGGTAGGAGGGGCTAGAAGGAAGAGCTGGAACCACTCTCCGGAGATCTCACAGAGGAAGTGAAAAAGAGTCACTGTGTCTGGCAATGAGACCTGTGCCTCGTGGGGCCCACAGGCAAGCACAGACCTCAGCATTCCCTTCACAACCCTTTGCCTCTGCATGTGTGAACAAGCAGGAAGGAGAGTGCATGGGTGTGCTAGCACACCATGAAGACCCCTGATAAGCTCCTCTTCTTTCTAGGGTCATAGAGAGCTGGTCCAAGCTTGAGGAGGAGGAAGGTGGTGGGGAAGAACTGATAGGCACAGACATATGAGAGGGAAATGAAGCAGCTGATGGGTGATCCCTGAGCTGAAGCAAAGCCATGAACTCCAGAGGCTGAGGTTGGTGCCAAGGAAAACCATAATAAAATGTGACTGAACACGAAGCTATGTGAAATGGACCCTATGTGGGACCAGACTTTCACTGCATCTCTAAAGATGGCAGCCTAGAACCAAGAGAGGTGAGCCCTGTGCCCAGGACTGTGCTTCCCCAGAACCCTGCCCCTGCTAGGAGTCATTTACAGTATAACTGAGTTCTGACCTCATTTTCCTTAGCAGATACTACATTGTCTGAAAGTGACTAAATTAAGTTTCTGAGGATTCAGATGCAGAAAATTAAATCACCATTTAGGAAAATGAGCTAACTTATTTTTGTTCACTGGAGCCTATGTCTGTGAAAATTCATATCCAACAAATAGGTTCTGCTACACAGGAACACTCATATTACATACTGTTAAGCGGCGGCATAAATAAGGACTTCCCATGGAGCACTGCACCACCGCACTGTGCCTGGAGGGACCTGAGCAGCTTAGATAAACTCTCCGCTTGGGCCAGGACTGCAGCAGGAGATAGCAATTCCAGCCCGAGAGGAGCTAGCCACAAGCACCATCCCACTAGGACTCCTTCCCCAATTAATTATGCAAATGGATTATTGATTATTAATTAGAACATTTAGTGATGTTATTAAGAACTGGGAAGATAAATCTTTTTGACTTATATTTAACTGGGAGATCGTACGAGCAGTAAAGGTACATGAGCAATAACTGTGTAATTACATTTTAGGAATGGCAGAAACCTATAAGGGATGTGGAGAAAGTTAATTGACATTTAACAAGATAACTACAGCAAATTAATTAGGAATTATCTGCTAAAATATGAATTAACTTCTAATAATATTTTAACCAGCTAATCTAGGATGCCAGCATCTTCTTATTATTGCTGAACTACCTAAATAAAATACTTCCCTAGTTAAGATGATAGCCTTAATTTGTCTTCCAAATAATCAATCAAGCTTTATTAAGATTTATTGTGTAACTAGGACATATTAGAGGGTGAAAAGAAATATGACCTGCAGCTTCCCCCACCATGGGATTCATGGCAGTGTGAGTAGAAGAAGTGAGCATGAGGAACTGGGGTGAGAACGTGTGTTAATCTCAATTAACACCCCTCACTCATGAGCTGGCAGCAGAGCTCAGCGGGCGGAGCACTTGCCTAGTATGTGTGAGGCCCTGGGTTCTACCTCCAGCACTGTAAGAAGCAAACAAACAAAAAAAGCAAGAGGAAAGCCATGACTAGACTCGATTTAGGTCGGTCTGTAGTTGCTTTGCTCCTCTGTGGAATGGAGGCAATGCCCACCCGCTCCGTACTCCCGGCCCTGAAGGTGCCTTGTGTGAGCTGCCTAGGGGCTGCTCTCCACTCCGCAGCGGGGAGACAAGCGGGAGGCCTGAGAAGACAGACTGGGGGCCTTCTTGTGTGCTTAGTAAAGCCACATCGCTAAACCTGAGCCCTGAACAGCTTAATGATCACCGGAGAGGCGAAGGCCAAATGGGCCTGTGGAGTGGGCTCTTAAACCAGGCCTGGCCCTGTCTGCCCTGTCTGAGGCCAGGGGCCTGAACGTGAAGGCTGAGCCACAGCAGCTCAGAACTAATTCTAAGCACAACGTGTAGTGCATCGAGGAGTTTCTGGAGGCCTCCGCCTGGGCCCCACCGCACCCCTGCAGGCATGGCTCTGAGCGCACAGCCTGAACTCTGCCCTCTGTGCAAGCCACCACACCACGTAGCACCCATCTAAAGCTCATCAGCTCAGAATTGAGACTCCTGTCGTCATGAACTGCAGGGATTTCACTGAGTGTACAAAGGTTTCTGCTCTATGGAAACAGAATGGTTCAATTATAGACAGCAAAGACTTTAATATTTTTCTACATCATTCCAGCACACAAGTATCAAATTAGTTTATCTTGGATTGTACTGTGTTGGACTATTTGACTTGAAACTGTGCTATTTTAATTTCGGGCTTGAGTTTTATAAATTAAAAAATCAGTAATTAAATATTGTCTTTGGATTAAAACAGAATTTCCAACCATTTCTGGTACAACCCTAAACATACTTCTGGCGGTTCTGAGTATGTATTTATGAAAATCAAAGTTCTCAGCATTGACTCTTATGAAATCACATCATCAATCATCTCTGAAAACATTGAGGATGTGAT
The DNA here is from genome assembly GCF_030254825.1 of Meriones unguiculatus. Taxonomy (NCBI): domain Eukaryota; kingdom Metazoa; phylum Chordata; class Mammalia; order Rodentia; family Muridae; genus Meriones; species Meriones unguiculatus. The sequence continues at coordinate 111,862,431 of NC_083359.1, read as the reverse complement.
ATGCCTACAGTGTCAGATATTTGGACAAGATTTAATCGCTTACCTAAAAACAAAAAGCATATCTATCATTAGTACGCAAATTTAATCTTTGATAAATGGTAGAATTATATGTATACCAAAGAATTCTTTTAATATAAATTTCATTAATTTTTAAAATCAGCCATTGTCTGCTTTGTAAGCCTATTCCATACAGCTGGACTAGCATAGAAATCTCTTGTGTAAAAGAGGATATAGGTACAAAAACTTAAAACCTTCGGCCAGCTTCTGCAGGTTAGCCAGAACACCTCATCCAAGGTCCCATGTGGAGAGATGGCCAACACCTGACGGTGAATAACGATGTCCCATAGGCCTGTGTACTGAGGGCCTGGTCCGCAGCCGGTGGTCTCTGGGAGATGTAAGCTGTGTGGCCTGTCGGAAGGAGTGTGTTAGCGGAAGCAGCTTCGGGAAGCTGAAGGCTTGTGCTGCTTCCAGCTCACACGCTCTGCTTGTGCTTACAGTTTGTGACATGAGCTCTCGCCGTCCAGCTCCTCTCACCGTCCAGCTCCTCCCAGCGTCCAGCTCCTCTCGCCGTCCAGCTCCAGCCGCCATGCTTGTCGCTGTGCTTCCCCGCCATGACGGATGCACCCCTGCGGAATTGTAAGCCAAACCAGCCTTTCCCTTCTGTAAGCTCCCTGCACATGGTGTTTCATTGGAACAGTAAGACATGTATGATGCTACTTAGATGAAAACAGGCTCCTAAAACAGAAATAGGACATATTTTGCATGGGCAGTCACATGCAAATAGACACACACAGAAACACATGCACACACACATACATACACACAGTACCATGTGACATACAAACATTTAAAAATGCTTATATAAACATATATATATATATATATATAAACTTTATTAGACTATTTGGGCCAAGAAGAGATCAGGCCTGACTTCTCTACGCACCTTAGCCTTGTTTGTAAAGTATATTCTATCATACCACCTAAGTAATTCAAACTGAAGGAAGGAAATAAGATGAGACAGTTAAGGGTTGAGCATCTGCTGGACAAAGGCCAGCAGGGAAGCAAAGAGGTATCAGACATACTGCAGCCTGCTGAATTCAGGAGCAAACAATTGGAAGAAACCTAAAAAGCAGGACAGAGGGGTCGAGTGATTGCCAACAGTCAGATGGACAGGCAGTCAAGGACACAGCTCAGAATGTGAAAAGTGGAGTTGTATCTGGCATTCTGAGGACAGTGGCCATCATGAAAACCCTGGGAGGATTTTACAGGAACTATTTGAAGAGAGAGAGACCCTGGAAGAGGAAGTGGCGCTCATGTGTTCCTGCATGCCTGCCCTGGGGACACTGATGGGGAAAGATGAGCCTTACACGCCTGGATGACTCAGGCGTGATGGCAAAGGGTGGGTGCAGTAAAGGTCCAGCTAGTGTCGTCAGGACCTTAGACCTCAGACAGAAGCATGGATGTAGGCAGCAAGCAACTTTAAGGATTAGAATCAAGAGAATTCAACTTTAAAATGCGGAGTTCCATGGCTACTACCAAGAAGACATGCTAGCAAGGGTATGGATAAAAGGAACCTTTGTACACTGCTGGAGGGAATGTAAATGAGGGAAACTACTATTGAAAATGGCATTTCAGGTTCTCAAAACCTAAAAACAGATCTACCATGTGACCCAGCCATCTCTCACTTGCATGCAAAGATGGAGGAAATAAAGTCAGCACACCAAAGAGACAGCTGCGTGTTGCCTATGTGCAATGTTATCCACAAACCACAGCGTGGAACTGATCTCTGTGCTTGTCAGTACTTCACCAAATAGAAAAAAAAAGCATATAAACATAGGGGAGTGTTATTTAGCCATAAAAAACAAATTCTTGTTTTCTGCAGGAAAATGAAAGGAACAGAAGATCATTATGTTAAACAAAGTAAGCCAGACATTGGAAAGACATGGTGTCTTCTTTATTTAAAAAAAAAAAAAAAAAAGACATGAAAGAAGAATTATTAAGGACGAGGGAGGGGATTATCCCAGGAAGGAATAGGAGAGGGTAGAAAAGTGGGTATGTGTACCTGTATGGACATATCAAAGTGAATTCCATTAATTTGTATAATTGGTGTGTGTTAATATTAAAAATAAAACAGAATAAAATGTGGATTCTGGAACTGTCTGATTTGAATTGTATGCATGAATAAGATCCTGCTGCTTTCTGAGAGGTGTCAGTCACAGGCTTGAGACCACAGAGGCCTCACAACTCCTGTGAATGAGAGAAATGAGAAGCGTCGGGGGCAGGGGGGGGCAGCAAGAACACTGGCAGCCTGCAACAGTCAACCTTGACGTTCGTCTCCACCATCAGACGGTACCCAGAACAGGCTCTTCCCACGAACGTCTACGCCCATCACAGAGACCTCCTTCCTCCTTAGGAAGAATCTGGAACACTGGGAGGTTACAAAAGCCAACGTGAGTCAAGATACTAAGCCCCCAGGTGGCCTCCTATGAAGGCTTCCCTGGCAATCTGTTCCCTTTCCACATCTCTGTTTGAGGAAGCCAGGAACTGTCACTCCAGAAATGGCCACTGTCCCCAGCAGTCTCTCTTCTTCAGCCTTGCATCAGATGCTACCCCGACACTTTACTCACAGCCCAGCTGCCACCTGTCCAGTAAGTAGCTCAGGGGCCACGACCTGCAGGTTTTCTGCTTCCACAAACCTTGGCAGTTTACTCACAAGGAAATTCACTCCTTCAACCATTCTGACCCCACATCCCTTCCAAGAAAGTAGGAGACAGAGATTTGAGAGGAGGGTTCCTCTTTTCTCATCTAGAGTTTTTCCACTTATGAAAAGGGCAAGTAAGTTACTTTACTGACATTACTGATAACAGATTGACAGGAAGCAAAGGCTGCCTAACAAAGCTGACAGACACTGAACTGATTGCAAAGCACTGCTGAGAAACATGTAGGCATCATATGGAACTCATAATTACTCTCGTTGTGACTATTTACAGTTACTGCCAGTATAGTACAGGGATACTGGGACTTACAAACAGATGAAGCAGAGCCAACACAAAGGCCCTCTAGTGTGGTGCCGGCACCCAGGTCAGCCACAGAGCCAGAAATGAGGGTGCAGGGCTGAGGACAGCTGAACGTAGACTTTCCTTGTCATTATCATCAACCCATAAACTAGTCAGGGCTTTTCCAAAGAAAGGAACTATTAGACTGTGTGTGTGTGTGTATGTGTGTGTGTATGTACTTGTGTGCATATACATGTGTGTACAGGTTTGCATGCATGTGTACACGTATACACACGTGTGTGGGTGTGCATGCATGTGTGTACATGTTTCTACACATGCGTGTGTGCGTGTGTGCACACATCTGCATTAGTGAACAGGATGGCAAAGACATACAAACGTAAGCAGATCTGCTGTAAAGAGGTGGCTCGTGTCACCATGGAGGCTGATCAATCAGTACCTCAGCTCTGGAGAGCCCAGAAAGTGACAGTTCCATTGCAAACACCAGCCATGTGGCGACCAGGCTGACTGGGAAGACAGTGTCCCAGATTATGAGGGCTCAGATGGGAGTTCCTCACCTGAATGTCTTGTTCATGCCTGCAGCTGAAGGCTGGACCCCGAAAGCCCCTCGGCAGAAGCGCAGGAAGCTGGCATCGCAGAGTTCTCCAGCTCTGCTCTCTCAGGCGGGGGCGGCAGGGGCTTCTATCCTCTCCCTCCTCGGGTCTTTATTGATCCTGTCTTCTTGCTGTAGCATTAGAGGTTTCACTTATGCCTGCTCACAAGAATGCTACCACTGAGCCACATGCCTGCTCACCTCCTTCCGCATCCCTTCCGGAGCAGAAGGGAACAGTGGGCAAACAGGCAAGAGGCGGCCTAGCAGAGACCATGGAATGGTTCAGAGCTGTACCGGGGAGAGGCGGGAGAGAAGCCTGGACTAGATAGTCATAAATCCCCAACTTGAAGGCTCTACTTACCTTAGTAAATTTGTTTTTCTTTTTCTTTCCATGTCCCTTTTCTTCATCTTGTGATGAAGAAAGCCTGAGAGGTCAGGGAGAGATATTAACCATGTGACTTTTTCAAGCTGGGAGTGTAGTGACTTCGGGGCATGATGCAATGTGTGACTACAAATCAGCCTCCCTCCTCCATCATGACTGAGGCTACATCTCAGCTCCATTACTTTGTGCCCCTGGGAAGTCAACTGCTTAGCCTCTGTGAGACTCACAGGATGATTGCAAACATGGGTAAAACAATAAGCATGTGAACAGTGCTTGCTGCAGTTTCCAGGCTTCCCACAGGTTGTCCTTGCTGTGACGAAAAAAGGCAGGCCCCTTTCCCCTGTATAGTCACTGCCAGTCAGTGGGCAGTCCAAGAGGCCTTTGCTGCGCCCAGCAGCCATTGTTCAGAGTAGGTCTAAGTCTCAAAGCGCTTCAGCGCCGGTGAGCAGGCACTTTAGAAGACGCAGAGAAAAGCAGCTGCAACCTTCAGTCCTTGACCCCTGGCAGGTTGACAGTACTGCTCCTCAAGCAAGCACCAATGGCACACAACTAGCAAGAGAAGGTGTTTCATTGTAAAATGGGAAATGTGTTATGTTGTTGTCTTAAATCGCCATTGCGCATGTTCATTGTGTGTGGTCCTGTGTTACAGAAGGCCACGTTGGCACTGAGCATCTCTCCTCCATGTACGATGTCTTAGGACCCTGTTTTCGGGTTGGTGTGCACATGTGCGGATAAGCAGAGCTAGGCACTGTTCTGACCAAATGCGGTCCAGGCAGCGGGAGGAAGCCTCAGAGCCTCGGACTGCCTGGAGTTACACCGGCGTGCCACCAAACCAGGCCACAGCGCCTGAGGCACACCCAGCGGAGAGCAGGCTCAAACTCACCTGGCCTCCTTTCCTCTCTGGCTCCAAAACCCTACACAGACAGCATTTAGGAGTGTAAGGAGGGGGAAAGGTAAGTAGTCTCCTTCTATTTCTCCAAATGTCAAACGAAGTCCAAGAGAAAGCAATTAACAGATGTCTGCCCAGCAGACTATGGGAGTCCCGGCAGAAATGAGTGAGGCATCTCTTAGCATACCACAGGGTGGCCCGTTTACTCCCCATTATCTGACTAAAAATAGCTCTGCTGCTTCCTTAGCCCTCTATCTTCATTAGCATGTGTCTCAACAGGTTAGGGCTTCCCCTTTGAAAGCCTTCTTAAACAAGTAGCAAGGGAGGAAAACTAAATTCAGACTCCGCTGCAGTGAAAAATTCCCAAGGGAAAATGTCTCCTTGCTCCTTGGGGGTGAACTACCTCCAAACAGTCCCAAACTGTAACCCAGCTGGCACCCATCTCACTGACAGGAAAACAACCACATCCTCCTGGGGAGAGATGAGGACTCTGTAAGTAAAGGATGCTGTGTGATTAGAAAGCACAATCTTATTTGCGCCATTAAATGAGCAAATCACGAAGCATCTCAAATGATTAATTTCTCACTGGGGCTGTCAGTGAGCTGTCACCAGCTGACAGTTCTGTCACAGTGTCATTTATAATGTCCAAGCCTATTCCCCATCAATGCCATTAAACAATTATGCTTGGTTTAGAAAGAGAAAGGGGGAGGATGGGAGGAGGACACGCTCGCACATACACAGCCATGTGAGGCCCCGGGCGATTAGATACTTTGACGCTGCTGGGTAGCAATCCCAGCCAACACTTAAGTCTTACTTGATTTGTTCATTTAGGCAAATTATCAATTATTTGGAAGCATCAACCTGGGTAATTTCTTTCTCTCTGCTGGCAGCAGCCATCACGGCCTGCCAGGATTGTTATCACGGGGATGGAGGGACTTTGATAATTACCCCGCAGCTCTGCTCTGGCCCTCAGACGCAATCTGATGTTTTCTTCATCAGCACTGGGCATATGGGTGATGCCACCAGCTCCGTGAACTCTTTCAATAAGGGCTGCTCTTGTAGTGAGTGAGTATTCTTTTCCCCTTCCTTTTAAATATTTTGGTTCTTCCCTTACAAGTTCCCTTTGCTGGGCTCCCACTCACGCCACAACATCTCGTGTCTCTTTTCATAAAATGAGGCTGTTTTGATGGACATGTTCACCAGGTGTCAGTGTAACTGGTCTTTTCCGATTATTATGCAGAACAAGACAAGAATACATAGGATACCAGGAGCCAGGTAGCGTGGCTAAGAATGCGACCAGAGCTTGTGAGAATAGAAAAGATAGTTGGGACATTCGCACTGCTAGAGAGGAACTGGCTTCTGGAACAGGGTGCATGTGCCCCAGCCACGCCAGCTTGGACCGGAGTCGGCTGCCAGAAAAGACTTTCCTTTGGATGTGGCCAGATGTGTCGTGGTTTAAGCAGCGCTTCCTTGGGTAGATGTGACCCTCTCCTTGCGCGTTCCAGAAACTAGCGCATAGCTACGCTTGGTTTGTTTTTATGATTTTGACTTTTTGTTGGCATCTGGGGTAGACATCTGTTGTTTTTGCCTGCCAGTACCTTTCCTAGTCTGAAAATAAGATTTCCATTTTTTTCGAAGCAAATTGGACCACACTTGCTCTCAGACGATGTCCTTTGAGTAGGCCTGACCCCACTCCCAGCTGCAACAGTGAGCATCTAGCTAACACCCAAGCAGGGAACACATCTTGTACCCTGGCATGGTAGCAAATCCAGAAAAGGACTGTAATAGAACCTCACCCCAAGCCTTTCCTGACACCAAAGAGTCTGAATCTGGGAATTCTGGGGGCTCTCTTGCTGTCCCAAGAGAAAATGAGACTGAGAATGAGGTTAGGACCCGTAGGCACAGGGAGTTATCTGTTTACCTTCTCTGGGGAATGTGATGGTTACCTTTGGTTGACAACTGGATGGATTGAGGAGCACCTAGGAAACTCATAGAACACACCTCTGGGTATGCCTGTGACAATGTTTCCGGGGATAATTAACTGTGAACGGACATCTATTCCATGCGGGTGGCACCACCTTACAGTCTGTATCAAAGAGAAAATGGAGAAAGGATCCCCATCCCCACCTTCACTCCCGACATGATTTGAACCACTCTGCTCTGACACCCTCCCTGCCATATGACGGAGTGAAACTCTAAGCCAAAATAAATCTTCCTCCCTAAAGTTATCACACTTGGTGTGAGTCATCACTGAGAAGCTGTGTCATTCCTGTCACTGTCCCTGATGATGTGGCCTAGGTGCCTCTGGAATAGGCTTGTAAGAGAAACTTGGGAAGGTCTGGAGATGTGCACTAGGCAAGCTCTATGAGGCTGGAGCCAGACTGCCTGGGGAAACCCAGTGGGAGTTCAGATCAGAACCTGGACAGGACGTAAATACCCCCGTCAAGTGGAACCACAGCACACCATGGGAACTGGGTCTGAGAGCAAATTCATGGAGATTCTGACAGGATGTTGTTTGTATTTGCCTGTGTCCTGAGACTTTGTCAGAGGTGGAGTTTAAAATCAATGGGATGATTGATCCTAAGGAGCACATCAGTCAGATTGCAGCATGGTTGTTTCTAGCTGTGTTTAGCTAGATTGATAGCAAGCATTGTGAGCAAAAGCAGAGGGGACAGTTCTGAACAACTTGGAGTTGTGCAGAAGGAAAAAAAATAAGTTAAGGCCAAGGAAATTACAGATGAGAAACATATTAGGGTTGTTCAAACATGCTAGAGTATCTTAGGAAAGAGCTTGAGGACATTTCAGGAACTTTCCAGACTCCACTCCACTTTGCACTCAAGGGTTCAAAGATTTTACTTTTCAAAGAGAGTTCTGGTTACCTTGGGGTACCTAAGAAATCTCTCCCATGATAAGCTCCTAGGCCCAAGGCATCCTGGCTGCTGTTGAATCTGGACACAGATCAAAACACCACTCAGGAAGTACATGTTTCTCAGAAGGACAGAATGAAGGGGTCACTAGGTCCTGGACACAAAAACCTTTGGAGGCCAGGCAATGAAGAGCAGGGTCAGAACCTCATAGACAGCCCCAGAGAAAGCAATTCGTGACGTGCAATAGAGACACTGGAGATAACAGTGAACTCAGGAATTAAGCCAGGAACTGGACTGTCTGCCAAGGAAAGCTGCATATCTGGCTCATAGATAGAGGCCATATGGGCTGTAGCCGGCAAGGACTGTGGGGGTTGGGCTGCCTCACCCCAGTGGGGCCACACGACAGTGCCCAGTGCCCCAGACACACGACATGGAACTGAAGGACTTACAGTTAGTTCTTTTGGGTTTGACTCTTGGTTTGGTCTCCCAGACTTAGTATTTTTCTGTCCCACTCCCCTTTCAGAATGGGGATGTTCTGAACTTCTGTATTTACACTGGATGACACTTAAGAAATTATCTTGAGTCTCAGAGGACACTTTGGACTTGAACATTTGAATAACTTTGGTCTTTCAAGACCCTTGAGATGGACTGAATCGCTCCATCCTGAGATGAGCAGGAACTTTGTGCTAATGGGGAATGGTATGGCTTAAAGCAAAGTGTTTAGGTTCAGTTGACAAGGGATGACATTGTGAAGGTTAGTAAAGCACAGCTCTTACTGCATCTGGGAGGGTATTTTGATAGGATTAACTAAAGGGGTAAAACCCATCCTGAACATACATGGCACCACAGGCTGAAGGGGAAGGGAGAAGCAACCAGCAAGGCATTCATTCTCAGTTTTGTTTTGTTTTGGTTAGGTTAGGTTAGGTTAGGTTTGGTTTGGTTTGGTTTGGTTTGGTTTGGTTTGGTTTGGTTTGGTTACCATAATATAGAGACAGACAGTGAACTCTATCAAGAAAAAGGTCAGATACAGACACCAAAGACTCAACTCATGGACATTTAAACAAACTGTAGTCTGCTTTTCCCTATCACCTCACTTCCCTGCTGGCAGCCTGTTATCTATTAAAACTAACATGTGTTCCTTCCTACATCTCTTCTACACAATCTTACCTGTTTCATCCCTCACTAGGGATGCCTCTACCTTCGTGTCACCGAAATTAAACTAAATAAGAAAGTGAGATTGGTAAGTTAACTGGGCTCTTTAAAGTGTTTCCTGTTCAAATAGTATGTGTTTGCCACCATCCTCTCAGGAATTTTGTCAGTGGCAGCAGGGACCCAACCCAGGGATTTAAACAGAACAGGAGGCCAATGAAACCAGCAGCTCCTGGGATTAGCTGCTGCCCATGCTCCAAAGCTAAAGATCCCCTACCCCCAGCTCTAGCTCATGCTCAAGTGTGTGAAGGGTGCACGGGAATAAACCTCCACAGCCTGCTGTGTGCAGCCTACTATCTTCAGCTGCTCCTCTTCTCCATCTTCTCCAGCTTCTCCAATTGAACTTTGCTTTAATGTCCTCCCTCTCTGGTCACTTTACTTCCACAGGCAGCGATCAGAAAGTTGGTGTGTGTGGTAACTGTGAGTTGCTCACTTCCCCCGCCCTCTCTGCCAGCATGCGCCAGAGCCTGAAAGTGGGAGCCATAAAGTCCTCTTCTCTCATGTTGTCTGGCCTCGCTGCTTTGTGATGGTGACAGAAAGCACACGTTGGCTGGCTGGCATGACGCTGTGTATTCCACCCACGCATAGTCACACGTCTTGCAGTATGTGCAGCCTGAGCGGTTCTGACTATGCCAGGTCTTCTCCACCAGCACCAGGCGATCCTCTGTGTTTGCATGTGCTTGGTCTGGGCCTGCCTGACTCCTGATTCCTCTACAGCAAGCTGACTTCTGTTTTATTTCTTCACTGTGGTTCGGCCAGCTGGCTAACCCTTCCCCTCGGTCATATATTGAGGTCATGAGGCTAAGAAGGTGGAAGGAACAGCTTTCTCACCAGCTGGCCACCTTGAAGTCATATCTCTGGATTCAACTGCGAGGATGGCTGAAGCATGCAAAAACCACCCAGGTGTCCTTTAAATCTCATCAGTAACTAAAGGAAGAAAGGGAGAAAATGAAGGAAAGAGGGAGGAAGAATAAGACAGGAGTCCACATCCCCCATAAATGCAAAATCATGATATCACTTTTCCCCTTTTAGGGAGACAGATGCTTATGAGTCTTTAAGGTGTGCTGAGCGCAGAGGGAATCTGGCCTAGGCTGCAGTGTAAGCACTTCTTGCTTTCCAAGCAGGTTCCCCTGATTATCACTATCCACTGAATGTCTGACTCCAGCCTCTGTGCTACTTTTCTTGTTGCTGTGACACAGTGACTGACTGAAGTGACTTGCAGAAGGAGTGATTTTGGGTCACAAGTTCAGGGTTCCAGTCCACCATGCAGGAAGGTGTGGTGATGACAGCTCGGAGTATACTGTCAGGAGTGTGGGATGGCTGCATGCTCACACGGAAGCAGGCAGGAGATGAGAGTGGGATGAGACGAAGCCAGGCTATAACCTCCAAAGACCGAACCTCAGCCGCCCTCTTTTCAAAGGCTCCACAAGCTCCCAAGGCAGCATCGCCAGCTGGGGACCAGATGTTCACACACATGCGTCTGGGCGGCTGGGGTGACCCTGTGGACTTGAAGTGTAACACCCTTCCTCTCCACTCTGCGTGTGCCTGCATCTTATCTCCTGCTTCCCACTATTGTCCTTCCTAGCCTGCTTCAGGCTCCAGAGAGAGCCCATCCCTGCCATGGTGCAATTTATAAAGCCACCAGCCAATATACAGCACAGACAGGATTGCTAGTGTGCTGTGTGGGACAGTGAAAGAGCCACCCAGGGCAGGGTTGGGTCATTCATCACATCAGTGCAGCAATCGGGCAGGATATATGTGCTGCCTCAAAGAAGCTGGCCTGGACGAGGCTGAGTCCATTAAGTGCCTGCTTGGCCAGCAGCACCCCTCTAGCCAATGTTGATCTGACAGGTTCCTGGCTCAACCAATTGGCTCTCCTTGCCATCCGGTAATTCAGAGACAGTTCTCCCTTGAGCTCTTTACTTTGCAAAAGATAAATATACATTGGCCTGAAAGAACAACAGAACAGAACAAACAAGTGTGTGTTCTAGCTTCAGGCTCTCAAAGAACTGGGAGAAAAAAGAGAGACACACACAAGAGGGAAGAAGATAAGAAAAAGAGAACAGGGCCCCCCCCCCATGGCAGATCCTCCTGGACCACCCTGCAGAGCTGTGCTACAAACCAGGTTTGCTAGTTGCTGAAGCTATGGTAGGGGCCCAGGTGTTTCTGCAACAGCAAAGAGATTCTGCAGTTGATGTTGGAACTAATGCCAGCGGGAAAATCTAAATTACATTTAAAAGGAATTTACCTTTTTATCTTTTAACCTAAGGCCTTTCCTAGCCATGCAGAAAAATCAATCTTAGCTAATCCACTGACCACGAAAAACGGGAAAAAAGAACATTTAGAACACCGCATGAAATATTTCCTTCATGCTCTAAGAGGAATCAGAGAGCATGCGATCCCCAGCCCACCAGCAGGAGCGCTGGCTCACAAAGCCGAACGGAGGGACTAGCCTCATCCTGTGGCTGGCCATCAGTTCCCAGGCAAGTCACAGCACTTTAGCCCAGGGATGTGAATCAAACAGCACTGAAAGGCTCTGTCAGGGCTGTTCTCCTTCATCTTTTTGCAGACAGCTGGGAAAATTGATATCTATCATAGCCAACCATATGACCAGAATGCAGGAGGCATTATCTGGAACAGGAAGATAGTGTCAGTGGGTCCTGCGAGGCAATAATGTGCTCCTGTTTTTCCTGGCTAGAGCACAACACTGAAATTAAAATAAAGATACCCCAAATCCCCTGAGTGCTACAAAAAGCTTCCTCGGACCACATCTGAGTCTAGATTAACAAGATGACCCATGATGAGCCATGATTAACACTTAGCCTCAAGGGAGGGGTTAGGGACAGGCAACATGCATGCCACAATAGCAATGAGCTCAACCAAGAACAGAATCATAAACTTACTTTTAACATTTGTAGAGAGCAGAGGACGCCTTGAGTGAATATGTGCTGTTGACACAGCCATGTCAATATCAGCAAAGCCTTTCCCCCCAAGGCTTAAACGCTATCCTACGCTCTGAGTGCAAATGTTGATAATGTATGCAAGTAGGAGTGTTTACAAATAACCACTTTGTACAAAACCTAGCAACAGCAGCTTTCTCCTTCTGGATGTTCACAGCCTACAGACACTTCCTACCAAGATGGACCCTTCTGTGCTGTCCCTAATAATCTCTGAGACCGAGGCTCACTAGAGTGCCCACAGCCCACCTGCCTCCAACTTTTCTGTGCAAGGTATCTGTCCTTTCTTCATTCCCTTGCAACCCCTAATCAGGATCCTAGGACCTCAGATGTACAGACAGAGGTAACATTTTGAAAATTATTTTTTGGAATTTTTTGTGACTTAATTGCTTCGTTCTTGAGCATGAACATGTAGATGGCAATGTCATCGCGCGATATCAAAAGGCTCAGAGCACCTGAGAACATAATTCAGACTTGGACCTTAGCAGGCGGTTCTCGATGCCAGGCAGAGAGAGGGTGTCTAACACTGTGAGCTTCAGCACACGGCTCCGCGAGACCTCACACAAAGCCAGTGGACTCCACCACGATGGGGAGGGTGAGACCACAGGTCAGAAGGTGATGTCTTGGACCTCCCGTGTCTTGCCACACACATCCCTTCCTGTGGCGTTCACTCCTATCGGTTACTACATAGCATTGGCCATAGACACAATGTTTTCTAAGTTCTGCGTCATTCTGACAAATGATGGAACCTCGGGTTGTAATCAGTCATGAAGGAAGGTGGGTAACTCCCCGAGAGCTAGCAGGACGGACTTCATAGAATGTGGAAGAGAGGGCACCAAACAGCGGAGTTCACGTGGCCTTTCTGCAGCTGAGCAACTCTTCGGACAGCGCAAATGCTGTCTTTGTGGCTAGCGCCTCAGTGTGCGCAGCGCCTCAGTGTGCGCAGCGCCTCTGTCATGCATGCAGTCACTGGGTGGTCACTTTGCCTCATATGCTTACTCCCTTCTGGCATGAGGTGCTGCAGCCCCAGAAGGAGGGACAGACTACAGGGGGCTGCCTGGCACAAACAATGAGGAGAATCTCAAGTTTCATGCCCGTGTTGGTTCTAACAGTGATAAAATAAATATAAGATCTATCATTCTAGACATTCCAAATGCAACAGTTCAGTGTCACTAAGAGCATATCGTTCTGGGACCACGTGCACCTGGAAAACGCTTAATTCCTCATTCTCCTCCCCTCCCTCTTACAGCAACCACTGCCATTTTTCTGTCCCTAAGAATCTGTCTAGCTGTCTCCTCTGAAGGGAATCACAGTACTGTCCTGTGTGTGGCCTCTTTCACTTAATGCACACATGCTAACCTATGTCAAAAGGCCCTTTCCTTCAAAGGCTGTGTGGCACTCTATTGTCACCATAGGCCGTCTCCCGCTCAGCTGGTAACTCTTGAATGGCTTACAGCTTGGACCGTTGTAGTTAATGCTCTTCAGAGTGTGGCCGAGGTAGCTGAAGTGGGATGGCTGGATTGCCATCCACTGTATAAATCTCTGCAGACCAATCTCTTCTCCCTGGAAGCCATACTTTTCTTTTTCTTTTGAGTACGCATCTTTGTGCATCTTGACTTCTGAGGTTAAAGAGCCTTTGCCCTTGTCTTTGTGCCATGCCGACTCCTCTCTTGGAGGCCACTGCCATTAGTACCTCTGCTCTCCGGCAGCACCCCAAGGCATCCCTATGTGCAGCAATGCAACCCAGGCTGAGTCCAGAATTTCAAACAGAAAGTTTTGAAGCAGTCTGCTGTCTGCTCTGAGAGGGCTGAAGGAAAAGCACAGCTCTCCAAAGCCCCATATGTAATGAATAACAAATGTGCCCTTATGATGAGCATTAGCAAAGCTCCAGCATGCTATTATCCAGAATGCATGAAGAGCTTTTTTTTTTTTGGCCTTAATACAGCATTCAAAGCATTGCCCGATGCCCACTCAGAAGATTAGATCCCTTTGAAAGGAAGGAGTCAACATGCAGGGCACAGCAGAGCTCTGTCCGCACCTTTTCCATTCGGGGTCCCTTGAAGGGAAAGAGCATTTGCAAAATGGCTCTCAGGGCTTAATTGGTATTTTTTTCTTTTGCTGCCAGTATAATCCTGGAGAAGAGACTACAAAGCAATTTAAGACCATTAGCATTGTTCCTAATACCTACGTCCAAGGTTAGTAAGCACGACTGGAAAAGCCCAGGGTGTACCTGGGGAGATTGAGAGGTTTTGAAGCAGAGCACATGATTCTAATGAACTTGGGCTCTGCCTCACGGAAGACGAATCTATCTAAATACATTAGTACCAACAGAGCAGACAGCAGATGAAATGGAGAGTTGCTGTTCTCAAAGTTGTGAAACTTTGCAAACAGACCTGGGTGGGTCTGCAGCCCGAAGTCAGACTGGATGCTACTTATGATTCTCATTTCTCCAGCAAGTCAGCACTCCCCCAGCAGGGCGCCGAGAGCCCCAGCACCATACTGCAGCCGTCCGCCGTGACCCTCACACCCCACACATCACACCCCACACTCCATAGCCCATGCCCTATTCCCCAAACCCCCACCCCACACCGCACATCCCATCCCACATCCACACCCCACACCCTGCACTCACACTCCACACCCCACACATCACACCCCACTCCACACCCCACCCCATGCCCTATTCTCCAAACCCCCACCCCACATCCACACCCCACACTCCACAACCCACACATCACACCCCACTCCACACCCCACCCCACACCCCACCCCACACCCCACCCCACACCCCACCCCATGCCCTATTCTCCAAACCCCCACCCCACATCCACACCCCACACTCCACAACCCACACCCCACCCCACCCCACACCCTACACCCCATACCCCACCCCACACCCAATGTTACCTCACAGGTACAGACCCTGCCTGGTCTCTTCCTCAGACTGGGTGATAAATTAATTTGTCTAGAGATTGGAGAGGGATTCTGTGAGAAAAGGCTGCACAGTGCCAGGTATGAATGTGTTATACCTTAGCGTTTGTAAAGTCGATGGGATTGCTACGTAAAGGACCATGAGGTCGCCATGAGCCCCTTGCACACCTCCTTCCAAAACAGCCAACAAATGCCAGGCTCCCCAAGCCCGCTCGTGTCTCTGGGGGTGAATCTGCTGTCATTGCTGAGGGTCTATGGTCAAGGGCTGCAGTGGGCTCCACCAGCACATGCCAGACGTAGAGCCATAGGTCACATGGAAACTACGTTAGGTCACCGCAGATTCTGGACTCCCTTCAGAACACAACTACAAGTTCCGGGTTCCATCACTTGTGAGAACAGATCGCAGAATTCAGAAAAGTGCAGGGTTTATCATCACAGTTATATCAAGCCAAAGGACAGGAACCACCAAAAAAGCCCAGGGGAGAGATATGCACAGCCAGAGTGAGAGAAGTCTCCAAAGCAGAACTTCCTCTGTCCTATCCCCGGGGCGTGTGTGCACCACGTGATCCATTAATGGTGATGTGCAAAGTGCTACCAACAAGGAGGTCAGCTGAGCTTCAGTGTCCTGAAGGCTTTTTAGGGCGACTGAGACCACTGGCCGTTTCTCACTGCCTCCAGCCTCTCCCAGAGCTTGGTCCCATACTGACTCCAGATCCAAGCCTCTGCTCCTTTGCATGGCCTGCCTTGCTCCTGGGCCCACCCTTGACGTAAACTACTTGGGCTACATCACAAGCCATCTCCTGAAAGAACCTTCCAGGAGCACCATGAGTAGCAAAAACACTCCTGTTTCTCAGGAACATTGACGGTTTAGAGATGACCTCCCAGGAACTGGGGACAAAGCCCAGATATCTTCCTTATTTTGAGCGCCTAACATGTATAGCATGAAGTAAGGAGCAGGGAATGGTGGGGGCGGGGTGGTAATCATCTCCAGTCCTAGTTTTCATTATATCATCTTAAGCAAATAATCTAAGCATCTTGGGTCTAATGCTGTTTTCTCATCTCTTAAACCAATGTCACCTATCCTACATAACACACATATGCTGCACACCAGCCCCTGTGCTGAAACTCTGCCTACTTCATTTTCTTCCTGATGGATTCGCTCACCTGGTCGCATCTTGCTTCTATTTTATAAAGAGCAGAGAGGTAGCAGGGCGCCAAGAGCTTAAGCAGCTTGCTCAAACAAGTGCTGGAACTGGCACTCAAACACAACCTCAGGTTCAAAGTTCCCCTCCTAAGTTTTCATTCTTAGCATTACACCGACAACCCTTCTCTTGGCTTGCAGGCATGTTGGGAAAATAAATGAGACTGATCCAAATCATTATAATCTGAATGAGAAGACCCTTATAACTCAAGGTTATAAGATCACCATGATTATTATATCACTGCTTATTATCATTAACACTATTATTTTATCTCTGCATGAACCTGTCTACTTATTACAAGAACTACTTCTACGTACCATACATTCCTAGTATGAGGAACATGTTCAGGGGGAGGGCATGTCTTTAAACTGTATTAAGCAAAATCTCGTGCACTTCCCCAAACTCCGTCATGTGTGCCTGCTCTGTGCTGTAAGGAAGAGACAGAAGGCGAGCACTGTGAGTCCTAACAGTAAGACACCACCACTAAGGGCAACACAGCACAAGCAGAGCACATATGTGCGCACATGCCTAACCAGGCTGGCTCAGTGGGGAAAAGGGAGGCACAGAACCTCAGGAGTCAAGAAGAAATACATGCCCATCACTTGAAGGATGGATAGGATTTGGATGGTCTTATATGGAAGGGAAAAGGTGTCTCCCGAAGACACAATTCTGGTAGCAAAATAAAGAGGCCCAGTCCAGAGGTGCCCAGGGAGATAGCATCCTACGTGACAACACCAGTCTACGGATGAGCGTAGAACTCAAAATCAGAACTCTGCCTCACCATGACTTAGTACCCCAACACGGCTTTACCCACTTAAAATAGTAACAATGGGGCTGCGGAGGTGAGTCAAACACAACCAACCTGAGTTCCATCCCCAAAACCCATGAAGAGCTAAGCATGTCGGCATATGCTTCTGATGCCAGTGCTGGGAAGATAGAGCAGAAGGGCACTGAGGCTCAGTGGCCAGGCAGCCCAACCTAATCAGGAGCCCCCAGCTAGTCGGGGGATAAAAAGCAAGCTGGATGGTCCTTGAGGAATGACACTGGAGGTTGATCTCTGGATGAGCACACACACACACACACACACACACACACACACTCTCACACACACGGACCTGTACACATTTGATCATGCACATATAACAAAAAGAAAATAATAAAGGCAAAATAATAGATCTTATGGCTTTGGGAGGGTTAAATAAAGAATATGTTGAAAAGCTAGACTGTAAACTAGGCAACACTAAACAACTATTGGAATCTGCAATTTTTTCTTCTTTGTGTTTTAGATCAGCAGGGCGATGACGCTGTCCTGGTTTGAACGTGAACTGTGGAGACAGCTCATGTGTGGGAACGGTCTCCAGTCCGTGGCTTTTGAGGAGCCTTGGATACTTTTAAAGGAGCTTCAGGTTGAAACACCAACCCAGCCACAAAACCTCCGACCTACAATTTGTCCTGCCCACAAGATACACGAGGGTAGAGATGGAGCAGAAATTGAGGGAACAGCCAACCAATTACTGGTCCAGCTTGAGACCCTTGCCATGTGAGGAAGCCCACCCATGACACCATTAATGATATTCTTCCATACCTGCAGACAGGAGGCTAGCATAACTGTCATCAGAGAGATCTCGCCCAACACATTGATGGAAACAGATGCAGAGACCCACAGCCAAATATTAGGCAGAGATTAGAGAATCCTGTGGGTGATGGAGAGGAAGGATGTAGAAGCCAGAGGGATCAAGGACACCACAAGAAAACCTATAGAATCAACAAACCTGGGCCCATCCACAGGGGCCCACGGAAACTGAACCACCAACCAGGGAGCATGTGTGGTGATGACCTAGGTCCTCTGCACACATGTAACAGTTGTGCAGCTTGGTCTTCATGTGGATTCCTAACAGCAGGAGCAGGGGCTGTTCTTTTGCCTGCCTTTGGGACCCTTTCCCCCTATTGGGCTGCCTTGTCCAGTCCCAATAGAAGATGCAACTAGTCTTACTGCAACTGGCTGGTTGATATCCATGGGAGGCTGGCCTTTTCTGAAGAGAAGAGGAGGAGTGGGTGGGGCGGGTGGGGAAGGGGTAAGGATTGAGAGGTGAGAAGGTAGTTGAAACTAAGGTTGGGATGTAAAGTTAATCAATTAAAAGTAAATAAAGTAAAAGGTAGAGCTTCGAAGTGTATCACCATGGGGCTGGCCTTAAGGGTCATGACCCAGACCAAAACATAGCCTGTGCTGCAACCACCAATTGCTCCTGCCACCATTCCTTCCCACCAACACAGACTAGACTACTCCCTCACAACAATGAGAAAAGTCATGCAGGTGGATGAGCTCACCATGAAGGGTATGATGAGCTGCCCTAGAGGGTGAGAAGCCGCAACGAGAGGCTGGGTGAGAGCTCAGCTTTGTATGGAAGGAGATAACATCCTCTGCCCATATTGCATTAACTCCAAGAAAGAGTAAATTGTCTGGAATTTTCAGCGAGTCAAGCATGGAGTATAGTCTGAATACATCTTTGAAGATTACATCAGAAGTTTTGTCTCCCCACTCCCCTCCCCAGTAGAGTCTAAGAGACAACACAGGTCCCTCGGAAACACAGTTAGACCTGACCACTGGCCCAGGATTGCACAGCCCTGTATCAGTGGCTCCTGCCCCACTCCCTGCTTCCCACCCTCTAAGCTTACTCTGCTCGGTTCTCAGAAGCTGAGAGGAGATGGGAGCCCTCTTCTGCTGCCACAGCCTGAGTGGGGTGGAGAAAACTGCTGTCCCTTCCAAAGGCCCGAGATATTTATATGGAATTAATTTTCCAATAAGTAGAGATTTCAAAGAGATTTACCTTAACTAAGTCTGGTTGAAATTTTTTTTTATCAATTACACTTTAATCATTCTGCATCCCCCCATAAGCCCCTCCTTCCTTCCCTCCCGATCCCACCCTCCCTCCCCTTTCTGCATGCATGCCACTCCCCAAGTCCACTGATAGGGGAGGTTCTCCTCTCCTTTCTGATCTTAGTCTATCAGTTCACATCAAAAGTGGCTGCATTGTCCTCTACTATGGCCTGATAAGGCTGCTCCCCCACAGGGGGAGGTGATCAAAGAGCAGGCCAATCAGATTATGTCAGAGGCAGTCCTGCTTCACATTACTATGTAACCCAATTGGACTCTGAACTGCCCTGGGCTACATCTGTGCAGGGGTTCTGGGTTATCTCTATGAATAGTCCTTGGTTGGAGTATGAGTCTCTGGGAAGTTCCCTATGTTCAAATTTTCTGGTTCTGTTGCTCTCCTTGTGGAGACCATGTCCTCTCCAGCTCTTACTATTTTCCAGTTCTTAATTTTAATCAAATCATTTTAATTAACTCATATAATGATCTAGGTAGGCTTTAATATCATAGAACTAGACCTTGAATACCTTTATTTTTAATACAAGGATTAACCATTTTAGATTAGTTTATTATAAAAATTTCCAACATACAAGAGCACTGTAATTGTTATGTTCATGTCAACTGTGTTCTACAATTCTGTGGATTTGAACACTGTAAACAGCCACCTGATTTTCTTACCGTTTCTGAGAGAATGGCTAATTATATTAGCTGTTTTGTAGCTTTCTAGACATGCTTTGTGTCTTTTCTTACGGATCTAGATTACCACCAGATATTTTAAAATATCCTAAATATCTAGTTTACCACTAGATACATTTGTTGGTATTGTAAATAGGTTCCTCTCCTCTAGGGTGGGCACAGTGGCTGTGGTTCTAGCACCCCGACAGTCTAAAGCTGGCAGATAAGGAATCTGAAGCTAGCGTGGGCTTTCTATTGAGATTCTCTCTTACAGACAAAGGAAGATAACACCTTTCAACTCATTGGAGCTTGTAGCATCTGTTGCAGTTCATTTTGGGTGTTGCTGACCTGTTAATACTATCATTATTTAGCAGTCTTCCCCACTAGCTGTGTTTTCCAAACACATATTAGCTTCAGGAAGATACAATTCTATAAACTCCACAGTTTTCTTTTGTATTTTCCTTTTGACTAAAGAGAATCTAGGAGCAACTTTTATTATGCTGATAAGTTATGCTTAACTGCATCATCATCACCATCATCCTCATCACCATCATCACCATCGTGATCATCACCACCACCACCATCACCATCACCAACACCATCATCACCATCATCACACCAGCATCACCATCATCATCACCACCAGCATCACTATCATTACCACCATCACCACCATCACCATCATCACCACCATCATCATCACCATCACCATCATCACCACCACCATCATCACCTTCACCATCATCATCTTCATCATACCATCATCACCATTATCATCACCACCAACAACCATCATCATCATCACTATCATCAGCATTTCACCATCACCATCATCATCATTATATACTTGAAGAGAAAATACACTATACTGGGGTTCACAGTTTAATATAAAGCCACAAATCCACCATATTGTGCTTTTAGCCCTTCTAATATACTTAATATTTTCAATTCCTTTATCTTGAAAGAGGTGGGATCACATGGGTTACTGTCTACTCCTCCTTCAACACACTCTGTTTTCTCTCTCTGAGAGTTGAGGCCCCACCCACTGCACAGACATGTATCATGTGCTATGGTTTTGGTGATAAATGAGTACTTGATTTCCAATTGGTGGCACTGTCTGGGGAAGTTGTGAACCTTTAGGAGGTGGAGCCTTGCTAGAGAAAGTGTGCCACTGGGGGCTTTTTCCATCCTTGGCATTTCTTTTTCTTTTCCTCCCCCAGCAGGGCCTTGTCATTCTAGACCATAACTCTGTCACTGAGCTGTGTCTCTAGACCTCTTTGCACTTTTTTCAGGCAGAGTCTCACTAAGCTGCCCAGCCTGACTTTGAACTTACTCTGTAGCATAAACAAGCCTTTAACATGCTCCTGCCTCAGCCTCCTGAGTATCTAGGAATGGCAGGCATGTATCACTAGGCCCTAATTAATCTTAACTATTTTCTACAGTTTATTTTATATAGCAATGTATTACTTCATTAAGACAGAATTTCTATAGCTGAGTAAAAACCATTTACCTCTATTAACACGTTTTCCTCATCCTGTCATATTTTCTCATTTATTTATTTTATTCATTTTACATCCTTGTATCCTCTTCCCCTTCTAGTCCCACTTTCTCTCCCCACAACCCCTTTCTCTCAGAAAGAGGAGCTCCCTTTCCCATCCACTCCAGCTCATCAAGTTGCATCAGTACTGAACATGCCCTCTTCCCCGGTAGCCTGTCAAGGCAGTCCTGCCTGAGTAAGGTGATCTAAAATATATATAGCAAGTGAGTCCATGTCTGATGTGGTCCCCACTACTAGAGTTATGGTCTACAAGATGTTCAGGGATAAAGACAGCTCAGATAGAGCAGAGATTGATGGAACGCCCAACCGATGCCTGGCCCAACCAAAGACCCACCCTATTAGAGAGTGCCAACCCCTGACACTATGACTGATACTCTGCTAAGCTTGCAGACAGGAACCTGTCAGAGTTGTCCTCTGAGAGGTTCTACCCAGCAGTGTCTCAAAACAGATGCTGAGACTCAGAGCCGAATGCTAGTGGATGCAAAGAGAGTCTTGAGAATAGTGGGAGGAAAGAGAAAAGGACCCAGAAGTGACAGGAGCTCCACAAGAAAAACAAGAGTCATTCTGTCATATTGTTGAAATTATTTTTGCTCAACCATGTAAAAGATCTGATACTATAAAGCATACAGGATGCCAGTTTCCTTACTTAAAAATATGTACACATTTGCAAGTATCTGTCACTTTTAAGTCTGTGGACACACACAGGGCATGTACCTGCATCCCCGCCTTGCTCAGATGCAACCATCAACCAAATGCCAACAGTCCTTGCAGATGCCTTTGTTGTGCCTGGTTTTCTCCCTACCTCTGCTCCCAGGCTTAGAGAAGTTGCTACTTAAATGCACAATACGTGTTTTTTTCTATCATCATTATAATTTTTGTTTAACTTAACCAGGACCAGAATTCAGCACCAATTATCTTTTCTCTCTTTTGAAATTGTGGCTGGGGATTGAACCTGGGGCCTTGTGGATGCTAAGCAAGCACCCCACCCCTAAGCCACATCCTAGATGTATCTGCTTCCACCAGGCCTTCATTAAACCTGATGAGTGTAAACCATGAGTTCTTTAAAATTGTTAAAGACCATGGAGTCCAATCATCGTAGATAATGGAATGACAATCACAGTACAGAAAAAAAGTCTCTTCAAAGCCAGCATAGAAAGTGCAGCTTTCCTGGGGCACTGGTGTAGAAAGTCTTCCGGGTCACTGGGTCAATGTAGAACTCTCCAGACAGGCCACCCCGCCAACCCCCCAACAACAACCCCGGAAGCAAGGATGCCTGACTCAGCAGGTCTGCACGGGGTGAACAGCACTGGCGCCATTTTTTACACCTTTCTCCTTGACGATGCTGGGACAGGGTGGGGTGATACGCCTTGGTTTCCTATCTCCCCTTCTCTGCTGTGGAGCTGGCTTGGAAGAGCCTCAGTTAGGAACCGCCCGTCCTCAGCCTCGGCTAGTCCAAGGTGATTCACCAGTGTGCTCAGCGTGCTGGCAGCTCACGGCACCATAGATCATCCTGAGCTCTTCCCAAAGTCGGATGATGCAGCTGAGAGCAACCGTGACTCACTGCGTACACCCCAGTCATGTCTGGGTTTCTTACACTGAAGGAAATTTGCTTCCTTATAGCTTTTCGACCTTGTTCTTGGCTGTGCCCTCTAAAGCTGTGTGGATTTGGTCTTGGCGCTTTTGAGCTTTACAGTCCTTGAAATGCTGGAAGCAGCTCCTGGGCCCTTCGCTATGGCTTGGCCCGTCTTTTCGTGATTGCAGCTGGCAGCCATTCATCTTGTGTCATTGTCCCCAGTGTTCCAACCATCTATTTAATCTTCTCTGAGAACACTCAAGCTTATCAGTGCTTCCTTAACATGCCAGAAATAAACTAATCTCTCTTTGTCTGGGCAGCCCACGTCTGTCAGTGCCGCACCAGCCTCCAGTGGTCACCCCGGGTCTGTTATTTGCCTGATTGATATTCAGCTTGCCGGCAGCTCGCAGCTAGCTGTCCTGTGAACTTCAGTAACAGTCCTCACGCTTCTCAAGCATGAGGAGGCTTTGGTCCCCGACGTAGAAAAGCATCATACACACCAGCAGGAGTCCCTTCAAACTCCCGCGATTGTTGAACCTTGATCTTTTAGGCATCAAGGTTCTCTCTGATATGCCCACTCTCATTCTTGGGATTTAATTCTTCCTTTGCTATGTCTTATATCTTTCTGTTTGAGGATCACATGCCTATTCATAGACATCCAAAGAAGTCTGGGGTCAAAGAGTCCTCTCTTCTTCCTTGCCACAGTTTCTAATCTTTCCCCAGAATCTGAATAGTATTATCATCAGTGCACAAGAGTGTGGAAAGATATAGCTAACAAGAGAGAGGGCGAGAACCAAAGTTAAGAGGAACAGAGACAGAAGGCAGAAGAAGGAGACAGAGTAGAGCACAAAAATGAGAACCGTGAAGACATGAACTTGCCAAGCTCCGGCCCTCTTTAAGGTGGAGAGTCAGCTGAGCTTGGCTGCACTTACCTCTCAGGACATCCTGAGACCTTGTCTTCCCTTGACCATAACAAAAGATGTTCAATAGTGACCTGCACATTTTCACCTTAAAACTGTCCTAGCGTAGCTGGTTTTGCACACACTCCCTATTTGCCCTGGACACCTTCTCTTCTGAGGCTGTCTGCACAGTAAGGAAGACCTTGATAATGCCTATGGGGACCTTTGAGGCCAAGGGGCTGAAAGCTTGTCTCTCCTGATGGTGCCCAGGCACCTTGTCACAGAGTGAAGAAATGAGCACAGAGGTTGAAGGTGAGAAAGAGACAGGACTGGAGGTGGGGACAAGGGCACAGTATGTGTTCTTCTGTTTGACTGTTCCCCAAACTCAATCTGACATCCCATTTTCCTCTTAAAGAATGGTGACAAGCTACACAAGGTCAGCCGATGTCACCACAGAGCTGCATCACTGTCTCGCTGTCTATGAAATGCAGGTATTCTTGCTCTGCTTCATACACTTGCCCCACATGCTCACGGCTGAAGAGCTTGGACTTTCTAATACCTGCGAGCGCACCTCCATCCCATCTCCATCCTTCTCCTTCTCCCTGTTTGCTCAGAAAGCACTTCTGTGCATTTTCCCAAGCTCTTCATTATTCTATGACACACTGTACTTGCATTGTATTTCTATCTTGCTTTTTGTTTCCTAGCTCCAAGATTCATCTATGCTGGCACGGACTGCAGCGGTTAATTTTGTTTCCCTGGTAATGCAGTACTCCATTTACTCCTTCTGTGCTTGGTGAAGCTTAGAGTTGTCCCATTAGGGTTCCAGCCATTTGTCACCACCAGTGCCAGCAGGAACATGCTGAGACTCAGGCACATACGTTTCTCCAGAGGTTCTCCAGGTTCCAACCGAGAAGCAGAGTTCCTAGGTCAAACGCTCTGAGTATTTCCAGATAAAATAGGAAAGTTCAAGTTTTGTTAAATGTCATAGAGAGTAAGTTTTATTTTTTCAGATTTATTCATTTAGATGTTATGTGTATACATGTTTTCTGTGTGTCTATGACTGTGCAACACCTGTGTCAGTGCCTGCAGAGGTCAGAAGAGTGTACTGGATCCCCTACGTCTGGAGTTACATACAGATGGTTGTGATTCATATGGATACTGGGAATCAAACCCAGGTCCTCTGCAACAAATTCTCTTACCATTAAGTCAACTCTCCTGCCCTAACATTTTTCAGTACATAACAGCTCTGATTGGCACACTTTCTGTAAAATGCTGACTTCTATTTGCAGCATCAGCATCATTTTTTTGAGTTGAGATGTATATAAATTCAATTCCTGTTTGCAGTTCACATTCTTCTATGTTTTGCTGTTTATCTTTTATTCTTCAACTATTCCCTGCATATATACAATATATCTCATATTCCATATTCATTAACATGTCTGTTGCATATTATTATAATTATAATTTATAATTCCCAGTTGCAATCAGTATGAATTATGAAAAAAATGTATAATGGCTGGATTTTTGTTAAAGAACAAAAACAACCATCATTTTATGAGCAAACCTTAGTATAGATTCAGTCTCTTCAACTGTTACTAGACTAGTCAGCTTCAGTTCTTAATTAAGATTTGGTAACTTCCTTTGGTTACTTTTTTCTTGGTTTCCAACTTCCTTGGCATGAGATTGATTGCTGCACTCTTCATTTCTTCTTCTATATGTGGCATCTAAAGCTTAGTCTTCTCTCCTGTACAATACCAGTTATTCCAGCCTTACTTTTGAACTGATAAACCCTGTGTTAGTTAAGATTTTTAGAGCTGACATAAGACACCATGACCTGACCGAAAGCAACTTGGGGAGGAAAGGGTCTATTTCAGCTTACACTTCCACATCCTAGTCCATCGCTGAAAGAACTTAGGGAAGAAACCAAAGCAGAGGCCATGAAGAAACACGGTTTACCGGCTTGCTCAGCCTGTTTTCTTACAGCACCCAGGAGTACCAACCCAGGACAGCACTTCCTGTAGTGCAGACACACCACAGCTCACCCACAGCTCACCCACGGCTCACCCACGGCTCACCCACAGCTCACCCATGGCTCACCCTTGTCTCACCCTTGTCTCACCCGTGCGCAGCTGTGTGCTTGGTGGGGGCATTTTGTCAGTTGAGGTTTCTTCCCTAATGACTCTAGCTTGTATCGAGTTATCAAAAGCTGTCCAGACCACGTCTCCCCTACCCTCTGTAATTCTGCCGATTCTATCAGCATGTTTGGTGTGGTCAGCCCCACCTGGTATATCGTGGTGTCCTGTTGCATTGCTGAGAGGACCAATATCATGTGCCCTTTGTCTTTCCTCAGCATTTGTTACTTTTCCAGATTCTCGAGTTTCCCTGTTCGTCTTACAAATTTCTACAGATTTCTTCTTCTATAATATAAGTATTAATTTACCATTACCTGGACCAACACGCTGTCTCAGCAGGTAAAGGTTCCTGCTGCCGAACCTGATCCAGCTCACATGACCCAAGAAGAGACCCAGTCCCAAAAGTTTTCCTCTGACCTCACCACTACCACAATTACCACCACACCCCACAAACACCTGCACAAAATACATAAGTAAAATTGTAATTAAAAAAAAACAAAGGCATATAGCCAGGCAGTGGTGGTGCATGCCTTTAATCCCAGCACTCAGGAGGCAGAAGCAGGCAGATCTATGAGTTTGAGGCCATCCTGGTCTATAGAGAGACACAGAGTTCCAGGACAGCCAGGGCTACATACAGAAAATCCCTGTCTCAGAAAAAGAAAAATAAGATATTTTATACCATGTATACCTCCTAGGCAGCCTAAGAACTGCCCCCGTGAACTGCATACTCCTCACCAGGCCCACACTCTCCTGATTTTGCCCTTGCCTTGCTGGTGGCCTTCTCTCTGCGCCCTCTGTCAGTGTGTCTATTAACCCTTGGAGGTGCAGTTCCCTGAGGTCAGTTCTTTTCCCTTCTACTCTACAAAATGAATAAAGTGTAATTAATAAAAGTTAAATAAAAAATTAACAAAAAACATTATGCACACAGTGTTCCTGTTTGCTTGGGGTTTGCCAATGCCTTGTATAGCTCATGAGTTTCAAAATAAAGTAAAGTGTCAGGTTGAACAAAGCCACTGTGGCTGAAGCAGGAGGCAGCCGTCACAGTCTACCTGTGGGGACCAACTGGAAAGGGCAGGCTGACCGGAAACAACGGGTGGCAGGTCATATGTGCTGCCGGGGTAGGCTGCACACAGAATGAGGTTCATTTTCAGTGATTGTTGGGCAATAAAGAAATGTGTGCCTACGAATGGATGCTTATGTTAGCAAAATCCTAAAATAGATGGCCAAGCTCAAGACAACTATTCAATGAAGCTGAGAAAATGGCACCTAGTGCTGTATGAGGGCAGTATCTCTGGTAAAATGCCTCTTGTGACACTCTGGAGGGTGGAAAAGGCACCCACTGAAATCCTGGGTTGTGAGAGGAATTCTGAAGCAAAATGTGGAAACCAGAGCCAGCTTTAGCTGACTACACATTAAAGGTATTGCAAGAGGAGAAAGTCTGAGAAAAAGGCAGGCTCAGCCACAGCAGAATTAGGAGAAAATGGGGTCTGAAAATTCCATACTCTTAGGCTAAGAAGTGAAATTCTCCTTGTCAAATAAAGTGCAACCATTAAAACACAATTTCAGAGAAAAGGCAGTTCAGGGCAGGCAGTCCACAGCCTCCACTCAGTGGCTCTCCAACACGGCAACCTCTCAGATGGATAGAGACAGTTTCCATGAGGTGTCTGCATCTGCACTGGAGAGCTGCTGAAGTCCAAGCCTGTCGCCTTACAGAGTATGGAATTCTGATGTTCACACAGAACCAGTGAAGATGACACAGCAGGAGAAGACAAAAGCTGTGTCTCAGAAAGAGCTGGAACGGGCATTTGACGAAATCAAACATGTGGACAGGCCATCGGGTGTTGGGGAGTTCTGTACTGCAATAGTGTTAGAAGCCTACACTGGAAGAGCCCACTTTAGGAGATTTGGGAAGACCTCAGGCCTCTACATTTCAGGCAGAAAGCTAATGGCAAAAGAAATTCAGCTTTGTGTGTATGTGTGAGTGTGAGACAGAGACAGAGACAGAGAGACAGAGAGAGACAGTCTTTATATATATAGCCTTGGCTGTCCTAGAACCCACTACAAAGGCTACCAGGCTAGCCTAAAAGTCAGAGATATGGCTGCATCTGCTGGGATGCCACCATGCCCAACTCTTCTATCTTTTAAGATTATAAAAAGAGTTCCCAAATGTCAAAATAAACCCAAGAGCTGTGTGCACGGCAAATCTCAATGCACGGCAAATCTCAATCCACACCCAGGCAACAGGCTTGGATCCATTCATGATCATCCTTACCCTCAGGGTAGGATCACCATTTCAGAACGCTAAGTGCTAGCTTGCCTGTCCCTCATTCTGCCTATCTTAAATAGAAGCATCTATTCTGGTTGTGCTCTTCATGTTCAACCATTTAATGCTGGGTGTGTGGAGGGAAGCGGACCTGTTATTTTCAGTACACAAGTTTCTAAATGAAGAACACAGAGCCAACCTGATATAAATGCTGATATTCTACAATCTGAGACTATTCATAATTTGATGAGGCTGGGACATCTTGGGAAGGGGTGAGCATATTTTGTGTGTGAGAGGAACCTGAATATTCATGAGGAAAGGATTAGATGAGAATAGTTTTAATTAGTATTCAGCAGAGAACCACTACCGCCACCACCACACACTCACACTTACACACACAGAGAGAGAGAGAGAGAGAGAGAGAGAGAGAGAGAGAGAGAGACTCCATCTAAGTTAAAATGTGTCAGCATGGAAGAACCCAGAACCTTATACTTCTGCCATCATTTTAAGAATGAGCCCTGGGCATTCATCCATCTCAGGTGGGAGAGAGACAGGTGCAGCAAGACTGGAGGACGCATGTCTGTACACCCTGTGGGGCACATGGGCTTCTCAGAGCCCTGCTCACACAATGTGCTGACTCTCAATGGCTGTGGCTCTGGCTTCCTTACACCATTTTCTTTCTTAAGGATGATTTGTGGTAGGTCCGCCCAACATTATGACCTAGTGAGTCTGAACTCATCTAGTGATGACGATGGTCTCTAGATGTCACAAACTCTAGAGTTACATAGCTGTTGAGCCCCAGTAGTGTCTCAGGAACTTCTTACAAGGTATATAATGCTTGTTTACGTTGGGCAGGGCCTGCTTCCATGATCTCGGAACTCCCTTGGGAATTGCCGAGAATCCCAACACGCTTCTTCCTACACCTCTAGGGTACCGTGTCCACGAGGTCACTACGTCAGAGAGACAGCACTGTTCTCATACAGCTTGGATTCACTTGTAGAGCTCCTAGCTGCTGTGCCCCAGCCAGAGTTGGCATTTCTCCTTATCCCCCAGGACATGAAAAGTAGGGGTATACTTAGGTGTGAAATGCAGCCTTTCCCAAATTAAAAGTCTTACAAAGCACTATGTTTCTTATTTATAACTGGGGTGTAAGATGCTAACATGTGTGTTTCTGACTGACCCACCCCCTGGCCATCAGACCCCTGAATCCTCTTATGAGATGGCCAGCTGTCTCATCTTTGTGGAGTTCATCTGCTATCCCCTGGCATGCACTATCTTATGAAGAAACTGTGTAGTCAGTAGATCACTGGTATATCAGAATGTAAAACCCTGAGCTATGTCCAAGTCTCTCAGATTACATCATAAAGACATGGGACAGTCAATACAGCCCAGAGATAAAGCAGGAATAGGTTTCTCACAGGGAGTCAACATGAACAACTCTGTCCCTCTTTCCTAATGAGTGAAAAAAGAATTGGTCAAGTTTCCAGCTGGATCACTGCCTTCTAGTTTTATATCAACTGTATACAAGTGAGAGTCATTTGGTAACCCAGAACCTCAGCTGGGAAAGTGTTCCAACCAGACTGGCCTGCAGGCCAGCCTACGGTACATTTTATTAACTGATGACCAATGTGGCTGTGCCCAGTTCACTGTGGGCTGTACCACCCCTACACCAGGGCCGGGTGATGTAAGAAAGCAGGCTGAGCGAGCCAAGAGCAAGTCAGTAGGCAGCGCATCTCTGTGGCTTCTGCATCAGCTCCTGCCTCCAGGTCTTTGACTGGAGTTCCTGCCCAGACTCCCTAAGTGATGGATTACACGTTAGAAGATAAAATAAACCTTTTCCTTTGTAGTGATATTTGGTTTCTTTAAAAACACAGGAGTGTTATGGGATATGCTTTTGTTTTAATCCCAGCTATGGGGAATGGGGCTGCTTCACACTGCCCACAGCAGCTGACTATGATTTGCCTCGTGTTCTAGCAGGGGCGTGATTTTGCCAGCTGCAGGTAGTTTCTGCAAGTGTTTGACATTTGGAATCTGAGGACCGTTGAGAGGGTATGTAAATCCGAGAGCCCCAGAGGGAGCTGCTGTTCTGGTTGCTGTTGTTTGCAGTTTGTTGCAGTTTGTCAAGTGGTCATAGGCAAAGGGACCGGAAGAAACTAGATATCCTGTCATCGAAGAGCAACCCTGCTCCAAGAACTCGATGCTCCCTAATCAGCAGGAAGTAGTCTAACAATAGCAATACCCCCTCTCTTCATCCTTCTTTTTCTCCTATAGAGTGCTGTGGGAAGTTGAAGGGTGATGGAAGGGTGGAGAAGGGTGGAAGAGAATAAAGAACCCACGAAGCAGCAAAGCCAGCTGCATTCCTCCTTGTTGCTTCTCCTCCCGAGGGCTCAGTCCATGGGTGAGGGCAGGGGGTTCAGGTCAAGGGGGTGAGCAGCATGGTGTCACCACACGGACACCTGGAGTCGGGTGAGAGCAAACTGAGGGCGAGCAGCTGCAGACTCATTTATTCGGGAAGAGACGGCAGGTTATATGGCTTTGGGTGACCAATCAGCTTCCTCCACACCATCTCCAAGACAGCCAACGTGTGTTCATCTCTGAGCCGACCCTCCAAGCCAGGTCCTGTACTTTCTGACTGAGGACTTCTATAGTCTCGTCCCTGGAAGCCACCTCAGGCCATGAGCCCTAACAGTCCTTTGTCAGGAATGAACACACCTCCCCAGGTTACCTTTGGTCATGATGTTTTACCACACCATTAGAAACCCTAAGACAACTATTATATTCAGCATGACCTTTAGTCAGAGCTGTGACAAGAATTCAGGTCAACAGTTGTCTGCAGAAATGTATCTGTTTCTTTAGATTCCACAAATGGTAAAATAGAGTTGGAATAGAAGGTCCCAGAAGATAGAAAGCACCTCATCTCCATCACTGCCCTCTAGAAGGTGGTATTGTTCCTGGCTATGGGAAAAGGAAGTTTCAGAAGCTTCTACTTTGCATTTTTCACAACAGTGACCTTACCCTACAGACCAGAGACTCAGTGTATAGGTTACTCCAACTACAAAGGATTTTAATACCAGATAAACTTTGGAGATTCGAGAAATGGGCTCAGTTAGCCACTTTAATCTTGTGTTCATTTGTTTCTTGGTCCCTGTGTGCCCCCACTTTGCTATGGGTGCTGGGATAACACTCTGGGTCTCAAGTCAACTCAAACCCTAGATCTGACCTTAGGAATGTTTGGGTATTCCGGACTCCACCAGTATACATGAATGCAGGAGCAAAGCTTGGAGAAAAAGTTCCTAACATATTCACTGTAACATTAGAGATCTTTAGACTTGTTCAAGGTTCACTCAACAGCGTCTGGTGTAAGATCCAGAATCCATGCACCGAGTCCTGACATTTCATTGGTGGACTGGCTAAGGCTTCCTGCTTTCCCTTCCTACCAGGTTTGATTGTTTATAGTAAGAACCCTCCTCCTCCGCTGCCCATCTATCTTCCTCTTAGTATTTTAAGTATGTTTATCATCTTCTTAAACCCTAATGAGTCAGTGCCTATTGTCTCAACTCTAACCCCAGCAGCGATGTACAGTTGAGGCTCCTGAGCTTCCTCCTCCATGGAAGCATCAACATTTATGGTCAGAGTTTGTGATAGCTGCTTCTATTACCAAACATGCCCTGCAAAGAAGAGTTAGCATGGACACAATGAGTGATGCTATACTGCACTCTCAGCACATTCTTCATGATAAAATATTCTCTTGATCTTCCTCTAAAAAATGTTTTGATAGGTCTTCTGACCTCTAAGAACACCCAGTCAAACAGTCACTTCCCTTCATTTACCATCTCTACAGCAACACAATATTTTTGTTTTGCTTTGCATACACCTTACTTTTCTACAGGTTTCTTAGAATCACTTAGAAACTTCAAAGTATTTTCCAGGGTATAAAACTAGATCCTTAGGCAGGGTTCCACATCAGTGAATGCTGCCTCATCCCTGGACACTTTCAATATTCATTCCCATGGTTTTATTGCTTCTGCCTTTAACAGTTGACTAATCCTTGCATCTGCTGTGGGATTCAGTACATCTGTCCTAGTGAAGTTGAACACTTGCCCTGGAGTTACAATGGTATCTGGCTGGGCACCTGGTAAGAAAACATGGGCAGTTCCTGGGATGATGCCTGTTGACCTATCAGGGAACAGCCTCTCTCAAGCAGGGGAGGAACTATCTCCTACTAGGAATGGAGAGGCAACCATTGAAAAGTTAAGGATTTGGGGGAGTCTGCAGAGGAGTTCCCCATGATGTCACCCAGATGATTCTGTAACTACATCTAAGGCTTTAAAGTTTTACCACAAGGGATTGGTCTAAGAGTTAAATATGTGAAACACTATGACAGAAACCAGTAGATGCCACATTTCCTTCTCAGATACCTCTAATTTCCAAATGCAGAAGATAATGATCACTCTCAGTTACCAAAGAAGCCTGGCCAATGGACTTAACTTCCAAGATGCTCAATTTCTCCTCTCCCTACACTTGGGAGATAAGAAATCCTGTCCTGTGTGCAGTCTCCATGTCTTTCTGCTTTAGCTTTCCCAGTTCTAGGAAGAAGTTATTTTTCAAAGTTACAACTACTGTGAGTTTACAAATTGGACTTCGCCTAAGTCAGAATTGTCCAAAATTCACACACCATGGCTAAATGAAGATCAGAAGACTTCTGCTTACCACTTTCCCAAATACTCCTTGGTTTATAGACATATAAGCCAACATTTACTGATAATAAATCAATAATGTATTTTTAAATAATTGTTTGCTATTCATATAATTTTATCATTTATTAAAATAAATCAAATTTATATGCTATAGCAATGGTCACGCTTGCTTAATGTAACATAAAGAGTTAGATCTTGACTGAGTATTTGACACAGCAAGTTGCAGAGCACCTTTGACAGCTTCCAGAATTGACTGACATTTAAAGTTTATAATTGTCAATGCTCAAAATGTCACTGCCTGCTGCCATCTTCCCCACTCTGATGGTCATGAACGTTAGCCTCTGAAACTGTAAGCCACAAATAAACACTTCCTTTTATAAGTTGTCTTAGCCATGTGTCTAATCACAGCAATATAAAAGTAACTAAGACAGCCCAACCCCTTAGATGAATTGTTTGTCTTCTGTTTGAACTACACAATAGGCTATGAAATCACATGTGGCCCCCTCTAAACACACACACACATACACACACAGGCACACACACACGAGCAACATTAAATGAACTCAACAAGTGGTATTTACAAATATATGTGTGAATATATGTAATAATATTAGAGAATAAAATGCCATGAATTTTAGAAGCAGTAAGGAGGATTCAGGGGAGAAATCAGAGGAAAGAGGAAAAGGAAAATTATGTAAATTATTTAATACTCATATATGAAGGAAAAGTATGTAAATACGCATATGAAATTCTTAAAAAAATAATTTTTTGAAAAAGAAAAGAAAAACAAGTAATCTTTGCAGCAATCTTTGTGATCAGGTATTTTCAAACATTTGTTTTTCTAACTTGAGAGGTTGGGTGTATGGCTCAGCAGTAGAGAGATGGCCCACCTAGCTTGACCCCTAATACCACACACACAAATAAAAATAGTTACAGTAACTGAGATAGTCAGACAATTTAAAAAAAAATACTGTGGCTGACATCAGTCATTCATTTTGCTAGGTTTTGTTCTGTTTTATTTGAGGTCTCTACTTGACATAAGTTGGAAAGAATAATCCTCACCACTTTCAGACTAGAGCAGCTAAGAGAAATGTTGAGATATTTTGAGAAACAATCACTCAGGAGGAACAGTATCAACTATGTAATAAAAGACCCAAAGCTTTTTATCTTTGCTTCATTACACTAACAGGAAAAAAAAAAAGGTGTGTGTGTGTGTGTGTGTGTGTGTGTGTGTGTGTATGTGTAAAGAGAGAGAGAGAGAGAGAACAGGGGTGGGGGTATCTATGAGGTACTGGTATCTAGGTATACAGCCTTTCCAAAACATTGGGAATAAAAACAAATGTTTAAATGCAAGAAAAATAAATGAAAACAAAACAACTGGCAGAAATATGGTTATGGCCATTTCAGAAATTGTTGAAAATTTTGTCCAACTCTTAAGCCAAGATTCATCTAAAATGAAACTCCAGTCAGCAACCCAAACAGATGCTGTTTGCATCTCAGCTGCCAGTTGCAGGATTCTGCTTCCTTTACGCTGCTTGTTCATTTCCTTTTCTCAGGAAAAACCTTCCACGTGTTCATTTCCAGACCCTGTCTCGATCTCTCATCCACACAAGTCTCCTGCTCTGATCCCTCCACCAATTACCAATAAGCTCTCCAGCCAACAGTTGTGTGTCCCAGCTACCTTTCCTGCTAATGGCAAGCACAATGTCAGAGGGCTAGGATGGTGCCTGGTGGAGGATGGGGGAGGGGGGTGCAGGAAATGATCACTGGAGGACTCAGGCAGGCTGACTGGTATTTAAGTGTAATTCTTACATCGTTCTAAAGGTTTGAGATTTTCCTAATGAAGCGGTGGGAAAGACCCGCCAACAGGGAGAATCTGCCGCCATGGGTTGCCTTAGTGCTGGGCGAGGTGAATCCTAGGCCATCGTAGCTTAGTGCTAGTTAAGTCGGCCATGCCAACCATTAGACACTTAGGAAAAAACGGTGCCTTCTTGGGGGCTGTGAACAGGCAGACACTATGGCACATACCTCTTTCCTGGATTTCTAGGCCTAAAGAAGAAACAAACACTGGATCTAGGTGTTGTTGCTGTTTCATCACGTTGTACATGAGACCTGTTTATATATGCAAACTTTAGGAACCCAGGAGGAACCAGAGGCTAAGTAGTTCCTTCTGCCCCACAATGGCTGCCTGATCTGACCTTCCTTCCCCACAAACTCTCCCTGAGAGAAGGCCTCCCAGCGCCTGTGCCACAGATGCTTTCATCTGCCAGTAGCCAGCCTAGATTTAAGGACTCAGGTGAGGGACAGAGTGAGAAGCGGCAAGGCCAGGAGGAGGAGAGGGCAACAGGAGAAACATGCAAGATAAAACAATTTCCATCCGCTGACAAAATATAGATGGTGAACTCAGAAGTTTTCCACCATAATAAACAAGAAAAAGAAGTAGAAGAAGTGGGCATATAACTTTATGGCCTGTGAAATTGAATCACCTCTCACAGATTTTTTACCTGTTGGTGGACAAAGAGGAACTTCCTCATCTCAGGCAGGCATCGGTCGTAAAAGCCTCTGAAAGGCCAGGACTGAGCCTGTCTGATTAGAATCCAGAAGGCCTTGGTTTCCAAGCCAGACTTTATGTATTTGAGCTTCATCCACAGGAAGCTGCAAGCACTGTGAATTACAGTGCTTCACAGGCTGAGAACTGCATTTCTCCCATTGTCATAAAACTGAAGAGAAGCAAGGCCACCGTGTTAAATCAGAGCTCCAGGGAGAAAGCAAATGGACACAGCATGGGAGACAGCTGGGGAGCCTTCAGTGGACCCCCATTTGCCTTCCTTCTCCTCTGACTTGCCATGACTCTTTGGTAATCCAACCTATCAGGCAAAACTGAAATGCAGAATTCATTCTCTAGTCTCTTTTTCTCCTTGCTACAAGAAAGATGAGAGGGGGACATTTGGGCAGGAAAGAGGAGCCTTACAAACGCCTGTCAGAGACTGAAATTAGAAATCAAGCTCTAACTTAATCACACAGTTACTGTATTTCCTAAAGTTATTATTATATATCAAGGTGTGTGTGAGTGTGTGTGTGTGTGTGTGTGTGTGTGTGTGTACTCAGGTTCTCAGGCTTTGCAGCTAACATTGAACCATCTTCCCAGCCCTGTTCCTGGAGATTCTTCCAAAGCCTGTGTCTTTGTCTCTGTCTCATCTTCCCACCTGCCAACACTGTTCTAGGTTCTCCCTTGAGTTGGTGGCCCACCATCTTTCCTGGCTCTAGAACAGCTTCTGTAAGCAAGAGGCATCCTTCAGTGGAGTGCATTTACCTAGAGAGCAACTTCAAATTGGCTGAGTGGTGAGACCGTTCCCAGATGTGATTCTTTGTAGCAACAGCAGGCATCTGGCTCTCCCACTGTTCAGGCTGGCAAAGTACAAGGCTCAGTGTGGGGAGAAAGATGGTGCTTATCTCTATCATCATGCAAAGAGCTGACAATTCATTAAGGACATGAACAGAGCCAAGTGCAGTGCTTGCACTAATGATCGAAACACGTGTGTCATTGTTAGCTCCCTCTGTGCCTAACAAGGGGGCCTGGTCTAAGCCCCAACCCAGGCCATGGTGACCTGGTGGAGTGTGAGATGCGGAGAGGGCAGCAGGAAAGTTGTATCTCTCTGTACAAGTGATGTTCAAGAATTTCACCTAGTCTGGGAAAGAAGCAGTTGGGAGAAACAGACCTTGGGGACAGATAAACTTCTGAGAGGCCAACGTCAGGAAAGAAATCATAAGTCAGGACCAGGTGTAACAAATATGGCTGGACTAGCAGCCATGAGCTGGCAGCTGCTGAAAGACAGGTGCCTGCTTTGGGTTGCGTGCCGCATCTCAGGGCGAGGACTCCACTGTAAAATGAATAAATTTATCATGAAGTTGGTGAAACTTAATTTTTAAGGGCTCTTTCCCTTCATGGGTCCTTTCAAAATCCCTAAACATATTTATATTATAATATATTTCACTGGTAATTTTATATTCTTCTCCTTGTTTTAGCTTTAGGCCCCACTAAATCCAAATCATATCTTCACGTTAGCAGGACAAGCTAAGTAATTTAATAAGATTAGGCAAAGTTTCCATCTCAGGCAAATAGGGAAGTTATTCTCCACTAGAATAACTCCCAAGGCAGAAATCCATAAATCCAAAAGAAACCGCAGAGCACAAAAGAACGTGAAGTGTAAGCAAGGAAAAACCAGAAGATTCAGTAGCAAGAGGCCAGGACCACAGCTGGCTCTCTCAGGAGCCCCAGCCAAGATCTGCTCACTGGTGACATTGCTTGCATTTAAAGCCCAGAACAGGAGGAGGGTCCTGCAAGGAAGAGGCTCTGCCTGTGGGCACACACGGGGTGAGCTGGAAGTGGGGGGGCATGGAAGTGGGGGGAGCATGGAAGTGGGGGGCATGGAAGTGGGGGTAGGGTGGGATAAGATGGGGGTGGGCTGGAAGTGGGGGGTGAGGGGTGGAAGTGGGGTGGGGTAGGGGCGGGGTAGAGGTGGGAGTGAAGTGGGGTGGAGGTAGGATGGAATGGGGGTGAGGGGTGGAAATGGGGGTGTGACGGGCATGGAAGGGGGGATGGGAGGAGGTAGGGTGGGAGTAGGGAAAGGTGTAGAGTGAACCAAGAGTAGGGGAGAAGAGGAAGGGAAGAGAGGAAGAAGAAAAGCAGGGGGAAAAAGAAGAGGGGGAGGGAAGGAAAGGAGGAGAATGAGGAAAGGGCATGGGAAGAGGAAAGAAAAGGAAAAGGCAAACAGGAAGGGAAGGGTAGGAGAGGAAGACCTGAGCAGAACATGGAGACTTGGTGGTTCCTGGGGAGGAAGAACATGGAGTCAGCTTAATCTCAGAGCAGTGAGATGTGGAGTCTCCTTCCCTCAGCAAAGAGCTGAGGTGAGCAGGAACCAGTTTCTCACAGATTTAAAAGGGAAGCACATGTCACCGGCCGAGTCACAGCGCCTGTCAGCCAGGGTCACTGTGACTTCACGGCAGACATCCCACAGTGACAAACTGAAATGGACCCTCTCAGCGTGTGTGTGTGATATGATGCGTGTTTGCAGGTCCTGTGTGGTGTGTGTGGCTTGGCATAGTGTGTGTATGATATGTGTGTGAGTGGTGTGTGTGCTGTGGTGTATGATATGGTATGTGGTTATGTACAGTGTGTGTGTGGTATGGTGTATATGTGCAGTTTGTGTGTGTGTGTGTATGATTTGTGTGTGAGTGGTGTGTGTGCTGTGGTGTGTGATATGGTATGTGGTTATGTGCAGTTTGTGTGTGTGTGTGTGTGTGTGTGTGTAATATCAGGTTGGAATATAACTGTACTTTTTTTATAATTTATATATTAATCACAGGTTATTTACTTTGTATCCCAGCTGTAGTCCCCTCCCTCATTCCCTCCCAATCCCAGCCTCCCTCCCTCATCTTCTCCCTGCCCCTTTCCAAGTCCATTGATTGGGGAGGACCTCCTCCCCTTTCATCTGGATCCTGTTTTATCAGGTATCTTCAGGACTGGCTGCAATGTCCTCCTCTGTGGCCTAGCAAGGCTGCCCCTCCCTCAGGGTGTTAGGGAGGTCAAA
The DNA here is from genome assembly GCF_030254825.1 of Meriones unguiculatus. NCBI lineage: Eukaryota > Metazoa > Chordata > Mammalia > Rodentia > Muridae > Meriones > Meriones unguiculatus. Next base: position 111,824,128 of record NC_083359.1, on the reverse strand, counting down.
GAGCCAGCCATTGAGTTCATGTCAGAAATAGTCCTTATTAGGTTCCCCTTATTAGGGAACCCACTTGGATATTAAGCTACCATGGACTACATACAACTGTATTCTTATGCCCCCTCTACCAGTGCTGTGAGGCCTGAGAACCATTGGGAAGACCCTCCTTAGCAAGCAACACTTTTCCTCAGTTAGCCAGTACACTGCCTGAGACCCCTCCTTAGAGCCACATGCTGGAGATGGGGCATTGCAGGTGGTCCTCACAAGACTGGAAATGCCCTTGATAAGGTCAGGAAAATAAATTATAGTACCTTTGTATAAATCAGTACATCATTAGAATCGCATTCTCACAGCGATTGGGGAACCAAGCCAGCCTGATGGCACAGTACACGTGGAGAGGGACGCACGCGTGTGGCCTGGCTTCGGGCATCCTTTGCTGGCCTGTCCATGCCTGTGTGCTGCTGAGAAGACAGCCTCCCAACCACACTGCTCCGAAAGCTATTTAGTCAGCTCATCCTGGGGCATGAACAAAGGGCCCTGAGAGGACGTCAGGCAGCCTGCGTGCCTGGTGACAAGAGCTGCCACCATCACATTGCAGAGAGGAGTTGCTGAGGCTTGTCCCTGCCACCCCGGGCTTGGCAGCCACCGGAAAACTGACAAAGGAGTGAAAATCAAAGGCAGAGTCTCATTTTCATTTGAGCATTAGGATCGCAGATGGGAAAAAATAAGACTGAAAGGGGTTTTTTATTAGGGATGCTGGGTTTAGAGGAGGAGGGGAGTGTGGGCTATGTTAGTCTCTTTTCCAGCTCAGTGGTGGTGCAAATAAAGTTCAAGATGATCTACGATGTAAAGCAGGGAGATGACTTCATCTCGGGAAAGAACAGCCCCAGGGCTTGTGGGTTCACACAGCCTCACTGCTGTGGGTGCTTGAGGGAGGAAAAGGCACATACCTGGACACCAGACAGCATCCTTCATTAAATACAGGGCCACCAGGTGGGACGTGATTGGTCAGAGGAAATTCAGTAAGGCAGAGAGCATCTCCCAGGCTTCCTGACAGGGGAGGTTGCAGAGAACCCATGGAAAAGGAGGGAAGATGGCAGAGCTGAAACAGATACAGGCACAGGAAAGCCTCCCAGATGCTCCACGATGAAAGGGCCCGTCTTAACCCAGGCGCTCATGGAACAAACAGAAATGCTAAGTTAATAACATCGACAATACAACAAGCATCTGGAGTGATGCCCTGTGACAATGACAAAAAGTGCAACAGATAAATCTCCACACGTCTGTGACAGAGGTGCTGTTACCAAAACTGCAGGAGGAAAAACTTTCACCAGACTCTAAAGGGTTTCGGTGGATCCTACAAGGTCACCCAGTTGTGAAGTGGATCGCTCAGGATGGCTTCAGCTCTGCATCTCCAACTTTATACTGTGTGCCTCAAAGAGGGGCAGACACCCACTACCAATACTTGATGCTCCTTGGGCCAGAATGAACCACCTCACTTCTCCCAGGGAACACCACACACAAAGCTGGTAACAGTACAGAACCAGTCAATTTGCTGGGGCCTGGAACCCACCTAGAGAGCCAGGGAAAGCGGGATTTGCTCATGTTGATGCTAGAAGTTGCAGGTGTCTGAGAGGTTGTGATCCTCAATGAGGGACATCAGGACACCCTCGAGCCCAGATGCCCAGCAAGAAGAAAGGTCCCAGAGGTCTCACAGGCACGGAGGACATTTCCTCAGAAAGGACATCTCCTGGATGTGTGGCTATAGAAACTTTGGGGTTGAGGAAGACCTTGAAAAGTCATTTAGCCATTGCCCGTGCTCCAGGAAATGTGACATTTAAAGTATACTAGGAAAGTGATTTATTTTCTCATCTTTAAAAAAATGAAGATGTCAACTAGGACAGCCAACAAAGCTTCATTTTTCTTCGGGGTCAGAAAGCTCTCCCCAGTATGTAGCCAGCATGAGCATGTACAGCTACTCCTCACTGTCTTCTCTAATAGGTCCTTTCCCAAGTGCATAGTCATTCCATGTCTAGCCCAACTCCAGGTCCAGAGTGAGGACCAGACCTGGCCTTTCTGGGTGTGATAAAAGCATTCTGCCACTACCAGAGCCAGGACAGTGTAGACTAAAAGGCTGACCAGAGGGCCACCATACTCTAAAGTGTGAGCTTTAAAAATGTGTGACCAAAAGAACCTCATTAGCTGCAAACAGCACACGTGGATCCAGGCCTCCCACAGGGAAGGTTTTATTTAAAAAAAATAAAATAAAATGAGGCACCCAACTCTACTTTCCTCCCCAAGGATGGCTGGTTGGAGAGATGCATCCAGCCCTGACTTGTCCCGCTTTCCTGAGGACAGTCCCAGCCTCCGGTCCATGGTTCCACCAACCTCCCTGAGGAGATCTGCTGGACAACAGGATCATACAAGGTCTCTCTCCAAGATGGCAGTGCCCAGCATGCACAGCATCTGGGTAGCAGGAATTCAGTGGCTGCTGGAGCAAACTAGCTGCCATCCTGCCGACTCTGAAATGCCAGCGTCAGTGTTTCCCCTATGTCAGGAAGGATCCTGACATCCAGGTATCCATGGTTCCAGCCTTCAACCTCCCAGCTCTTCCCAACCTTTTAGAGAACCTCATGGTTTCCAGGGATGCAGTCCCAGCCTACAGTCCACGGCTCTTCTGCCTTCCCGAGGGGATCAGCCAGACCTCAGGGTTATACAGATTAGACACCCCCACCCCAATGTCCTGCCTGTAGGTCCAGCTGGGCCAGCAGAGGATTGCTGCAGACCATTCCCTGGGACCCAGCCTCAAGCCAGGGCTCCTCTTGTATGCCTGAGGATAACCAGCCAATGCCAAGGGCAATCAGAAAGCTGAAGGCCAGCTTAAGAGCACAATCAACAAAAGCCAGGACAATAGGCACCATCAGAACCCAGCTATCTTACTACAGCAAGCCTTGTATATCCTAACATAGCTTAAAGAGGAGAAAGTGACCTTAAATCTAGGTCTTATGATGATGACAGAGGCCTTTAAAGAGGAAATAAATAAATCCCTTAAGGAAATACAGGAAAATATAATCAAACAGGTGAATGAATAAAATGGTTTAAGACCTGTAAATGGAAATAGAAACAATAAAGAAAACACAAATTGAGTAAATCCTGGAGATGGAAAACTTAGGGAAGAAAACAGGAGCTGCAGAGGTAAGTATCACCAACAGAATACAATAGATGGAGGAGAGAATCTCAGCCATAGAAGATACAACTAAAAAATTGATACATCTGTCAAAAAAAATATTAAAAATTAAAAATATTACAAATATCTAAAAAATTCCTGACACAAAACATCCAAAAATCAAGGACACACTGAAAACAGAAAATTCAAGAATAATAGGAACAGAAGAAAGAGAAGATTCCTGACTACAAGGACCAAAACATATTTTCAACAAAATCATAGAAAAAATGTCCCCAACCTAAAAAAAAAAAAAAAAAAAAAGATGCCTTTAAACATACAAGAGGCTTACAGAACACCAAATAAATTAGAGCAGGAAAGATTCCTCCTATCACATAATAATCAAAACACTAAATGTACAGAACAAAGAAAAAACATTAAAAACTGCAAGGGGAAAAGGCCAAGTAACATATAATGGCAGACCTATCAGAATCACACCTGATTTCTCAACAGAGACTCTAAAAGCCTGCAGGGTCTGGGAAGATAATATCGCAGACTCTAAGAAACCACAGATGTCAGCCCATATTATTATCCCCAGCAAAACTTTCCATCACCATAGATGACAAAGCCAAATTTAAACAATGTCTATACACAAACCCAGCCCTGCAAAAGAAACTACAAGGAAAACTCCAACCAAAGGAGATTAACTACACCCAAGAAAACACAGGATATAAATAACTTCACTACAGCAAAACTAAAAGACGACAAGCACATAGACACACCACTAGAAACAATATCAAAATAAAAGGGACTAACAATCATTGCTCATTAATATCTCTCAATATCGATAGACTCGGTTCTCCAATTAAAAAAAAACCTAACAGAATGGATAAAGGGCCCATCATTTGGCTGCATACAAGAAACACACCTCAGCAATAAAGACTAGAAAAAGGTTTCCCAAACAGATGGACCCAAAAATCAAGCTGGAGTAGTGATTCTAAGACCTAATAAAATAGACTTTCAACCAAAATTAATCAAGGAAGGAATGAGGAAGAATACTTCATTCTTATCACAGGAAAAAAATCCACCAAGATGACATCTCAATTCTGAACATCTATGCCCCAAATACAAGGGTACTCACATTTATAAAAGAAACATTACTAAAGCTTAAATCACACATCAAACCCCACACATTAATAGTGAGAGACTTCAACACCCCACTCTCACCAAAGGACAGGTCATCAAGAAAGAAATTAAATAGAGAAATAGTGAAACTAACAGATGTCATGAGTCAAGTGGACCTAACAAACATCTACAGAACTTTTTCCCAAACACAAAAGAATATACCTTCTCCTTGGACTTGGAAAGGGGCAGGGAGGAGATGAGGGAGGGAGGGTGGGATTGGGGAGGGAATGAGGGATACAGCTGGGATACAGAATTAACAAAATGTAACTAATGAGAAAAATAAAATTATGGAAAAAAAAAGAATATACCTTCTCAGAACCACACAGAACCTTCTTCAAAACTGACCATTTAATTAGTCACAAACGGAGCCTCAACCGCTGCAAGGAAATTGAAATAACCCCTGTATTTTATCAGACCACCATGGATTAAAGCTGCATTTCAACAACAACAGAAATAACAAAAAGCCTACATTCTCATGGAAACTAAACAACTCTCTATTCAATGACCTCTGGGTCATGGAAGAAATTAAAAAAAAAAAAAAGAAATTAAAGGCTTCCTAAAATGTAATGAAAATGAAGGCACAACATACCCAATCTTATGGGACACAATGAAAGCAGTGCTAAGAGAAAAGCTCATAGCACTAAGTGCCTTCAAAAAGAAATTGGAGAGATTTCATACTAGCAACTTAACAGTACATCTGAAAGCTCTAGAAAAATAAAAGAAGCAAACACACCCAAGAGGAGTGGATGGCTGGAAATAAGCACACTCAGGGCTGAAATCTGTAGCATAGAAACAAAGAAAACAATACAAAGAATCAATGAAACCAAGAGCTGGTTCTTTGGGAAAATCAACAAGATACAAGATAAACAAATTCTTAGCCAAACTAACTAAAGGCAGAGAGACAATTCCCAAATCAAAACCAGATATGAAGGGGGGGGGGGGGATATAACAACAGAGACTGAAGAAATCTAACAATTTACTTTAAAAAAATTACTTACCTCAAAAGCCTGTGCTCCACAAAATTGGAAAATCTAAATGAAATGGACAATTTTCTAGATAAATACTACTTAACTAAAGTTAAATCAAGATCAGGTAAACAATTTAAATAGGCCTATAACTTGTAAGGAAATAGAAGCAGTCATTAAAAATCTTCTAATCAAAAAGGCCCAGAGCCAGATAGTTTCAGTGCAGAATTCTACCAGACCTTCAAGAAAGAGCTAATACCAATACTCCTCAAACTATTCCACAAAATAGAAACAAACAAACCATTGCCAAACTCATTCTATGAGGCCACAGTCACCCTGATACATAAACCCCACAAAGATCCAACAAAGAAAACTTCAGATCAATTTCTCTTATGAACTCTGATGCAAAAATACTCAATAAAATACTCGCAAATTGAATCCAAGAAAACATCAAAAATACCATCCACCATGATCAAGTAGGCTTTATCCTTGGAATGCAGAAATGGTTCAACATACTAAAACCCATCAAAGTAATCCACCATATAAACAAACTGAAAGAAAAAATCCTGGGGCCTAAGGCCTGATTTTTATTAGGAAGAGAACTGAAAGGGCAACTGAAGCCTTGGTTTCAAATCGATCTCTGGCCTAGTCCTCAGTGCCGTCATAGATCTGAGGACAAATTTCACCAAAGCTGGGAGTACAGACCTAAACTCAGAAGGAATAATAATGCCAGGAATCAGACTTAGATGGGTTGTCATGAGTTGGTCGTCTGTTTCCTCATATATGTCTCTAGGGTCCCCAAATTTAAAATTAGTGTTATTTTAAGGATCAAGTTCGTGATACAGTGAAGTGAAATGTCAGTTGCTCAGCATAGGTCAGTTACATCCCCACACATAACTCCTGTTGACTAATGGTCAAGTGGGTGGAAGGGCAGATGGATGAGTAGATGAATGGATGGATGGGGGAGGGGTTGACAGATGGCAGCAGCACCATGTACCTTGGCTGATCTGAAAGCAAGATGGAGCCAGAATAGGCTAGGTTATAACCACCAAGGCCTGTCCACAGCGACCCCTATATGCCAGCAAGGCCTTGTGTCTCACGGATTTCATAATGGCCCAAAGCTGGGACAATGTGTTCAAGTATTTGAGACTTTGTGGGGCATTTATACAGCCAAACCTCAACACCATACACTGAGGGAGTCATGACGCCAAGAAAGATCCCCAGGCACCAGACAGGGCCTGGCTGACCCCGGAGTAGAACACAGTGAGGGGTGGAGGCATACACAGAGAACGCAATGTTATGGCCAGAGGATCACCCACAAGAAGAAATGAGAGGAACAGAATGGATGCAGGGTGGACAGAAATGGTCCCACTTAGGTCAAGAAATAGGCAGCCACTCATGAAAACTAATTTTAGAAGTCCTAAGTTTAGGTGGAGATGACTAGTTGTACATATAGACTGGGGGGTATTTTTTGCTGGGTGACTTCAATACTAGAATCCCATATTTTAATTTTTTCTTTCACTCGGCAGAAAAACCATAAGCCATCTTAACACCTGCCTAAGGGTTACATGAACGGGCACATACAGGAGGAAATGGGTGGCCTTGGAGGAGAGTTCTCACAGTCCATGCAAAGTCTCAGCGAATTTCACCTGCCTCAGGACTGCCTCTGGGACCTGAACCTCATTCCCTTTATAGGCAGACTTTTGTCCCTCAGATATCTTAGGTGAATGACAGATTTGTCTGTTTGTATCCACATGTCAGCTCAAAAAGACACAATGTGAAATGTACCACATACTGTGTGACCACGAAATACATTACCTCATGAATCAGCATACTCCAATGACACACCTACAAGCTCCATTTCCAGAGATAGGGCTCACACAGCCATCTGAGGCCACCAGGGATTTAAACCTGCCCTTACTTTAGGCCCTGATCTAAGCCACACAGGTGCTGTAGCAAATAAATAACTGGTGTGATCTCTAGGCTTTATTATCTTATGTCAACAGCTTCCAAGGCCAGACACGACCCCTCCATTTTTGTCCCAACCTCACTCAGATAGGCACCTGCAGAATGTCTTTCTAGTTTCTTCTACACAGGCAGAATTGTGGGAGAGGGGCCTTACTATATCAACTCTAAAGGAGAATCATATTCTTAATATTTTATAGAAAAACGATGAGGAATATTTAAAACATATCAAAAATGGCCAGTAACAAATTCTTCTGTCTGGAGGACAGAGGAGCTGACAGTACAGGTCAGCTTCATGCAGGAAGTACAGCCAGAGGTCCTGAGGTCCCTTCCCTGTTTGAAAAGCTCCACTCTTTGTGGCCTAGACTGAGTATGACTGGATCCAGTGCATTCTTTCTGGGTGCGGATGACAGCACCTACCCAACACAGAAGATCTAGGACGATGTCCATGCCTGTTGCTAGAACTAAGAAGCATGCAGAATTGGCTAAGAGTAAACCACAATGGGATTAAGGACAACAGAATGATACACTTCAGCCCTAGGGACGTCAAAGAACAAAGGGGTGTGACCTCCCCGCCTCAGAATATCCTCCTTTACAGTTCATGGGTAGTAAGCTGTCCATCCTCCCTACCCCACCCAAATATTCCCCTCTTCAGCTTGCAAAAGTCAAAAAAATTATTTTCTTTCTCATATATGGTAGCTTGAAACTTATTTGTCTACCACATGCCAGATTTCAGGAGCCCAAACAAGACAGCACTGCGCATACACTCAGCCTTCTCGCTTGTTCTGTTCTTCTTTTATGGCTGCTCTATGAAAGCTTGGTAAGGAGAGACAACTTAGGAGTTAAGGATGCAGCTCAATGGTAGGGCTCTTGCCCAGCCTACATGAGGTCCTGGGTTCCATTCCCATCAATACACATACATCATTAATTCACCATATATGCTGAAAAGCCCTAAGGTCAGGGAAAGGATTTTGTTTTGTCCCAGAAGTGAGCAAATCTCTGAGAGAATAATCACTCATTCAGGTGCTGGGTACCATTGGGTTTCATGAGTAAGAAAAGACACAGAACATCCCAAACCAGTGATGAGAAGCAAGAATTAAGATGTTTTTAAAAGATATGGTCACGATTTATAAAATTCTTTCTGGTAGAGAAGTAAAATGTGCTGCTTTGACTTTCCCCTTCCTAAGAAATACGTTCAACCTCACCAAGGGTTTTCTCCCATTGATATGATGACGCTCTTTCGGCAGAAGGGTACTTCTGGATTGCCTTCAGAGCTCAGCCACACTGCCCAGTGCAGCTTGCTCAGCCCTCGTGCCTTTTCTGTAAGTCACAGTCAACCTGCAGCCTTGCTCCATCTGAAATACATCCCTCTGCCTACAGATTGCTGCCTCGTTTGGGCTCATAAACACTTCCTCCTGGCACACAGCTGCGCATATCTGCTTACTGCTGCGTTTAGAATGTCCACTGTCGTGGCTTGTGGTGGACTGTCCACAGCTTGTCCTCAAAATGGTTGAGAGCAGGGAGGGAGGTAAGTTAGGCGGTAAGTTAATTTTTCTTTAAATCGAAATTTAAAACAGGCAAGCATAGCTACAGCGGAAAGTGAACTAAGCCCAGTCAGAATTGAGGAATGTGGAAAATGTTGCTCCCACCAGGGAACAGTGGCTCTCAGTGGCCCAGGGAGCTGCAGAGTTGCTGGAATTAACACAACAGCTGCCGCCCCTCAACTCTGTTTCCGGGGACTCTATCCCCTCACCGCTGCAATGGAAGCTCGTCTCTTCTGGCGGTAGCCATGCTCAGACACAGCTCTGACTTCTTCACATAACCAGACACTGCCACGAAGTCCATCTGAAGACACACCTGCTTCCCCGCAGTGGCCTGTACGAACCCCGCAGTCATGCAGAACATGTTCCGTAACTGCATCTCCTGTGCTTGGGCTGCACTGCTCAGACTCCTGGGTCACTCTTGGACTGTGCATCTGCCCTCCATCCCATGTGTTACTGTTATTCAGCCCCATGTGGTGAGTCTCATGCCAGGTCTGGAACAGAAGAGAGTAAAATGCACCTCCTGTCCCCAGTCAGCTGGAAGGGAGTATCTTGCCTTCTTTGTGTCTATTTATACTTGGTGATTCTTCTGATGAATACGCTTCCTTCACACAATTCCTGAATTTTTTCTTTAAGACAGTTTTCTTCTCCATCAATGCACTGATAAAATTCTAATGTAGCCCCAAAGCTCTAAGTGCCACCCACATGCGTACGCTCAATGTCACGCTGTACTTGAACTCTGGACTTACAGACACAGCTTTCTTCTCCATGAAGCCTCTCCCAGGAGAGTAGGCAGGCCTCACCAGCCTGACACTAGGCCTGCTTTTTGTGGGCAATCCCTTTCCATACTTTTAAGTCAAGCTAAGTTACTCAGACTCATCTTTCTTGCCTCCTCACCCTCTCTGTGACACCGTAATAGTTGATCCATCAGAAACACGAATTCATCCAACCACACATTTGCCGGCGTTGTCTGTGTACTTTGCTAGGATACAGTTCAGCAAGGCTCATTCCCACTTTTTACCATAGCCTTGGCTCTTGGAAGACAATAGGTACTCAGTAAACACATGCTAAACCCAAATCAAACAAAAAATTTTGAAGAAAAAGAAGAGGGGATGAGGGGGAAATGCGTGCATGGGATCCCAGATCTGCCCACTAGATACATAGGCTTAGAGAACAATATTTACTCTCACTGAAGAGTGAATGCTTTTGTTGGTTTTATGTAACTATGCCTAGGCAACTAACTGCATAGATAAAGAGAAGGGCTTGCTGAGCTCACACATTGTACGGATGAGTCTGAGAGGAGGCACTCAGTGTTTGGCTTCTAGGGAGGGTGGTAAGTGCACAAAAGATCCAGGGTCACCTTCCAAGCTGAAGTGAGAGACCATAAGTGGTGGCATCCAATGGGATCCTCGGGGCATGCCACCCAGGACCTAAAACCCCCAGGCCTCTTCAGGATTCTGCCTCCTTTCTGCCACATTTAGACTTGAGATACAGGCCTTCAGGGACAGACAAAGAACAGCCAAAATCCAGAGTAACAGCAACAATGTTGTTTTCTGAAGTCAAGCGTGTGATCTATAAGAAGTTTAAGTTATTTGACCTCTTGAAGAAGAAAACTACATCAAAAATATTCTAACGAGGATAGAAAAGTTGTGAGTGGACAATCTTCTCTGACTATTTGGATCAAACTCTGGCAACTGCTACAAAATGAAATACAAAACACTTTTTTGTTGTTGTTGTTAGTGAATGGTGAAGGATAAAGAAATCGGGACATAGTTCTATCTGCAAATCTCCTTCCACATATATGTGAAGTGGCACTAAACTAAGAGATGAGGACTGTTTATAAGTAATTCTGTGCCTATCCTATAGCATATGAACTCACATTGTGTTGGTATGGTAAACAAGAGGTTAAATGTGCCATTAGGGTGTATAAGGCTTGGGGCACGGTCCCGTCAGAGTTAGAATGCCTCGAAAAGGCAAGGCTCAGGGTCCACTCCCAGAACTGGGGATAGAAATAACCCAAACACAATTACCTGTCCCAGATGGAAGACCAGAAACAACTACTGGAATGTGACCAGGTTATTTCAACCCTTGGTCTAGGAGAGTTTCAGGTTACAGAAACTGGTCTGGGATAATTCTTCCACAACCCTCCAGAGCTTATGCAAATTTACTGGTTACCCCACTTCACCAGAGAAGATGGCTGCAGTCTCTCTCCAGCACTTACAGTCTTTGAAAGGGATGAGGGAATCATAATTGCACACATAGATAATACTGCCATCGTAGGCTCTGTGTGGAATCATATCTGAGACATTTATGGTCTCCCTCAGAGTGATTCAGAAGTAAGTTTAACAATAACTGTCAACTCCTGTTTCCTGGGATGCTGCATACAGATCACATAGACGTGAAAAGGCAGCATGTTTCAGGAATGCAGTGAACTCTGCACATATTGAAAAATCCAGGAATTCAACAGGTTCTCTGGACCCTGTTTAATACTTGAGTCCTCGTATTTGAATTCAAGGTGGGGAAAACTACCTGGACTCATGGAAGCCAACAGTGCCTAAGAAAGTAAACCCGAAGAAGAAATTCACTGGTGCCTAGGATATGTGTGTAAGCCCAAGTTGCTCTGAGACACGGACATCGAGATTAGATGAAACATGACAAGGAAGCTCTATCAGTGGAAATGTCTGTGTAAGGAAGGTAGTTTGGAAGGCAGAGCACTGTCAGACCACAGGAAGAATCTCTCTTTCTCTCTCTCTCTCTCTCTCTCTCTCTCTCTCTCTCTCTCTCTCTCTCACACACACACACACACACACACACACACACACACACACACACAGAAAAGTTAGCTAGAGGTATCCTAGGATATCATACAGTCCCAGAATGGTGCAGTAGGGTGCCGGGGTTGTGAAGACGAGATCAGAAGACTCTGCTCTCTCCAGAGACACAGATGGGCACTACCATCTGAGGTGTGGCCCTGGAATGAAGGCAGCAATAATGCACAGCAACTGCTGGCCTTGGTCAGCTTTCCTCCCTGGAAATGCAGGTAGTAAGCATGTATCCTGAGTACATGCCAGTGCTCTTTCTACCTTCTAAACAAGGAATTAAAAGTCCCTGAGGAGCTAATTAGTGGTGATTCAGAAGACAACTGTCCTACCTTCTGGCTGCAGAGCCTGCTTTTTCTCTTAAGGAGCAACACATCTCAGAATGTGTAAGAGTCAAGCAGCTGGGAACCCTCAAACTCAAGAGCTTTAGCTTTGATCAATCCTTGCTAAGTCATTGTCAGTCCTCAAACAGGTGTTAAGAGCCTTCCCAGGGCTGGCTTATTATCAATACTAAACCATAACCCTTAAGTTAAAAGGAAGGCAATGTCTGAAGGGTAGAACTTGTGAGGTTCAGCCGTTCAAATGCCCTGACAATGACAAATGGCCAGGGGCCAATGCCTGGGGAACAAGAAGATGCACCCAAAAGAGTCTGTGTGGAAGATCTTCCAGGTTGGTGATCCCCAGAGAGAAGAAAGGAAGAGAAGAGCCCAGTTTGTCCACAAACAGGGACAACATACAGGAGCTTCAGCAAGAAACCCACAAGGCCATTTTATTCCAGGTGTGTCTGAAGGTGAGAATTAGCCTCAGTGGAACAGAGAGCACTTTCTTTTTTATTCCCAGGGCAAGTTCTAACAAGAGGAACCATGAAGGGGCCTTAGCAAAGAGTCGGGCACCTGTGGAGGTCAGTTTAAGGCCTGAATTTTCAAGACAAGAAGAACTGGTGGCCCAGGAATCCAGACATCCAGTAGAAGCCCAGTGTCAGGAGATGACTCTATTTCCATGGGCATTTCTTCAGCAGGACATAAAAGCTAGAGGCAGGAGCAGTCTGTGGTCTATAGGTATCCAATCTGGGAATAGGACTTCCTTGTTTCTTTCCCTAAAATGCCTCACAGCCACTTGGGCAGCCCACCTTCTATTTTCCAGACTAGTTCCATCTAGAGCATGTAGGTACCTCACTAGCTAGAGCCAAAAGTGAACCTAAAAGTAGTAAGCAAACAGAGAGGCAGCAGTGGCCAGATGACAGCAGAGGAAAATGGAAGGCAAAGTGGTCCCTGCTCTCAGGAGACAGGAGGGAGGGAGGCAGCTAATACATCACCGGCTGCTGCTGAGCGGTTTACAAAAATCCAGTTATATTTTTTAATCATCTTGCATTTTAGACCTTTAAAGTACAAATATGGATTTCAAACATATCAAGGGAACAAATTAACTTAGAAAAATGGTAATGCTTTCCAAGGTTGCACCTGCCACGAATTGCTCCAAGTTTGCATTTTCCCCAGGTCTCTGGTGTGTCATTAGGCCAGATTGATTACGCTCCTCCCCCGAACGGCTTCCCCATTAGAGGGTTATTGTATGGAAATTAATGGAAGGCTGGGAACATTTTTTTGCAGCTGCAGTGGTTGGAGTCAGTTTTGATTAAGCGATAGAAACGCAGCAGACGGGGAGATCTCTTTGCTTTAGCTGCCTCCTTCATTATCACTGAGTTGAGCGAGTGCTAGCTCTGCTCCCTGTGTGGGTCTGTGGCTGCCTTTTGGATGATACTGTTTACACTGACTCATCTCTGTGGTCTTTTTAATGATTCCCAACTTGATCTCACCATTAGTGCTCAGATTTGATGCTGAACATAAAACCACTCTATCTATCCATCGCTCCCTCTCCTTGCCAGCGTCCCTCGCCCCCATACTCCTACTTCAGAGCTGCTCTGTGAAGATGCAAGAGCAGGACTAACATCTCTTGTTCTCAGTCCCTCTCTCCTACTTAGTCCTTAAGACAAACTATTGAGGAGCCCTAAACCAGCAATCAAAGCCACAGCAGCCCCAGGGGACGGCAAGGTGCAAATTGAGCCTTGCACTGGCTGTTCTGAGTACTGAAGAGTGGGAGCTGACAGCTTTCCTCTCCTTTGGATCTGTCAAGAACTTGCCAACGTCCCAGAAAAGCTAGGGGTCTGGCAGATTAGTACTTGATCTGCTTGTCAGGAGGGGTCAATGTCAGACCAAAGCAATTGAGATCAGCAAGAACTGACAGAACGGGCAGGAAAAGATGGTAGACACAGTGCCTGCAGAGGGACTAGAGGTAGGGAAGGAAGGTCTATACAGGATGGGGATGGTGTTGCCTTGCCAGTCTTGGCCCTACAGATCTGTCCTAGTTCTTTTCCACACAGTTCAGTCTTTCATTTATTTTCTTCTCTAGCTTGTGATTCTAGAGCATCTCTGTGTTATCCTGGATGCTGAAGCTAAAAGCAACAGAGTTGGATGGAGAAGGGCAGTATGTAAACAAAAACAAAAACTTCAGCATGATTTGTGTAACTCTGGTAAGTGTTCCAGAAGTGCATTTGGATGCTTGGGAAAACAACAAAGCAAACAAACATCTGCCTAGATCTAGAAAGAGGGGAGAAGAGAGGAGATATTCCAAAGAGGCAGCCCTGCACGTGGTAGCTGGGTTTCTATCTGTCAGTTCAGGGTACAGAACATGAGATTCTGGGAGAGAGGCCAGCAAGAGAAAGGCAGGCTCACAGAGAAAGGTGCTCCTGGGGTTGGCTAGAATGTTCAGAGTAGTGATGGGAGAAGGGGAGGCTATAAGAAAGCAGACATGGGTAAAGAGCGAGGCACATTAAGAACCTGGGATGCCACATTGATGACTCTGGAAGCCCTGGGTTCTAAGGTTCTAAACAAAGACATCATTACTATAGTGTTTTAGAAGGTGAATAACAACAAGGGGCGAGAGAGGGGCTGTGTGAGCTCATTTCAGAGCAGGGGGCCAGGTGAGCACCTACAGAGCTAAGCCTCTGAGTCCTCTGCCCAGATGAAGGGCCAAACCTGTCAGAAGACAATTGCAGAATCCTTTTGGCCAAGAACATGTTTTAAAGGTTAACTTTAAAACCACCATACAGTTCTTTAGTGAGTTCCTAGGCATAACCGAATAACACTCTGGCCTCTAGCCAGAGAGGACAGGGTCAACCTAAAATAGATATTTGCCAGCGGTCAAGATTGGACTCTTGGTTCCCAGAATGATTGATGCTTCCAGGACAACCTCCAAGTGGGCTGCAACAGCCCACACCACCTATGAATCATCTCCTTAATCCAGGGAGAAAATTAGCTCCGGCCTTTGAAGAGTGGCATCTGCCCCTGAGCTATAGTCCTTCTGCTGAGCAAGAACAGACCTGATTTTCCTCTGTGGGACTCAGCTTCCATTTAGGGAACATTTACATTCCCTCAATCTGCCCCACCCCTGCCGGGCACCCACCTAGATCATTTCCTTATCACCGAGCCTATGTCCCAGGCCCCCACCTTCCACATCAGCCATACTGGGATAAGCAGCTGCCTTGGAGAAATCCTGGGGTTACAGAAAAAAGCAACAGCCAATTGACCGAAGCTATCTCACATTCTGCCTGCTTTAAGCAGGCTGGGGATTAGCTGCGGACAGCTCCAAAATGATATACTAGGAGGCAATTTCTCTTTTCCCCCATGGGCAGCCACCTTCCACCTGGCAGAGTAATCCTCAAGACTCGTTTGGGAATGCAGCTCATCTTGGTTCCTTTAATAGCCTTAAAGGGACAAGCTGCTTTTACCAAGGTCGGGGATTTATGACCCTGATAGCAACCTCTGGAGGAAAGGAAGGAGCCTGCAGCTCAGGACTCTCCTTCCCACTGAGGTATTCAGTAACAATCTCTCTCTCTCTCTCTCTCTCTCTCTCTCTCTCTCTCTCTCTCTCTCACCCTCTCTCCTCTCTCCTCTCTTCTTCATTCCTTTCCATCTCTCTCCCACACACAATAAAACAGTGGAACGTCCGGCAAATGCCCGAAGAGTCACAATATTGCTGCAAGAGTGAAGTTGCAGTTATTTTGTCCCCTGGAGCGCCTGGGGTGCATACACTGGAGTTAGTTGCTCTAAAAGTAAGCTGTCACCTGCTGCTTTGAAAAGCACACAATGACCAGGCCATGGTGCCTCACAGGTTGCAGAAGTAGCTGTCTTGGAAACAGGACTATAATTACACTGGGTTGATGAAATACCTCACAGCTGAAGGCCTACCCCTATATCGTATAGGGTATAGTGCCTACCCTATACGAGATCACAGCTTGCTGAGCATCAGGAGCACAGAGTGGTCTGGAAACTTCAGGACAGCGGAAGAGTAGGCTCAAACACTTTTAACCCAGGATGTCATGTGCACAGTTCCCTTGTTTAGCTCAAAAATCTCTGCATAAGTTTCTGGAAGGAAAAGACTCAGGCCTATGTCAGCACCCTGCTACTACAGACAAGTGTATGACGGGCGTAGGCGACGCCTGGGCCACGTCCCAAGGAGCGTCCAGAACCTGCACTGCTGGCCAGTAGAGCCACCCTAAATTGAGATGTGGTAAGAGCTGGGGGGCGTCTCACCACACTGGGTGTCAAGGACTGGATTTCAAGGAAGGAGAGTTTCCCAGGAAAAGGCCAGCCAGGGCAGCAGGGGAGAAGGTAAGGGCAGGAGAATTCAGAGAAATAGCTAATCACCAGCTGCCCTAAAGGCCCCTAATAGTCCAGCTGCCCACTAGACCAGGTGATAACAAGCAACTGGTCATGAACCAGAGCCAAAGCTAAGCAGGCGTCAGGAGATGACCAGAGGGGCTGCCACCTGGGGGGCAGTAGGGAGAGCTGTCACCTGGCCTAGAGAGAAGGACAAAAGACAGCCTGTGCCAGATGAAGGGCCAAACCTGTCAGAAGACAATTGCAGAATCCTCCTGGCCAAGAACATGTTTTGGAGAATCACAGACTTGGGTTCTAGAAGTGACTCTACCGCCTTTCTGCTAGCCCTGTGACACTAGATAAAATAGATTTGGCCGATGCAGTGTGGGATGGAGAAGAAGTGCCAGGCAAGGCAGGCAGGCTCAGCCGAGGAAGGCTGTGCCAAACCAGGAAATGTGAGCGTGAAGGACATAGAGGGAGGCAGTAACACCCAGGATCACAGGGTATTAAGGTCTGAGGAGGCGGGCTTCCAGCTCCTGGGCAGCATGTCCCTGAGCAGGTGTTTGGCTGGGCATGTAAATACTATCGTTGTCACATGGCCAGAAGGAAAATGTCAACAGCAACATTTCATAGTGGTGGTAGAAATAATAAGAAATCTATGCAAAGGCGGCAGCAGCAGACTGAGCCCTGCCCGAGCGACTGCCACTTGCCACAACTTAAAAAAGGGAGCAAGGGATGAGAAATAATAAATGATCTTAATAAGTGAATTGGGGAGGTGGGTGTGTCTGAGAAGAGTTCAGGGGATGGTTGGGGTGAATGTGCTCAAAATGCACTATGCGCATGTAATTCTCAAAGATTAATAAAAATATTATACTGTTTTTTAATGTGCTCAGAGCGAGAAGGGAAAAGAACAGCCCTTCCCCCAAAGCCACTATCTACAGGTCACTAGACCTCTCAGGGGTGAACACCCACTGGCTGCCCTGGCAGTTGCCTCCTATCCTTTGCAAGCCTCCGAGCTGAAGCAGTGGGAATAGTCCTGCATGCACCCTTGTTTGTGTGTGCTCACCATCTGCAGCCTCCACGGTGGCTGTGCAGTCGGTGACTCCCTCAGAGACCTCCCCCTGAGGCATGCCTAATCACCGTGACAGCGCTGAGGCTCCTTTCTCCGAGGAGAGAACTGAGCAAACTGAACCCTTGTGTCCTCTAAACCTGCCCCACCTGCTGCCTCACCTCCTCCACTAACTGTAAAGCCCACAGTGGCTTTGGCTGTGACCTGGCCTGCTCTGCACGGTGGTCCTTGTTTTCAGCCACACGCCGTGTTCTGCCACCCAGAATGGAGGGTTAGACACTCACGAGGCTGAGTCAGGACAAAGGGGACAGTGGACAAAAGCCATAGTAGCTCTCCAGCTACCCATCCACAGATGCCGGCACGGATGCTGGGAATGTCAAGGAAGCCAACAGAACTCTCAGCTTTCTGCAACGCCCTTGGTGTGGTGTGTGTGTGTGTGTGTGTGTGTGTGTGTGTGTGTGTGTAGTGGTATGGTGTGCTGTAGTAGTGTGTGTGTGTTTGTGTATGTTTCTGTGTTAGGTCACAAACCAAGGGCCTCAAGCATGTTAGAAAAATGCTCTCCTATTGGATCATACCTCAGTGTGTAAATCTGTAGCCTCTCAGTCGCTGTCACACACAGGTGTGGCAGTGTCCCCATAAATCACACAGCAGAGGAAGCAGCCAGGGTGACTCCTGAAACCCTGCTTCTCCCCTCACCTGCACCCAGCTGTTTCCCATCCCATCTCTGACTTCTCCAGCCTGGCCAGAGTCTCCAGAGAAATTCAGGACAGTGTTGCAGCTATAAAGAAAAACCAGAGCCTGTTTTAAAAGTATAAGAGAATGATTGGAAACTGGGGATTAGATAGCCTCAAAAATGTGCAAATAAAAAATAAAACCTGAACAGAGACATAAAAGTGAGGACACAGCCATGCGAGACCAGCTTTAGAAAGAGAAATTCTGGAGTCTAGAACAGAGACAAAGAGAGAAAAGGAGCAGAACAGACCCCAAGAATGGAAGAGAGGTAACTTGGAGAGCAATAAAGTCCTATGAATGCAGCTTATGGGAAGAATAAAGACAGCACACCTAAGGAGACATGCCTGCAATTTTAGGATAGCAAACTTAAGGAGATGAAGCCCTCTCAAAGAGATGGAAACAAAATAAAACAGGCCGCTGATAAGACTCCAAGAGCCTGAACACCAAGCCTAGCAGCAAGGGATGTCTGTATTACCCCCTTTGCTCTCCTCGTCTTGACACTGGTGGGCTTGGATTCCCTGCTCTGATACCTCCTTCTATGGAAGAGGACCCAGAACTTCCTCCCTCTCAGTGGAGTAACTCTCCTGATCTTTGAGCCTGGATCAGTGACTGGGTGTGTGCATCTTCACTCCTTCTGCTCCTCACAGGACCTGGTCTTTGCACTCTGCCTCTATGGACACTGAGTCAGCCATCATTCAGTTTCACCAGTGTTTCTTAGCTCTGATTTAGCATGTGGGTGCCTGCTCGCTTCCACATGAGTTGAATTCCTCTTATAGAAGGCACCATCAATAAAAAGTGGCATCATTATTTTATGTCACAGAATGAAAGACAAAGACAGACAATTAGGCAATATGCTCTATCCTTCTGAATTTTCAATGCTTGCAGAATCAGATTGTTTCTGTTAGATGTTCATGTATGACATATTGCTCTTCTGTATGCATAAAAAGGCAAATAAATTTACTAATATGTCCCAAAAAATTTACATTTAGAGTAAATGTATGAATGTTGTGCATTACATTTCTCCGAATTGCATGACTCCATGATCTACCAGACATTTTTTCTTTGCCTTCAGGAGATAGCTTTGAACTCAGATTGCTCTAGAATGTTCTCTCAGGCTGCAAGCATCCATTCTGCTAATGCTTTATCTTTTAGAAGGTGTCAAAGGAAGCTTTTAGGACAAGCCAGGACTTATATTCTTTCTGTACATGGTTCTTAATAGTTTATTGACAGAACCATCAAGATGTGTACTGGCTTGGTCTTGCTACCAAGAATAACCCAGGTTCATGCGTGTATAGCAGTAACAATGGTGATGCAGCTGCCACCCGGTCAGCAGCAATGGGAGACACAATCGATTGTGAGAGCATCCTCCATTCAAAAATGGAAAATGTGGACAGGAAACATCTCTGGGGATTGATAATGCACAGTGGCCATTTTGGAGGGCAGGAAGAGCTGCTTCCTTGCTAGGACAAGGGCTGCTCCAGCTCTCATATGCATTTTCATGTTGTCATGCTTCCAGTGTGCTCAAAGCTTGGAACCCAACAGAAAGTACGAGTGTCATACCTGTTCTGTAGTTCAAAGACGTGGCTGAGCAAGGTCTAATGACTTACGCAAGCCCACACAGCTTGGGAGGAGAGAACAGGGATGATGGCTGGCTTCCTGCTCACCAGAATGCAGGCTTTTACCATCTTGTCAGCTGCTGAGCGCAAGCAGGAATCAAACAAACAAACAAAAGATGTGTGTGACCTTTCCAGGATCCTCTAAGGCTTTCTCCAGGGTTGGAGGGCTGAAGGCGAGAGGCAAGCTCTGTACGAAGAAATCAAAAAGCAGCACTGTCCCTTCAAAGGATGATGGGTAAGTTGCAAAATCTCTCCTTTTCTCTCCCATGCTCTCCAGAAGGCCACCTTGCTCTTGTGCCCCAGGAAAAAACTTTCCCTTCTGCCCAGTGGTAATTTGGACTCCATTACATATGGGGCACATTAGTCAATGAAGGAGGCCAGGAGGAAGCTTCCTGAGAACAGAGAGTCAGAGACAATAAAAACTAAAGTCCTAGATGGAGTAGCAGGATTATGTGATCCCCAAGCTCAATCCAACTAAGAATACAAGAGTTGGCCTGAAATAGACACAGAAGCCAAGCCTTAGTCCAGGTGGAGTGAGTTCACAAGAGTCCATAGACAGCATGGAGAAGTTTAATTTTGTACAAGCTTCAGTGTAAAGAAAAAGGGTGATGTGGTAGCAAAGACAGGGATGAGGGATGCAGGGAGAGTGGGTATGCAAATACCCTGAAGAAAAGCCAGTGATGGCTTGGAGGTTTCAGGAAGACTTGGGAACCTGAAGTTCTGTACCAAGCAACTATAAAACTGCAGCACAAGGGAAGCAGGGGCCAAGCTGCCTGCTAAGAAAACAAGCACAGGAGGTGAGCGTTGCTGGAAGGAAATGGGGACAAGAAGAGGAAGAGGGAGGTGATATGGGCAGAGGAGGGAGGGATGGGAAATGAGCTGGGAGGAAGTACAAGGAAGAGGGAGCAGAGAACTCCCCATGGAAGTATAAAATAGATGTGTAAATGTGAACACGTCTGGTCCCTTACCTGGGGACTCTCCCAGAGTGAGGGCAAAGATACTTCTCAGAGCTGGCACCAGTGGGTAGCACCCACGTGGAAGGGGGTTGGGTCTTCTCATTTAAACAGGCTCAGAGGGAAAATCTCAGCTCCCACATGGCCTGGAAGCAAACCTAAGAGGACCCGTCTGTACCCAGAATGCAATGCTCAGCCACCCCTGGCTGTGCTGCTGGCCTGAAGCGTGAATTACAGGTGCACACAGGTCTGAGGCTCCGGATACATTTTTGCAAGCTATTTGACGCATTGGAGTAGTTGCCTTGTGGCCTCACTCTGGGACCTTTCCCTCTCTGGCCCTTTCCTGTCTAACTCAGCCCACCAGCAGCAAATCACCCTTGGAAGCTGCCCTGCTCCTGGACTCGCTCCATGGGTGTAATTGGCTGTGTGCAGCTCCCCTCTGTCCATAAAACCATACATCATGCAGGCAGAGATGGATCCCCAGTGAACTAGAACGGGCTATGGCTCCAGGAAGGCATGAAGATATGCATATTTTATTTTATTTTATCTTCCTTTGAGTAGGGGGCAGCCAAGCCTTCTGTCTGCCGGTATATGTCCCTAACTAAATAGTCAGTCTCTAAATAATGCATTCTATAGGTTACCTATGATGAAAAGCAAAGACCACTCACAGAGGAAACCAAGTTCAAACCCATCTCTCTATACGACCCCTTCTTCTAGTGATGGACGATGTCTGCACCTCCCTTTCAGAAGATGGACTCAATTAAAACACCTCCTACACCGAAAGTCTCGGTCCTATAAACACATCACATTATAATATTAATGTGGAACCTGCTTGCTCTATCGCCTCAGTCCCTTCACGGTTCATTGACTAACCAGATGCCAGGCTCTCCCCTCTTGATGGCGCGTGTGTGTCTTTTACAAGGGAGGATGCATTATCAATCCCACCCAAAGCTCCTCGTGGAGCATTTCCTATCAATTGTTTCCTTATGGTGTGCAGCATGCGGACAGCGTATTCTCTCATCAATCCTCAATGGGCCATTCTTGTCCTTGACAATAATAACAGCATTAATGGATGTGTTCCCGTCTCAGGGTACACCGTTACCTGAGCTAATTTAATTAGGGAGAACCTATTGTTCATCATGATGCCTTTGTGCCAACCAAAACACGCACTCCTGAGTTTAATGGGCTTGTTCTTTTTCAAGAGACAAGGAAGGTCAGCGAGTGAAAGGTGCAAGTTCAGGGAACCAGTTCTAGCCAACCCGAGAAAGGTCACAAGAGTGAGACAGGAGAGGAACATGCCAACAAAGAAAGTTTGTTTGTTTGTTGTTTGTCTTGCTGTCTTTGGATTTTTTGCCAAGAATTCTGGGGTCTAGTAAAATTACTTAAGATGAAAAGTCAAGTAACAGATCTGCCACCTTCCAATTTGTGTGTGTGTGTGTGTGTGTAGATATGTATGTATTGGGGTACCTGTTTCTCTGTGTGTTGGTACAGAGTACACATGTATGTATTGGTGTGTGGTGTGCACTTACGTGTGAAAGCCAGAATGAGACATTAAGTTTCTCCCTCAATTGATCTCCACCATGGTTTTTGAGTCAGGGTCTCTTAGTGGCCTGGAACTTGCTACTTTGAAGAGTATTGCCTGGGCTCCTCCTGTCTCTGCCTTCCCAGTGACAGGGTTACAGTCACACACCACACCAAGCTCTTACACCCAGGTTCTGGGAAATCAACCCCAGATCCTCTCGGTCATTTTGCAAGCTCTTCACTCAGTGAGCAATCTCCTCAGACTCCTTATCCTCTTTTCTTACCTTCAGATGTTTAGTTCCTTCAGTTTTGATGGCCTTGATTTAAAGTTAGAGGGGAGAGAGAGACTCAGAGATAGACAGAGAACGTAGGAATATAGACTCTTTGTCTGGCTCTTTAACACAATTAATAAAATAAAGTGAATGAGATTGTGAGTGCCTGGTCAGCACTCTCCCCACCTCCTTTAAAGAATTGTTTGTGTGTGTTCTGTTGTTTTGCCTGCTTATATGATTGTGTAACCCCTTCTTGAGTTACAGATAGGTGTGAGCCACCATGTGGGTGCTGAGAATTGGACCTGGGTCCTGTGAAAGAGTGGTCCACAGTCTAACCACTAGGCCATCTCTCCAGCCCCTCTTCCTGCCTTTTCCTATCCCTCAGTGAGCTCATACAATGTAAGGAAGTTTTAATCTATACTTCAAATATGTCCTGGTCTACGAGAAGACATGTTTCTAAATGAAGGGTGGAAATTAGTTTGGAGAAATGAGTCGTCTTTGAAATGGAGTTGACCGTGTGCTGCTTCAAGTTCGCGTCACATTCAACTGCGGAAGGGAAATGGCCCACCACCTATGACAAGTGTGAACAAAGCAGTGGGCGGCCGTGCAGCGCATTGCAGAAGCTGAGTGACAAGCCTCCTCGCCTATGCAGTTTTTGACATAACCGTAGATGCTACGTCCACAGAACCCATCAACCACACATGGACAATGTTAAGAAGAACTGCATGTGTACCTGTCACTCTCCCTTAATCGAACACAACTATCCCCATAGCTTTTACACAGTCTCTTAGGGCTGCAAGCAATCCAGAGCTGAGTCGGTGAAGCTGCAGGCTGATGCCCCAGCCTTTCGCAGAGGAGAGAGGGGTCTGGCTCTGATTCTGCACACGGCTAAGAGAGTAACTATGTCAGTGAGTGGCACCGTCACCGCGAGCTTATTGTATGAGCTGTGCTGGCACTTCACACACGCTTTCATTCCACATGAAATAGAAACCATTTTATCCCACTTTAAAGATCTGAAAACTGAGATGTAGGACAGCCACACAGCAGTCCCAAAGCCATATGGTAAGTGACAAGCCCAATCCTGAATGCAGATATTCTAGAGAAAGGCCTGGACGGGCCATTGCCTTAACTCATGAGCTCTGAAGAACCTAGACTGTGTATTTAACTGTTCCTCCTCCTCCTTCCTCTTATTTCTATGTGTTTATATATGTGGTGTACATGCATGCATTATGTGTATTCACACACTTATGAAAGCACATACATGCACGCTTGTACATAAGTGTGGAAACCCAAAGTTGACATCTTTCTTAATCACACTCCACCTTACTCACTGGGGCAGGGCCTACCAGTTGCATCCCGAGGTCACTGTTATTGACTAGTCTAGCTAGCTGCTCCGGGGATCCTGTCTCTCAGATGGCTGGAACTATACAGGAGCCACTACATTCGCATATCATGTAGGTGGGCCCTGCGGGTCAAAACCCGCGCCCTCCCACTTGCACGACAAACACTTTATCAAGTAAGCCCAGCAGCCATCTTATTTCTAAGACAAGGTCTCCCATGCCCAGGCTAGCCTCAAACTGGCTTTAGAGCCAAAGATGGCATTGAACTTCTAACCCTCTGTCCTGGGTCTCCTGCGTGCTGGTCCACAGGCGTGCATCACCATCTCCACTGTTGCGCAGTCCTGGTCATTGAGCCTTGCACCTCTACAAGCTACATTCTACAAGCTGTTTAAGAAGTGTAAGTGTCCAGGCCCCACCCATGCATCTTGGACCCTTGTAAAATGGAAACACATCTTCCAGACAGAGCGGCAAGTTTTCTGCAAACCTTGTCTCAATCAGACTCTCAAACAGCACATGCGAGGCCACTAAGTCCTCCTTCTGCGCGTCTGTGTTTCTGGAAAATGGCAGGAGTAGATACTGGACTTGCCTGGGATGGAAAGGAGGGTTTATTCGCAGTGTTCCCTCTTCCTGCTGCTGTCAGAACACTAGCTCTCCTCTTCTGACCTTCTAGCCCTCTTCTCGTCCATAATCTGTGTCTAAATCTGCATACATGCAGATGTGTGTACACATGTTCACACACTGGGACCACCCTTCACCTTTCTCAACTGACCTGTGGGGTGCTCCTCTCTTGCCACTCTCCCAGGCTCTGCCCAGACTACAGATCTGTCTTCATCTTTCTTCAGCAATACTGACCTGTACTCTCTCAGGACCCCTCAGTCAGCTAATCAGTATGCTTACTGTGTCTGCGTGTCAGTCGGTGACAACAGCCCCAGATAATCACAGTAGTGAGTCACACGTGAGGGTGTGGTCCTGCATTGCACCACAGGCGAGAAAGGGGCTTTCAGCTCAGTATTTCTGGAAGAGCTTGGTTATAATTCAGTATTATCCATGTCCGACCACTAGTGGGTGCTAGACTGTTACTGACCCAAGTTAGGCCATTAGCACACTGCCCAGTCCAATGGGTTCTCCTCTACACAAGTCTTCAGTTTCTGTCTTAGGGGAAAGGAGTGGCTGCCTTGGGCTCCTGTTGAGGCAAGCCTTGAGAAAGAGGGTGGGATCACAGAGCTTATTCAGCAGAGGAAAGTTCCTGCACATCCAGATAAGGGAGTGTGTGTGTGTGTGTGTGTGTGTGTGTCTGTGTGTATGTGCTCGCACGTGTGAAGAGACCTGAACTCAGACATGGTGCTGCAATGCTTTAGGTGTGAGATTTTGGTTCTTCCTGTTACAGTATCCTTAGCTGAAAGCAGGGATGACAGTAGTGCCACCTCATGCGTGGCCATAAACACAGACGAGGTCCTACTGAGAAAGCACACTCGAAAACCCATCAACTACTGTTGTATTAACTGCCTACGTCTACTGCCTTCACAGAAACAGAAGACAGTAAGGTCACATCGGTGGGAGGTAGGGAGGAACAAGGGAGAGCATGGCCACCACAAGACGCCTCCTACTCTCTGGCACAGGCCGGCTGTTTTCCTGCCTTGACAGAAGGACTGGAAATTGAACTATGATCCAGAGAGCCATCCGTTCTGCTCATTAGTCAAACCTCAGGAGCTGCTGAGACCTAATTGTCTTTGAAGCATCTAAAGACCAAACACTTTTTTAGAGGTCAAGCCACACAGCTGAAAAGCAGACAGGGGTGTCTGGGGTGAAAATAAAACAGGTTCACAGAGTTGATCTGAAATTAGCTTTAGGGTCTCCTTACATTGGAGTCTTAATGATGTGAAACATGATAATGGTTTAGACCATAATAAAGAAAAATCACTTTTCTTACCTGAAAAATAATGAGGCCTCAGTAAATATGCAGGTTTATCACTGAGTGTATCCCCGGCTCACGGGAAGAAGCAAGAGAGAGAGAAGAGAGAGACCTCCCTCAGCCCAACCCCCATTTTTAATATTCCAAGCTATTAGATTTCAATAACCCACACTCTAGCAATGTGTGTCTCATTTCCCTGGGTGGACCAAATAGGCAATAACAGGCTCTCGGTTAGAACACTAATGTTGTAATTTAGAACTTCTGTCAAGATGAAAGATCTTTGCTGGGATCCCAGAGGGCCCACAGCAACACTTCAACCCAGGCCCGGATAATGAAGTTTTCATTATTAAATAAAGATATTTTAGGAATGTCATAAACCATAAATCTACTCTCTTCTATCACCCTAGCACCTCCCTGTGTTTGTTTCTAGTGAAGGGCCATCGTTTTCCAGTTGCCCCCAACTCATCTAAACTTCGAGTTTCTTGCCTTTCAAACACCTAATCCCACTATGATGCACTTAGGTTGCTATGGTGATGGGGGAATTTCTTCTTCCACACCGAGAGCCACAGGCTATAAAAAAGGAAGGTGTGTGTGATGATGAGCCCCTGCTTCCTTTATTCTGCTCCCTCCTTCCTATTTGTCCTGCCAACCAGCTGAGAAACTAGTTCCAAAACGCTTTATCCACCTTGCAGAAATGCTAACACGTATCTTAGAAATTACAGCACAATCAATTTTTATTGTGAATATAGTGCAGATTGGAAGCATTAAGCTGAGTCCCAGGGAAAGGACTCATCTACTTATTGGTTTGCTGAGTGTTGGGTATACGTTTCTGAAACCCTATTTGCCTTATCTTGGCTCCAGCTGCAACCTCAAGAAGACGGACTTGGTGGCCTGTGAGTGAGGCTCAGGGATCATCCTGTGGGCTGAGGGATGACCGACGCTCTCAGCTCTCAGAGTGGGACAGAGGGATGACCGACGCTCTCAGCTCTCAGAATCCTTGGTGCTGAGAAGGCTCCGTCAAGGAGACAAGGCCACCAGATGCACCTCAGCTGCCCCCACAAAGAAGAGAACCAGGACAACTGAAACCAGGAGCACATTTACCTGTGGCCGACTCACTGTTTGACCACACCTGACAACTCAGCTTTCTCAGAAGTTCAGGGAAGGCTTTCCAGTCTATCACGGCAGAGTATAGGAATGCTTCTTGGCATGTGGCCAAACGCTCTCTGCTGGGCATTGGACCATATTCCAGATTCACTTAGCCAGCTCTCTTAGGAAGAACTGCTGCTACACTCGCACAGGATTAGCTTGTGATTCTGTTTATACCCATGGTCCAAACGAGCAAAGGGAACTGTTAGCTTAATCAGGAATTATTTGTAAATATATCCAGCCACAACAATGATGAGCCTGTGACTTCATCATGTGGTTCCTACCTCACGGTAAGGCTTGGAGTCTGGCAGATTCTGCTCTGAAAGCCTGCGGAAATGTTGGGGGGTACTCTGTCACCCCTGCTGTCAAACAGGAGCTCAGAGTCGCTGACATCAGGAAAAAGCACTTCCTTCAGGAACTACTTCCTTCAGGAACTATCTGAGAACCAAATAAATATGTGTATAAACACATATCAAAACATGTATATACATATGTATATGTATACACACATTCATACATATGCACACAGACAAGCATGCACACACACACACATACACACACATGCACCTCTAGGAACATGCTTCAGTTTGGGACATTTACTGAGTGGAAAGGGAAAGGAAGGGAATGCTATCAGTACCTGCATTAGTTGAAAATAAATTCCCCCCCCCAGCACTAAACAAATGAGGGGCTTTTTGTGTGATGACACTCGTGCCCGTCTGTAATAGGTTGCTAAGATTCACTAATTTAAAAAAAAAAATTCTCATTTGAAGACAGTTAATGGTTTCTGTGTTTCCACAAAGCACCAGTCAGACCACGGCTCTGAACTTCAGGGTCGGTGCTGATTACTACTCAATTAGTTTTGATTCAATTCACTGAAGAAAAATGTCCATTTCATTAGTGTGAAGAAATAACCATTGGACACAAACTATATTTCCCTGCGTTGCTATGGTAACCAGGATGACACAGCTGAGCTTGGAATGTTAATGTTTCCCCAGGACTACATTCTAAGGTACTACAGAGCCACTAAGTCTCACTGGGTGGGGATGGTGCATGCCAACATCCCTGCTGGGGTTGGCAGGCCAAGGACTCTAAGACACCCAAGAGGGCTCCCTCCCTGCTACCCAGTCCCCCGGTGCTCCACTGTGGGAGGGGCTGCTGGGAAAACTGGGGCGGCTTCCCAAGTCCCCAGAGCTCCTTTGTGTCACATGTAGAGATCTACCTGTAAAGCCTGTCGTGACTGTCCAGTGAAGGGCTGTCCTCTGATGTGCTCATGAGTCTGCGGCAGCCAGGCTGGGCGGGTTGACACAGTTGAGCTGCAGGCCACCAGCCCGGAACACTGGGCCCTGAGGTTTGTTCTTCCGCTAACCCCAGGACATAGGCAGAAGATGGGAAGGTGGATTCTAGACTCCTGAGGCCCAGCAATCGATCTGCTTGTATGGGATTTTTATCCAGTAAGTGACGCTTGAACAAGGCAGTCTCCAGGAATGATAGATGTGGCCATTGTTCAGGCATTCATCAGAGCAAATAAGCAAATTAGACCATAACAAAAATTGCATTTAAGAAACTAACGTTTGCAGGTTAAGTGGATAATTGCTCACATCCCCCCCCCAAACTGTGTCAGCACAATTCTAGATTATCAATTAGTAGCTAATTGCTATGTATTGTGTTCAATGTTCTGTGCCTTGGGACACAAAGATTAAAACCACAAGCTACCCATCAAGCTGCCGCTTCCTGGGAACAGAGTGCACCTGCATGTGTGCTGAGAACATGCCTCGTGTATATAATTCTCATACTAGCACTGTGAGGAAGCAGTCAGCTCCATCTTACAACCAGGAACACCAAGGCGTGAAGATGATGCTTGGCTAGCCAATCAGTAGCTTAGCGACAAGCAAGTGAGTACTAGTACCAGTGCTACAAGCAGAGGAGGATTCGAACCCAAATCCGCGTGACTCCACCATCACTGCCAATCGCCATACACACGTGCAAAGAACAGAGCATCCAAGTGATAAGTCCTACTCAGTTCCTACTGAGGGCTACAAAGTGCCCATAGACCTTAATTAATTCACTTCTCTCTTAAATTCAGCTTCCTTAAGCAAAACCAGAGCACCCCACTCCTGTGTTAACCAGTATTCTCATGTGCACGCCGCCTTTGTGTTAGAATACTCTTTCCAACACAGGAGTAAGAGTCCAGGATGAAACACCCAACTGCAGCCCCAGGAGCTTCTTCAGACAGAGGCAAAGCCAGTCTTTAAGGTCCCCGAGTCCTGCTCTGACTCCAGCGCATCCTTTAGCATCCCAAACATCTGAGCTTCTCCACTCGGAATCACAGCCATGTGCCCATCAAAATCACTTCTTAAGCCCCCCTAGTGGGCCCAGGTGACACCACGAGTTCAACTCAGGGGCTGGCAAAATGGCTGCCTCTTCAGACATGATCAGGGCAGAACAAGCTAGCACACAATCAAAAAGGAAAGTAACACAGGCGCTGGGCACAGCTGCCATTCCACAATCTGACATGACCACCAGAGTGGCACCGGTCAAGACATATTCTAAGGATGCCTGGTTTCTTTTAATATCAAAAGTGTCTCAGCACCCCCTGGATTTAAGACAAGCCACCCCAAACCATGGCACCACCGTAGTTGTGGAAACAGAAGCAGGAAGACTCTTCACCTTCTCTTGCCTGTTTTCTTTGAACTCAAAATAATTCTCTGAGGAAGAATGCACAGGACCTTCCCTCCAGGATAATATTCCTTTGTACAGGAGAAAGGAACAAAAGACACAGAGACACGAAAAGACAGGAAGATGTGTGTGTCTGAGCTTTGGGGAAATAGGAAGTGAAGGACACCTGTGTGTGCCCCTTGAGGCAGAAAAATAAGGGAGAACATGCCACCTGAAAGATCTTGTGCAAAACCTTACAAAATTAGTATCTGAAATAAACAAATGGGCAAAGAGGGGAGATGAAGGCCCCTGGCCAAAGGACCCAATCAGCCTGCTTGGGTGGCCCAGGCACTGCAGGCACACATGTCTGAAGGCAATCAGTGGCCCATTATGATACTAAAACACACACTCCCAGGTAAAGACCTCAGATGCTAACGACACAGACAACATGTGGAATTGTGTGTGGAAATGCAACAGCATGTGAGGAATGGCTCACTACTCAAGAGAGGCAGGAGGGCCTCTATGTGACACTAGCATCCCCGCTCTCTGTGCAGTAGATCATTTCAGTTACTGAGCTTTCTCTTTGGTTCTGCTTAGTTTCTCCCTAAAAAACGTATTTTTTTTTCTTAATATACTTTCTCGCTTTGCTTGATATCATCCCATGTCTACGTTCAGGCCCCTGCTTGGAGAAAAGAGCCTGGAACACCCTGCATGCAAACCAACAGAAAGCCTACCTGAAGACACGTTTTTGTGACCTGCCCAGTCACTACAGCCTAACTTCCGACAAGCACAGGAAAAGTTGGTGAGACTACTGGGCTGAGACAGGCTGGAAAGCCGCAGCTTGCCCGCCCTCACCTCCGCCTCCTGTCCACAATGGGTGCTGACCACTTTGCAGGCCGAAGTTCCCTGAACCTGTCCTGTTTGGGGTGGAGGATGGGGTGAGGGGGTTGGTCCCGTTTGTGGGTCATGTTTTGTGAGATTAAATTCTGCTAAGCTTAATTTGTCTTTGGTTTTTCTTTAGCTTTAGGAAGGAAAGGCAGGTGGAGTATGTTCTTAGGTGTCTGGAAGTCCTTCCCACTGTTTGTTGGCAATGGGTTTGGTCTACATTACTAATTCATGCTGAAATGGTTTTCTTAAAATATTGAATCAATTCTCCAGTGACTATTAGTGCCCACTGAGGCTGCTGGGAAACCTCGAGACAGTCTCTTTTCCATTTAAAGTCTATTGTTTCACAGTTTACCCTGAGCATTCTGAAATTTCATGTGACTGAGTTTGGTCTGTTAATGTTTTAAACTAGCTATCCAAGCTTTACTGAGTCTTTTTCATCTGAAATTTGATTTTCAGTTGTATGAATTTTCTTCTAGTACATCTTCTAGTACATAAATTTTCTTCTTTGTGTTGTATACTATCCCTTTAAAAATCCTTTTTAGTTCATAGAGCTTCTAGATTGATGCCGTCTAAACTTTAGCAAATTTTCTCTTTCCCTGATTGTTCCCAATCTTGAGATATTTCAACCTATCTTCTGCTCTTCTGTTGACTTTTTTAAAGTTCAATTTTGCCAGTTGTGTTTGTTAGTCCATCACTGTACGCAGCTAAGTAAACCTCAAACACTCTCTGGCTCACCACAATATGCGTTTACCTCGTCTCCTACAGAAAGAATAAGAGACCCCTCTGACTTTGGGCCTCTATCATTATCCAAGCCTTTACAATTTCTTTGGTTTGGTCAGAAAAAGGAGTTAAAAGGGGAAAAAAATCTGCTCGAAAGCCTTGAATCTGTTCCTTTTCTCATTGCGGTTGCAAACTGCTTTACAAGCAGGCTAAGGAAGAGTCCGTTCTCACGTGCCGCCCATGGTATGCATTCCAGCAGGGTAAGGAAAGCACTGCACCGGGGAAGACCGGCCACTGTACTGCGGTAAGGAAGCAAAAGTGAGGATTCGAAATGAAGCAGGGCTACAGGACCTCAGACCCACCCCAGTGGGCGTGTCCTCCAGTGAGGCCTCACCTCCCCAGGCTTCCACAACCTTCCCAGACACCATCTGGGGAACCAAGTCTTCAGACACAGGATGAACCACTGCTGGGGACATTTCATATTCAAACCTCAAGCAGCTTTGATTTTCAGATGCCTCCTCAGCTCACATCCCATCCCTGACAATAGTCAGCTGTCTCCACTTAGAAGCAAAGGGGAGAGGGCAGGAGACCCTAAAATGGGATTCTTGGTAGAACAACTATTTCCCCATGATTTTGGAGGGAGTAACACGAAGCTTGAGCTCAGGTGATGAGAGTTAGGGGTCTTTGTTGTGGTGGGTTTTGTTTGTGGTTTCTGTCATGTCCACTCACGTTACTTAAAGCAGAATGGACTTTCTCTTTGGTTCATAGACAATCAGTCTTCCCTGGGTGAGGTTTTCTTCACCATCTTGGAAATTCTACTATCCTCCTTTCCTTTGGTAATTTGAACCCAGTTTTAATTTGAGCCCGCTTCCAGTGAACTTTGTCTGTACTCTCATTCTTCATGTTTGGGGGTCCTGTCCGCCTTTACAGAGCTGAGAAGCTCTAACCATTTGGAGATGAGTGCACGTCATTGTTCATATGTCTAGAAGCAGGTTTTCCCTCCAGAGTTCTTTTCTTGGTGGGAAGGCTGGTGTCCTTGGAGTTGTCTTATTTAGTGTTACTATTGCTGTGATGAAAGGACCAAAAGCAAGTTGGGGAGGAAAAGGTTTCTTTGGCCTCCACTTCTACACCATAGTCCATCACCAAAGGAAGTCAGGACAGGGACTCAAGCAGGGCAGGAACCTGGAGGCAGGAGCTGATGCAGAGGTCATGGAGGGTGCTGCTTACCTGCTCCCTCTCTGTGTCCTGCTCAGCCTGCTTTCTTATAAAACCCAGGACCACCAGGCCTAGAAGTGGCTCCACCCACAATGGGCTGGGCCCTCCCACATTGGTCACTAATTAAGAAAATGCCCTACAGGCTTGCCTAGATTCAGATCTCATGGAGGCCTTTTCTTCGTTGAGGCTCCCTCCTCTCCTGTGACTCTAGCTTGTATCAAGTTGACATAAAACTAGACAACACAGAGGTGGACAGATTTACGAATAAACAGCAGCTCACTCTAGGCTTTATGGAACCTTAGACTGCACGACCCATGGATGCCAGAGAAAGAATGACTGTCCTCTGGGCCACCACTTCGGAGAGTTCTCTTGAGGAGCGGTGCTTCCCTGGAATCCCCACTCTGGGGAGAGAAACAGAACGTAGGGGTAGGTACAATTGTCACATCTTTCCACAGCTGACCTTGAACGGATCTACTTTCTTTAGATCATGCTTCTCCCTCCTCACTTCCTTACTTGCCAACACCAAGCTGCAAGGATGTCCAGGTTTGGTGAGGCGGTTTCATATCTGCCGCAGGACTGCCCAGCAAGTCCCCAAGCCTGGACTGACTGCCAGTCTTTTCAGTGCTGGCTCTCACCTGGCTCAATGTCTCTGGTCGCTTTGCTTACCGGCCTCCTTCCTGCACTGTGGCTTGGATGGGCCACTGCTTTGCATGCTCCCAAACCGTCATTCTGATGAGGTCTTATGAGGGGGAAAGTCACTGACTGCCATCTGAAGCAAAATTTTAAAATACTTTAGAGAACATCAAGTTTTATGAGAAACGAAGGCTATAAAACAAAAATGTTTTGGCTAATAGCATTCTAAAAGAACCCTGGTCAGCTTCAAGAGAAAATTATGTCTCGGTTTACATAGCCCGACTCTATACATTTATTTATTCATTCTTTCTTTCAATAAATACGGAGAGCTTATTATATTGCACAGGCTGTGCCAGGTAGCAGAGCAATAACCGTGAAGGAAATGCTCTTCTAGTCCCTGTCCTCAAGGAACTTAGAATTTATGGGTGAAATTAGCATTTAAAACTTGAAACTTGAATTTATGTTTGTGCTGTTAGAAGAAATTCGGGACACTATGGAAGCCCATAAAAAGGCATCGAATGCAGACTTCATATGTCACAGAGGGTACTCAGTGAAGAAGCCTGAGCAGTAAGATCACCTCTCCCCTGTGTGGCACAAAATTGGGTGGCAATGAATGGGCTATTCTATCTCCTGCAACTGAGAAAGCAGAACATCAGAGCTTACAAGTGGCCGCACTGTCCGTGTGTCTAACTGATGGTGTTGACTGTGCGGACTACCCTCCAAGTATAGCAGAGCCTTGACTAAGGCATGGGCCCATTCTTCAGGGTGCATGGACACACTCCTAGATCCAGATATTTCCCTCCATCTGTGTCCTTCTGCTCTATGGTTAGCGCAGTGGGCACGTTTTGGCAAAGTGTATAAGCCTCTCCTCACATCTATACCCCTAGGGGCCAGGCAGAGGCTCCTTGCTCTAACATAGCAACTGGAATGAGTCAGGTAGACAATTCACACCCTCTGAAAGATGGATGAATTCAGTGAGTGAAGAGGCAGAATTATGAAACCATAGAGATTACTGTCAGTTATATACAAATACAGTGTGATTTCACAACCAAAAGTTGGGCGTAACCCTGAATCATCTGTTCACTTCTGTTGATGTAAGCATGTGTATAAAATAATATAAAAAATTGTTGTTAATGTAAAAAGTATGTGGAACTCTCCAAACTGCTGCCACCCACAGTGACACAGGGAAGCAGACACCAGCTAGTGCTGAAATTCTGCTGTGAATTAGCAAGATCCAGGAAAGATTTTATCAGAACGTAATCTACACATGCTCTTCTTTACCTCCCTACTGACCTGCAGGCTAAGTGGGCGTCTGTTCTACTTTGCATCCCATTGCTGTGATGAACACCATGACCAAAAGCAACTGGGGAGAAAAGAGTTTATTTGGCTTACAGGTCCCATCACAGTAAACCCGTGAGAGCAGTCAAGGCAGGAACTCGAGCAGGAACAGAGGGTGGAACTGTGTCTTGCTCTAAGGCTCGTGTTCAGCTACTTCCCCATACCTCCCAGGACCACCCGTCTGGCAGTGACATGGTCCACAGTGAGCTTCGTCCTCCCACATCAATACTTAAGCAAGAAGATGTGTAAAGATGTCTACAGGCCAATCTGTGCAGGTACGGCCTCAATTTAGTGCCTCTCTTCCCTGGTGACACTAGTTTGTGACAAAAAATAGCAGCACAGTGACTAAGAAAGGATAAATTCCTTGGAGAAGTGCATGTGACCCCTGACAATGAAATGAACTTCCTTATGTGGTACCTAGGAGACAGGACCCTGAGGGCTGGGGTTGTTCCAGCCGATTTACACCAAAGTACACACTCTTCTCACTGCCAGCAGTCACCAATGGGAAGGTCAGTGTTGGTGCCATGAGTGTGTGTGGTGTTAAGAGGGTGCCTGTCATGCCACTGTGGACAGAGGAGATCACACATGGTCCCCCCTAGAGGAGGAGCTACAGTTGCTCATATCTGCTGAGAGAAGAAAATAGTTTCCTCCAGGGACAAACTCCATGAGCAAAGCTGAGTGGGCTCAGTAAGTTAGACATATGTACAGTGTGTGTGTGTGTGTGTGTGTGTGTGTGTGTGTGTGTGTGTGTGTTGTATGTAACTCTAATAAAGAAGAGGCCATAAATTTGGGAGGTGACATGGGAGGAGGGAGAGGGTAAAGGAGGAGTGATGTGTACATAGAGGCCATGTATGAAGTTCTCAAAAATAAATAGGGCTGAAGATACGGCTCAGAGATTGAGGGCACTGATTGCTCTTCCAAATGACCCAGGTTCTGTTCCCAGCACCCACATGCCATCCCGTAAGCATCTATAACTACTCCTGTTCCAGAAGATTTGGCACCCTCTTCTGATCTTTAATAACACCGGACATGAAAGCAATGTACTATATGTGCAGGCAAAATACCCAACATATAAATTAAGTGTTAAATTTAAAAGTAAAAATAAATAATACAACTATTTTTTAAGAGGCTACA
Source organism: Meriones unguiculatus (assembly GCF_030254825.1). Classification (NCBI taxonomy): domain Eukaryota; kingdom Metazoa; phylum Chordata; class Mammalia; order Rodentia; family Muridae; genus Meriones; species Meriones unguiculatus. The sequence continues at coordinate 111,788,700 of NC_083359.1, read as the reverse complement.
TGCCAGCTTTGGCACAAGTGAGGTAAGAGAGTAACAGATCAAAGCCACAGCACAGTCAGTCAGACGCCAGCATACAGTGCACGGGCAGAGCCTGGCAGAACCAGGCTGCAAGGCCCCTGGGACAGAGCTGTGAATGGCAGTGTGCCCCTGAGGCTGACCACCGTGCCCTGACAATGATGGCCGGCTCAGGATGCAATCAGTATCTCCCCACACACAGCACCCTCCCCTTCCCAACACGCTCACACACACCTGCTTGAGAACTGTGGAATTCCCCAGGATAATCTAATTTTTGTAGTTTTCTGTTCATTTTTCATCTGTGCAGATAAAATGTGTGTTTAAGCTTCTAACCCTTTATTTAACTACCAGCATGGAACAATTATGAGAGAAATACAACTGGAAACAATAGCTATTATTATGGTGATCGTATGTCCTACCATACTTGGAACATCCCCAGTTTGTGTCTTCTACTTCAGAGTCGGCACTGTGCAACAGTCATCCCGAAATCATTTGTTAAAATACAAAACATTAAGACAAACAGATTTTGGTAACTTCTGCTTTACAACTCTAGCATCTGTCAGGATCTCGTTTAACAAGCTGTGATGGACAGAAATCTGATTAACAGGTGGCAAAAAGGGACAGCTGACAAGTGGCAGCCCAACCCGTGCCAACGTGAGCCCGCATTACTCTCCAGGACAGCATGAACCCACTGACTGAGAGAAGCGGGCTCCAGCGGGTGGCAATGAGCCCTGCTGTCTCCTCGGCTTCGGCGTGGTGCTCGCTCAGCCCTGCTGCCCTGTCTGCTTTCAATATCAGCAGCCGGGTTCACTGAGACCAGGACGAGGGTGAAGTGGGGACGTCCTCAGCCAGTCACACAGCTGTGGGATGTGATAGTAACCCCAGGCTATGCTGTCTTCTGAACACTGCTTTGGAGTTTATGATATGAAGCTACAGTCACTGTGTAAGATAAATCACAACTGACTTGGACTGTATGTGTGTACATTATTACTATGTGACACTTTTTTATTGTCCCATTGAAACACCTCATCCAAAAAGCATTCAGTAAGATATTAAACACTGAGTTCATATACTTTAAGAAACGTAATGGTAAAGATACCTGTGACACTTTTGAGGGGGTGGTTACTCATCTTCTGACCTACTGGGTCACCATCTGCTTCAGCCTGTCACTGACTGAAGGCTGTTCCCAGTGCTGTGGCTTTAGCAAGTTCAGCTACAGCGCTTTCATTCGCCATGATAGGAAGACTTCCCAGTTAACCTATGAGTGTCTTTCTAAACTCTACTCCTCACTCCACGATTCTCTTGAATAATGCAACATGTGCAGCTATAGCTATGGAAAAGCATTAGTTACTTTTCTGTTGCTGCGATGAAGCACCATGACCAAAGCATCTTACAGAAGAAAGTTTCTTTGGACTTCTGGTTGCAGGCGGATAACAGTCTGTAATGATGGAGAAGCAGAGCATCATCCAGAATGGTGGCAGGCACAGGACGCAGAGAGCTGAACTACTTCAACTTAGAAGAACTACTTCATCAAGCATCACAGGACAACAGTGAGTGATGGAGTTCTCTAAGGTAATGTGCATTTGTTTGAAAGAAGTTGCAAATCTTTAATCAAACCAGTCAGCCGATGAGAGAGTGCCCCCAGCTTCAGAAACACAAAGCAAGCCGTAATTATTAAATGAAAATCTTGAAAACAGAAAAATGATGAGATTTAACCCTCTGAAATGAAAGCAGGAACTGAACAGAGATGGTGAGAGATAAAGTCTGACTTAATTTGGGACTCAGCAGGCATGCTCTGGACTACCTGACCTCTGAGCGCACCTGTAATGAAGTCACTGCCCTTCAATAAACATGCTGCCCTGTGCTAGAGCCTTCACACCTACAAGAGAACTTATTTTGATCTATAAATTTTTGCTTTTGTAGCTCTTTATTTTTAGGAAATAGAGACAAAATATAAGACATGTGAGACTTATTAATCATAAAAGATAGCTTTGAAGAAGACTGCCATTTTATGAGGAAAATGAATAAAAATCCATAGTGGAAAAAATCCTTATTTAGAGAAATGAGAGTGTCATAGTGTCGTAGGTATTTGCCCGTTGCTGTATTAAAGCACCCTGACAAGAGCAGTGTAGGAAGGAACTGTTTGCTGTGGCTCACAGTTTGAGGGTACATGCCACTGTGTTGTGTCAGGGGAGGCATGATGGCAGGAGGCAGCTGGTCACATGGAACCACACTCAAAAAGCAAACAGAGATGAGGTCTCATGCTTCATGAGCTTTATCCTCTTGTGTGATCAGGGGATGCTGTCACCACATTCAGAGAAGGCTGACACACAAGAAATGAAGAAGAATTACTCGTGTGTCTTCTTTTCAGTGCTTACAGAGTCAACATAACAATGTTTTGTTTACTTTAATGTACTTGGTATACTTTAATGTATTTGCTTTTATTTTTAATTAATTCTGGTTTTAAAATAGTAATTCTTACTTCTCCCACAGATAAACTCATTTTAAGCGATTACATACATCTTCACAAAGCTGAATCTTGTTACTTCAGAGCTGCCTTTCAACATAGGGTTTTGCCTCAGCTTCTGAGCAGGGGTTGTGACCCACACCAGAGAGGCGAACACTTCTCCCCAAAGCAGCAAGAGGCGTCTGTGCGGCAGACTCGAGCCCCCGGTGCTGGCTTCTTGCTTTGGGAACTGCCCTCAGGTGAGAAACGGATTCTGGCTCACCTGCCCCTTAACCTGAGACATGACCGTGGAGACATACACATTTGCGTTAGAGGGAAAAGAGGTGATGTCATTATGTCCCCGGAGATGTCCCTGAATGCCGGGAAATAGCACCCATCTCTTCCCCCAGCCACCCCTCTTGGGAAGTAGGGGCGACATCTTCCTAGAGCAGAGTGGGAAGACGTGCTTTAGAGAGGCCAGGCCTTCACTGAAACACCAATAATCCACCTAAAAAGCACAGGGTCCAGTTCGGCATGGTGACTCACGTGGCTGAAGCAATGGGGTTTATAATTTGAGACCAGCCTAGGCCACAGTAAACCCTGTCTCAGAACACACATATGTGAACATTCTGCAGCCATGCCGATTTCTGTAAAGTGAATGTAGTTTTAAATACAGCCAATTATAGGACAGAAGTATGTTTATAAACAGCTGTATATGTAGCTTCCCAATCAAACATATTAATTATAAAGTTATACTCTGTCACCATATTTACCTTCTATGGGAATCCATCTTCTTTATAGTCAGGAGAATTAGTAGGACACCTGGAGTGGGGTTGATGCTAAGGAAGAGGATCTTGATTTAGACCTCTAAAACACTCAAAAAACTCTCTGAAATCCCCACTTAAAAACAATGACATTTTGAACTTGTTTGTAAACTTTAACAGTGACTATAAAAATAAAGAACTGGCATTTCTAATTTTTTAGCCTAGTATCTTAAGCAGTGAAATTGTGTTATGCAACAGAGACATGCTTTGAAACTGTTTTTGGATTGTTCTTGTTAAAGCGTATTTTGGCAATCAGTTCTTAAAGGACTGCCCTCTGAACATCTGAGGGCCTTGCACTGAGCTTGATTGCGAGTTAATAAATTCCAGATACAGTCCTATTTTCAAGAGCTATTAGAAAGCAATTCTCCGATTTCCTGATTAAGGTTGAGTTAGTTGACTGTCTTCTAGGGATAGCTAAGTCCTAAATTCCTTGAAAAACAATCCTTTTCTCATGGTTATCAATACAACCTATTAAAAAACTACTTGTGAGGAAAAAATAGAGCCTGTAAGGCACCAAATGATTTGCCTATTTCATATTACTCACTCTCATGCAGACGCCCATTTTATAAATGAGGATAGCTTAGCTTACGAAAGCTGCCAAGACTCCTAATCTAAATAGAAGCAGAGCCAGGAGACCCCCCCCCCAGGGGACCCCAGGCATGCCCTTTTCCCTTACTTCACCACACTGCTTTTGCTTCTAGCACACATCTTTGCACATCTGCCCACCATTCGTGTTTCGGCTGGAATGCCATGGGGTACAACCGAAACAGGGTGCTTATACTTGGTTGCCTGCAGTTACCAGGGTGGTAGCTTGGAACAAGGTTCATTCTAATTATTTTCCACAGCATACTAAGTCATGTTCTGACTGTGACAATCAGAGGCCAGGCATAGTTAGAAGTTTTTGTATAATATTTTCTGTTAAATGTTGAATGAGAGAAATATTAGCTGATTGGACTGGAAAGAAAGACAATATCTACAAAATTTTCTCAGATCTACCACCAGCGCTAACATTTTCACTGTTTTCTTGGCTCACGTCATGTCTAATTGGTTTATTCAATGCATATTTATTTTGCTGCCTTCTGGGCAACAGTGGATGTGTCTCCATCTTCATGGGGCCAACATTGGGAATGTAGTCTCTTCGTCAGTTTTGAGTCCCTATGGCTGTTGTAAGGTGGCTGAGATGGGTGTTACCCATAATTTGTGTCTCTTTTATATAAGCAAGTGTCTCTGTTTCATCCAGTTACATCTCATTCAGTAAAGCACCTCAAAGACAGAAAGTGTCTCCTGCAACATGTTTTCAGTCTATGTTCCCTCTGTCCCCTGCATACTGCAGTGACTCCCCAGCTTCCCTAGGCTGGAGCACACACTATCACACCAGCCTGTGGCCACCAGAACCCTACCCTAATCCCTGCCCACAGAGAACTGCTGGAGAACTGTCACCACAGGGACTGGGCACCTGGGCTTGCCATGTGATTTTTAATCTTCCCAACCACCCCAGATGTTTGTGGGTCTCCTGGGCTTGCAGACGCTAACCATTACTCAAGGCACGGGGGAGAAGAGGTGGTGCAGCCAGTCAAAAGGTCAAAAGTCAGGTGGGGAACTTCATGCTCCCTCAGGCCCCAGGCAGGGTTTCCTTCTCACTCCACTCATCTCTGCCTTTAATCCATTCACAACAGGTTTGATCACAGGGTAACCCTGACAAACTGTTAAGAATAAATGTGGACAGCTCAGCGTGGAACAGGGGCCTCTGGCCTTGTCCCCAGCCTCCCTTCCCGGCTGTTCCCAGGTTCTCCCTCCCTCCAAGCACTTCCTCCCACAACACAGCAGGGCCTTTCATGGCTGTTTGTGCAATTACACCATCTCTGCCCTACGCCATTTCTCCCTCTAGCAAAAGCCCATTCTCCTTTTCATACCCACTTCAAAGGGTTCTTCCTTTGAGCAGCCATCTCTGGCTTCTCCAGAGAACAGCTCCGTCCTCCAGGCATCTGTGGTACGCTGTATGATCATCCAGTCGCTGGACTTGTCCACCTGTCATCTAATCTTTGTTTATTCCTCTTCCTGGCCCCGAGGGCAGAGAGGAGTTCTCACTCACCTGCCTTCTGGAAGCACAACACTGAGCCTGCATATGACATAGCTGGGAAACTCTAACTGGATAGTAAATGGCTGCTCTCTCTTCCATGCTCCTTCCCCATTAACTCACACCCAATGAGGCGGGACTATCCAGCCACTCGGCTATCTGGTGGCAGCAAAAAGCCAGACACAAGGTGGCAGTGACCATAGCCAATCCTCAAGATGTTACCAGCAGAAATGCAATTTTCAGATTGCCTTCATGTGACTTGTTAATGTGGTAATTAGCTGACTGACTGTATGTGAGGCAGTGTGGCAATGAGCAGGCCCCTCTCAGGGGTGAAACAAATGAAAGAGTGCTGTACAATGGACGTGCAAACACAGGCCGGCTATTAAACATCCGCCTTTATTCTCAAAAACAAGCAGGAATGAGAGCTTTGTCCCCAAAGTGATACTCTCTTCTCTCTCCTACTTTCCCCCACCCCTCAGCACATTGGAGAAAGGTGTGATGTTGCCCTCGCAGATAAATAATAACCAAACTGCGATGCTGCTGATGTGATTATATCTCCATGACAAGAGGGAATTAAAGGTGGATTCTTTTTATTAGTTTACTGATCCTGTGCACCCGGCTCTCATAACTGCTCACTGTATCAACTGCTAGTCATTCTCGTCATTATCTTTAATGTCTTATTAGCAGGCTTTGTTCATCTGGTTTTATCTGTTACATTGGAAGCAGTTTTAATCTCATTTCGGTGGCACTGATAAGCCTGTTAGTTTGCACAAATTGGTTTTGGTGACAATGTGTAGATAGCTGTAATGTGTGGTTTCCAAACAGAAAAGAGAAATCTATTTAGGTCCAAAAAGACAGGTGGGAAGAGAGGAACATGGGCAGCCGAGACAGGGAAACAGAAAGGAAGAGAAAATGAAAGAGGAAAAAAACGTATCAATGGCTTACTCCCTGCCCCACAGTGCCACCCCCTCCCATCTCCCACAACCGTGCCACACTGCACCTCTCTCGATATGATCCCCCACTGCAACCTCCCTCTCACCTCTTCTTCACCCTTCCCCCGCCCCCCTCACTACTACCCTTCTCTTCTCCCTGCTAACCCACTCAAGGTTAACAACCCCAGGCCCTCGCTCGGAAAGCCAGAAGTGATAGCGGAGCCCTAGCACTAGGTGGCGCACCTGAGCCAACAGCATCCATTACATTAACGCACCAGGTACAGACAGATCAGTCCTGAGTGATTTGCGCCCCAACGTGAGGAACCCAAGTCTCAGTTTCTCCGTTTGCACTGGACTCAAACTCGACTGTCTTTGTAACCAGCCCAACTAATACAGGTGTGTGGTCTTCTCCTGGTTAAGTGCTCCTCGTTGCTTTCAGTGCAGAGCTACCAAGCGCAGATATTAACATAAGCATAGGTTCCTGGCTGCCCAGATTCCGTCCTCTTCTGGGGAACCCACAGCCACCCATACGAACAGCAAAGCGGAGACTGGAAAGGCTCCAAGGCTTTCTTCCCGGTTTTTATTCTAGTGCTGCTGCCAGGCAGTAAGGTTGCGCCTCACGGCAAGGGTCCCTTTCTTGGGAGCTTTTATCTTGGAACTATGTCAGAAATTATTTTAAATCAAAATCCCACATCACGTGGTCGAACCCCCATCTGATTTACTCGGCACAAAGGGGAAAACGTATTCTTTTCAGAAGAAAGCAAAGCCTCTGAGGATGTGTGCAGGCTCACAGCCCATTGTTTCAGAGGCAAGCGGCTGCACACAGACCGTCAGTTGCTGTGGGACTGGGGTAGGAAGGCGCTGAAAATATTCTACAGTCTCAACCAAGGAACAGTTCACAGCTCGGCTTCCAGCCCCTGCATTCCAGAAATGTACCATCCCTGCCGCTGACTCATCCTCGCAACTCCAAATGTTGCTATGAAGGTGGCTGATGGGCGTCAGAGAGAGGGTTTTATTTATTCTTTTTAGAGACCAAGAAAGCCGCATGGTCTCCTCTACTGAAGCCAAACATCAGGTGCTCTCTATTTTAGAATCTGGAACTCTTCACTCTGTATTTCAGGTAAGATGAGAAAATCTCATTCCCTCTCGAAACCCCGTTCTCCTGCTCCCAGCACAGAAGCATACCTGATAATTACGCTGACTGGGGGTAAGGTTTTAAGCTTCTGCTTGAAGCCCATGGGAGATGCGGAATCCAGCAGACACACAGATGTCCAGCACCTGCCTCAAGCATTCAGGAGAGTGACGTCCTCCTGTCTCAGCCTAGCTGCCATCGGCAGTCTGTCATCAGTGCCTTGGAGAGCCCCTCACCATCCAGAAATGTCTGTTGCTATGCAACTTGAGGTTTCTCCTTCAAATGCACATGAAAGCACAGGAGACGAAGAGCCTGCCTGGGCTCCTGCGAGTCTCCGTAATTACCCGTCTCAAATGGGGCATGCTGGGCTCTCACATGAGCTGGCAAAAACATGGCCTTTGTAGGACAGATTTGCACCTCACACCCAGGACCAAACATCAGCATGGAAACACCAAAGTGCCAAGGAGCCTGCCGTGAGGCCTTTCTGAAAGTTCTGATGGAGGCTGAGCTTATACAAGCATGGTGTCTGTGCAGACCCCGCCCCAGCCTTAAATCATGCTCCCAGCTCCTTGGGACAAGGTCCCCCTAACAGAGCGTGCATGCCCTCTACCTGAGACCCCACAGCTTACAGCTTTGGCAATGAGCTTGTAGTCTTAGTAATCATTCTCCTGTTTCCCTTAGCAGTCAGGGCATAGACGTCTGACTTAGTCTCCAGCTCCCAAATCTGCCACAGATATTTGATATATCTGAAATCCTGTGAAGAATTCCTGCCAACAGCCCCAACTCAAAGCCACAGAGTTTCAAACAGACATCAGGATGCCACACTTGGCTAGCAAATAAAGATGTCTCTACCTGTCCTTAGAATGGTAGACAAAAAAGCCACACGGATAAACATGCCTGTTTATGCACAGTGTTGAGGGCAGACAATCAGACCCATTTATGACTTCATCCAAGTGTCTGTGGCTGTTGGAAAACGTGAGCCAGGAAAAGCGGGCACGTGGCGAGCGCTGCCGAAGCCTGAACCCAAACGGGAGAAGTGGAGTGTCAGTGGTGCAGCTGGGACGGGCGCCGGCTCCTGCCAGCCTTCCTCAAGGCTGCCGTGCAGCTGACACTTGTTTCTCATCTTACGCAGTGAAATAGCGACAGCTTTTCCCGAGCCGTGTGAAAAGGAAACCCAGAAATAGAATCAACTGTGTTGCCCAAACTTCTTTAGCTCACTCAGCGGCTGTCTGTGCCTCTGTCCTCACATGACCACAGCTTTTCCCTAGCCCCGGTGGTATCTGCAGTGCTCCGCCAAGGCCTGTGTGCCACAGAGAGAGGAAGAGGGCCTGGCATTTGCAGAGTGTTTGTGGGCCCTCACCAGAGCTGACCACCTGCCTGCAGAGATCCTGGCTCCACTTGAGCCAAAGACAATCCAATTACTTTGTTGTGATTCTTTCCTGGGAGCCTCTCGCCCCAGAGTGCACACTTTTCGCAGGGCTAGTTCCGAAAGGCAGACATCAGATTCTTCCTTCCTCGATCGTGGGCTGCTCTCCTCCGCCGAGCTGGCCAAGCCACAGGGCTTGATCTTCCCCAGACGTGCAGTGTCGCAAACTGGACACTAGAGGACCCAGACACTAGAGGACCCAGGCCCCAGAAAGGCCAGCGGGAAGCCCTCAGGGTCCAACATGGATGTAGCACAGAAGTAGATTCCAGGGGTAGCTGACCCCTGCAGCTGCACAGACCTGTCCCTACCTGTCCCAGAGTTGGGACGCTGAAGAGAACTCCTTCTAGTCCCATCACATCACATCTATAGACTCTCATGTTTAGGGAAATAAGTCTTGGCTTCATCTGAGACCTTCATCCCCACCACCACATCTCACATATAAGAAATCCAGCTCATGCTGTCTCTCAGAGAATCTTATTTTGATCAGACAACAATGGTTATCAATGGCTGCCCTTCCCTGTTCCTGTGACTCTCATATACCCTAAGTGATTGGGATTCTTCTGCCATGGTCTTAGCCGCCTTTCCTTCACTGTAACAAAATGCTTGAGGAAAACAGCTGGCAGAGGAAAGGCCGTATGTCTCATGGCTTTAGAGGTCTCTGCTCAGCCCACCATGTGTTTCCAGACACAAGGTGAGGTTGACCATCTGAGGGGCTTGTGATGAAAGAAAACAACTCTCCCCACAGTGGCTCAGAAGGAGAGAGCTGAACCCAGACAAAAGGGGCTAAGAACAAGGAGGGTCTTTAAAGGTGTGCTTCTCAGTGACCTGCTTCATCCGGTGAAGTCCCCACCAATAGTCACTTGGCTATGAAGCTATCAATGAATTAATTTATTGGTGAGCTCAGGCCCTTAGAACCTAATCACCTCTCCCAGCACTGCCATCTGAGAACCAGGCCTATTCATGTGAGTCTCGGGACGTTTCATATCTGAAGTCTTACACGAGGCACTCTGGTTAGGTTTCCTCACGCAGCTCTCACATCCTGCCCCCCTGTGAGAGACTCAGCCCTTGTCTACAGAGCCTGTACCCTCACCTCTACTTTCCCACATCATTGCCAGATGGATACTCATGGAAACCCACCAGAGCCTCAGAGAGACCTAGCAGTTTGCCTGTGAGCTCGGAGTTCTGGAAATAAGAGTGAGGATGGGTTGAGCATGCCGAACCTGTCTCGTGAGTGTGTGGGAGTGGGGAGGGTATTTCCTATTAGGTCAAGATCGAATTCAGAGGGGCAGAGCCCCACGGATGCGAAGCCCGGAAAGTGGCAGGCCCCCACACCCCTCACCCTTCACACGCGGAACCCCCCTCTTAAGGTTCAATATAAGAAGGCAGAGTCCCTTCCCGACACTTAAAAAGCTTCTGAAAAACCCAAGGCTTTCTAAGCCAGGTCATAAATATGATAATAGGCAGAAAATAATCGGCTGTAATTAATAAGTCCCATCTCTGCCTGCAATGACTGTCTAGACACTGGCCTTTCAAAAGATTGCATTGTCTTTCTTCATTAGGAAGATGTGTGTGTGCGCGCATGTGCGTGTGTTTGCATGAAAAGAGAAAGAGAAGGAGATCCTAATGTTGGTTCTGTTACCTACAGCAGGGATTTTCAAATCAGCATTGGCCCAGAATCCTGAGACTTTCCTTATAAGCAGCCACTATAACCAGCCTCCAGGAGGCAGCCCAGGCTCAAGGCACTACCCCCAAATGTAACAAAGAGGGGAGACCTCCTTCACGGAAACTCTCTGTAAAGACTAAGGAGTACTCTGACCATCTGTGAGGGTAGGGCACCTGAGTAGTGGAGGGTTGCCCCCCAAAAGCCCTTGAAGCACCAACTGCATGGGTTCAAATCTCGTCCCTGTCGCGCTGTCTGACACACACAGAGGCTGAAGAATTGGTGTGCCGATGCTGCGGTAGTTTAGTGAGGCCAAGAACAGAAGTAAACAGGACATTATGATGCCATCCCTGTTGTTTTATGAACATTTTAAACCGTGTGGAAATGCTGATGCCTAATTGTTATATTTAAAAGTGAGAATTAAGTTGTTTGTATGCCATTCTGAACCGTGTTTCAAAACGGAACAACATGGAATTAGAGCCGCAAAGGCCTAATTGGTCCTCTCTGGATTGTGAGAGCCATCAATCATTCCTCGTGTTTCTGTGTATGCATTTTCTGTTTCAGTCTGTTTTTGCTGCAAGGAAACAGTGTTTATCTTAATATTTTGAACAGTCCCAGTGTCTGCAGTGAATGCTTCAAAGTGTCTCCAACAGAACGCTGTCCAATTCGGATGCAGCACTGTCAACAGACAGCACTGCTGGCTTCTAGAGAAAGGTATCTCCTTGTCAGCTGCAGAGTCCTCCACCCCACACCACACAGCTACAGATACCGCCCCTTTCCCGGTGTTCTCTGTAGCTGCACTCTGCTGCTTCTTCGAGAGGAAGTTCCTCCCATAGTCAGGGCCTGCTTGAAGTGTCACCTGCTCCCCCGGTCGCCGGGCATCACATCCAGTGTTTAATAATTGTGATGACAAATGTGCCAAATGCCCAGAATAGCCACCCTGCACTTCTCCTTCAGCTCCACCCCCTTAATATACAAGATGGTTGGAATTCCAGGACCCATCTAGACCTGGTACTTTCTGGAACATTTCCAAAGGAAAGGCTTCCACCTTGATCCCAGCTTTGAAGTGTATCATAGCTTCTAGGAATTGGACTATTCCCCAATATTTATGAAGTTAGATTCCTACCCAACAGTCTGCTATGAGTAATTTGGGGTTCAACTTATAAACTTCAAGCTTCCAATTTTACACCAAAGGAAAAGCAGCTACCGGACAGCCATGTTACAGAGACACAAAGGCTTGGTCACAGCATCATCAGGAACTCACTGACATACCATGGGACCAGGACCAAAACTGACAGACACGGGACAACCCCTGGGGCAAGCACTCTAAGTTACCTTGATTCTCTCGTGCGCATTTCATTCTTCTTTTTATTTCTTTAGAACAGCAGTTCTCAACCTTCCTGATGCTGTGACCCTTTAATACAGTTCTTCATCTTGTGGAGACCCTCAACTATAAAATTATTTCCACTGCTTCTTCATAACTGTAATTTTACTATTGTTATGAATCATTGTGTAAATATGTGATATGCAGATTATATGATGGACAACACCCCCAAAGGGATCACAGCCTGCAAGCTGAGAACTGCTGCTTTACATGCATTAAACTCACCAAATATTATAGCTAGAAGAGGAGTGTCCAGCCCAAGGAGCTACCCATCATGCAAGCAGATATACAGAGCAGCAGCAGGGCCAGCAGCGAACACTAAGGCATTCCCTATGGGCAGGCAGCGTGGGGCAGCTTTAAACATGGTAACCAGCACAGTAGACCTGGACCACCACTACCCTAGTGGGCAGACGAGTCTCCTCAGCCTTGTCTTATGGATGAGATAATAGAGGCTTGGAAAAGGACAGCAACTGTTCCTAAGTTCACCCAGAAGCAGAGCTCAAGTTGGCTCATAAAAGCCCTTGCACTCTTGATTCACCACTCAGTTGATGTTTTTTACAAAATAGAAGCTATAGCCTAGAACTCGAACCCTAATCGTAGCAGCCAATAACCTACAGGCCTTCCTCCCTGGTCTTCTGGGCCAGAGAGAAGCAAAACACATCAATCATGGAAGCATGAAAGGGTCTAGTTCACTTTGACTCCAAAATACTTTCTGATCTTTTATCTTGTGTGCCAGCTGCTGTAGGCAAGTTCAGAATGAATTAAACCAGGATACTGTTTAGATCAGTGTGTTTTATATTCAGCTTCCACAGTCAACTTGACACAAACCGAGAGTCACACAGGAAGAGGAGAGAAAAACTCACTTGCTAACTAGTGCGGGAGAGTGCCATCCTGAGGCAGGTGGACCTGGGCAGTATTTTTTTAAAGTAGCTGAAAGTGAGCCTGGACAAGCCAGTCGCCAGCATTCCTCCGCAGTCTCTGCCTCAAGCTCCTGCCCTGAGTTCCTGCCTTTGCATCCCACTGTGATGCCTGTAAACCAACTAAATCCTTTCTTCTCCTGAGTTGCTGTTGGTCAGCGTTTTATCACAGTGAAAGAGAAGCAAACAAGGACAACATGCAACAGGGAAACAACGAATTCAGTCTGAATATTGACAAAGTTGCAGGAAATACATTTCATCTTAATTTTCTTAAGGATTTCACACAAGTTCCTATCTGCAGTGAAGAGAAGGCCTCCCACCACCATTCTTCCCCTAATGGAACCGACCTTCCTGGTTATGAGCTCAGCAGAGGCTACAATGAGCTGGTGACCGGGATGGGGAGAGGTGTGCCACTCCCCCAGTTAGTGGTCTAGGAAGAACACAATATTAACCTCACTTTAAGAATCTGGCCATTCCTGGCCATACACAGCTGCAACTCTGTCAGCTCAAGACACTGATGAGAGAAGAGTGTGAGCCCTGAGCATGCTCAAGTCTAACTTAAAAAGCTTAATAAGATCCTACGTCACAATGAAAAGCTAAAAGGGGTCTGGAGAGGTGCTTCAGTGGTAGAATGCCTAATATCTGTAAGACCCTGGGTTCAGAATGGCTAAGATCAAAAACTCAAGTGACAACACATGCTGGAGTTGTGGGAGAAAGGGGAATCCTCCTCCACTGCTGGTGGGAATGTAAACTTGTACAACCACTTTGGAAATCAATCTGGCACTTTCTCAGACAATTAGGAATAGGGCTTCCTCAAGATCCAGCCATATCACTCCTAGGCATATATCCAAAAAATACTCAAGTACACAAGGATATTTGCTCAACCATGTTTGTAGCAACTTTATTTGTAATATCCAGAAGCTGGAAACAACCTAGATGCCCCTCATTTGAGGAATGGATACAGAAATTGTGATACATTTACACAATGAAATTAAAAATAACTAAGCAATTAAAAATAAGGAAATCATGAAGTTTGCAGGCAAATGGTGGGATCTAGAAAAGATCATCCTGAGTGAAGTATCCCAGAAGCAGAAAGACACACATGGTATATACTCACTTATAAGCAGATATTAGACATATAATGTAGGATAATCATACTAAAATCTTTACACCTAAAGAAGCTAAGCAAGAAGGAGGACCCTGGGTAAAATGCTCAATCCTCATTCAGAAAGGCAAATGGGATGGATGTCAGAAGAGGAAGGAAACAGGAAACAGGACAGGAGCCTGCCACAGAGTGCCTCTGAAAGACTCTATCCTCAGGGTATCAAAGCAGGGGCTGAGACTCTTAGGCAAACTTTGGGCAGAATGCAGGGAATCTTATGAAAGAAGGGGGAGATAGAAAGATCTGGAGGGGACAGGAGCTCCACAAGGAGAGAAAAAAAATATCTGGGCACAAAGGGGTCTTTTCTGAGACTGATACTCTAACCAACGACCATGCATGGAGATAACCTAGAGCCCCTGCACAGACCATCCTGAAGATACCTGATAAGCTAGGGCCAGATGGAAAGAGAGGAGGACACCCCTTCTCAGTGGACTCAAAAGGGGGCAGGGAAGAGATGAGGGAGGGAGGGGAGGATTGGGAGGGAAAGAGGGAGAGGGCTACAGCTGGGATACAAGTGAATGTATAAAATTATTTAAAAATTAAAAAATATTAAAAAAAGAACCCCTGCACAGATGTAGCCCATGGCAGCTCAGTGTCCAGGTGGGTTCCCTAGTAAAGGGAAAGGGACTGTCTCGGACATGAACTCAGTGGCTGGCTCTTTGCTCACCTCCCCCTGAGAGGGTGCAGCTTTACAAGGGCACAGAGGAAGACAATGTAGCCAGTCCTAATGAGACCTGATAGGCTAGAGTCAGAGGGAAGGGGAGGTCCTCCCCTATCAAGGGACTGGGGGAGGGGCATGGGAGAAGAGGGAAGAAGGATGGGATTGGGAGGGTTTGAGGGAGGGAGCTACAGATGGGATACAAAGTGAATAAACTGTAATTAATAAAACAATAAATAAATTTTTTAAAAAGACCCTGTGTTCAATGACCTGTAACACAAACACACACACACACACACACACACACACACACACACACACCAAACTCAAAGGGAACATAACAACTGTCTCTCAGGTCACAGAATCTAAAATCCTGCCACCATAGAGCCAATTCGCCCTGAGCCCTGAGGCCTCTTCTGGAATCTCTGCCCCAGCTCTCCCTTCCCCCTCCCACCACACATATCCTTCTCTCGTGGGTCCCATGGGGTGACATCTGATGAGGATTTCTGAGAGCTATGGTTCCTCCCCCAGGCCCAGGCTGCCTGCTTTGTCTCTCCAGAACAAACACATTTGATCCACAGGCCACTGTCTTGCCATGAAAGAATGTGCCTCCTGCACGCCCTCTTCCTTGGTAGCTGGACAAAAAAAAAGTGATAAAAGGAAAAAGTGCCTTTTGAAGCTAATTCGTACACCAGCCGATAGACGCACAAGTGGCTGGAAACACACAAGCTGCCCACATTAAAGGCTTCTGCACTTCTAGACTAATCAGTGCCATGGGCAGAGCCTTATGGCTACATTTTAGGCTTATGAGAGGTCTTGCATGGAGTAAACAAGAATAAAAGGTTTAATGTCAGAGGCACAGCAGCCCACAGCTGATGGACCGTGAGTTTCCCTCTACTGGACTCTGATCCCTCTTCCCCAGGATCCCTCCGCTACCCTGTAACTGCCTAGAGTTTACATTCACTACCCTGAGATACTTGCTTGCATCCCTCCACCACCCCCAAAAAGACCCTGAGTGTCCATCTCCCATCACCCTCTGAGGAGCCCACAGCACCCCTCCTCCACCTTTTGGAGTATTTTTCTAAGATTCTTTCTATGATTTGTTGAGGATCTCAGGAAGAGAGTGTTTCCTAGGAAAATGCTAGCTGCAGCTCAGACACCTGTGTGAGCCTATGCCCTCTCTCAGGATCTTCTAAAACAAAAAGCCCAAAGCCCAGCAGAGAGAAGATAGTAAAGGCACATCCCGTGTGTGGCCTGCTGCACATTCCCTGTGTGTGTCACACGCGTTTTCTGATATTTCAGCAGCCCACTGTGGGATGCACCATCTTCTCCTTGTAGTGAGAAGGTGTATGTCAGAAATGGCTCGCCCAGTGGTGGAAACAGTTGACTCCAGAGTTGGAAAAGGGAAAACTAAGGTGTAGGGTGTCTGCTCTGGGCCTGTGAGGCCAGGCTGGCCTAGATATGCAGGCATGACGTTGATCTCAGTGGACCAGAGGACATAACACTCGGGCTCATGTGCAGAAGGTGGGAGTTTGCAGGACATCTCATGGTTCTGAGAACTATCTGGCTAGGAGGAAGTGGTAGAAATCCCTCCCCTCAGAAGCTGACTGGATCACAGCAGACCCGCTGGAGAAAGGGTACATGATAAGGCACCCGTTATCCGGGCACTGGTACATGCAGTGTGGTTTGAAGTGTGCTGCAACCTCGCTGGCCTCCCATTTGCTTAGGAAACTGAAGACAGTAACCACTAGCCTGAAATACCTGGGGAACGTGTAAATAAAGTGCTTGGTAAACACTAAGATGCCCGAGCATGGATGACTAGCCCATCTTCCTAGAATTTGCTGTGTATTAGACAGTCCAGGGATGGAGTGAGGGATAGAATGACTGACAGCAGCAGCATTTTATCACCATAAGTAGATTCTTCGAAGCTGGGGAGTGAAGTCAGCTGCTTCTGGGGACCACCAGCTTTAGAGGTTTCAGAAAAGCCTCAGCCTAAAACAGAGTTCTCCTGCCCATCCTGTCCCCAGGGAAAGATTTCAGAAAGCAGCTCCACTTCCAGTTTGGTGGCTAGAGAGTAGGTCCCAGCCAGCCTTCCACTGTGAAGGCCCAGTGAGGATGAGGAGGGGGTCACAATGCTGAAGGGGGCTCAGCACTGAGGATGGGGAAGAAACTGTTCTGTCTCAGAGACTGTTTACCACAGATTCCATGGGTGCTGTTCAGGGGCCAACTTGAGAACGCTACACTTGTGTCTGTAGTTATTAGGACAGACGGTTACGTACAGGCAGAGGCTTAAGGCCTCTTCCCTATTCTTCCCACAGCTCATAGGGACACACCCAATTCATCTTTTCATCGTTGTTGCAAATAGCTGTGTTCTTTCAGTAAATAAGAGACTTCATCAGTTCTTGTGTGAGGTGTGTGTGTGTGTGTGTGTGTGTGTGTGTGTGTGTGCGCGCGCGCGCGCGCGCGCGCGCACACGCGTGCATGGGATTTACATGTAGATGGGGGTAGAGGCCAGAAGACAACCTTGGGTGTCAGTCTCATTTATCCTCTGCCTTGTGCTTGTAAAGCAGAGTCTCTCACTGGCCTAGAAACCCCCAAATAGACCAAGCGCTACAAACCCCTGGGATCCGCCTGACTCCACGTCCCCAACACTGGGGTAACAAGCATGTGTTACCATGACTCCCTTCTTCCATGTGAGTTAGGGGTATCAAACTCAATCCTCCTATTTACAGATCAAGCACTTTACTGAGCCACATCCTCAGCCGCAGCGCCAGACTTGAACAAGCGCGTTCATTCCTGGTCTCTGTAGGAAAGACTGTAAAGCAGTGTGCTTGTTCTATGTGAGTGTGACAAGGGCCCGAGCTGGTCAGTGAAAGAGAGAGAGAGGAGAGAGAGAAAGAGTTCCAGTCCATGATTTGTGCAAGCTCATTGCTTTCAGCACTCTGCCAGGAAAAAAGATCACATCACAACAGGGTCATTTGGCAAAGATGCTCACCAAATTGCCTGAAAGCAAAACAGAGGAGAGGGAGGCATGCCCCAAATGGCCATAGCACCCCACTTTTGAAGATTCCAGTACCTTCTGATAGCTCCCAAATAGGATCCATGCTCTTAACACATGGACTTTTGAGTAACATTCCAGATTCAAAGCACAGCGGTCAGTACAGACCAGACAGGGCACCCCAGAGTCTTCTCACTGTGCTGTGGAGCCTGTCTCCCAAAGCAGCAAACTGGCTAGGCCACCCTCTTAGACTGACGCTTGCCACAGAGATTCCCAAAGGCAGAGCATGATGCCTGCCAGGCGGGACAGACAGTTATTAGCCCCCTCCTTCCCGCAAATGAGAAGGCAGGGTCTTGTTTCACATCACAGAGGAATCTCACATCTGCCCTACCTCAGTGGCTTGTGGGTACGACAGATATTAAAAGCTATAAAGATCCAGAGGGTGGCAAGTTCCCACAGATGTAGGCATGATTAAGGAAGCCCTGAAGAGGCTATGGAGAACTCACTTGGCCTCTTATGCTCCTTAATATGTGGAGTTGAGAGTAAATGGCCTGTGAACATATTGGGGTTTAAAGGAATTTTTCCATCTTTCCCTTAAACACTTCCACCTCAGGCTCAACAACAGGACATTTCGTGCCTATAAAAGCACATTGTTCAGCGTAGCCTTGAATGTTGGGCCTGAGCATAATGTAAAAATGCAATATTGCAGGTCTTCCCTCTGGGAAATCACTGCTTCTGACAGCATGTGACCATGTTGGTTCACTTTCATAGCATTTGTTCACAGGAGTAATTTCCATCCATAACTTATTAACCACAGTTTGCACATGAGGAATTGAGGTTCAGAAGAGCTGTTGAAGACCACACAAGAGTACTGAGCAGAGGCAGACACTGGACCCCAAGCTTTCCCAACATTCCCAGGCAGGAGATCTATCTGTCATAGGCCAAGATGTGACATGAAGCTGGGAGGCCAGAATTAATGGAAGTTTGCCAGGTGTCCATGGGTCTTTGAAAGAGAAGGCCATACAGCAGTACAGCATATCAAGATAATTAGGAATGTCCCTGAAAGGGTCTTCTCCATCGGAAACTCCTTTTAGAGGTTCTAGAATCTGTAAGGAGTTCCACACAGGCAGCTTTCCCAAGGTACAGAAGCTAGAACTCCATGGTCATGCATGCATCTGTTGTCCTAAACAGACTTTTTACAAAATAAGTTGATTTTAAAGGCCAAGTGTAGCTGACACGAGTCTATAATCCCAGAACTGGGCAGGCTGAGGCAGGAGAATGATGAATTCCAGGCCAGCCTGGGTTACGTAGAGTATTCCAAACTAGCTTGGGCAAGGCCTGTCTAAAAACAAAGGAACTCTTTCAATACACAGGAAGTTGGAATATAGAATGAACATGAGCCGTAATGCTGCTTCACCGCAAATGAAACCAAGATTTAGCTCCAACTGGGTCTCCCTGCTAGGCAGGGGAGATGGCGTAGAATCGGTGCTGATATCAGAACAGGGGGTGCACAGCGAGCTGCATTGCGGGGTGTCTACAAAGCGCTAGGCAGTGACGTGTGCCTCTTGACATGTAACCGTTCCTGTAGTCCATAATATAGGAGCCACTTTGCACTCCCAGTGAGGAAGAGGCCTCACCAAGGACCCCAAGAACATGCCACAAGTAGCACAAGTCCATCTGACCAAAAGCCCACGCTGTGTAGCTTGGTCCTACGCTGAGCTGAAAATGGGCTGAGAAAGACAAGAACAGTCAAGATTCTGATCAGGATTTACCTCTGACCATGCAGAGGTATGTGGTACCCCCTACAGTAGGGCTAACTGTGATATGTGGAGCCCAGACACAGCAAAAATGTGGGAGTCTTGCTGAGGAGTTGTGAGCAAATATCTATTCATCCCAGAGAGGCACTGACAAGAAAACAGCCCTGCCCATGTCTGGCCTAATGAACCAGTGTGTCTACTAAGTAGCTTTCAGGAGCACTAATGACTCAAAGGCAGCTGCATCTCTCAGAAGCCCACCTCAGCCTGGGCAACAACTTACAAAGATGCTCGCATGAAGCTTCCTGTTCAACTTGGAGATGGTTCCACTTATTCAACTTTGAGGTGGGACCTGTGAATCTTGTTAAGTTACAAGAGCTTTCTGAGACTTGTGTGTTTCACCTCCTGAGCTTTAGGAGAATGTGCTAACTTAGCCACAATATCTATACAAAATCTAAGAGCCCTTGTTCAAAAAACGCTAAATGTTTTTAAACAGTGATGGAGGAACACATTAAAATAAAGATTGAGAATCTTAACACCACTTTGTTCTGTGATTCTACATCAACTGCACGGCTATGAGATTTACGCTGTGCCACAGAATCCAAGGGAATGAGCACAAATGAAAAGCCGAATGTCTTGAAGTTAGGAACCAGCCAGGAAATATAGACCTAATGGCAAACCCACATAGTTTATAAAAGCCTTAAATCATACGATGAGCCTGTTCATTGTGTGTGTATAGACTCATGTGCATGAATACATACACACACACACACACACACACACACTGCCTGGGGAAACTCACAGATCAAGGCTGATAAAAATTACATACCAATGCTCTGGGGGTAATTGTAATCCTCTTTTTAATCTCAAGAAGATTCAAAATAGCATCCTAGTGACACAGCGAATGAGAGAGCATCACCCCTATTGCAGCTGTCACTTGTATCTACAATCGGGTGACTTACAGAGATTAGCCATGTCCCAGAATTACTGCTCCCATTTTGCATGGTTCTGTGTGTGCGCTTCTTAAGGGGGAACTGCTCAGGTCTGAGCTTTGCCTCTTCTGGAGGCTTAGGAAGGTCCGTGCTGCCACCCAGTGTTCAGAATGCAGCCGCAAGCGCTAAGGGCTTGGTGGGCTGGCAGGCAGCTGTGGAGGGGATGTCTGTCCTTCCCTGGGCTGCAGAGCTCACGGGAAGCTTTCCCACATCTCAGACCAGTTGTGATTCTTCAGGAAAGAAGGCTTGTTAGTATTTCCCTAAGTAGGAAGCGCACGGCAAGCTTCTAGGCTCTGTGCTCAGTGCCCTTTGGAGGAAGGCAAAACAGAAGCATGGAGCAAGAAAAATCACAGAGGCTGGAGTCTGCTCCCTTTGGCCATCAGAGAGCCCCATGTGTTAGTCCTTTAGGAATTTCTAGATGCTTAACTTATTTTGAAAAGCCACAGGCCTATGAGGTCCTTAGAACCAAGATTTCCTTTTTAAATAACAAAATGAAAGCTCCCAGTCAGGCAGACGGTCTAGTACCTTGGGTCTGGGTCTCTGACAGCCATGGGTCATCAGTCTGCAAGGATCTAACACCAAGCCTGCTGCCCCTGTCCCCTGAGTCCCTCCTGGAGATGAAAAGAGGAAGGTATAGCCAGGGACTGGTAAGTGCATGACAGTGAACACTAGAGCCCTTTGCACCACACACCTAGACAGAGATGCTACCTGAGAACCAGGTCCCTGCTTTTCTCACTGATGGGGGGAGGGGCAGTAGGTCTATCTCTCCTCCCAGAAAAAAGCAGCATAGAGAGAATGAGAAAAGAAGAGCCAAGTTCACGCTGGGAGACATTCCAGAGTGCGCTTAGTCTATCCCCTGCTCCCTGGCATGAGAGGCAAATCTCTTTGGATACCTTGCTACTTGGCGACTAGTTCTTCTGCGCTTTGCCTTGTAGTCAGGATTTCTGTAGATTTAGGATGCAGGAGATTTTGTGCTGCCAACTGGCCTTCCTTAATCCCCTGTTACGATATTCTCCTTCAGCACTTTAATTTCATCTCTACACTGGCCAGGACTCTGCTTCTCCTGCTGAGTGTCTGTGGCCACGTTTTACCATATGCCCCTCTGGTGCAGTTTCAGATCAGGGATGCTGGGATGGTGCAGGCGGAACTGGCAATGCCT
This sequence comes from Meriones unguiculatus, assembly GCF_030254825.1. Lineage (NCBI taxonomy): Eukaryota > Metazoa > Chordata > Mammalia > Rodentia > Muridae > Meriones > Meriones unguiculatus. The sequence continues at coordinate 111,767,164 of NC_083359.1, read as the reverse complement.
TTGTGAGTGGCCCAGCTGCTTGCCAAGCTTTCTTCCTCCCCGTAAGGCTTTCATACTGTTTCCACACTCACGTCTGAACCCTGGGGCAGCTTACATTCTTTTAGTTACACAGCACACCAAACAGAAAGGTTGTCTTTCATGTCAGGGCCAGAGTGTGATGTCACAGTTGGGAAAATACCCATCCCCTCTGCCGCAGGTCAGCAGCTGGAGTCTCACACAGCTGTATGGTTAGCTGTGAACTGGCTTCCACAGGCTTTTGTGATGAATGCTTAATCCCCATCAGCTAGTGCTGTTTTGGAAGGTTCTGGCCACTTCAGACAGTAGGGTCACGCTGGGAGAAGTCAGTCATTGGGGGTGTGGCTTCTAAAGCCTGGTTCATCCTCAGCGTGAGTCCTGCTTGCTGTGACCGACAGTCTGCTCTTCCACACACACGTTCTGCCTCACAGAGGGGTCCAGGAGCACAGAGACAACTGACCACGAATGGACGGAAACTTCTGGAAATCAGCCAAAAACTAATCTCCTACCCTGCTAGGTTGTTTCTTTCTCTCTCTCTTTCTTTTTCTTTCTTTCTTTCTTTCTTTCTTTCTTTCTTTCTTTCTTTCTTTCTTTCTTTCTGCTAGGTTTTTTCTGCATGATAGTTGGTCACAGCAGAAACACAAGCAATGAGGGCACCGTGGGAGACACCACAGGGACGTGCTGATACACTGTACAGAGAAAGTGCAAACAAAGCCAGCCTATGCGCTCCCCTCCAAAGCCTCCTGGACTCCATGCTTGGGAAAGCAACTGTCTGAGGACAGTTGAACTCAGAAAACACTGTGGTAACCCCTTCTTGCTCAATCATGTCCCATGACCCTAAATATCATCTTAGAGCACCCAGTGGCATTACCAGAGCATGCCAATGGCATGACCAGAGCATGTGGAACTGGGGTTCTTTGGAGGCCTAAGCAGGTACCCCCTGCAGAAGGCAATGAGGAAATCGTCCCTAAGTCCCCACAGCTGAGGAAGTGTCCTCAGAGGTTCATGGAAGCTTCTGGAATTCTTGTCATGCATTTGTCCACTCAAAGCATGTGGGGCTATGGGATGGCCACTACTGAGCAGTGAGATAGAGAAGTGAGCAGAGCAAATACAGATTCCTGGCTGTCCAGATTTAAAAGGAGAATGTTTAACATCTAAAAGTATTCTGGGAGCAATGTTTAAGTAGCTTAAGTCATCTTATGGAGACTCTACCAGTCAGCTAGTGGCCCAGAACATTCTATGACCTGACTGGTCTCAGAAGGACTGTCCCTGAACTAGAGCCCTTCCCATCTCTCTTCTGCCTTCTACCCACCAGCCCACCTTGGCCAATGGGCTTTGTTACTATTGTTTGTTTCTAAGATAAGACCTCACTTTAGAGCTCACTGCGTCTTCAACCCCTCTTTCTGCCTCTGCCTTCCGGAGAATGCTTGTAAATAAGAGGCACCAGACCAGGTTCATGGGTGTTGCTTTTCAGCTCTGAAAATACGCCGTATCCGTTTACCATGGTTATCAGCAAAAATATTACCAAAAACTTGACCCAAGAAAAGCTGTCTCCCAGTTCTAAGGCCCTGGGTCTCACCAGGCCGAGAATCAAGGCAGCGCTGTGTCATTTCTTGAGACGCCAAGTGAGACTCTCCGAGGCTGGTTTTCCTCCTTCAGTCAGCAGAGCAGCCCCTTCCAGTCTGTGCAAAGGACAAGATGACCACACTCTCTGGGACCCTTGGTTTAAGCACGTGTGTGAAGTCCTTCTACCATCTGGCCTCCAATAGTCTCGGGTTCAGGAAATTGGATGTGGACATTTTGGAGAGAGGCTACTAACCTATTCAGTGTCATTTTAATATTAATAATTTATGCTTACTACAGAAAAATTGGGAAGCACCAAAAGTATTAAACCATAGGAGTTTTTATTTTCCTCTTTAAACAGAAAACCTGGCTGAGTGTCCTCTGCTGCAGTCTCCTGGCTCTGCAGTAGAAGCTGCTCCTTGTGCCCACCCACAGATGCAGCTCAGCACCTCAGCATGAGGCCAGGCTGAGTTCTAGCCTGGTACCCTGCTCACCCAGAAAGCTCTTCCAGCACACACCAATCTGCTCTTGATATAGTTTCTCATGCATATTTGTATATTTGTCTGATATTTCTTGAGACTGTAATAATTTGCAGTAATCTTCCTGCTTCAGCTTTCAATTACTGAGATTATAGGCCTGTACTACCACACCTAGCTTTCTAGTTAGGGTTTATGAATCCATCTTGACTGTCTAAATAATATATATATAATATATATATAATATATTATAACAAATATATTATATAGTACATATTATATATTAATATATTATTATATATATTAGTGACATTTGCTCAAACAAGAGGACCATGCCAAATGGGCTTGATATCAGACCTTAATAGCAATGACTTCATGTGGCTGTGTCCAGAACCTTGGCAGTCATCTGTAATTGGGGCTGTGAGTCAGGTCTTAAGTCACTGGCTTTTTAAGCAGATGGAGGTGCCTTTACGAGGGCTCCTACTTCTTCCTGTTCTGCCAAGATGCCAAGATGTTCTGCTTCTCCTGGGAAAATAGTTTAATTGAGCTCCCCCTGTCCCTTCTCCGTTCTTTGGAGCTGTGATTCTCATTGACAGAACCCAGGCCCAGGGAGGTCTTAGCATAGAGGTTCCACCTGTAAGGCCAGGTGGATCTGGAAGCGAAGCTCAGGAACGTAGGAGAAGAGCAGGCTCTGACAACGACCCCTGGTGCATGGCCTGCTTCCTAGGGAGGTGCTTGCCCACCCTGATGTTGCCTTGAGAGGTAGCTGTGGACTTTCTCAGAGAGAGCTGCCTGCAGAGTCTGGGCAGGTGTGTGACAGCCAAGCCCAGAAGGAAGACCAGAATTAAAAGTGGCTGAAAACCTGAATCCCTGGCTTTTCCTGGAGTAGAAAAGCCCTGTGCTGAACAGCCCTCTCCTCCCTGGTCTAAAAATACAGGCAGGACAGAGGCCTGGGAGGTCCTTGCAAAGGGTGCAGCTCAAGGCAGGGAAGGGGCAGCCTGCTTCCAGTCCGCTGACTTTAATGTTCACTGAGAGTGCTCTGCCCTCCTGCCCAGTGTGCCCTCCTCTGCACCTGCCTTCAAGTATATGCCATAGTTCAACTTGTCATCTCCTTCCATGTAAAGTTTTCCTCGAAACCTTCTCCATCTTTCAACTGCCTTTTCCTTCTGTTTTGACTCCAGCCACGTACCAACATTTGGGGGCAGCTTTGGGTACAGGAGAGACTTGAATTCACACTGATTCTTCTGCCCAATTCTTCTGTACATTTTGGCAATTGACGTAACCATTGTAAGCCTCAGTTTTCCTCATCTGGAAGATGTAGGGCATGTAAGCGTACATGGGATACATAAGGGCATCCCTTTTCAGACTGATGAAGATAACATGACAGAAAAAAAATCAGGCTCTGTCCACCAAAGGTGACCAGAAATGGTGACTGAAGAGCAAGCAGGAAGCCACCTGAGGAGATAAAGGTCCAGTGGGTGAAGTTTTGGGAAGGACCACTGTTGGGGAGGGAATACGGAGAGCTAAGAGCAAATGAAGGGAAAGCAGCCTGTGCCCAGAGAAAAGCAGAGCAATGCACAAAACCGGCCTTCCTCCCTTTTCATTTCACAGCTCTCTGAGGATGAACTTGTAGAATTATTTTCTGGAAGTTCAGCATGAAGGCTGTATGCAGCACAATGTCAATGGTGTTTATGGATGGATTACAAGGTGATGCGGTCGCCCACATTAAAAGAGCAGTTCTGGGGACAATAAAATGGACACAGACTACATGGTGACTGGACGTGAGAAAGAAGGTGGAAACACTGAGGCACGCAGTCCTTGAGCCCTGGAGTGTGCTCCACTGCCCAAGGAAACTAAAACCTTTGGGGAATGTTCTATAAGCCGGGGCACTCAGGCTGGGGAACCCTGTGAGCAGAGTGAATTGGAAGAGGGCACTGGTGCTAGAGGAACTGTTGGCTCCCAAGATAAAACTTTAGAGTCTAGTCACATGAATTAGAGAGTAACATTGTGCGGACAGGAAAAACAATGAATCCTTAAGGAACGTCCACAGCTCCGAAGTGGCAACAGAAAGTGCGGCCACATTTCATGTGCTATGCTCTCTGAGAGTCCCTTCACTTCTATGGAGAGTGTCATTCTACGGTCTAACTGGAGCCTCACAGGGACAGTTGTAAATGGCGCAAGAGCGTTAGGCACCACGCTTAGAGAGCATTCTGTATCCTCTCCCTCCTGTGTGACTTTGTGTATTCATCATTTCTGTTTTATAGATGAGTGTTCCTGAGGAAGACATAAACAAATATCTGCTTACTGCAGATAAGAAACCAAAGACAGACCAAATAAATGATATCACCAGCGTTTAACTTGCTGAACCAGTGGCTTATGGGGGTTATAGGAGCCTGGGTAGAGGGTTCCTTACAGGAGCAGGGAAACTAAACAGCCGCCGCATGATGAAAAGACCACCCAGCATGGGTCATGGCTCATGACCTTGGTTTGCTAATGACGTGTATGCAGCCTGACCAACTGGAGAACTTCTCATCGTTCTTTGCTGCTTTTATAATCTTGGCAAAGGAGCCTTGTGCATGTGGTCAGCTTTAGAGACTTTCTGAGACTTGAGAGCTGTTTACTTCCCAACTGTAAATGGCCTCCTCATCGCCCCTCTTTTCTCCCTTTTCCCTCTCCCTTCTCTTTTCCCTTCTCCCTCCCCCTCCCCCTCCTCTCCTCTCTCCCTTTCTCTGGAAGGAATCATTTGTCATTCACACCCAATTGCTATCAACTGCTCACACGCCCTGCTTGTAAGATTTTAATTTTGTTGACAAGTGTGCTTTTACACACAATGGTTCTGAGGTATTTCCACTGTGGTCCACTGATGGTTCTAGAACCTCCTTTACAAAGGTGAAAGAGAATCCACAGGGTTTTTGCTATTTTATTACTTACCAAACAATATCTGAAAGCGGTTAATTATTAGATTTATGCCTCCAGATAAGTTCAATGATAATTACAGGATGTCTTTCTTCACTTTAATTCCAAATAATTAAATCCCAAACACATTGTGATTATAATTTGAATAAAGGTGTCTTATATTTGAAAGCAAAGTTTGGCTTCTTGTTGAACTTTCTTTGCACTTTATCCAAGGGGTATGCTTTGGAAGAAATATATTTTGATTTTTCTAGTGCTACTTTAAAGCAAATTTTTAAAGAAAAATTGTCTGTAGGAGGGCTTTTTCATTGTGGTACTGGCAGGGAGAATGTGTTTCCAGCTCCAGGCTTACCTGAGATTCCAACTTTTCTGTTGTCATTTGACCAGGCAAAAGGTGAAAAGGTACAGCAGGCATGTGAAGAAATCAAGGGAGAGGCCTGTATGTGACATAACCCCCCAGCTACACCCTCGGGCTGCCTCACCATCCGGGAATAAAGCTGAGTTCTCCAGTGCTCAAGGTTGATGATGGAAATGTGCTGGAGTTGGGTGGAGGCTTCCTCTGAGCTGTGCAGACTACACAGCTGCCATGTCCATAAAATAAGACCTCTAACGAAGGCTTGGGAGGACTTAGAGCTTGGGGGCTGGCAACAAGAATGAATTGAGAGGAAAAGTGCCGCCCTCTCACTGTGCTGGGAGACCACTAGCAGTCCCAGCCAGTATGGACGGCTCCTGCGCCTGGTGCTCATCAGCCTACCTGGGGAGGAGATAATGGTGCGATTCTCAGGTTGCCAAAAGAAATGCAAGAGTCAGAGGTGGCACAGAAAGAACGGGAAGCACACATTTTTAAAATTAATAAATAACCCAAATCTGCGTGTCTTCCCTGCCTGGACCACAGAGGACGGCGCTGGCTTCCTGAACAGCCTTTAAGGTGAGGTTGGTGAGAGTCTGAGAGGAAGGCTGCTGTCACGAAGGGCAGGCAGCACTCTGGATGCCTGGAGAAATGTCACACACTAGCTGGCTGCCCGCTGCAGGAGGGGGAGTCCAGACAAGAGCAGAGGGAGCAAGTCGCATCTTGCGTGCATTCCTGTGGTTAGAACAAGTCTGTGCGGCCACAGGGAAAATTCCATTCCCTTCAGAACTTAACTCCCTGCCTGCCTGAGCTGAGCAGCCCCTGGGGAGCTGGAACTGCAAGGCACAGAGGCTGGATCCCTCGTCCCTCAGCCTCTTTGTTGGCATCCTCACATCCCCGCCTTTCTGGTCAGCACTTTGAAGATCACAGAATAAGACAGAGTTCAGGGTGAAAGGGAGAGCAAACACCCCTGCATCCTGCGGTCATACGCCACAACTATGGGTGCCATCAAGGACCTCCCCTGAGCTTACTTTCTAAAACCCTGGCAGGTCCCAGGCTCTGCACTGTGTATTTCCGAGGACCATTAAGAGCAAGCTGGTGTGAAGTCCGCACCAACCCTGCGGGAACAGAAACAGCAGATGCCACGGGCTTGTGAGCAGGTACATGCAATGCTGTATGTCATGGCCTCTTCCTTTCCTGCGGGTTTTTCAGAATCCAGCTGTGAAGTGGGCTGCTGCTGAAGTTGGCCCAGCCAAGTATCGTTCCTCCAAACCCACAGTCCCCAGGTCCACCACTTCCTAGGCAAGCCTTAGGTCGCTGCTGGCCTCTGCTGACTCTCCTAGTGGAAGAGGCCAAATGTCCGTAATTGTCCTGGGAAGCTGAAAAACAAGTGTCCTTCCTTAAAGAACACCTATGACTCCCAATTCAGGGAATCCTGGGCCTGTGGCAGAGCACCTCTTAGCCATGAGAATAAATAACAGCAGTTGTGCAAGATTATAGAAGAGAGGCAAGTGTGAAAATCTGTGATACTTGGCACGAACTTGAACTTCACAGGCAAACTGAGATGCTCAGAGCTGGCTGTGCTCAGCCACAGGGCTCACCAGCCTCAAACTCCATGTGTTTACTCATAGTAAATATTTAAAGAGCCACCTGAGAGACTTACAACAGTGCATTGTGGGTCTCTTTTGAGGGGAGGGCCTAAAGTGGGGATTGAGGCAGGATTTCTACCTACAGCTCGGGCTAGATTTGAGCCTCACCATGCCCAGATGGTCAATTTTAAGAATCAGTTCTCCGAGGGGAAACAACTGAGCTGCCTTTTCTGTGGCCTATTCCTACAGAGTACACGTGGGGAGTCAGCTGCCAAGTGGGGAAGCACAAAGCCATCCATAGCTCCTGGTTCCCCGGGGCAGCCGGCAAAGACTTTGAAGGTAACCGTCACCTAGCCTGTCCTGCACCGAAGAGGAATCTGGGTCAGGCAAGAGTGGAGTGATTTGGATAGTCTTGGCTTCAAGCTGCTCCCTTCCATAGGTTGAAATATGCCATTATGCTAAGGTCTTCGGCAATTCCCTTCCAAAGATATTCAAATACTAAAAAAAAAAAAAAAAGAAAAATGGGGGCTGGAGAAACAGCAATCAATGGTGTTTATCTGGCAAGCATGAAGACCTGAGTTTGATCCCCAGAATACACATAAAAGAGCAAGGCATGGTGTGTTCATGTAACCCTTACAACAGGGGAGGCAGGGACTGGCAAATCCCTGGAGCTTGCTAACTAGCCACTTTAGCCTAATAGGGGAGCTCTGGGCAATGAAAGGCTGAGTTCCCAAAATGAAGGTTAAGAACTCCTGAAGACTGGCATCCAAGGTTGCCTTTCTCTCTCTATCTCTCTCTCCATCTCTGTGTGTATGTGTGTATCTCTGTCTCTGTCTCTGTCTCTGTCTCTGTCTCTGTCTCTGTCTCTCTCTCTCTCTCTCTCTCTCTCTCTCGAGCGTGCACGCACACACACACACACACACACACACACACACACAAACACACAAAAAAGGCAATCAGACTTCCCTAGGGTCCTGCGAGCACCCATCCAGGACATGTGACTGCCCGACTAGTGGGCAGTAGGGAGAGGGGCCGAGGCACAGAGCTACAAGCTTAGCTGTGCTTACTATTGGGTGATTTACCAGGGATACAAGCTTTCCTGCTGAGCAGACACAAACCCACAGGTTCGCAAGCCTCCATCTAGCTCAGCCTTTACTTGTTGGCAGGGAGTAAACTGTCTGAGAAGGGGAAAAGTACATCCTCATGAGAAGCAGCCCCACAGTAATTTTATGGGCGGAAAGGACTATGGATGCATCTCTTCAACAAATGTAATGGGATGGCAAAGACTTCAGAGCCAAGGGAGCTGCATCTCCTGCCTGTAATTCATGATCCCTGAGACAATTATGAGCACTGAAAAGGCATAAGTCAGGAACACCAAGAAGCCAGATTTGGGGAAATAACACATTACATTTAAATATCTATATATATTTAATCTGTGTTTAATAATGCAAGGAACACATTAGTCAAGGCTTAGGCAGATTACACATTCCCGTTAGTTACAGAGCAGCCTGGCCCTCTGAAGTTCCCTAGCCTGGGAGCTATATAAACCAGGCTTCTGAAGGAAACTATGAGCGTGTCATTGCAAACCCAGACCCTGCGAGGTGTGAATGGGGAGCTGCAGAGGTCACCACAAAGTCAGTTTGTGGTAGAGAAGTGTGCTGAAGGTGAGCAAGGGAATGCCTCTGCAGAGACTCCCTCTCTTTGCTACCTCTGCCAGCCAGAGCTATAGGCAGGATGTCACCTGGAAGGACAAAGAACCAAAATAACCATTACAGATGCCGTTTGTCTCAGCCCTTTTCCTCTGAATTTGAGCTTTCACTCCAGCTCAACAGATGGAGAATGGCTGCAGAGACCCCCCGGGGACCCTCAGGACAGGTCTCCAGGGGGCAATGTTCATGCTCCAAGGCTCTTGCCACCATTCACATCCATGAAACAGGTGCACATAGTCCGAGATGAAGGAAAGTAGAAGAGGCTCTGGTAAAACTGTGTTGCTGCACAGTTAGGCCCAGCACGGTATGAGCCAAAGACATCAAGGCTCTGCAGAGAGGAGCTAACAACTGAACTGCCCAAAAGCCAGAAGAAAGGCTCCTATTTGGTATTGTTACCTAATAGAATAATCACAAAACCCTGGCAACATAAGCTTATAATGCCAGTAACCCTTCCTTAAATGACTACTACACTTCCAAACTCCACTAAAGCAGTCTCAGGAGCAAAATCATAACAGAAAGTTATCACAGAGACTATCTACACTTGCAGAGAAGACTGAGGCCCAGAGAAGCTCAGTGGCTCCTTCGGGGTCTTCAGATCAATTAGATATGGGATATTATTGGATAGCCTACCTGGGAAATCAAGCCTCATAAGGCTACTCTGTGCATGCAACCCAGCCTTGCCTCATAAGATCTGTTTTAGTTTGGAGGCCCATAGTGCGAGGAAGACAAGCACTTTAAATGCTAGGCACTATGCTGAGAGCTTGACTGCATTATCATCTCCAAATCATGAAATATTAATCTGTTCTATAAATGTGTAGTCACAAAGGAAGCTCGGTCCTTTTTTGTGTGCTACTGAGCAGGCCCTTCTGCTCATCACCTGCAGGGTCTCCCTACTTTATCGGTAAGGGAACGTGTGTGAACGTAGTTCAAAGCATACCTGAAGAGATGAGCAACGAAACCAGGTGGGGAATGCTGAATGTGCCTCTTGCCGATTCCTGGGGTGCCTGGAAGCCCTGGTGTGACAGCTCTAGACTCTCGAGTGGGCCATGAGACACTACATTCCCAAGTGCGCCCTCTCCTGTGCAGCTCAGCCGGCAGCCAATGTCCCAAGCCACTCCAAAAGAGACTCACAGAACCATCTCCCCAGCTTATCTTTTAAGAACTGACTTCCTCAAAATTCGGATTGTCTGATACCCCCCAGGCCCTCCCAATGGTTCCTTCCTTGAAGGGAAGCTGAGTTACCTCTTGGCTCTCCTTCAGTTAAGCATGCTTTGAGAAGCATGCTCATTCTAGCAGTTGAATCTGAAAAAAAAAAAAAAAAAAAAAACATAAACTGTGACTCATCCATCATTCTGAGCCAAGTGTTTGAATTTCCTCCAAGCAGGAAAATGGCCAGGGGGTTGGGATGGGAATGGAGGGGAGGGCTCATATGGAGGTTGGCTTGGAGCTGTCTGACCCTGCTCTAAAAAGGCAAGTTCAGGGATCCTCTTCAAGCACATGTACCCGTTCTTGCTGTCTGACTGCCAGGAGCCCTAAATCACCATGAAACGACTGTGTTCTGCCTGCCTCCATCATGTATTATGGGACATTAATAAATAATGGGCGGTTGTAGGACCAAAAGGAGGGAAAACCCAAAGGGAAGGTGATGGAAAGGCATAATTTAGCAAGTAAATGAAAGGAGCTATTAAATCACAGTTAAATTATGCTGGCACCAGCTAGGAAAAAAAGAGAGAGAAGGATTTCCTGCTGCAAAATGCTTTCAATAAAATATTGAAATTTCTCTCCTGGTTGACAGAGGCATCTCCAACCATAAAGACAGGTGTCTGTGGCTTGAGGTCCCTTTAGCTATAAAGGGCCTTGTAAGATATAAGATTCAAGATCCTTCTTGGCAGCTAACCTCCTGAGGGTGCCTCTCTATCCTCATGGTAATGCCTATCTATGACTCTGTAGCTATTGCCAGTGGCCAGAGTAACCAGTTGACAAATCTCATGCCTGTTTCTCCACTGCTTTCTAATAGCATGCTTAGAGAAAGGAAAACAAGGTTTACAAGGCATGACTTAAAGATAACCCATTAGTTATATGTATCCACTTTATGCTCTCAGACATTTGCAGGTACTATTCCATCCATTTACCATGAGCTCTCAGGTAGGTGGTGAGCTGTCTAACAGGGAAGATATGTCTTGTGCATCTTCTTGTGGACAGAACCTGCAAAAGTTCATGCTTAATACATCTTGACCTGGATGAATGAGGGGTGGATGGGTCAAAGGATGATGAATGGATGGATAGTGATACCTAGTACAAGGATCAATGAGTGATGGATAGATGATAGATGATGGATGGATGGATGGATGGATGGATGAATAATAGATGGGTTGTTGATAAATGAATGACAGATAGATGGATTGTGATGGTGATGGGTGGGTAGATGGCTGGCTGGCCAGATGGATGGATGCATGGATGACAGATGGATGGCTGGATGGGTAATGGATGAATGATGGATTGGAGGATGGTGGATGGATAGTACATGTATGGATGACTAATGAATAGATAGGGGATGGATGTGTGAATGTTTGATAGATGGTAGATAAATAATAAATGATGATATATGATAGATAGATTGTGGATAGGTAGTGGATAGATGGATGATGGGTGATTGATAGATGATAGATGGTGGATGGGTTGATATATGAATCAATGGAAGGATAATGTATGCACAGTGGCTAGGTTGTGAATGGATGGACAGTGGATGGTTGGTAGTGGATAATAGATAGGTAGATGGTGGATGGGTGGACGATAACTGGATGGCTGAGTGAAGGATGTATTCTAAGTGGTTGACTGATGAATGAATAGATGATTGATGGATGTTGAATGTATAAATGAGAGATGCATGGATGGGTTAATTAATTAATTAGTTAATTAATTAATCTCACAGTTACAAGGCTCTGAGAAATACAATTTGACTTGAAGTACACAGCACTGAAACTGTAACCAGTATCTAAGCTGTCAGAACATGAATCCTTTGGTCTTTCAAGGGAACATGGTATTGTCCTTCAAGATCACCAGTGACATAGATCATACTCAGCATACAGAACCTAGAAATTATTCGTAAGAAAAACCCAAGCACTGCTTTTGCCTGCTGGGATTGTTTGTCACTGTGACATGGACTACCGTGCAGCATTTGAAGGAACTTGAATCTGCGGCTGAAAGGAGATTCTGAAATCCCCTGCAGAAGATCCACACAGAAGCCAAACGTTCCACGTGGGAGTCACACTGTCCTCATTCACAGGGTTGTCTGATTTGCTGTGGGTAGGAAATCTTGCAGCATTCATCTCTCCCACACACTCGAGCCCTGAACGCTGGTGGGGGGAGCATGTGTATCAACACGCCAGGGGAGTAAAGTCACACAGAGCTCTGTTCGGACAGGCAGGCTCAGCAAGCTGACAGGGTGTGCAAGACATCCACCCTGCCTTGCATTGTAAGGAGGAATTACATGGAAAATATGTTGGGTAATTGAGGGATATGTTTATCCATGTCTGTGATTAGTCAGGAGTTCAGTTTGCTTGGAACAATGTTCACAGCAGTGACCAAACCTCTCAGAAAAGTCTTTAGAGCTAAAAGAATAAAACTGAGATTACTGCAAGTATTTCTGAAGCAATGTGCTCTCTCCTCAGGTGATCAAGGGCACAGGCTCTTTTTGTTCACTTGCTCCTTCTTGCCCCTCAATGCACCTATGCCACAGTCACAGAAAACTCTGGGCATATTGTCCCGATCTCAGCAACACCCAGGCTGACCTTGCTACCATCCCAACCTTTGTTTCCATGCTATACTTTGGAGAAATGCTGCATAACTTTTCCTTTTGTGTTCTACTGGCCAGATTTATTTTTTCTGAAATGATCACATTTCTATGTAAGGGGAACTGGTAGTGTCCCTTCTACTCAGGGACCATATACCAAGATGAACCTGTATGGTTTCGTTGCTTATCAAAGAGAGGGATGATGTTGGAGTCAATCAGACTGTCCCACGTGACCATAAGGATAGATAGCATGTCTGTATCTGATACATGCCTTTCCACCAACAAGACATGTCTTTGGAAAGCTTGATAGTGCCCAGTGCATAACTTCATGCTGACATGGTAAAATCTATGAAATGTGTCTCTGGGCTCAAGGTAAAGGTACAGCAAAGTTCAATAGTGAATGTGGAGAGGCCTCAAAGGACAAGAAGGTTCACAATACACTGAAAAGTAGGACTGGGGACAAAGACTGAAGACTCTAGGAAACTTTCAAAGAGTGGCTAGAGCTATTTCAAAGTGTGAGTATCTGTTTATCAATGGTGGTAGTGAGCTGTACTTACCTCCTCAAAAGGCAAAGAAACAAGACAGGAAACAGGATGAGAGTTGAGCGATGTCAGGGCCACTACGCAGGGAAGAGAGTAGCAGAGACATCAGTTCACAAAATGCTGTTTCACTGGTATCTGGCACCTAAGGGCTGTCCAGTGGGTACTTATGGAGTGGATTTTTTAAGCTGTAATAATTCTAGAAAAAGAAAATACAGACATAAAGACCTCTAGCCATGGGTGTGTAATTAATCATGACTTTCTGGGAAAAGTGAAATAATGGGATGATAGAGACAAGCAGACAGACAGAAGGAACTGACTCATGAGACTCTGGAAATTGGCAAGTTTAAAATCTTGAGGCTAGATGCACAGGCCAGAGACAGGGGAGACGATGGTATAGCAAGGCAAGCATAAAGCCAGCTTCCTGCCAGCAGAATTCCTTGGAAAGGTCTGTCTTCTAAAGGTTTTCAGTTGGCTGTATAAGGCCCACCATATGATAAGGAACAGTATTTATCTCAAAATGCCTTCTCAAGACCATAAAGACACATTTAGCCAACTACCTGGATACTGTGCTCTAGCCAAGCTGGCATATGAAATTAATCATCAGAATCCAGAATCACTGAAGAGACAAACGCTGGTCCTTGGGAGATTATCTAGAATTGTTTAACTGAGGCAGGAAGATCCATCCTGAGTGTAGTCAGCCCCCTTCCCAGGGCTGAAGTCCTGGACTGAATATAGAGGAAAAATAAAGCTGAGTACCAGCATTCATCTCTCTGTTTCCTGGCTCTGCTTGCAATGTGACCCGCCGTCCTGAGCTCCTGATGGACTGTACCCTTAGACTGTGATCCAAAACAAACCATTCCTCCCTTTAAGTTATTTTTCTGGGCAGTTTTGCCACAGCAACAAGACACACAACTAACACACCATCAAAAAGACCTTTGGGTTATGTCACTCGATAGTGTCGATGCCCCTAGGAAATGTATCTTGCTCAGAATGTCTTTTGTGAGAAAAATAAACATGTTACTCAAAGAAATGTTTGAAATATGAAAGTACATCAGAGAAAGACTTAGTTTCACAGAGCAAACAATGGATTTCCACTTCAGAGTCAAGAGAAATTAAGAATAAAAACAGAGCAGGGTGGATTGGACCACACAGCACAGAATACAACTAAGACAGGAAGTGACTGAAGCATCAGAGAGGGTTGATAAAGGCCAGAGCAGCCGGGACACGCTGTTAGTGCCTGGGGAAGTGGATAGGTTTTCACTGAAATTGAGTTTGGGCCCTAATTTCTTCCTAACAGAACCAGAGATGCAAGGAGAAGGGAGCTTACATTAAATGCATAAGTGTGAAAGTGCACACTTGTATTTGAGCATATTTAAATGGAAATAAATGAATTTGGGGAGGGCAGGGTAAGCTTGTGGATTTTTTTTTAAAACAAAATGTAAAACATAAAAATGTAACGTTGAGATTAGAGCTTTGAGGCCAGGCAGAGACCTGCCAGGGGATTGAGATGTGGCCCCTTTGCTTCTGGTCCTCTCTTGGAAGTCCCACTGTGAGTGTTTCCTTCAGTCTAGCAGCACTGAGCTTTGAACACCTGGCTCCGAATGTGGCATAATCTTTTCTGTGCACCTATTCTGGATTCTGCCTAGTACAGAGCTGACAAATGCAGAAAGCAGAGGGTACCCTTGGCTTAGGATCTCTCAGCCATTGGGCTCAGCAGTAGAAAGAAAACAACTAAGCCCTCAGATTAGTCAATGCCTTACACACACGACCAGAACCCGAGCCTCGCTGTCTCCTCTCAGGCACAGCCACGGTGGTGACTTCCTCAGCACAGAAGTACAAGTGGCTCTGCTAATGAACTCAGTGAGAGAGACTCTTTTCCACACTCACAGGTCTGCCCTAACTTTCTTGCTAGCTTCAGTCACTGCTCTGTACTTGCCCAGGCCCAGCAACCAGGGCCCATCCTTCTCAGTCTGTCTCTCCAAACCTTCAAGGTTATCCGATCCCTGGGCTGTGTCCTCTATTTGGAATTTTTCTCCCTGCCCTTCAACTTGGAGGATCTGATTCATTCTATCCTGGCAACTGGCAGTTCCAAAATCCTCAGGCGGCTCACCAGGCTAAAGCTGGAGGGAAGCTTGGTATGGCAATGTGTCTGTAGCCAGCCTGATGGGTGGAGACCTCTAAACTCAGGCACAAGCTGGCTTCCCCATGAATTTCCTCCTCCTTCCCCTCTTCCACCTTCTCCTCCTCCCTGTCCCCCTCCTTCCTGTCTTCCTCCTTCCCCTTCTCCATTTCTCTTCCTCATTCTGTTTTAATTTTGTGATGACTGAATATATTATTAAATACACACTGTTAAACTAGAAAAGTATAATCTCTGGTCTTACTTCCTACCTCTGTTTCTGAGAACAAGTACCTCCCAGGTGCCAAGGTTTCTATTTGTTGTCATTGGTCATCGGTACCTAGAGCCATCAGATACCCACTTAGGTAACTGAGCAGAATTCTCCAAACTCTGACGCACCCAGTGTTGTAGACTGTGATCTCTACATCCAAGATTCTCCCGTCTAAAATGATACTCGCTTATGGGCTACGTATTTTCCCATCGCAGAGCTTAGGAGAGCTTACTCCATATTTTGTTTTATTCATTAGGCTTTTCTGAGGACTTGTCTTGAGCACTTTTCAATCAAGGCCAAGGATGCAAAATCAAAGCCTGGCTGAGCCTAAAACATGCCCTAATTCAAGGTGACTTTTCTCTACCCCAAATTAACAAATAACAAGCTGGCAGAATTCTTAGATTCCAACTACATAGAGACCCTAAATCTTAACTGTGTGGCCGGCACATGCCTGAGCCGACATTTTTTACAAACACATCTAGGGAACTTGCAAAGCAGCCACCCACTGTGAACCACTAAGTTTGGGGGAAGGGGAGCATGGGCGTAGTTTTGAGAGGGTTAATTGTGAGGCTTCTGCAAAGCTCCCAGAAGAGGATGAGCAGAGGGTCCTCCAGAGCACCTGGGTGTTATTTACGGTGCAGGAAGGCTGTCAGCAGCCTTCTCCCGGAGAATTTCGCCTGCAAGGGGAAGTCATTAAAAGGAGGCCCTGCCACACTGGAGCGGATAAAGCCTTCCAGTTTCTGGTTTAATCCCTCTGACCCTAGAGATGAATCTCGTTTTCTGTTGACTTTTTCAGGCCTCCAGTCATCAGTTGTTATTTATATTTTCAGCCAGTGTAGCGTGTAGTGAAGAGATACTAGCGTCAGACAGATCAGGATTCAAATGTTGGCTCTGAACTCAACTAGAGGCTGAAGAAACTAGAAACCCATATTTCCCACCTTAAAAACAAATGAAAATAGAGGCATTGAGCTCACAGGACTGCTGTAAAGACAATTGTATTTGGAAAAATTGATTTAAAAATTAATTTCAGTCAACAGTCCGTAAGAGCTCAATGAGGACAGAGTATACAGTTGAATTCATTTTCTCTGACCAGAGTATTGTCTGGACGATGAGAGGAAGAAGCCGGCCCTGCGCTCCTCAGTCCGCCTCCCGCAAACCCTCCTTTGCTTAAAGAGTACTGTTCCCAAAGGACTCGAAACAGACAAGCCCAGCTCGGAAGTGGACTCAAGTCAAGGGGTGGAGGAAGAGCGCCTCCTTCAAGTCTGACAGGTGTTCTCAGAGCTGGAATGAGGGAGCTGGACAGTGAAGAATCAAAGAATGTTTTTCATTCCAGTAGGTTGGATGCAATATCCAAAATTCATTTTCTCCGTTTCCACCCCCCAAAAAATGACTAAATAGATAATGACAAGGTTTATATTTTATTCCAGGGAAAAAAGATATTTATGTCAAATACAATATCTTATCTCAGTGTGTACAGAGGCAGAGCCTCATCCTAAGAAAACACAGCTCTGAAGCAATGACCTGGAGTCTCTTGATAACTGAGCTCAAATCTTTACATTGATCCCGAATGTTTGAACACGCTGAGCAGGAACGTCCCCCACAGGAAGGATGAATATGGATGGTTTGCTCCAGTTTCTGTGGGCCTCACAGAAGCACATTTTCATATCAAATCTCACTCCTGCCCTGTCCACAAGATGAAACTTAGAGGAGATGAGGTCAGTATTGAAGCTCTGACTCAGATCCCACCTCTCTGATCCCTTCCTCACTTCCTGTGGTGGAAACATAGCTAATCTCTGTCTTCCATGGTCAGTTTAGAGTTTTTGATGAGGAGACAGAAATTGAGACAGATGAGACAGACTGTTCACCACGGTGGGCAGACCTAGAGAAAACATCCACGTGGGAAAGCAGAGCTGAATGTGCTTTTTTTCCAGCGTGCTGACCTCCTTGGGAGTTCTGACTCTTTCTTATTACGGTGTGTTCAACAAGGAAATACATCTCCTAAGGCATCCATATCAATCAACACTTCCTTCTGCTGAGAGAAAAAATAATGCCTCCCCAAAAGAGGTTTTTTAAAATATTTATAGGCGTGTTTTCTACTGGAGTCATTATTTGAATTTTACTATCATTTAAAATACAATTCTGACATCCTCATCATTAATGCCCACTGTGACAACATTCCACCAGGAAAATGCATTTACATTACAAAATCTAGATGTGGAAGGACTATGGTACCATATTAAAGGAAGGAAAAGATAATTTAAATAAGAGACCTATCTGAAATGATCAGAAATGAAATTTTCTGTGGGATGAAAGCCTCCTCCAGAACCTAGCCATCTAAAATAAGATTAAAGTGATATTGTATAAGAACTAAGGCAGAGTCAA
Organism: Meriones unguiculatus; assembly: GCF_030254825.1. NCBI lineage: Eukaryota > Metazoa > Chordata > Mammalia > Rodentia > Muridae > Meriones > Meriones unguiculatus. The sequence continues at coordinate 111,749,446 of NC_083359.1, read as the reverse complement.
ACTATCACTCCCTAAATGAAAATTTCCATTTGGTGAGCAGACACTGAAAAGAGACATTTTTTCAGTCCATTTTTCTTGGGGGTTTCTCAACACAAGCCCAGCAGCAATGCAAATGTGCTCATTCTATAGCCCAGGGCCCCTCATTTGAGCCAGGCTGCATGGAGTGGGGTTCCACATTTTAAAGCCCCCGGTTGTTTGAGGATGTGGTTTGATGGATTCCTGGGAACAGCAGGTAGATGAAGAAGGGTATAGGAAGATACTCACTCCCACCAGCTCCACTCAGAGCTCTGGGCGGAGGCTATCTGCGGGCTTGCTCACAGGAATGACCCTAAACAGTCCCTGGAGCCTCGGTTGTTTCCCTGGCTTCCTGAAGTGATGAAGCAGCGGTGGGTTCCTGATTAAGACGTCCAAGATCAAAACTGCTTCACTGCTGTTAATTTGTGTTCATCACTGTGACTAAAAGAAAGAAAATTGAGGGTAATATGACCACAGTCAATGACGGGAACGCAGAGCTCACAAACTAAGCAAGCCAGCAATCATCTAAATACAGAGCTACAGGATAGGAAGATGGCAAGCAAAGGACCCAAGTTACATCCCCAGAACCCACAGAAAGGCTAGGTGTGCTGGCCAACTCCTGCAACCCCTGTCTGGAAAGATGACTGTGGGTGGATCCACAGGGCTCTCTGGCCAGACAGCCTAGCCTAGCAAGAGTCAGGTTCAGTGAAAGATCCTGTCTCAACACACAATGAAACAAGCAACTGAAGGACAACAATGAGGCTTTCTCTGAAATCTATGCCTCTCTCTCTCTCTCTCTCTCTCTCTCTCTCTCTCTCTCTCTCTCTCCAGGTCCAAATGTGGATCAAGAGTAAATGTAAAAAGAAGGCTGTCAAGGGTCCATCATGGATGGAGGAGGGTCACAAGACCCCTCTCTAAGGACATACTGGTCCTTAATGGTTGTTTGGAATAGGGGAGTGATTGTTTAGAGTAGGAGAGTCATTTTCTTAAGTGGTGAGCTTGTTAGTTGCTCACAGTCAGTAAACACACAAATGCATACTTTCTATCTATCTCTCTATCAGTTTACCTATCTATCTATCTAATAAACAAACTTAATTAAATTTGGTCACAAATATACAAAATAGGAAAGAAAATGGAAGGCAGGCTTTTGGGGTGAGGGCTAGCAGGAATAGAAGAGGCAAGAGAGAAGATAATAGAGAATGAAAATAACCAAAATACACTGTGGACATTAAAGTGCAAATGACTAACGAACAAATAACATAACAAGCAGCTAGTAGGAGTGATGAAAGTAAATGTAAGGCAATTGGTTGGCTGGGATGACAAGGAGATGGGTAGGGACAGTGAGGTAGGACTGAGCTTGGACAAAGCTGAACTTCTGTCTGAATAGCTGGTAGGAAATCAGCTTTGTATCTCAGAGAATCCAGATTAGGACTGTTGAGGGGCAATACAGACCTCTAAGCTTCTGTTTCTAGAAGCCTTAGGGACAATATTATATTCGACAACAAAGAGAGAGAGAGAGAGAGAGAGAGAGAGAGAGAGAGAGAGAGAGAGAAGGGAACAATATTAGGGAGTAAAAGGAAGATGCCAACTTGCTGTGCCTGCCATGAAGAAGCGTGGCCAGCAAGAAAAGGTCAAGCTGATGTGGCATGTGTGGGTCACAGCAAACAGGCATACTGAGACTGGAGTGGATTTCTAACTCCCAAGCAAGTTACCAAAGCAACAAGGACACTAACCCAGAAACTGAGTCAGTAACTGGAAAGCCCTGCCCTGCCCTCTCCAGTCCACCCCTTGTGTGTGTAAACGGGCAGAGGTTGATGCTTTCCTACATGGCAGCTGAAGCCTCGGTGCCCAAAGCAGCTGCATTCCAAAGGGGCAAAGCTCTGGAGCCACTGTGCCAGGCGCGTGGAGCTTCGTCTTGAACTCCTTAGGGGTCCTCCCCTTACAGACTAGCTATGATCTTGCTTTTCCTGCACTCTCTGTGATATGCCCAGCTTTTTCTCATTGCCATTGCTTGATGTCTCACTCATCCCTAGGAATCAAAAGCTGATTCCAGATGTCACCTTGGATACTACCACTCCCCTCATCACATCCATCATGCCCTCGTTCTGACGTATGCTAGGTGTTTGCACATTGCACTACACTGCCAGAGACTAGCAGGTTTTAGAGGCCAAGAACCATTCCCTCTAGATTAGTTCTTTTCTCTGGAAAGGATACTCAAAACATATGTGGGTGATGGTTCTTCATCCTATGTGCAGCCCCAGAATCTGTTCATAGAGAGTGCAAACATACCTACCTAGATTTAAATAACACTTAACCCAACATCCATGTTTCAAGAAGAACCCAGAACTACTGTCAGAGAGGACACACCTCCCACGGTACAAAGCGTGTTCCTAGCCAGGGACACCAAAGAGTTGGGGTTTCTCAACCTGTGCAGCAAATCCCTCATTCTGCAGAGAGCAACACTTGCACTTTTCTTAGTAAAGCCTCACACACACTGCTAGCAGGGAACAACTTCCCACTTGGCTTAAAAGGGTCCGTGAACTTCCTCCTCTGAGGAGCCCAGTCCCTCTCAGGTGTCCTCCTGGATCTTCTGCCTGCAGCTTTCTTCCCACATGTCATCCTGGCTGTAACCCTCACCTGTGCAGAGAAAACATTGCAGATACCCCAAACACACACCATGGATGGTCATCGCTACTTTTCATCCCTATGATAACTATTGCCTTAAAAAAAAAAAAAAACACACTATTTTGTTATGTGCTATCTTTCCAGAGCAGAATGTGAGCCTCTGAGCCTATGGACCCCTCTGCCCCACTTTCTGTAGTATCTCTAGCATCTGGAAGACTTGGCTATTCTGATTACGTACATGAATGGGTGGGTGAGTGGGTGGGTGAGTGGGTGGATGGGCGGACAAACAGAAAGGCATTCAAATCTGTGCCTTATGACTTTATATCAGTCATCTGCACAAAGGCATCAAATGGAAATATGACTTTTGATATAAAAAAAACAATGAAGTCCAGATGGCTGAGACTTGAAGGCCCAAACTCCTACTTTTATTAACTACAAACTGAAGATGATGAAAATGAAGATGAGCCAGTCACTTTTTCACATCTGAATTATGCAGGGTTGAGATATGACTAACCAGGAGAACTTATGTGCAGTGTCCATTCATTTCCAGCGCTGAAAGAACAGCAGAGTGCAATGATCTATCACATGTGCCCAGTGAGCACTCACGCATTCGCACACACCTTTGCCTCCTACCTGTTAGAAAACCACAACCAAAACCTTCAAAGTAAGCGTCACGCTGTTGAGTTTCTTCAGGAATCCGCCCAGCTATAGAACCCAAAGACAATAAAAGGCTCCTCTTCCAGAAAGTGTGACCAAGTCAAATAATTAATTAACATATCTCAATAGAAATATTAGTGCACTGCAAAAACTAGCAGAGTTGCATTTTAAAAGAGAGTTTTGAGCTCACTTTTTTCACCCACATAAATTTCTTTCTTACTAGAGGTACACCCAATATTAGGATGTAAACATCTTCCAACTTGAATTTTTATAGGTAAAGAAAAGCCAGTAGTGCAGCTTGCTTTTCATTTACTCTCCTGCTCCTCCAGCTCTAGCTAAGAATTCAGAAGGAAGCAAATAAAACTTTTTGCTGTGTGGCTCTGAGCTCAGCTGGTGCCTCCTAAGTTGACAGGGTAACATTTCACCTATTAGCACTCCTCAACAGAAAGTAGATTGTTCCGGTTTCAAGAAATATTTTTTTGAATTGGATTTGGGTGGGTGAGAAAATGAATTAAGTCAGGAATTCTTTAGGGCAAATTGCATATTGAAATGAACAGTTTGATGCATAACCCTTTTGCCCCCCTCCAAGTTAAAAAAAAAAAAAGACAGAGAGGAAGGAGAAAAGCAGCAAGTGCGCCTCTGCTGTGAGAGTTCCTGTCACAGCCACATTTCTGACTGCCTCGAAAAACAATGTCCAGAGTTGAGTTTTATAGTCATTATTTGATTGGCATTGCATGACATTTGTGGCTGTATTTTTGGAGAAGTTTCAAAGCTAGTGACTTCCAGTTTTTAATCACAGGAAATATTTATTTTGTACTCTGGCATAATTGTTCATGGCTCCACATTTATTTTTTATGGGAGGCAATGCAAAATGAAAACCAGAGCAAATCAGTAAACTGATCTTGTATCTGTTGAGGTGTGGTGATGCATACACGGCCTCAAGTCCAGGAGGCTTGTGCAGACTTCACCATGTTGGAAAATCTGAACATGCTGCTGTTATCAAGGACACAACACTCTTATCCTAAGAACAAAAGGAACAGAAAGGCTAATGATTAAAGCGGTCATGTGACCCTGCCAGGCACATAGACTCCTGCCCCTTCTGTTCAAGATCTGGGGTCACGCTGAGGCCACAGGTGCCACAAGTGGAAGAGCAGAGTGTAGAGAAATTATTTCCAACCCCTTCCATGGAGAAGGAAAACTCTCTGAGCAGCCTGCTTCTCTGTGACTGAATGAGCACTTGCTTTGTGAGTTCATCAAACAGGATGGTAGCTGTGTGTACACATTTAAGCAGAGAGCCGAGCTGTGTTAGGGGATGCCTTTGGGGCTCTCACATTATGCTCATATGCTTTTGGATAAAGCTGTTTACGCTCAAGAGATCACACTCAACAGATAGTACCCAGAGCTGGTCATGGTGGCACACACAGGTACCTCATCTCTTAGAGAAGGAGGCAGGAGGATTGAGAGCTTGATGTTGGCCAACAAGCTCAAGGTCAGCTTGGGCTATATAGGAAGATCCTATCTCAAGAGCAAAATAGGAAACAACAAAAAGAAAGCAGCCTGAGACTTGGGTCTCAGAAAGGTATGTGATCTGCCCAGGCCATATAGCCAATTGGTAGATCAAGTCCTCATAAGATTCCTCTCCATGAACTGAAGCACACAGACTGGGCACCCAAGAAGAAAAGACTGTGCTTAAGAACTCTGGATGGGCTGCCACTCAGGACTAGAGCGCTCGTCTCACATTCAGGGACCTAAGTTCAACCGTGGCCCCTTAGAAAGGAAAGAAAAGTTCTGTGGAACAGAAGCAGGAAGGAAGCTGGTAGGTGAGCTTGGAGCAGCCCTGATTTTCCCCTTCGCTATCTGTTTCTTGTCTGCAAGCCCTCCTCAGCCCTCCTGGGTTTGCTCTGCCCAGACAAGTCCTGAGCTTCTGGAATGCATCTGTGCCTTCTTATCTGGGAGCTAATCACTAAATAGCAGGTGGCTTTCAGGATTCTGGTTTTCATCTCTTGCTCTGTCCTCTCCTCTTTTTAACTCATTTCCTCAAGGCTATGAATTCCAAATCTCAAGCAGAAAGCCTCCTGAGTTGTTCACAGCTGGAATACCATTCTCTTTGTTTGGAGACTGTAAAAAGGAGCAAGCAAAATGAGAGGAAGAAGCTGCTGTCTAAGAGAGAAAAGGGATGCCAGCTAATGTTCGCAAAGGCGGGCACCCACGCACATGTTCTGAACCAAACAGTCTTTCTTTCAGCGCCCGTATTTCTCTGCTCATCTCCACTCCCAGCAAGTGTCTACCAAGACAAAGAGTCTTTGCTATGTGACACACTAGCTATCACCACTCTGCACAAATGGGTTGACAGAGGAAACCAGCAAAGTAGCTCTGCAGGCCTGTGTAGGGTTGAAATAACAACCCCGTGGCCTGCGGGCTCCCGGAGATTGGCTCACATTTTGTTCCTACAAATGTTAGGTGCCAGCTCTTGAGAGAAGCTGTCATTAACACGCCTGTCCCTGTAGGTGTCAGGAAGTCTCGGAAGACATTCCATGCCCTTTCTGGACTTTGCATTTTGGAAAGCACTTTAAGGGATCATTTGGCCCAGGCTCTTGCTCTCATTTGTCTCTACATTAAACACCAAAGTTTATAATCTACAGAGTGCTCAACTCTGGGAGGAAAACAAAACACAATAGTGGTCACCAGAATGTATAGCCTCGTCCATGCTTTCAGTCTTTAAATCCAGGCCAATTGGATCCCATGATAGCATTGTATTTGCATAAATAAATGTTTATAGATTTATTAAAGAGATGATTCATAACCATGCCATCAACAGCTCTGATATGTTTATACTTATTCATTATATACAAACTGCCTGCTATGTGCCAGGAGCCAGGCTAGGTGCTGAGTAGCCAACAGACAGTGAGGAAGTCAAGCCTATCCTGCTTATCCCTGCAATGGAGACAGTGCAGACAGCTGCAGAAACAGCATGGGGGAGCTTGCTGTAGGCCCGAGCACTGAGAAGGGAAGTCTATGCCTAATCGTCTTCAAACTCCTATGAGCATGATATTTTCTGTGTGTGTGTGTGTGTGTGTGTGTGTGTGTGTGTGTGTGTGTGTGTAAAAGAGAGAGACACAGAGAGACAGGGAGGAGAAAGACTGATACAGAGAAAGAGAGACAGAGAAAGAGAGACAGAAACAGAGAGAGGAGAATGAGCACAGAAGGCGTGTGTTTGTTCATATATGAGAAACTGCACATATATTGTAAGAGCTTTTATCTTAAAATGCTTTTATCTACAGTATGTTTTAGATTTCAGATGTGTTCTCCACACTACAAGGTTTGGATACCACCTCTCTAAACCATCCTGAAGAAATGTCTTTTCACATCAGCTGACCAAGTTAACAACAGTCCACCCCACCACAGTCCACCACTGGGTGGACAATTCTCCCCGGTCTCAGCTGTTTGTGTTTCATTGGAAGTTAGCTCCCTTCCACCCACCTAGGGCATCTTGGGGAACCCTGGAAGAAGCAGGAAGAATATCCTATTTGGTGCTCTCCATCTCTCCAGGTGGAATCCTACATCCTTGCCACGGGCGAGGCTGAAGCAGGAGCTGTGGTTAACTTGTTGTACTGTGGAGCAGCAGGCCTGGAGCTATAGAACGGGCCTTGTTGCCCTATTGGATATTCAGGTAATCTTCTGAAGCAAAGATTAGACAGGTGGATTTACCTGTCAAGAATTATGGAAGCAAAAATCTCCAAAAATGTAGCTGTATTTGAACAGGGGCCAAGCAAGAGAAGTCTGCTAACCATGAAGTCCCATCTAATTAAAGGGGATAAAGCAGTCTCAGCCCCCAGGCTCTCTGTATGCATTCTCAGGGGTTAAAACACCAGGGCATTTCCTGGATTTGTGTTAACTCTGTATTGAACAATCTGATGGACACCAAGCTATGACTCCTGATGATACAGTCCCTTCGGCTATCTTCTGTTGTTAAGCCTGGGACAATGGGCAGAATGGGAGCATAGAGGAGGCTGATGTGTGGAAAGTGGGATTGGTGTCAATTGCTCTCCTGGTTTGATGTCTAATTCAGGTCTTACCTTTGACAAATTACTTCCTTCTTATCTTCAGTTCAGTTTTCTGACCTGGTACATGAGCGAGGTTACTTCCAGCTTGTAGTTCTGTGATTCCAGGCCAGATATCAGCACGGATTTCTTATAATGTTTTCCCAGCCTTGTCTGGTTACATGAGTCTCCTTATGGCTGGTGGGCCCCAGCATCCTCTACCCACAGGGCTCCCCCGAACTACTGCCTAGGGGGAGGTTGGGCTGGGAGGTAGCTGAGCTGGTAGAGCACTGGGATGTACAAAGCCCAGGGCTCTACCCCAGTGCAAGGGAAACCAGGTGTGGTGCTGCAGCCTTGTACTCCCAGCACTCGGGAGGGAGAGGCAGGAATTCAAGGTTGCCTTCTACTGCACAGTAAGCTCAATGACAGCCTAGGCCACCTGAGCGAATTTGGGGGATTTCCTTTAAGAGAAGGAGCTGCTTACTTCGGAACTAGAAACCTAAACTCATGCACCACGTGTCCCTCCAAGGCCCCTGCTGCCACCAGAACAGAAGAACAGATGTTTGATGCAATAAGACCATCCCCAGCCCTGGTCTTCTCTGAGGCAACAGCTGCATGCACTTCCAGCTGGGCCTGTTGGTGTCTGTAACTGTTACTTCATTCTGACTAGTCATGTCTCACCTGTGACACTGAACCCGGGGCCTGCTGATCTCTGGCCCACTTTTCCCTGACTCTGCAAGGCATGTTGGATGGGTGGATTTACCTCCAGTGCTGCTTCCTGATCTCTCACAGACCCCTCCTAAGAGGCCACATCATAGAAGTTCCAGTAAAAGTTACCCAGGTCCTCCTACTCAACAGAGGACGTCACAGAGTGAGGTCTGAAAGAGCCCCGCCCGTGCCATCCAGGACCAGCAAGGAGAGAAGAGGGCTTGCAGGTTACAATCAAATAGCAGCCCAACACAGTGGCTTGCTCCAGGTGTCCTACCAGGCTGAGGTCAGAGGTCAAGGCCAGACTTAGCTACATAGTGAGTTACAGGACCGGCTTGGCTATAAGCCCTATCTTAGGGAAAAAGTTAAACTAAATAAAACTAGTCCAGCCCCAGTCAACACTTTGATTCTGTACCTTTACAACATCTCTCCCACTCTCTGAAATGCCCTCTCACACTCCACAGCCCATCTTCATAAGGCATCTTTATATACCTCTTATGCCCAGCTCACATGCCACTTCCTCTACAAAGCTGTGGCCGATTCTCTCCATCAGCAGCAGGTTTCCTCTTCATGCCCCTGATGTCTCCTGGACACTGTAATCTGCTGGGTGGTGGCAGTTCCAGCAGGGTCTTTGCTTTAAGAGAGTTTAAAGAGGTGCTTTGGCTACTGTTGTTGTTGCTGCTGCTGCTGCTGTTCAAAGGGCTAGAAATGGAATATAGGCCCTGCGTATAACACAGCAGGCAATACAGCACTGAACTATACTCTCAGTCCTTCTGTCCTATATGAAAAACATAGGCAAGTCAGTCCCCAGATGTTTTCTGGAAACACAGCATCTCTAGCTAGGTTGATAGGTCATTGACCCTATAAGCCTGGTCTGTCCCTATTGTTAAAAAAAGAATCTCTGGGAGAGTTTAGCCATATACTCTGGAAAGAAAAGAGGCTGCTGGGAACTGAATGAGCTGCCTGACATTCAAGTATTTTGCCTAAGGTGTCTAGTAAGTTCACAGTGCCAGAAGGAAAGGGGGGGATTGACAGCAGGCTCACTTGTCACATTAGCTGTGCCGACGGCCTCACCCACGAATGTAGGTCATGGGCCACCTTCACCAAGCTCAGTCCTGCATGTAGACAACATGAGCACATGGGTGCACATGTCCCTCACATGCTGCCCACATGGTCTGGAACATGCCAATTTCTCCAGTGGCCAAAGCTCCCAGATCCTTAGTAAACAAGTCTGCACCAGGGCCATGAGTGGTCCAGAACACACACCACTCAGGGCTAACTTGCTTGACAACCATTAACTGAGCACATACCCAATGCCAGATCCCACACTAGGGCAGCAAGCTGATGCCTTCTAAAACATACTACAGAGCCACCATTCTTCCCAAATCATCCATGGAGGGAAAACTGTTTGAGGCAAGAATGGAGAGTCAAAGCTTGGCATGGAGGGATGGCCAAGAAGGGGGACTGTTCTGAGCCTGGGTATGGGCCATTAGCATCTAATTCATCCATCAAGAACAGAGAAAGGAAAGTACTACATACTCTGGCACCATGGAACAGTCTTGCAAGGCAGGTGCTGGGAGATGGGATGACAGCAGAGTAAACAGAAATTATTTTCCCAGAAGGCTGCCATTTTGTTTTTTAATGCTGGAGACAAACCCCAGTTCTCTTGTGTGCTAAGCAGCTGGGTAACCACTGGCCTGATATTCAGCTGCTGAAGTTACTTCAACTATGGCCAAAGAAATGAGCAGCACTTCCCTGACTGCCCTGTCGCCACTCCCAAAGTAGCTTCAGATGTGAGAGGTCAGAAGAACAGAAGCCCTCGAGAGAAACAGGAGGAAATTCCAGGGTTCTGTTTAGATTTGCCAGTGTGGCCTCCCGTGGGGTTTGATCAGCTGCTTAGTAGGGACAATCTGTGGTGACTGCAAGGCTTAGTCGTCCACAATCTAAAGACACCAACAAGAAAGGAGTAGACGCAGGTGGCAGTCACCAGCGCTGCCTGAAGAGCAATGTCGTTTTCCTAAAGAAGGAGAATGCTCTCTCTTGTCACTGTGAGCTCAGGGCTTGGGCCTGGTATGGGGATGGCAGCCATTGCCCTCACATGGGGCTCCTCCTTTACTCCCATTCTACTCACAGAGAACAGAAGCCCCCGCCCTGGAGACTCCGCAACAGGGGTGTAATACTCCCTGCAAAGTGCAGCCCCAGGCCTGATCTAAAAGCTGTAAGTCGGGAGAGGTAGGTGAACTGGGCAGGTGCTGGGAGGCACGGCTACTTCTACCCCATCTCCCAGGAGTTCCTTAGGGGGTTACAAGGATGCACCTACCCAAAAGGTGTCCCAGACATTTTCCTGAGACTGTTGAAAACTGTCCCTGTATAAGAAACAGGAGTCAGCACCGGCATCTAAGGCTGCTTCAGAGAGTGGCTCACCAAAAAGAGTGGCTTTCCACTTCTTCAGGGAACAAAGGGCAGTCCCTCCCAACAGGCCTCTAGGAATGCTTCTCCTCCCAGCAGCCCCTCATGGAGCCCAAGATTACGTTAAGGAGAGTAGGAACAGCCAGGACTGTGGTCAGCTGGCGCTGGCCAGGAGCCCAGGAGCTGGGACAGGGGACTGCAAGGGTCCTGGGAACAGGCCATGAGTGTTCATACAGTGGGGAAATGGAGAGGGCTCCCTCACCTACAGGCCCTACCCAGTGTTCTCTGTTTTGTTTCTGAACACAGCTTAATATTCCGGGGATCTGCGTGGGCTGAGCGCCTTTGCTTCTACTTTGGTTTGCTCTGGTTCTGCCTCCTCCTTCAGCAGGGTTATAAGACACTTGAATTAAGAGAGATGTTAGAAACTCGGCTTTGTGGAGCATACCTATAAGCCCAGGACTCAGAAAGTAAACAGCAGGTGGCTGCAAGTTTGAGGTCTGCCTGGGCTACACAGTGAGTCTTAGAGTGAAACCCTGTTCAGACAGGGTCAGGAGGGGAATGGGAAAGCTCTTAGAGAAAGCTTACAAATTACCAAGGTCAAGGTCATGGTCACATAGCATGGGTTCTACAAATCTGGTGACCTCAAGCCCTTGGCATGGTGCAGTTAGACTCCCCAGGAGGCATGCTTCCTGGGGAAGATGGTTTGTTAGAAGAACCAGCTTGAAATCAACTATCACAAAGCTCCTGCGGCCAGGGGCTCCTGCTCACCCACCACTTCCTCCTTTTCTGTCAGCCCTGCTACCACCTCTCAGGTCTCCAGAATCTTCAAACATCTTTGGAATTAAGGCTTGAAGTTGGTTCTGAAGTTATGACTTCCCATCGCCTGTCCCTGCCCTGCTTCATGCTCCCAACAACAGATCTGCATCCTGTCTGCATTTCTGTATCTTTGGAGCATTGCCCTTGGCCAAATACCAGACGATTCTGTATAAATAACATAGTACTACAGCAAGCTGATAATCTGAGACTTTAGTCAATGTGCTGTGTGTGGGGAGGGCAATAGCCCTGGAACACATTTTGGAGCATGCTAAGAAAAGAATGTGACTATTGGCAAACAATGGAGAACCTACTCCAACATAAATATTATCCATCCAGGAATTGGATGTCCTGTATTACAGTTTGTGTGCCCACTCTTCCCAGAGCAAATGACCTAATGGTTTCTTCAATCTCTGTTTCAACACTGAAACCCTCGCAAGCCCAAACAGTGTTCAAATTGCACTTCTGAATACTGTGAATGCCTCCTGTAGGAAAGGGAGCACTAAATGTTTTCATGGCTTTTCAAAGACTCAATCCTATTGATGACCCATTATCAGTTATTGTCACGACAATGTTTTACAAACCATGCTAAAACTTAGGGACCAGAGAAATCACCTTCTAAAATTGCTTGTGGGTTCACTTCTAAGGATGTCCCGCAGCGGTCAGGTAGAGAGGAGGGACCACGGTTGAGAGACAGCCTAACCCCGGGCAACCTACGCCCACACTGCTGCCTGTTTTCTAGTTTCTGCAACTTTATACAGTGGAGACAAGGGGGCTCCAAGGAAGAGCAAAACACCCATGACCTTTAGACCAAACCCAAGCTCAAGAGCCAGGGAAATCAATTCCAGATCTGTACCGAAGAAGCCACAGGGGCTCACAGGACTGTGCTCAGTTTTACAATCCATCTGCCATGTAATTCCAATTTTAATATGGAGGAAGAAAATAGCTAAAACTGATTACAGCAGTGGGGCAAGACTATAAATTCACTAAAAATCATTGAACTGTACTCTTACAATGTCAGATCCTATGAGATAAAAATTATCTCTTAGCAAAGCTGTTGAAGGTAGAAATACAAATTTTAAAGATTTATTGGAGATCATTCAACTTAGAATTGTCCAAATCTGCATTTACGCTCATGTGTGCTCTAGTGTGAAAGTCTGTCTTTCCGCCCAGGTATCCTCGTTGTAACTAAGGTTTACACTTTCAGAGTCAGGCAGTCCAAGAACTTAAAAGAATTTATAGGTGATTCTACCATCACCACTTCAAGCAGCTGAATGCGGCAACCACGTGGTTCAGCATCATGAACTGTCGTCTTGGGCTGAGAAACAGAAGCAGAAGGCTGGGTAGAGGCGTGCTGTCTCCTAATGCGCAGTGGGGGTTCCGGGGTGGGAGTGTCACATTCCTCCCAGAACCTTCCTTTTGCAGGGTCAGGAACCTGGGTCTCTGGGATCCAACCACCACATTCTGAGTCTCTGGCTGTTTTGCATTGTCATACACAGATTCCAATCCATATGTCTCCTCTTGGCTTGGCCAGGCTGTCCCAGGGCACTTCCTCTGTTGGATCAGGTCCTTGACATGAGGATTCTGGGATGGAGAATTTCTGAAAAGAGGAGGATTCTACGACATGATTCTCCTTTCATAGGCAGTTAGGGGTCTATGAGCTTGGAGAAGAAATGAGAAAGGCCTGGTTTTATCCCGTAATTTGGATTTGTTTCTGATGAAAAGAAAGAAAAAGAGCCTCATTCCAGGGAGGCTATGCACCCCAGCTCTCCATCAGCACAGCTTTGAAGAGCAGATTGAGAAGCTTTCATCAGCCACACACAGACCACATCAAACACTGCCTGAGAGGCACTGGCTGTGCATCAGGCAGGGTCAGGCGACCTTATCAGACGCTTTCAAGATATTAGAAACTAGAATCATAGGCAGAAAAGGAGGCAAGGACTGGAACACCATAAATAAGATGGTGAGGAGAAGAGAGACACCAAAGTCTAGAGAGAACACAGGCCAGAGAGGATGCAAAGGAGGAGAAAGGAAGAAAGAAAAAAAATGGGAAAGAAGAGGGACGCAGGAGGACAGGAGACTGGGTAGAAGAGAGAGGCAGAATGGATGGTGTGAAAGCCTTCCAGCAAGGCAAGGCAGGCCAGCAAGGGCAGGCCAGAAGCAGGAACAGAGAAAGGGCTTTGCAGGTGGGGGTGGGGTACAGCCCACAGCAGCTGCCACCCTGAGGACATGGTCAGCAGGAGCGGCCTTGGAATTCAACTGGGGCAGCTTAGCTCTGCACAGAGGGAAAGGCGGTGCCCAGGAGAAGCAAATGCCCTAGCAGGCTGAGGCACTGCCTCCCCAAGTGATGCTTACCTCTGGGAAGGGACTGTCTAATCATCCTCGGCCATTCCACTGTGGCTCAAGTAGAGGGCCTTGTCATTCATTAGAAGCCAGATACAGCCCAGATCTCTCCAGAGAGACTCCCCTTCTATTACACAGAGGTCAAGCATTACCGTATCAGCTGAGGCCATAAATCTGCCTTACTAGATCAAGTTTGATTTTCCAACTAATTGGAGGGAAACAACTCATTTGTGGGTCAAACTGAGCAAACATCCCCATTTCTGTAAAGGACCTGGCTTTGTCACAAAAAAAAAGGAGCAGTTTGGATATCTAAGTACTGTGAGGCTTTGGGGAGCCCAGTGCCCCCAGATCCATTCGGTGGGGGGAGGGGCTATGCACTAAGAAACACTGAGAGGAAGGGGAGGGGAGGGGCTTCCTCCAAAGCAAACTTAGCTCACAAATAACCTAAGCAGGCTGAGGTGATACACAGGGTAACACCAGCGCTTAGCAAGGAGCAGGAAGACTGGGGCAGGAGAACTGCCTTGGAGCTCTCTGGCATGCTAGCGTGGGGAAAGAATGAAGCGTGACAGAACAAGAGAGACTCCGTGTGTGAAGAGAATCCGCTCCTGAAATTTGTCCCCGATCTCTGCACCAGCTCCTTGGCCTGGGCACACTTGCACTCACAGAGTTGCAAATATGCACTTGAACATACAAATAAACCAGTGGTCAAACAAATAAACATAGAAAATGTCTGAAAATAGCACTTCTGTCAGAAGCAGCATTCTGGAGGTGGCAAAACTGGCTAAAACTAAGGCAAAATGCTAGGAGCAGCTTGATAGCGGCTCTCAGTATTAAAACTGGGGAGGAGGGTGTTCAATGAAAGCCAAGGGAGCAACAACCACGCCCACCACTTTACATGTATCATTTTATTAGTCCTCAGAAAAAGTCACATTCTTCTTATTTTTCCTACTCACTAGTGGGGAGACACAGGCTCAGAGGCTAAGTCACTGGCCTAAAGCCACAGAGCAGTCTGGAGGATCGACGCCTGGGCTGCCGCTGTCGCTGTCCAGGGGCCAGCGTAAGCTGCGCCATGCCCATTCCTCCGGCAGCAGTTGCACAGAGGAAGAGCTTCCCAGCCCTGACTCTACTTGTGAGCAGCATGCAGGAGAGGGAGGAAGGGACAGGCCTGGGTCCAAGCTGGGAAGGGCTCAGCTTGAACAGGGCAGGAGCAGATTCAGGTCGCACGACCGCACGACGGAGGCTCCTTAGACAATGAGTTGTGAGCTTTGGGACAGCAGTGCAACAGTTTCTTAAGACAGCATGGTGAAAGGTGAAAGGTGAAAGGCATGACTTGCATTTTGCTTTCCCTTTACAAAAGCAAAAGGGCAGGAAATGGGGTGCCCCATCAGCGCATAATGACAGCACCTCTCATGTGGACCAACACTTGGCAAATGACTCACCACCATGAGCGGCTGCCCGCTGGCCAACAGCAGCTCTCCCAGGACTAGCTAGCTTGAACGGTCCCCTGTACTCTGCACTCTGCACGGAAGGGTCAGAACCCACGCAGCATTCAAGGCTGCCCGCCACTTATACCTGTTAATGTCTTTCAGGAGCTTCTTTGTCCATAAAACGGGAGCTGTTAGGACAACATTAAAAGACACGTGGGCGGGTGACATAGCTCAGTCAAGTGCTCACCCTGTAAGCATGAGGTCCTGAGTTTAGTCTTTGGAAGCCATGTAAAAATGAAACAAAAGGTTGGCGTGGTGGTATGTGCTTGTAACCACAGCTTGTGCTTGGGGGAGAGGAGGAGTATAGACAAGCAGATCCCTGAGCCTGGATAACCAGCCAGCCTAGCCTGCTTGGCAAGCTCCAGGCCAGTCAGAGACTCTGTCTCAAAAAAAAAAAAAAAAAAAAAAAGGTTGACAGCAACCACGGAAGAATATGTGAAGTTATTCGCTGGCCTCCATGTGGGTTTATAGACACACATATGTGCCCTCCTGAACATGCAGACACACACGGCTGCTCACACACATACACAGAGAATAAAAATATAGCTTCTAGTACCATATGACAAGCTAAACAAAAGCTACCAGTAGGGTTTTTTTTTTTTTTTTTTCACCTCTTCACCTTACTTATTTAAAGCTGAGAAAAGGAAATTGCTTACATAAACACCAGATAGAGCCTGGCTGTTCCACTCAGGGCAATAATTACAGCACTGCCTCAGAGCAGAGCGTTCCAAGAATGGGAAATACATCCGAAACAAGTTCATTAAAAATGTGCTTACTCATAAAAGCCACTACCATTGCCGCCTGACAAATAGAACGCACAGCCTGATAAATAAGAACCGGGCTGTAAACAAGTCCAAGTCCGCCACCCAGCAATCCTGCTGCCCCGCTTCCTGCCCAGCCGCACTTTCTTAACCTTTTATGGGGCCTGGCTGACAAGCCTGGGGAGGTTTTATGTGCCTGTGTGTGCTGAGTTTTCCCCAAACTCCAAGTAGAGAGAAGCACCTCAGGCTTATCTGCTCAGTCCCCCAGGGTAGAATAAAGCCAGCATGGTGTTCAGCGAGCAGGGCCCATGTCTGTGTCCACTGGGGGCACTGACAGGCCTCCTGCATCATCACAGCCTGTTTGAGGAGCCCTGAAACCCAGCTTCTTGTCTCCAGGGCCTCCGCTTGCATCTCGTGGGCTAGTGTGTACTCCAGCCTGAAGACTCAACCTGCATGGGTGTGAAGAGATCCCTGGATGGAGGACAAGATGGGGTGACAATGGAGCCAAACGCCTACTACCTGGGTACTGTCATTTAATTTCTCTGAGACCATGAATGGCAGTGACAACAGCAAACCCCCTTAGGAGGGTGCGTACATCTACAGTCACTAGTCACGAATCTGTGAGCAGACAGGTGCGGCCTTTACCAAACTCTGTGCCTGGCCTCTGTCCTGTGAGCTGACACCCCACACGTGTCTGTCTTTAGGCTTTTGAGTCACGATGCAGTCGGCATTGCTGAGACTCCAGAATGCTCTCAAGGCATTTCTGAGTGCAGATATGACCCGGATCACTAGGATGGGCTTAACCAGGACCCTGCACTGTCTCCACCCCCACATCCCTCCCCTCCATGCCCTGCTTCATCCCTTTGCTTCAGAACAGAAGCAGCTGGGGCTTTTCCAGAGCCTGGGGCCAAACAAACTCATGGAAACCATGGTAGCCTTACACATTCTTAGTAAAAAATGTGTGTGACCTCTGAGTCCATGTGCTTTGTTTCCACATACGCCTCACCTGTCCGATGGCTACCCTCATGGGAAGAAAAGCTACGTATTACCTAGTTACATAGCCAACACTGTGGGCTAAGATATGTTCCCCATTTTGTAAAAGAAGACTTAAAACTCATAGATTTGGGGAGCCAGATAATTTGGGAAGCCAGCAAAATGTCCTAGAGACTTGGTTTTCTGAGTCTTGTTATTGGGGCCTATTGTGCCCACAGAGAGGAAAAGCCTGGCTTGAATTCAAATATGAAGAATGTAGGTATTTAGGCAATGACCCTTTTCTGCTGTTCTAGAAATAATCATTTTATGTCCACTGTGTACACACTGTGTGAGGTACTCAGGTGCAAAGGCAAGAAATCCCAAGGAGAGTAGGAAGGCATCTCCACCCAGAGTGCTCTGCAGTTCTTGCCAGCTCCTTCAAAGTCAAGTCTTCCTGTCACTAATACTAGCTTCAAACCAGCCCCTGATCAAAAAAGGAAAGTCGGCTGCCCTATTAACTGCAGGCTCCAGGAGCGATGAGGATGAGTCATTATTCCTTACATCTCTCCAGCAACAGTCAGCACCTACCCCGACCAGGTGCTTCTGGCAGCAGAGTGAGCCTGCAGGTGCCAGCCCACCTGGATGACAGATGCCACCTGCCTAAGCCTCCCTCGCTCTTCTGTCTGTATCCCCACTTTGCAGAGGAGCAGTAGGTTTAGGAGGAGCTGGTGCTGGTGCTGGTGACCTGTCACGCAGGAAGACAGCGGTGCCTCATGGGGGCTTGCAGTCTTCTTAGGAAAGCCTGTTAATGTCACAGTGCAGCCAGGGGCAAATACACAGTTAGACCCTACGGCTAGAGGAGAAAAAGAGGAGGGGGCTTTCAAATGAATTTTCTCTCCATTTCGATAAAATAATATGCTCTGAGCCCAAGACCTTTTCCCTCCTGTCTGCAGCCCAAAACTCATTTCTCCAGCTGTGATCTAAGCCACTATAAATCCTGTTGGGGTCAGAATGGCTGACACAATTTTAACTATGAGAGAGCACAGAGTAAATGGTGTCATTATTATCCCCCAAGAGCTGTGTACTGTCTTTTCTAGCGGACAACAGAAAATGTCTTTTTTTTTTTTTTTTTTTTGGCTCAAACATATGCAATGTTCCAGAATTTTAAGGGACAGGTTCAGGAACTCAGAAGCACAAAAATGGTCACCGGAGAAGGAAACAGAATTAAAAGTGAACACTGTGCTTCAATCTCCTGGTTATCATCCTACCTAAAGCCTAGAGACACCATTTCCAGATGAAGTCTACTCTGTCCTAACCCCCACTATTCTTGGTCTGCTCTGTTCTTTGTGACCCTGGGATTAGCTTCCCAGGCTATTTCAGACTTCACAGGTGAAGGGCACAATCTCTGACAACACTGCCACCTTTAGCCGCCAACCAGGGTCCCAGGGTCCCCTGCTATCTTGGTGATCACTCGGCTCCAAACTCAGGGGTCTCTGTGGCCTCTTCAGGCTCAGCAACCCACTGCAATGGTTCACAGAACTTAAGAAGTTTCATCCTAAAGGACACAAATCAGGACCAGACAGGGCAGGGTTTGGGGGACCTGCCCCTTCCAAGCCATCTCTTCAGGAAGGGCCGCCCCTGCCCAGCGTATTAATGCACTCAGCACCAAGGCTGATGACCTCGTGTTCAAGGCTTCCTCCTGGGGCTTATGTAGACATCACTGAGTCACTGGCTGTGAGATCTGACTCAGCCTGCAGCCCCCTCTCCTGCTGGAAGCTGCACCATATCAGGTGAACTAGCTTAGTCTCTGGCCACAGCATCCTATAACTATCTCCAGGTCCTCAGAAATCATCTCAGCATAACTCAGGCACCTGTCCCAAGGCTCACCCTGGATGGTAAAGATGCCCTCGTCACCTGGGGAATTCCAAAGGCTTGTTTAGCCTGCATCTCTGAAACCCAGGAGAAAGATGTGACAAATCGTTAGCATCAGCAGAGCATCAGTTCTAGGGTCTCCCTTCTCACGGATAACAAAATCTGTTGACACTTGAATCTTTTATCTGAAATGGCACAGCATTTTTTATCATCTGCTCAAGTTTCCTGTATAGTGACTCATCCATAAATTATAGTGCAAGACAAACGCTGTGCTGTATTGTCTAGGAAAGCCTGGAAAAGCATGTATATGTCCAGTTCGGGTGATCTGATGAATAATTTTGGTCCACAGCTGTACCCGTGGATGTAGAATCATTATGGGGTGGGGGCGGGCAGTTGCACTTTGTTCCACAGCAAGAGGAAAGCTCAGGACTTGCTGTCACTGATCCCAGCCGTGTGGACCCAGGACTACTGGCTACTGCCGGCCTCTCTGAGACAAGGTCCTGCTGACTTCTCCATTTCCATCTCCTTCACTGCTGTGGCTGGCCAACCTTGATTTCAACTGCTTCCCATGAACTCTGCCTTCTGCTCACATGGTCAGCGTGGGCCTTTGCTAACACGTAGCTCAAGGACCCTGAGGAGCATGCCCAGGTAAGATCAGGTAGACAGATCCCATCCAGAATCCAGAGCAGAGCTAGAGGTCCCTTAGCAGTCTGAAGAGGAATGAAGACCCAGCCTATGGCCATGAGGAGCCAAAGAAAAAAAGAATTTTCAGTATGGCTCACAAGCTGTCTTGGAGTGGGGAAGTCGTCCCTTCACTGATGGCATGCTGGGGACCATTTGAGTAGAGAAAGCAGAAGTCAGATCACGGGGTAGAATATAACTGGGAGAAAGAAGCAGAGAGTCTGCTGTGTCCTTGAAGGAAAAGCAGTATCTGGGGGAGCAGAGAATCAGAGGTATCAGAGAGAAGACAGAAGCTGTAGCTAAGTGCCGACAGGAAGAAGCAGAGAGAAAATGAAGCTCATAAAAAAGAGATAATTGAGAAGAGGAGGAGACTGGGGAGGAGCCAGCAATGGGGAGGGGAGGCCAGGAATTGATCCAGCAAGCTGCTGAAGGAGCTGAGAAGGCAAATCCCTGAGAGCAAGCAGAAGGCTGGGTGACCAGGGCAGGGTTGCCACTTCTGTAAGACGAGAGGCAGAGAGGGGACGCACACAGACACAGAGATCATTTCCGAGTTTTGTAGCAGTGGGTTAAGGGGAGAGGATATCCTGTCCTTGGCTTCTGCACCCTCTGTGAAGAAGGAATAATGGCTAAAGCTTACCTGTGAGAGTCAGACATTCAAGGGGAAGGGAGAGAGGTGGCCTGAGAAAGTGGGAGAGGGCTGTGTAAGAACTCACTTGGGAACCATGAGGACCGGTGGGCCAGTTGGCTGTAGGGAAACCCACCCTCAGGGTAGGTGGGCTTCTTCAGGACACACACCACTGACACTTTCTTTCCTGAAAACTAATTTCAGCCTGGCTTCTAGCACCACAGAAGCACGCTTTTCCTGGGAGTCAGGAAAAGTTTCATTCCCTCCCAGCACACCCAGGCACCCTTGCACAATGCAACGTCCATTTAGAAGAACTCTCCATCAGACCAGAAGTGGGAACAGCACCAGATAGTTTTTCAAAAGAGTAATGAGTCTAACAGGGTGATTTTCCTTTTTCTTTAAATACTTCTCAGCTCACGCGGGAGCCGTGCTGCACGCACTATCTGTCAGAGTAAAGCGTCCTCTAAGATTGCCCTCGGAGCTGGAGATTTTTTTTCTCTCCGGAAGCACAGTTAGCAGGGATAGTTTTCTGTAAATGGCCCCATTTCATTTGCATTTTTAAGCTTTCACAGCAGAGTTGAAGACTTAGAAATGCTTCAGAGAAGGCGGCTCTGATACCCCCAGCCTCGGAGCTGCCTGCCTGGAGCTTCGGAAATTGGGTGTCAGCTTCTCTCAGAGCGGAGAGATATTACTTCATATTTGTGCATGCTCGGGTCCCTTGATGGCCTCATTTAGCCTTGAGCCCTCTCTGGCAATGATTCCTTCTCCCCAATAAAATTAAATATCCCCCTCTTTTTTTAATAGACTTTTTTGTTTAGGTTGAAGAAAGACAAGGTCAGAAGCTGGTTTTTCTGATCCCTCTTATTATTGCCTTTTGACAAGGAGAGAACAGAAACATGGCGAAGGAAGTTCACAGCACGTCAGATTAAAAAGGATGAAGATGGAGCAGCCTGCAGCATTCTTCACACCACACCCCCCTCTGGCTCTCTGCCCCTGTGGGCATCTCACAGGGGCCACAGGAGGGGACAGGCGATGACATCCTGCAGTCGGGTTGACGGGAAGTCACAGTGAGGTCACAGGTCTTTTCGATTTTGAGATCGGTAGTAGGGCATTGAGAAGGTTTATAAAGCTATAGAAGGAGCTAATGACCGGATGTTGGTCTCTCCATATTGATTCTCAAGTTCACCAACTTAACTCAATAGCCACTGTGAGGGGCTAACACTTGTAGTCGCTTCCACAGCCTGCAATTCCAGGCTCAGAGCAGTAAGTGTGACAGCCAGACTCCACCGGTGAAACCAGGGTTAGACGAGAGATCCAGCCTCAATGTAAAGGTGGAAGAGCAACGCCTTGGCTTGAGTGAGGTATGCCTAACAACATATAGCAGTCTTTACTCTACCAGGAGCTCTGGGGCCAAGTTTGCAAGTGCTTTCACAGAACTGGGAGCCCAGTTTAGCTGAAGATGCCTCTTTAAAGTCCATTTCGTACTGTGTTAGCAGAAATGAGCGAGATAGTTTCATTGCGATGGGGCAGGAGCTTGGGGGGGGGTGGAATCCTGTGGAAATTTGACAGGCATTTCTCCTCCCTGGTTGTCACAGCCTCCTAGGAGACAGGGCCTACCAGAGAGAGGGATCCCAGTTTGTAAGCGCCTGGCCTTCCTGATGCTAGTGTCTGTGGGCACGTTGCAGGCCCAGGTGATGTAGTCTGTCTGCTCCTGTTCCCTGTGACTCGGAGCTACCATCACAGCTGGGTCTCCTATGGCATCCCATCATGTGGTGCTTGTCCTATCCCATGTCAGTGACTGCACCCAGCCACAGGACTGCAGTGAGCTGGGCTTCTGGTCTTGTTTTTAGACAAGGTGTCCCGTAGGCCAAGCTGGCCTAAAAACTCGCTGTAGTCGAGAATGACCTTGAACACCTTTGATCCTCCACTGCCTGAGCACTGGGATTACAAATGTTTTCCACATGCTAGGTTCACGTAGTTCTGGGACTAGAACCCAAGGTTTGTGCATGCTGACTGAGCATCCGCAGCTGAGTGGACTGAGCTTCACCTCTCACGCTTATCTTCTGCTCTCAGGTCAGGTCCTGCCAGAACTCCTGTGTCAGTCATCAAACTCCTTCCTAACCTTAGACTCTTCAGCTTGTCACCTGAACCTGGACCTCAACACACGCTGGCTGCCCTGCCGCTTTCTCCACAGTTTCCAAAGGAAGACCAACCTTCACCACCATGCCTCAGCGTCAGCAGAGGGCTGGCACCACCCCAGGAGCCTGAGCACAGTCCTGAGATGCCCACAAGAGCACAGGGGCAGGACTGGGGATGAGGTGTGGAGATGAACGCAGGCTGTTGTTCCCTTCCTGAGAACAGCCCTCCAGACAGTCTGAATGGGATACCAAATCTCCTTGCTTTGAAATGGTAGATAGTAATCTCTCACAAGGCAGCCAGTAAAGCCAGCTTCTGGTCTGGTGTGGTCTTCATGAGGGGTAATCTCTGTGCCCTCTGCTCCCTGCCACCATCCAACACTGTCTGTTCATAAGAGCAGCGTGTGGTGCCTACCCTTCCTTCCTTCCGACCCAAACCTCAGCCTGTGGGGCCTCAGGGCCCTAACTACATTGCCTCATCCTCGCCCTGACACCTTTGTCCTCTTACCAGCCCTGTAAACCACATGCGCACAGTTCTAACTTTGACCGCAACACATTCAAATCTCAGACTAAAGTTTAAACCTGCCCCTTTTTATTTTGTTGCCCAGTAACACACACTTTCTTTTCTGACGTTTGAGACTCTCAGACCATTAAGTCTCTCTGATTCTTTCTATGACACCCAGCTGGGGCCTCTTCAGTTCCACCTCTGCCATGCCTATGTGCACAGCTTGCTTTCACACGTGCCTAACGGCCTCTCACCCCAGAAGGGATTAATCATTAGCTCTCTGTGTCGGTGTGTCCATGTGTACACAATTACTGAGTGGACCCAATAACTTCCCACTTTTCAGGTGGGACAACTAAAAAGGCAAACAGCTTACTAAAGCCTCCAGACCAGGAAAAGGTCGAAAGTGCCTCACTGACAGTGACTTCCAAGGAGTCAGCTCTAGAACCCTCTTTGCAACGCTGAGCACCCAGTAGCATTCTCTTAGGAAATGCCCATCTTCACCGCTGGGTCATCTCATGCTGGGCAGTTCAACGCAGAGGACAGCACCTTACGGCAAAGGTTCGTCTTGTGTTTTTTGTTGTTGTTGTTGTCGTTTTAACTGTAGAGTCCCTTCAAAACCATTGCATTGCAAACACAGCCGGAGTTTGGTGAGCAGGTACTATAGCCCTGGGGGCTGAGGAACAAAGAAGGCGATTTCAGCTGAAGGATTCTTGACACCACTATCTATCTCCAGAGCTTTTCACCATCTCAGACTGACTCTGTCCCAATTAAATACACTTAGGATATGAGTGGAAGCCCATCTCCACGGAGCCACTTAACCCACAGACTGCACATGCACTGAGTCAAGATGTATTTTTTCTTGTGCTATTCAAGCACACTTCTCCACTCTAGGAGGGTGTCGGAGCTGTGTTACCAACCCCCTTCCCTTCTCCAGTTCCTCTGTAAAGAATAGCCTGGACCTAACAACCTGAAAAGCAACGAGAGCTCTACGCACCTGCTAGGATGGAAGCTGCCAGTCGTTGGTATATTTCAAACTGGGGAGATAAACAAACCCTGCGACCCAGGACTTCCAGTCCTAGTACATTCCCTAGAGATAGTTTTGTGCATGAGCATCAGAAATCAAACACTCAAACATCCCTGGTAGACAGCAGTGTCTACAAAAACCAAAATCTGAAAACAGCCCAGATGTCCATCAACAGGAGAAATGATGGATAAACAGTGACATATGCTCACAGGGGAACACTCTGATCTTCTGCATTCACGTATCTGCAAGGCTGGGGGTGAAAGCAAAATGGGCTGAAGGCAACAGCAGTGGACAAAAACTTAACATATGATATGCACAGTGTCCAAAATGGGAAAAGCAAGTGATGTGGTTTACAGATGCATATTAGGTCAAAGGAAGACTTTTAAAAAGCAAACGGTGAGCTCTCACAGAAGTCTGGAGAGTGGCTGTCTGGGAGGCAGGTGACAACGTGACAGGTACAGCCTGGGGCAGAGGTCCACGTCAAAGAGAGACTGTGATGTCTCCTTACAGGGCCTGGAGGGGTTCCAAGGGTAATGTGTACTGGATAACAACGTGTTGGTTTGACAACGTTGTCTTCTGTGTGTGTGACATATTATACATGAAAACGCCAATATCAAGAAGGCCTGGGCCTGTTCAGTCTGTAGCACAGACCAAGTCTGTTTTCATGCGGAGTTGACGCTCTGAAATCCATTCTCACCATGAAATTCCTTTTAGAGCACAGCACAAGAAACGATTTACCACCCATCTAGAGAGCTGCAGCACAGGACACGCAATATCTGTCCGGGAACCCCAGCTTTTTCTAGTTCAGGGCTTCTAGTACAGGCAGTGAAGTCCTTGATGTATCCTTTAATGGTAGAATATACATGATTTATATTTTTCCACTTTAGACACTGTTGATTTGAGTACAGGGGTCAGTGCCACTGAGTACCCCTGTAGTATTTTACACTACTACCTCCCATCTCCGGCACACTTCCCACTTTTCACACTGGATGCCTCATTCAACAATAGCCCCTTGCCGCCTTCTTCCAAGCGGTACTTTCTGTCTGTGAGTGTGACAGTTCTAGCACAGTTCTGTCTTGGGGGTTGCAGAATGCTTATCCTTCTAGGGCCGGCTTAGCTTATTCGGTGTAGTGCCCCCGCTTTTCCCCGTAGTGTAAGCCATGATCTCCCTCCACTGTATGCTACTCTAGTCCACTGTGTCTAGATGGAATTTTGTTTTACCATTTCTCTACTTACAGGCATTTCAGTTGCTCCTGTTTCCCAGCTTTGGTGAGAAATGCTACTGCGAGCATGAATATGAGGTTATTTCTTCCTGACTACAGCTAACTTTTTAAACCTAGCTAAATTATTTCTCCTTTTAACCTCTTCCAGATAGTCTATCACCTTAAGTCCTTGCTAGGCAAACTATCTTCCTCTTCATCACAAGGAAACCTTTTAGTTGTTTCTTTTTCAGTTCAGGCTCTAGAAGACCTTTGAGTCTTTTGTCAGTCCTTTACAATATGTTTCCCAAATACCTCAGCAACCTAACAGTTCTCTGTAGACACCTTATATTACACTAACTTTTGTGAAAACCACATGCTATTGTTTCATTCTTTGCTTATGTCAAGTGAGGGGTCCTTCACTTTTCAAAATTAACATCATCAAAATAAGGTCTCCCTGCCTGTGGTTGCATAATTCATTTTTGGGCTTCAGTGAAGTAAGTTACCATTTATAGGTCCTAAATATCACCTTGATATTTGACCTAGTCTTCCAATGCATACTAATGATGGTGGTGGTATGTATGTATGCATATGTGTGTGGCTTATGTACATGTTTGCCTGTAGTTGTGTGTATAGGTGCACAGCTCATCAACTGTTGGGCTAGGCTGACTGGCCACTGAGCTCTAGCAATCTGCCTCTCTCCTGAGCACCATAGCCCTACCCCACCTCATGCCACTGGAAACGTGAAGCTGAGTTTGCCACTGGACCATAAGCAGAAAATGCAACAGTAGCTTTTCTGTGAGTGCTGGAAACTCAGGTTCGCATGCTTTTGGAGTGGGCATTTAACTTAATCCTTCCAGGCCCTAGAGATTATTTTAAACACTACCCCATATGACTGTACACTACCAAAAATTAGAAGTCACATCTCTTACTGCGTTTCTTCACTCAGTCCTCCACAGCATTGCGCAAAAGGCAAATCTGTGCTGCATACTAGCACAGCACAGATGAGTTCGCTGTGGAAATAGTCATACTGTAGGGCTACAGAGCTGTGTATGTTTTTCTCATACAGAAGCCCATGAAGGGTCAGATCATGGTGCTGTAGCAGGCAGGTGGACACAGATTATCTCACTCTTTCCTGAACATGCATAATGTCTGTTTCATTCACAGTTGAACCATCTTAGTAGGCCCACATTCCCATACAGTTAACCTCTGAAGCAGGACACTTTTCTACTTCTTTTATTCTGGAAACTTTCATTCTTTATCACTATGAAAAACAAGAGTTTTGGAGTTTCCTTGCATCTGTCTTTAATATATGAGGACGGACCACCTGATCTGGAAAACTGCAATTCTGAGCTCATGCTTGCAAAGCCCTTATTTGATTGTCCCTGTCTTGATGGAAACTACTTGAAATCTCCTGAGCTTCCAGCTTTGCTGGCTGACTCATCACTTTCCTCAAGCCACTGGCCTTTCCACAGCTGGTAATTTTCATTATTTTTCTTACTATTTTATGCATTGTTGTGGAACAATATGTGGCCCCCAGAGGATAAGAAGGAAAAGGTACCCAGGTCCTGTGACCAACACCGGATTTGGTTGGTTCTTTCCCTGTAGAATGGAGAGTCTCTTCTTACCAGGCAGAGAGCTATGGGAGAAACTAGCATATGGGAGTAAAGAAACTGAGTCACTTGTTGCTATGCCACCGGCCTGGGGAATTTCATATCTTGGTGTTCTCATATCTGAAAGGAGACGTGGGCTGAACTGCTAACCAGAAGCAGAGCTGTCGCTTAGGCAGGAGTAGTCCCCTGCTGTGTATGAGCACATGACCCTGTGATGTCCAACACTAAATGAAACTGTGCCCCCTAGTCTCCTCACTACAAAAATCCAGAACAACAGTATGTGTTCCCAGAATCCCTGACGGAGGCCCTCTGGGAGACCATTAGTCACCCTTTGTCCCTGGATTTCTCAGTCTCTAATTCCAGCAGACAGATGTTTTGGAATTTCTAATCATTAGTAACTTTACATTAAATTTTAGTCAATAACACGTTACGTTGCTGGAGCTCATTTTTAGATGAAACAGAGGCAGGCAGTCTGTTCAATTTCAGCAGACATGCAATGTTTTTTATCAATTTCTTTAAAATTAGCAGGAGCAAATAATTGCAAATCTAGACAGCAAGAAAAAATGGTACATAATTAATCATTTAAGTCAATCAGAGGAAGAGCCGAGATAAATAACAAATGTTGACAAATTCTTATCAAAGCATCACAACAAAGCCAGCCAGCTACAAAACCTGTGCTTTTTACTTTTAAAAGTGAACGCCTGGAATGTCTCTCATGCGCTGCTGCGCCTTGAACTTCTCTTGCAGATCAAAAGACTGTCCTCAAATCCAGAGAATTGCCTGCCTGCTCAGAATCATGTATTTGCTTCTTTCCGAACAAACAACCTAGTCCATCAACTCTGATTCTTCTAAGAAAGCTTATTTCTTATCCTTCCCCATTACAATACTTTCCTGCCCTCTGTCCATCGGCTTATTTCCTCCCTACACCTCTACCCAGGCAAGCCAGAGCCAAGCAGCTTGCTCCCCCTCAGTAAAAACAGTGTAACTACTCAAGTGCTGTGTGAGGATCTCTACAACCACAGATTCAGAAAACATTTTCTTCTCAAAACAGAAGGTCACCCTCCCACAAAAATATCTGGCCCCTTCAAGGCTTCTGAGCAAGTCTAGACAGCAAGGGACGGTTGTGAAATTAAATGAGGTCTCCTCTTCCCCACCCCACCCCCTTGGTAGTGAGAAAAAAAAAAAAAAACGAGGAGTTCTCCTGAAACAATGAACCATGTCAGGCTTCTTTTCATCTCCAACAGGTCTAGGATGGAGCATCGGCAAAACATGTCAAGTCATGTTTCAATGCCACAATGAGAAGTGAAAGTGCTCACACTGGCTCTGCAAAGGTGGAGCCTTAAATGCCTGCTCCCTTACAGCTAGCCCTCGCCTTCCTCAACCATCTCTGGAGAAAGGAGAAAGACTGCCAAGAATTTGGGATCTACACAGGAAGGAGTGACAGGAAAGGAAACCTGAGGAGAGATCTGCATAGTTAGATGAAGAAATTGGAAAGTTGAGCCCAAAACTCAAATTCATTTTGTTTTTCTGCTAAATATCTGACACAGCCAGCCTTCCCTGGTCAGCTGCTTTCTCAGGAAATGGATCAAGGTATCTAACCTTGATCAGTACCTAGCATTGCACAAAGGCTATATTCTCATAGAGTCTTCTGACATAACAGAATAAGCGGGACTAGCTATTCTGTGTTAAGGAAAAAGCCAACAAAAGGTGACACATAGTATAGCTATTGGGACTCAATGTCACCAGCAGGGGTTCCACAGCAAAGGCTACTTTAAAACAGCTCACTCTGCCATCTTAGTGGCTGAGTCTAAGGCAGGTGACTTAGATGCACAGTCCAGAGGAAGAGAAATCACAGTGGATGGAAATGATTAGACTCAAGTCATGTTAAGACATTAGAATTGATGGGTTGTCATAACGATTTGCATACAGAAAACAAAGCATCTAGAAGAATCACAAGTGACTGCTGATGGAATGAGAGTGCAGCAGGATCCAAGAGAGCAGCTGTGGAGGGGAGATGAACTCAGCTTTATATAGACTGGGCGTGAGTCCTGTGGAATAGTTTTATAGAGATGGTGAGGCTCTGAGAGGAAAGGGTCTTAGTGTAGGACAAAGACATGGAGTAAGAGCATGGCTCTGGGAAGCACTGGATATGGAAGTTTCTTGAGAAGATATCTGGGATACAGAGAAGTCTGAAATTCTCCAACCCCTCCTGAGAGAATTCCCAAATAAAACTCCCAGAGTGCTTTTAGAATTGACCATCACCCTGGCTGTCCAAGAAAGAGATTGCACTAGTGGGAGCCACCTATCACGCCTCAGCAGCCCAAGAGCCAGCACCTCTCAGGGGTAGCTGGATGGCCCTGAGGAGACCTGGCTGGAGCAGCCTTGTTCTCTGCTCTGTCAGTCCTGACCGTTAAGCAGGATCTTACAGACCGATCCTCCTCCAATGGATGGAAGAGGCAGGTTTGTATGCCGAAGTCTTAGACTCTTAGACTACACTGAACATCAAAGCCAAACCCAGTTTCTGTGCGAGCTCTTGCACACACACACACACACACACACACACACACACACACACAATATGAATGTGGAGGCCAGGGGTCAGCTTCAGGTGTCATTCACTTTGGTTTTTGAGACAGACCCTTTCACTAGGCTAAGTCTCCCCACTTACGCTAGGCTAGTTGGCCAGTGAGCCCCAGGGATCCTTCTGTGTCTGCCTCCCCAGAAATGGAATAGAGAGCCTGCACCACCATGCAGGGAAGGCCTCAAAAGCGTTTAAGGGAACTTCTGGGCTCCATCCCCACAGCTCTAACCTCCTCTCAAACCTCCTCTGATTCCTCCATTCAAACCGAAGTCCGTGTGTCCGTACAGCTGGCAAAGAGCACCTCCCTTTGTGCAGCAAAGGGATAAAGGCGAGGGCTGGGCTGAACAGGCAGGAGGGAGGAGGGTAGAGTGCTGTGCAAGCCAGAGCACTGGGCTGCCCCTCTAGAGCCAAACCTGCTTAAGTTCCAGACCTTCAGATGTCAGATCAAGCACATTCTTGATGGTAAACACTTGTCCTTAAACCAGGTGTGGTGTTACACACCTACAATTCTAGCCCTAAGGAGTCTGAGGCAGGAAAAAATTAAATTTAAGGTAGAAGGAAGGGAGCAAAGGAGGAAGGGAGAAGGGGAGAAGGAAGAAAGGAGTCGGGGAAAGAGAGAAGAAAAGAGGGAGGGAAGAAGGAGAGAAGGGGAAAGTTAGTTAAAGACGTTTTTGGCTGAGGAAGATTTCAAATTTTGAAAAGGAAAAATTAATAAGTCAGAAGAAAATCGCCAAAGTCTGAATTTTAAATGTATCTAACAGTATAAATGTACTGAAAAATATGAATTTTCATCCTCCCCCATAGCCTAAGCATGATTTCAGAATATCAGGAAGTACTTTTCCCAGAAATGGCCATGAAGACACTAATTGGAGAGAAACATCAGGTTCCTTGTGGGAGCTGACTCAAAGCCTGCCTCATCCCAGCTTCTGAAAAAAAGAAAACCTAGCCAAGAAGGCACTCCCAGAACTTCCTAAGTACAGAGATGTAATAGTAATGGGCCAATTGTCTTTTCATTTTTTAATTCTAAAAATTCTTTTAGATTTTCCTTTTTCATCTCTTTAGTTTCCCAAAACACTTTTTAACAAACCAGCACTTGACTGACCAAGTTCTGGTGACCCTACAGAAACCCTTACATCAGAAAATGTATAGGCTAACTCCAAAAGCTGTCTGTCAGCCACAAACAAGCACTGAGCACTAAGTCTAGATGAAGCTAAACTCTGGGAGTTTAAGACTAGAATTTAAACAAACATGTCCTGAGTTTAGAATTGTCTAGTTTGCAGAGAGCTCTTGTTACTGCTCTCCACCTCTGTGTCTTTGCTTTCCTCCCTCCCTCTCCTTTCCCCTCATCTTCTCTCTTCTCTCTTCCTTTCCTCTCCTTAAAGGAAAGAATCCAGTAAGAAGACATAATTTGAGCAGAATTTTATTCAACAAAGCTAAACAAAACAAATACTCCAGTGAACTTGGAGTGGGCTGCTTCAAGGTGGGAAGTGAAGGGAATTCTACACTGTGGATTTTGAAGAGGCTTTTGTAACTATGAAGTAGTAGCATATTGATGGTAAGATGGTCCCTTTCCCAACCTAAATCATAGTGGACCAGGTCTCTGTTTTAGAGCACTTCTTCCCATGATCTTCCACAAAATCCCTCTTAAAAAGTATGTCAAAACCCCAGTGTAAGTGATGTTGTAGTGATGTCACACCTCCTGAGGATGTAGCCCCTGAGTTACACACGTGTGGGAACATTCCTTTGTTCTTTTGTTCCTTGCATAGTAGGAACAACCTGACTGCAGCTTCAAGGATGTCTGAATGTAAAGGGACACATGATGGCCAGAGGACACAGCTGCAGTGATCCTCAGTAGGCTCCTGTCCACTTGCCTGCTTGGTCCCATTTTCGTATATTCTAGTGCACCTTCAAAGTTCTGCTACATCCCAGACTGGCAGAGTCAAAGAAACACACTGTAATAACAGAGAAGGCCAGGTTTAAGACCAACATACAGGGTCTTGGCAGTCTAAGCCAGCTCCCAGGCCCTAATGCTGAAGTGAAAATGGAGCAGCAGAAGAGCCCAGGAGAGTCTCTGATGCTTTCATTCTGCCCCACACAAGCTGTGTCTCTAACATTTACCAACACCCATTCCTCAGAGCAACAGGAAGAACCCTATTGCTCCTGTTCCTGGTTTCCCCCAGCAAACAAGAAATATGCCAAAGCACAGGAAATGGCTATGCCTATAAGCTTAAATCACAGGCACAATGGCCCCTAGGTCTTAAGGTCACCTAGTCTCTGGATCATTTGAAGGAATCATCTGGTCGGCCTTTTAAAATACAGATTCTGAGTCAGTAGGTCTCAAACGGAGCCTGATGTGATGGCACCTAACAGGGTCCTGGTGCCTGCTGCTGGTGAGGGCCACAATGAGCAGGAGTGTAGCCACTGAACACATTAGAACTGGCTACAGAGAGCTTCATTCACTCTTAGTGCTTTCAAGCTGTGTTCCTGGGCAGACCTGGAAAGATTTCAGGGGGAAATGTGAAAGACAATGAGAACAGAAATGCTCCTGCCCCCAGCTTCAGAACCTGGAACAGCCATCTCTTCCTTAGAAATCAGAATCCATCACAGTTCACTTGATAAAGTGTTCTTTGTTCTCCGAGTTTAAGAACTGCCACTTAAATCTAACAGCCTCACTTCTAGGAGAGCTTGGGGGTATTCACAGGAGATGGCAAAGTAGTTAGCAGCCAGGCCACGGCCCTGATCTCCCCTCAGAAAAACAGAGAATCAGTGATAGTTCTCTCTTCCTATGCATTTACCAAATTAAGCTCGCCAGAGTCCAGCAGCACTCCAGCTCTGCAGGTGACATCTTGTCCTGCCCCTGCCCCAGGGCTGCCTCTCTGCTCTGCCATCTCCTCCTGACAAGTCAGGGCAACCAGGGTATGATGGAAGAAGCTACCCAAATGAGGTAAGAGCGAGGACCCTTCCCAGCCAGAGACAGGGCTGGGGGTGGCTCTGGAATGGTTCCTCTGATGGGCAAGTGTGTGCTTGCAAGGCCTTGGAATTCCTGTGTCTGAGGAGGGGCCCTCTGACTCACCAGGGCACTTACAGACAGCTTTCTTCAAGCTGATGTGGGTAACATGCCAGGGCAACTGCAGGGCCCCTGGTGTGCAGAGAGGTTCATCTCAGCAACAAAGCAGGAGCTAGGGAGAGTGTAGAAGGGGAAACTCGCCATAAGAAACACATCTAACGCAAAGACGTGAACGTGAGAGACTATGCTGTTTGTGATGCCAGAAGATGGAGCCGGGGCTATTTGAAAAAGACAGAAGACATGATCCATGACCCTGGGGACTCTGTAATGTGCAGAGGTTGTAAAGAGGCAAGTAAGGCACAGGAAACAGGTAGCAGTCAATAAAAAAACAGTGTGTAGGGAGCTGGGGAGAGGGCTCAAAGGGCACAGTGCTCTTAATGCAAACAAGAGGACCTGTGTTCAGATGCCAGCAGCCACATAAAAACCCTGTTAACAGAGGTTTGCCCTCATGTTGTCACAGACTGAGCAGACATCGGGGCTCATGGGTAGACAATCCAGCCAGCCAGCCTCACCTAACTGGCAAGCTCTAGATTCAGTGAGAGACATTGTCTCAAAAATAAAGTGTAAAGCAATAGATGAAGACATCCAATAACCTTTGGTTTCCACCTTCATGCATACATGCACACATTACTCCCCCGCCCCTACACACATATGTGTAATTAAGAACAAAACTGAGGGGCTCAAATTGCCACAGCCACAGATCAGAACCTAAGACATCCTCTTGGGCTAAGGCATATAGGGAAGACAGCAGGAAGAAATCCCACATGCTATGCCAGCTAAAGACAGAAAACAATAGGTGACTCATGTGTTCTAAGGATCCCTGGGGTGCTCCATGAGCTAAACCTTCAAGAAAGCAAGACAGGTGGGCCGATGAGCTCAGCTTCCCCTTTGAAGAGCTCTGACCAAGCCAATACAGCCTAGCCCAATCCTCAACTGTTTTGCTTTCCAAACAGATTTGCTCCTTTCTTGAGTTTTCAATCAAGCAAGTCTAAGAATCCTGCTAGGATATAAGCAAGATCAACTCTGATTCCTACCCTGTCATAGTCCTGAGCCAGCACTGTCTTTAAATGTCGAAATTTTTGCATCTAGAAAACACCTTCCTCTCTAAAAACTTGGAATTATGCAAGAATAGAATGTGATGAGCCCAGAGATAGACACTAACTGCAGAGCTCCAAGGGGGATAAAGGCTTTCGTACAAATCTTTCAGTGCATCTTGAAGGAGAACTTCACAACCATATTCACCACCCCTCTGGTCTGACCTCAACTACCAGGTAAGAATGACCCTCTTTAAAATCTCATCCTGCCTGACTTATTCTTCCCACACACAAGTCTCTGAGGTAGGTAAGTCTGAATGAAACCTATTTTTTAAAGATGCCTTTTTTGACTGGCAAACCTCAGAGTGGAGTTGCCAAGGCCTCCTGGGAACAGTCCTCAACTCCCAAACTACACTCACACCGGCTTAGCAGACTGGCATTCTTCAAGCCCACTGGGACTCCAAAAGTTGCCACCACATGCCATATATCCTTGAGCTCTACCATGCCAGCATCAAAAATGTTCCTCCCATCTCATAGCAGTCAGATATGGGTCTTTCCAGAGCCTATAACCATCTAAGAAATTCAAGTCCTACTTCTAAAAACATCTGAAATCTTAAGTTCATCAGTCAAGAAGATGAGGCAGGAGGATTGCAAGTTTGAAGTCAACTTGGGCTAGACCATATCTCCAAAACAAAATGTCATCTAAGACTTTGAGATGGAAGGAGCCTTTGAAGGTAGCTCTCTAGCCTTGTCATAAAGACAAAAGAGGTGCCAAGTGACCTACCCAAGGTCATATAAGGTCCTTGATAGCGGGCTAAAGTCCAAACTCCCAAGTCATATACAGCTTGAATCACCTTGGGAGAAAGCGTAACTATGTCCTAAAACCATCACCCTTGAGCCATTTGCAAGTGAAGACATACAGCTGATGGCCACATGGGTTTCCACAAAGGACCATGGTGGTGGGAAGGAAATGAGTCCCAATAAGGCCAGCTGTTCTTTCATTTTGAGAACAAGATGATTGCATACAGATGGCACGCCCATACAACACAGTCACCTCACAAAGGAAGGTGAGGTGTATTGAAGGGAAGCCTGCATAAACCACCCTATTAAAGAGTGAAACAGTAAGCAGAGCTCATTAACTCCTGGGTCCTACCTTATGATAACTGTATGATTAATTCAAGTCACTCCCCAATGCTTTGTCTTAGACATGCAAACTTCACATTGTCTGTAACCTTTTTCAAACTCAAAGCAATAAAAATCCCACTCTCTCTCCATCTCCAGCCAGCTGAAGGGTTTGGGTCTGGCGATCTGCTCATACTGAGATGAACACAGGGCTGAGAGCTGCCGATACCTGCGTGAATTTTTGATTCATGGAGTGACATTTAGCAAGTAGGTTTGCATCTCTGCAATTGCCTATGTGGGAGGTAAGTTGAGATAAAAAAAAAAAGCCAAAAAATAAACTCTCTAGCTGCCTTTCCATGAAAGAAATCGCTGTCTTAATTGATGCCAAGGTCGTTTTTTAGCTTCATTTGGAGCTGAACGAGAGAATGACGAACCAACAATTTTAGAGTATTTGCTATGTGAGACTCACACCAGCCCACAACAAATGACTGTTTGACCCACTGGATTTGGAAACAGTCATCAAAGCTGCTCATCCAAAGTTTGTGACTAGTGGAAGATAGCATCTTTGTAGTATGTCACACCACACTCAGTAAAAATGAGTTCTCATTTGAGGCAGAAGAATGGAGATATAAATTCAAAGCCCTCAGAGTCAAGAAGTTTAAATGGATGAGAGACTAGGACCAGCTGCTAGATCAGAGACAGTTGCCCCCCCAAAGGAGAAACTTTAGCATCGTTGCTGTAATGAAGATCTGATATGTTTTGTTTTGTTTTTCTTTTTTGAATAGAGACTGAAATCCAATGTTTTGTGTGAAGTGACCCAACTTGGGAACTGGATACACAAATGTAAACATTACAGAAGCTAGAAGCCAGAAGCCAGGCTGAACTTCCAATTTACAAACTCTAGATATTTCAAAGGTCTGCCCGACTATAGGATGAAGAGGGCTGGGGCACTCCACACTGGGACCCTAGAAAGCCTCATCTCATGTCCTTTTTAGGAAGAACGAATCTCCTAGCATGAGATGCTATAAATCAGCCAGCAGGCTGGTGTTTGTTCTGGCAACTCTCCTGTCTTGGGATAAAAAAAGTGAGGGGCCAGACATGTGTGCTCCTAGAACCATCAAGACTGTCTTTTTTATTTTTTTTTTTTACCAGCAACAAATTATTTGAAGGGACTGTGTTGAAAACTGGTTCTACCCCAATAGTTAAATCCAATTATACCATAATTACAGGGAGTCTACATACATCAGAGCTTAGCTGGAAAAGAAGAGAAATGCCATAGGTCTTCAAAACACTGGCCAGAAGGAAACCTGTAATTTACCTGTGTTGTCCTGGCAGAAACTCCCTGGGAAAAAGAAAGGTGCAGTGGAGATCCTGCTGGCCACGGGCAGCAAGGTGGAGTCACACGCTTCCTGGCCACTGCATCAGAGAGCACAGGAGGAGGGGTGTCCTCCTTCCAAACTGGCCAGAAACTAGGAGTACAGTCCTGTGAAAGCAAGTCCTGAGTTTGTTGAGAGGAAAGCCTTACTATCCCCAATTCTTTATTATTTCCCCACCCCTGCCACCATAGAATAGGTAAGTTCGAGACCAGAAGGGGAATTTCTAGAAGCAGTTCTCAAACTGAGGAAACAGAAGGTTGTTTCTGGATAGAGGAGGAGGAGGACGGTTTTCTAAAGTTTGGGCGAGGTCCCGCAGCCTGGAGCTGTGCACAGTGTTAGCTGACACTCTTTCCTGTTCATCTCAGGCAGGGCTCTCTCTTCACTCCGCCCCTAGGAAGACTCGGGCACTGTGCCTGCCTGCCTTAGACACTCACTCAGGCTTCACTAAGGGCAGGTTGACTTCATAGCAGCAATATCGTACTCTAATTCCTCCTTAATCCTCTTCACATTTTTGTGACAAAATATGTGACTGCAGGAAGGGAAGTTTGAGTCAATTCACCAAACAGGTATTAACTTGACAGGGCATACATAGTACAGCATTCAGGGGCGGGGTGGTGCCCAGGAAAGAGGATGGGAGCCTGGGTCTGCATACCCAGAAAATGTCCTCACGTGGAAATTAACACCTTAGGTCCATCAACCACACACACAAAGCAAACTCCACCCGCTTCTCTGTAAAGACTCCATGCTATGGGAATTACAGGACAAAAAAGAGGAGAGCCTGGCACAAGCTTGTCAGAGGGCCCCAAGCCTCCGAGGCAGTTCTGTTCAGTGACAGCGAAAGAGTACCTTGCTTGTCCACACACAGGAAAGATGTTTCATAATGAGAGAACAGGCAGAGACCAGGAAGAGAAGCTACCGCAGAAGACAGACGCGGTCAGGCTGAAGAGCGCATGCATGCAGAGTATAAGCAAGAGCAGAAGAGAAAACCACATAAACTGTATCCTGGGTTTCATAAGGCAGTCACGAGTGACTTGGGGTACTGGCCAGCCCCAGAGGCCTTCTGAGGCCCTCAGCAATCCATGCCTCAGTGTACTGAGCAGAGGACCTGGCCAAGGGAGGCCTGGTTGCCTCACATAACATGCAGAACTAACACAGAAGCAAAGGAGAAGCAGCTCTGCTAGTAAACGCTTAACAACCGGCTCTGCTTTGTGGCTGACAAAGCGGGTCCCCTCAGGGCCAGGTTTAAGCCACAAATTGTTTGCTTACATGTTAGTTGTTAGGTCTTATAAGCACAAAGTAGCCAGCTGCTATCCATCTCAGGAGAGGGGCTGAGGAAAACCAGGAATGCCAGCTGAGTCCTCAGATCCAACAAAGAGACCAGAAACCAGGCACCCAGAAGTTCTTACACCCAAAACATTGTGCTAAAAATGAATAGCAAGTGTGAAGCTTTGCATAGTGCTCCGGTGAGAAGTCCGTAGATTGCACACACGGTGACCCACGCAGTCTGAGCACTGTTCAGACTGAGGAAAGGGACTCTCAAGTTTGAAAACAGCCTGGGCTACACAGTTAGACTCTGTCTCAAAACAATAAGCAGCAGCAAAACAACCAAAAAACAACCCACAATGTCCATGTGACGATCACAGTGTAGTATAGTCAACAAATAGTGGAGCCTGGGCTCAAACCAGTGTCAGCAGCCTCTAGCCTAATCCCAGTCTCTCCTTGTGCTCCCAGAGGGTCTGTCTCCTAGTTCATTCCTGCTCAGCAAACATGACGGGTTCTCCCTGGCTCTCCAAACCCCAAGTTTCAAATGATGCCACAGACGATCACAGCCCTCTAAGCTTGGAGAAGCATCGCGGACTTAAGCTCTCTTCTGCCGCATCCCGGGCCATGGAGTGTCCTAAACCCCCAGACACCTTCCAGTCAGGCTATCTCCTTGCTTGCAGCCCACCCAGGCCATTATTAAGCTGCAGGCTCATCTCCCTCTGCTGCAGCAACAGACCTCCTCCACTGCTTATTGCTTAGCTGCTCAGAACTGCGACCTCAGCACTTAAGCTTCTCCACACTCTGCTGAGACGGATGAGCTGGCAGCCACAAGCATGGTCTGAGACAAGAAGCCAATGCTCAGGGTCTGAGGATGCATCTGCCAGTGAAGATTTGCAAAGGTGGGTGGTGTTTGTTTGCTTGTTTATTGTCTGAAGGACGAAGGTAGGAGAAGGGAGACCCAAACATGGCTTCCTTACCCCGGATCTCAGAAAGTGCTCCACAGAGCCTTTACACAGAGATGTTGCACCAATCTTTCCCTCTTCTCTACCTCATCCATTTTATGCACCCAGGTTCCCCTCCCTCAGCTAACTGGGTATTGGCTGTGTGCACACACAGAGAGACACGTGGACACACAGGAGCCGACTCTGAGCACTGCTAGTGGCCCTGAGGTGCTGAGCTAAGCCACCATGGCGTTAGAGCCCTTCGCCTCCCTCAGCCGACTCACCGGTCATGTTCTCCCCATTAAAACTTGCCCCTCTTGCCAACCTTCCCTCTTTATTTAGCAAATTTTAACTGGCTTCTCATGAAACACATAAAGAACGCTGCGCGGCAGCCAACAGAGACTGCCAAACTCTGGGCAGACCCGCCCTGCAGCTCCTCTGCGGAGGGGAGACTTGGCGTAGGCTCTTCACCCAGGCGGGGTGGGCTCCTGGCTTCCTTCCCCTCGCTCTGGACCCCGTAGGCAGTATCTGAGGCCCGAAGTGGAACACGTACCTTTTTGTATTTCTCTAGGATCCACTCTGACCAGCCTTCTCAGCACACACCCTTGTTTGCTTTTCTTTTCTAGTAAAATCTTTTATTCTTTGAAAGTTCCATGTATCCTACCACCTCCCTCTTAGCTCTCTCTTTATTATTTATTGTTGTTTGTTTGTTTGTTTGTTTGTATTGGCATTGTTGCTATTAAACCAAAAGCAGCTTGGGGCAGAGTGGATTCATTTGCTCTTTCAGCTGACAGTCCCTCATGAAAAGAAGTCAGGCAGACACAAAGGGCAAGAACTGAAGCGGAGACTGTGGAGGAGGGTAGCTTTCTGGCTTGTACTCCCTGGCTAACCAGCTTACTTTCTTACATAACCCAGGACCATCTACCCAGGGTGGCAACATTCACCGTGGCGTGTGTGGGCCCTCCCACGTTAATCACTGATCAAAGACGTCCAGCAGATTTACCTACAGGCCAATGCCATCTTCTCTTGCTCCCTGAGGAGCAACTCAAGGGCCACTGGATTCACCTTCATTTTTGGCTTCGTGTGTCACTCTGGCGCCTTCCTCACCGGGTCCACTATAAAGTCTTTGGGCCCAAGGGCTGGGACTTGATTACTGCCCGTCCCTAACACTTTGCACCTGGCTCACAGACTTTGCTCAGTAAGTATTAGGTGACCCTAGGAAGGCACAGACCATGCTAGTCTTTCCTCCCTAGTATTTGTTATTTTTTCTGATTTTCCAAATCCTGAGACCTAGGTCAAGGCCAGAGGTGCAAATGTGTCCAGCATTTTGGTCTCCATCTGGTCTCAGCACATAAACAGCCTCTGTTGGGATGTCTACACACTTAGCAGTCCTGCAATATTTTCATGTTGATTTAGAAAAATAAAATCCCAAACAAACATTCTGCATGAAGGTGAAACCTCCCACTTCCAGGCCGATGAGCAACTGAAGACGTTGCTTTTTAGGATTTTGTGAATGCTGAAACAGAGCCACTGTGGTGTGCAGATCTGTAATCCACACATGGGCTGCGCCAGGAGAAGTGCAAGCCCCTGTCTCAGAGCGAGAAGCACAAAGCTCCCTGGAAAGCAGCTCGGTGCACTCCGCTCTACCGCAAAAGAGGAGCAAGAAAACGCAGAGCATCCAGAACCGGGTAACCCCAGCTGGCTCTGCCTTCAAGTCCTCGAGGCCCTCTAGGCCTCTCTCTGTCATCAGCAAGGCTGGGTGGTCTTTTGGGTCCTTCTAAGCAGCAGAGGGAGCACAGCCTCTGAAAAAAAGGGCCAGCAAAGGAAAGTGTAAACAGGGCAGGCTGCAGCCTGCTTACCTCCCTCTGCACTCTTCTCAGGAAGGGCCTATAGCTGCACCCTGGAGGCAGGGGTGGGTGGAATGGCTGGGGGTCCTCAGAGCAAGAATGCATGGGCCATAACTCCTAAGCATCTTGGCTTCTGGCTCAGCTAGAGTAGGGGGATCCAGGGCAGAGCAGTCAGGGAGACTCCAAGTACTCCCGCTCCTCTGTGGACTCTGACCCTTTTGTTTCTTAGCACCTCAGAGGTGCTGGCGTATGGAGCCTTTTCTTCAAAGCAGCAGCCCACCGAGCAGTGATGGGGAACTGCCGTCTGATGTGGGATACTGGCTCATAGAAGTCACAGAGGTCACTGCAGGGTGGGTGAAGGCTGGATTGCTGGAGAGTCACCCACCTCCATTTCTGTTTGCACGGTCTTACACAGGCTAGGCAACTAAGGCGCCAGGCAGAGACTCCTCAAGGAAGGGGAAGGAACTAGCTGGATGTGCTGAGGAGGGGCAGGCCCTTGGCCACGCTCTGGTGTCCTACAGCCCACAAGGGCAGGGTGAGTGCTCACGACACTGCTGTCCTTTTGCCAGCTCCAGAGACACAGCCCTCAGGGACAATGAGTGGGCTTCAGCATCACCTGTTGCTATGGTTGTCGCTGTGCTTACACCTGAGCATCTGGTAGCATGTGATGAACTGCCCTATTGCTACCCACCAGGCTGCAAAGGACAAATGTGGCATGTGGCTATGACTTGAAAATGTCCATCATGTTCTACGTCACCTCTCCCCAAGTCACCACTCCTGCTGACTGAACACCCAGCTTCTTATTCGCCCCCCAAAGGTGGCCTGTTCCCAGACCCCTCACCTCACTACCCACTTGAATCTCATTTTCCAGTTTGATAGATTCTGCTCTTAAAATGTGGAGGGCTGCCATCACTTTTATTTCATGGTCTCATCTTCTTCCTTTCCACATACTGAGCTACATCCCTAGAGCAGTGTGCACGTGTGTGTGTGTCTGTCTGTCTGTCTGTGTGTCGGGCTTTGGACTAAAGGCCTTGTACATGTTAGTCTACCAAGTGAACTACATCCCTAGCCCTTCTTTTTTTCCTCCTCTTTTCCTCCTTTCTTTTTTTTTTTCATTTTGTTTTCACAGTACAGTGAATAGAAGTCAGGTCTTGTGCGTGCAAGGAAGCACTCTGTCACTGAGCCACACCCTGGCCCCTGCCGCATACTTCTGAGAGTGCAATCTAAGAAAGAGCTTGTGCTTCTCACAGCCACGTCACAATCCTCAGTTCTCTGAAGTCCTGTGCAAGCTCAAAAGGCATCTTGTCTTTCTGCATTCACACTCTGCAGAAGAGCCACATCTTCCTGGCTTTACACTTCCACATTTCCTCCGGGGTCCCAGCACGGAACATAGTCAGGGTTGAAAGAAGCATGAGTGTGCCTACCTTTCAACTCGGAGCACGCAGGGGCTATCTGAGAGAAGTCTTCCAGCCTGCTGTCTGCGGCAGCTTCCTGAGAGCACAACCTGTCACCCTAACCCTGCTGGCCCACTCCTCGTGTGGCACAGAGGCAGCCCCTGGGCCTCAGAGGCCTCACAGATTAGCAGAACTTCAGATGCTGGTTACAGCAGGCTGAGGAAGTTTGATGGCTTCTCCCAGCACTCAGGAGGCAGGGGCAGCTGGAGTGATGTGAGTTGGAGGCCAGCCTGGTCTACAAAGGTAGTTCAGGACAGCCAAGGCTACCCAGAGAAACCCTGTCTCAAAAAAAAAAAATGGGTTTATCACCAGTATTCACTAATACAGAAAGACCTGTTACAAACTTTACTTTGAGCAAGGCACGGACCTGGAAGAACCAGCAGAAAATTGCAGCATCTTCCTGGAAACCAGGCACACAGGAGACCAAAGATTTCTAACTGCGAAGAACCTCAGGCTTGGATGTGTTCAGGAAAAAGAGAAATGAGGGCCAAAGAAAGACAGACAGCACATGAAACAAAAAGTGAGGTACAAGACTGGGGTGAAAATCATTGTTACTATGGAAACACTGAACTGGAGGTGGGAGGGAGCCCTGAACCCCTCCCACTCACCCCCCCCCCGAAATTCCTTTCTCTTTTCTCCCCAGCCAGTGTGGCCCTGAAGCATCTGGGAAAGCAATGCCCCTTAGAGACCTAGGGGAGGGGGGCACTCAGGGACTCTGGGGCAAGGAGCTGGACTGAGGAGTGGAAGGCAGATGGCTTCCCGCACGCGCGGGTCCTGCCTCTCCAGGTGCTGGAAGTCAACAAAGAATGCTTGAGGGCCTGCCACGTGCAGACTTAGTCTGTGTTCTCACCATGCTCAGGGTCCCAGATGACACTTGGAAAGGAAAGATTTGAGGCCTGCAGGGTTTGTGCTTGGTTTCTCCCCCTAGCGTCTCCCACCCCTCATCCCCCATATTATGGGGCCAGTCACATTCTTCAGCATTCCTTCACTGCCTCCAAGTCTTACGCATCTGAGAAACAACTCTGGCCATTAATTTCTCTGCTTCAAGACTTGGGACACTCCACAGGCCCCGCCCAGAAAGTCCGTGCTCCACCTCCACTGCCTCTCCATACAGTACCCCAGGGTAGCTCTAAACACTTAAGAGGTCTGCTTCCTTGAGGGCTTCATTCAAACAGCTCCCAACCTCTTCTGTCTACCCTCTCAGATTCATCCCAAAGGAACCTTCTCTGTGGACCCTTCCCAGACCTCAGAATGGAAGCTGACTGTCCTTTCAGAGGGCATTCATCACGTCTTCCCGCTCTGATTCTATGACTGTTCACGTGGGATAGCTACATGGGAGAGCCTCAAAGATAAAAACAAAGGATGCAGAGCACCCCACTCATGGGGTGAGGCCATGAGGGGAGGGGTTCAGGCCCTCCCACACACAGTCTGCAGGAACTGCCAAGAAAGACAGTGAGGGCTCAGTGAAGGCAGTGAAAGCAGACAGATCTGGGCAGACACACATCTTGACTAAGCATCGGCTATAGAACTGTGCCTCAAACGCCTCTTTTCCCAGCAGTGGGAAGAGGTAGGAGTTAGCAGATGGCAAAGAAGATTTAGAGCTGGTCCTGTGAGGGGCTCTGGAACAGGGCAGGACCAACGTGCTCTGCACGCTGAATTCTGCATTTCCCCACTGAGAGGGGAGGACTCTGCCTTTGCCCGGCAAGAGTCTACTTTGAGAACAAACAGAAGACATCAGACCTGTAGGATTCATTCAGAGAGACCTCCATATCCCTTGCCCTCTAGGAAAACTAGGAAGAAGGAAGCAAGAGAGGAGAAGGAGGTAGAGATAGAGGGATGGGTCAATGGAAGTGAAGCAAGATGGGGAGGTAGAACCAACAATGGCTTACAAACCAACCTAACAGTTTACCAGGTCCTTCCCCAGTTCCTTCTGTCTTCCCAACTTCCTCTCTGTATACAGCAGAGCCCTCCTTCCCACATCCCACTAGGAAAGAAAGGAAAGCAGGTCAGGGGGCCTCCTGGGTTATAAACCAGGACAAGCCACAGGTCCCTGAGTCTCTGACCCTCAGACCTCTCCCTGCAGCTCCACATAGATGGGTGGCCTGGCACTCTGCTAACGGTGCGAAAGAACTTTGATTCCTGCTCTGTACACAGCTCTGTTTGGTATAGGCATGTGGACACACATGTATGCACAGCCTCCATGACCCAAGGTAAGATAAGATCTGAACAGACCCTCTCTCTCTGATTTTGCAGGGACTGGAGCTCTCAGCACAAGGCTGAGATAACCTGCAGGCCCCCCAGAGCAGACAGAGACCCCTGCCTACCTACAGAATGGTGAGAGAAGATGGTTAGAAGGCAGAAAGGCCTCAGCAAGCACACCTGCCCCCACCTCCAGAGGTGTGGTTTTGGGAGGCTGAGCCAGCCACCAGGTCCTCTCCCTATTGGTTGGGCTCAGCAGGTAACTAGAAGCTCGGCTGAGAGGTGCATAAATAGTAAGCCTGGTGCCGCCTCCTCATCCTGCCTCGGAAGAACCAGTTCTTTTGTTGTCTGTGGCTCTGGAGCCTCTGACTGCACTCCACCCCCTCTCCTTTCCAGCTTCCTTTAGCCCCT
Source organism: Meriones unguiculatus (assembly GCF_030254825.1). Classification (NCBI taxonomy): domain Eukaryota; kingdom Metazoa; phylum Chordata; class Mammalia; order Rodentia; family Muridae; genus Meriones; species Meriones unguiculatus. The sequence goes on along the minus strand of NC_083359.1, from coordinate 111,705,667 downwards.
TCTCCACTTTCTCCTACTTTTCTATTGTCTTTTGCCGAAGAGAGGACCACGTGTCTCTTTCTCCTGGAGCGACTTCTGCTCTGCCTGCTTCCTAGGTACCTTGTGCCTCTCTTCTTCCAGTCCTCAATTCTTGAGCACAAAAGAACTCCCATGACTTCAAATTCCTTTTTTTTTTTTTTTAACCCAGGATTCTTTAACCATCTTCCAGCTTGATACTTCCTTTAGGACAGAAAACAAAGTCTTATTTTGCATCAAAGTCAAAGCTGATATTGGAAAGTATAGGTACTCCTCTGTAATTGCAGGTGAGTCTGAAACCTCCTGATTTGGTGGGTGAGTGCCTAGGCCCTGGGATCCTTCCTAGGGCCAGAAGGGGAAGGGCAGTCTTTGCTAGAAGTCAATCCTCAGTTTCCTTCTTTGTTTTTCTAATGATTTTGAGGTGGTGGATAGTAAATCTCGGTAGTAATGGAAATGCTGCACAACTGCAGTTCTAACTCCCTGGGGTCTGGTTTGACCAGAGGAATGTGAGCTGAGCTGCCTAGCGCTGGGTGCTGAGTGCAGCCCTCATAGGAAATGTAAGATCTGCTTCCATTCTATGGTATTCAAGTCCGAGTTGGTTTTTAAGACATTTAGGGAACAGTCCTGAAGACAGCTGGAAAAGCAGTCACTGGCTAAAACATGAGTCTTGTTGGTTCTCTGACCCAACTCAACACTGCAACTGGCCAAGACAGAAGCCACTGGGATTGCACTGGTGGAGACTGGGAGAACTTGAAAACTAGACATGGTGCTCAGGGTGGACCAGGTCTCAGGGTCCAGGGTCTTGAGCAACGATCTACAGAGGAGCACGATGGAAGGGGAGACTCTCCTGAGTGCCCCCCCCATGTTCATACGTCCAGTCACCATTATCAAGCCTTTCATTCATTCCTGGATTACGCTGGGAGGGTCAGGATCTCAAAGGAGGATAAGTCCAGTTGTAGACTCGAGGAATCTCATGGGCTATCTTAAACACTGGGTAAGGAGGGCCTGGGTGGAGAGCTGACCATGACCCCTTTGCTTTCAGATCTAAGCTGAAGTCCAAAAAGAAGCAAGACTCCTTCCATTCCAGAACTACCTCCCACAGCCTCCTGCCTTCCGTGGTCAGAGTCAGCAGCCTCCGAAGGGGGTCAGAGGTAATGCGGGGGCTTAAGTATTCACGCTCTCTCACAAGCAAAGCACACCTCCTACTACTGAGATGTAAGTATTCACTCGAAGGCCGAGTGGTAGAAGATTCACTGGGCCTCTTGCCCTCAGCACACAGCGCCTTGCCTTCTGGTGTGTACACACCCTGAGGAATATGCTTTAGTTTGGACCCAGGAAAGTGAGATTCTTCCCTAACCATACTAAAATCCCCTGCTTTTGTGTGAGAGCCTTTCTCAGAGGCCTGGTGCCCTGGGGCCTGGATGGGAGAGGTGGGGCTTCTCTGTCAGGTCAGAACAGGCCCAGGAAGAAGAAAGTATTCCAAACAAGGCAGACCAGCCCTTCCCACCCAGTCTGCATGTCTCTGCTTAGAGCAGCCTTTTATGAGGCTTAACCTGAGCAGCAGACATGCCTGAACACAGCAAAGAAGAGGCCAGGGCAGTCCCTGTAAAGTTCCTGCTGGCTGGGCATTTTCTTTGGAGCAGGGACAAAGTCCATAGGTACTACATGGCCTCCCAATGTAGCTCAATCTCTGAAAGCGAGTATACACTCTGCTCCCTCTCCTGATCCCTACCCCAGGCTTCCAGGAGAAGCCATTTATGGATTCTGTGCAGACCTGGGAAAGGTGTCGGCCGCTGGAGGCTGATTTTCCCAGACAAGTCTGTGGGAAGAGGACTAAGAGCTCTTTCTTCCACCATCCACCGCCCCATAAATGGCCCTGTTCCTGCAGAGTCCCTGTCCTTCCTCCATTCCTCCTCAGCCCATCCTGCTCATACCAGCACACAGGCCTGGACTGGGCTGCTCATGCTCTCACCCAGTGGCTTTTTCAGAAGAACACCTGCGTTTCACCCTGTGGTAAGCAATGGCAGAGCACCTGCTTTCCCTAGACATCACGAAACACACCTAGCTCTGATATGGCTTACGCACTGAGGAGGACAGCCCACATCCTACGTAGGTATACAGTGAGGAGACTGCACTTGGATGTATGCCTTTATTGGCAAGAAACATCCCAGAGTCCAGCTCCATGACACTGGCTGTTCCACCGAGCACAGTCTAGCTCTGAGGTTGGAGCAAGGATGCCTGCCTGGGGAGGGTTTTCAGGTCCTCCCCGTCCTATGAGAGTATGGCTGCAGATCCTGCAGCTCTCGTCCAGATCACACACAGCACTACAAGAGGAAACCTGGTAGACTAACAGCCCCAGACGATCCATGGGTCCTCTTGTCCTTCATTCCACCGGAGTCTGTCTTATGCCAACCAGATTTCAGTGGAGTGAAGCTCAGGAGGCATGGAGCTGCCAGCAGTGGACCAAAGCACAGCATCTGAACACAGGCATTCTGTGAAAATCCAGTCACCAGGGTATCTACAGCGAGCCCTTCTGCAAAGGCGTGCAGACACAGAAACACTGCCGATGAGAGCTGTATGGCCTCTCTTCCGAAACCTGCAAACATTAAACATTGCCACCTGCTGACCAGCCTTCCTGCATCCATGGCCTGTGCTGTCCATCTCCCAGGTCTGCTCCCCTGCTGGCTCAAGTCCCACACAGGAGCTCAAGGAGTCTGCCAGCTCCCTGACTCCCTCTCTCTCTAGGGTTTCTGGGCTGGTAGGTGAAACTGTTTGCAACCATCTAGGGACCCTGTTGCCCTCTGATGCTCCACAGTGCCAGAGAGACCTGCAGAACTGGGGAGGAAATCTCTATTAAAATTATTTAAGTCTATTTATATTGTAATAAAATAAATGTAAAAAAGACTTAAATGAAGGCAGATTCAGATCTTTCTGACACTCTGCAGGATATAACTCAGCAGGAAGTGTAAATTCCATAAAGGTTAATGCATTTAAACATATTTGACCCATAAAGCTGCCAGATCCGACTTTAATCACTCACCAAGTGTAATTGCCTTTCCATGGTCCCTCTGCACTTAGGCTCTGTAGAAATCTGGCGTGGGACAGGGACAAATATTTCTTGGTTGTCATGGTCTATGATTTGCTTTGATAGATTTGGCACTGAATTCATTGGCTGTGCACCCTGAGTGACTGTTGTTTTGTTTTTAAACACCACATCTCTCCTTCAGGGAAGAAGATGTATGGTTGTGGCAGGAGGCAGAAGTCCAAAAGAAGTCCTTTAGTCTGAAGGCTCTGCCCAGAGAAAGCCGCCTTCTTCAGTGGAGGGGTCTGCCCGAGGAGCCACCCTGGCTAGAAACAAAGGCAGACACTAAACAAAGCCCACCTCTGCAAGACACCCTGTGTGGCCAGGCTCAGAAGAGCCCACACTGCAGGTTTTCCTAGGAACTGGGCACGCAGACCACTTTGGTATCCTTGACCCTGAGTCCTGGGCCACTGAATGCCCCAAGTGGCCTCTTCACCTCCCCAGAAACACATGACCCAGGGAATCATGAGGGCCTCCCACTGAATATAGGAAAAAGCATTTATCTGTAATGTCTTCTCCTCCTGCTTCTGTTAACATGAATGTCAAACTCAGCCCATCCCCCACACCTCTGCATACTGAGTCCCACAAAGGGGTGAGGAGACCAGGCCACAGGCACTTAGAAATGAGACATGTTTACTCATAAAAATTACATAGTGGATCTGACTGAGGGACCATGTTGGTCTGGGTACTGAGCTAGCTAACTAGTAAACGCCTTCTGTCCTGAGCTCCACAAGAAATTCATAGGCTAGAACAAAGAAAGCACCAGGCAGACATGATGCGATATTTCCATGGGTGGTGTTGCTTGAACTCCATAACCTGGGTTCTTTTCTAGAGAAGGAAACATGGCTGTGTGTTTCTATGTAACCAAGCTCAGGAAGGGACAAGAACCAAAGCGGCCAGTGATGACTAGAGAAGACTGCAGAGCCATCTAGGGCATGAAGCTGCAAGGTCTCTGCCCCAACACCCTGAACACCACTCCAGCCCCATGTCACGTTTCAGCTGAGACACAGGGCACTGCGTGCCTGGCGCCGAGGTCTGAAACATCCTCCCTCTGGCAGCACAGATTGCTGGTCCCCTGTGCAGAAGCACAAGCCCCTGCTCTTAGCCCAGAGCAGCTTCCAGAGAAGCAGTGTGAGCCGAGAACTGGAGAGAACTGCCCGTCCACCTCCCCTCCAGGCCCCTGACCTTCTGTGTCTCCTGTCCTGCCTGCAAAGTATGGCTCAGCACAAACTATTGAGGAAACAGTTTAATCACAACACCCTTGAAACAGCAGCAGCAAAAAAATAATATCACCCAGCATTCTGTATTCACGATCTTTTAGCGAGGGGAAAAGCAAATATCATTGAGCCAAACCCAAGTAGACAAATATATACAACCACTGGTAATTTAATATTTTGTGCTAATGGCGAACCCTGTAGATACAACCCAAGAGAAGTAAATTACAATCCTATCAATAATACATTGTGTCTGGGCTCTGGGTTCCCAGCACACATGAAAATGTGTATTGGCAAAAACTCCGTGAATATTAAAAGCTGTGCATATAATGAGGTGCAGGACACAGGAGCTGGGGACTCCCTTAGCACCGCGTCCTGGACATCCAGGTTTTCAATGGCGGGAACAGGCCATGCCGCCACCTCTGCAGCCGGCACTAAAGGAAGATACCCAGCACACCCTCAGCAGATCACCAGCTCAGAGATAACCTGCCAGCTTGCAGGACCCACTGTTTTCTTTGTTGTTGCTGTTCTATTTGCTTGTTTTAAGCCACGGAGGTCTCCAGTGTCAGCTGTGAGGCTAGAACAGCTCCAGAGAGCCCCAGGACAAACAGTACCATTCCAGAGAAAGACCACAGGCTATCCTTTTCCTGACCTGCCTGGGATGAGCAGGAGGTTTAGAACTGCGAATGTTCCAGCCACGGCAGCTCGGCAGCTCATCCAAATCCCAGCTCTGCTGCTTGCAGAAGCATGTGACAGTCTTGCTTCAGAACGGGAGAGTATTTCTGCCATACTAACATGAAAAACGAGGACGAATTAGGCTAATGATGCAGGAACTCTTGTTGCTGCCACTGTCACATACTGGTCTCTGACCTTCCCTGATTCAAAGAATAGTGAGAGACTTCTTCTTCTTCTTCTTCTTCTTCTTCTTCTTCTTCTTCTTCTTCTTCTTCTCTCTCTCTCTCTCTCTCTCTCTCTCTCTCTCTCTTAAAATCAGACTCTGAAAGGAGTGCATAGGAAAGGAGGGAGGCTGTGAGGGACTCTGAAGAAGAATGCTGCCACAGTCTCCACTCAGAGATGAAAGGGACTGGTCAGACACACACTAGCTCCCTAACAGAAACAGAAGCTTCCTGAATCGTGGTGATTTCTCGGGCTTTCTGGACAGAGCCAACAATGCGTCAAAGAAGAAGAAGGTGGCAAACAGCTCCTTTTGTCTGGAGATAACAAGCGGCATCCTCATCTTCCCCACCCCCCTCCTCCATCCCTACCTTCCATCTCTCCAAGTTTTCCATGCTGGTTGTCAGATTCCGGGGGAGGGTGGGACACCTGGTGGGAAACGGGGAAATTACATCGGGGAACCCTCTGAGGTGAGAGAAGCCCCATAGAGAGGTACAGGCACCCTGGCGCTGACGCAACACTGAAAAACTTTGGCAGAAAGTGACTTCAGTGTTGCTGTGTTCACCTGTATCTGAGACATAGGTAGCTAAGAATAACTGTAGTAAGCACGTAGATAAACACATACATGGGTGATGAAACAAATACATGGCTGCCTCATCATGTTGAAAGCAGGTGCTACTCAAAGGACTCACCAAGCTGGAGATCTGGGAAGAGTCCCCACCAAAGCAATGGTGGTAGCCAGCAGCCGCCCAAAAGCCTCTGAGTCAGCATGTGTGTAGTTAACAGGGGTCAGATTAGATCTGGTGCCAACTTGATCTGGCCACCAGACTCTGGGCCAGCCACTTAACCTCTCTGAGCCCTAATTTCCTTATCTGTCAAGCAGGAATAACGACACTAATGTCAAGGGCTTCTGAAGAGCCAGACGCTGCATGCTTCCTGACTACAGAATAATTTAATGCTCCCAGCCATTAGCAGATGCAATTGACATTTCAGGTGATTAGGTGACAGAGGGTGAGGGACCAGCCTGTAAACAGTGGAGCTGGGAGGCAGGCCTGGCTCTCTGCTCTGGAGTTGGCACTGGGACCTTCACCCCATCCCCTCAGTTCCTGCTGGTGTGAGGGCCAGACAATATGCTGGGGTTTGGATCTAGAGCATCCCCACAGGCCAGAGGACAAATGTGATCCTCAGCTTCTAGCCTGCAGAAGATGCTACAATTTTTCAGGATGAGGCCTAATAACGGAAATTCAGGCAGCTAGAGGCTAGACCCTGCATTCTACCTCCCCATTTCCTGGCTCTTCTAAAGTAGGTGGCTTTGTCCCACTGCACCCTCCTCCCTTCACCACAAGCTACAGAACAAGGAAGCAGTGACAATGGAGTGAACCCCTCTGAAACCATTTCCCCGTTTTAGGTTGATTTTCTCCAGCTTTTTATCTCAATGATGGAAGGCTGGCATAGAGGATTAACACACACAGAAGAGCCAGCAAGTATCTGCAGAGTCTTCACACCCAAGAAGGCTATTCCCTACTTTCATCTCAGTATCAAGCAAAAAGGCCTTGGATAAGCTTCTCTAGCACCTCTCCATCACCTGGTTCCCCACTCTTACATGGAACAGTTAACAGAGGCACCCCACTGGAGCCCCAGCTGCTTTGGGACACCATGAGCTCAGCGTGATGTGCCCACTGACCCCCTGAACTGTCCGAGCCTGTGATTATCTGAAGGAAACCACACAAAACTGCTGCACTACTTTCTATCAATTATTTATAGATACTTAATAGTTGCTAGAGTTGGGAGCTCATGGGATCTCACCCCTTGGCAAGAGTTTACAGGCAGGTAAGAGCTTATGGAGGAGAGATGTTGCCCATGCTTCTGGAAGTAACTCTATAAATTCCCTGGTCTCCAGGCTGCACTGGGCTGGAATCATTTCTGATTTCAGCCTAAACCACTTGAGAGTTTTTATTATGTTTTTTTTTTTTTTCAAAATAAACATTATAAAAATAAAAAATTAACAATATCCTTTCCAGGGTGAAAGCTAATTAAATTTCCATACCACTTCTTTTGGAACAAGTGAAAATACTGGGAAAAAGGAAATTTTGCAGGGCCAGAGTTAAAAGCACGTAGTGCTATTGCAAAGGATTCAGGCTTAGTTCCCAGCACATATATGGTAGCTTACAACCATCTGTGATTTCATTTCCTGGGGATGCAGTGCCCACTTTTAACTTCCACAATAATCAAGTGTTCACATGCACACACAGGCAAAACATTTATATACATAAAATATAAATAAACAAATCTCTTTAAAAATAAACTTCAGGTGATGAGCAAGTAAAAAAAATAAGTTTTGAGCACACAAGAATGATCAAGAAAAATGATGAAGAGATGAGATAGCAATTGAAATTAAGGAGGGATAGTGTTGACGCTGTTGGTGTTGATGCTATTGGTGCTGATGCCGTTGGTGCTGATGCCGTTGGTGCTGATGCCGTTGATGCTGTTGGTGCTGATGCTGTTGGTGTTGATGCTGATGCTGTTGGTGCTGATGATGTTGGTGCTGATGCTGTTGGTGCTGATGCTGTTGATGCTGTTGGTGCTGATGCTGTTGGTGCTGATGCTGTTGATGCTGTTGGTGCTGATGCTGTTGATGCTGTTGGTGCTGATGCTGTTGGTGCTGATGCTGTTGGTGTTGATGCTGTTGGTGCTGATGCTGTTGGTGCTGATGCTGTTGATGCTGATGCTGTTGATGCTGATGCTGTTGGTGCTGATGCTGTTGGTGCTGTTGGTGCTGATGCTGTTGGTGTTGATGCTGACCTCCTCACTTCAGCATTCTTTAAGATAATATATAAGTCTGGTATCTAACCTCTTGCTTGAGTTATGTACTTGTTTGTTTAGTGAACTCCTGTGTGAAGCTATTAAACCTTTTTGTTCCTCCTGAAGAGCAATGTGCCCAGCAGATCTGTGACAAAGGATCAGCTTCACTGAAGAGACATGGATTCTTTAAAAAGGTTTTCAGTGGCTGGTGGCTCTAACAGCAGCAGTTCATGTAGTTTGTTTCCAAGACCTTCCAGAGGGGCCAGCAGGACAACACTTGGTTCCTCATTACCCACATATCTCTTCCAGGAGCATAAATGTCCAGCTGATGTAGCATGTGGGAGCTGTGGCTAGTAAGAGTTCTGTATGCCAGGACATACCCAACTGAAGAATGAAAAAAACAGCCAAAGGCAAAACTACGACATTTACAGCAGAGCTGATTTTCCGACTGCCTGACTCCCACATCACTGTCTGTGAAGAAGGATGGATGCTTGAATGAAGACAGTGCCCCTTTTATAGCAGAACTGTATCAATTGCATTTCATTACTGCTCCATTACAGCACATTGTATTATAATCCAACTGCTAATAGCCTCACCTCAGATGCTCACATCACTCCCCTTTGTCCTCCTTGAAGGCCTGGCTTTAACCCAAGTTGCTTTATCTGTTGCAATTAGATACAGGCTCCTGCCCTGAGTCAAGCCTATGCCAGCAATGGCAGCAACTTAACTACACCCACCACAAGGGGCTTGACAGGTGACTGTGCCATCCAAAAGCTGATTCTGAATATTGCCATGCCCCAGATGGTAGTATGTACCTGCTACCTGCCTGAGAATTTTGTAAAATGCAGACTCTGACTCAGAAGAAGCAGGGCAGGGCCTGAGGACAAGCATTTTAACATCAGTTTCTAAGTGATGCTTCTCAGTATAATAAAAACAAGTGTGGTGAGAATTATGAACTTTGGTTTTAAAAGAAATACAAAACTATTATGGGAATATGTTTTCTTTTAATCCCAGGTGTGGGGATATGGGGCTGCTTCACAGCAGATGACTATGATTTGACTTGTGCTCTAGCAGAGGTGTGCTTATTCTAGCTGCAGATAGTTTCCACAAGTGTGTGATGTTTGGAATTCTGGGAACTTTTCAGAGGGTATATAAATGCTAAAACCATGAGAGGTGAGCTGTTGTTGGCTGGTTGGTGGTTGGATGCCGTTGGTGTTGGCTGCAGTTTGTCAAGCAGTTGTGTGCAAACAAACAAAGAGAAGAAATTTGATATCCTGATGTTGAAGGTCAAACTTGCCCCAAGGAGCCTGACACCCCTAATCACAGGAAATAGTCTAATGATAACGTTGCCCCTTTCCTCTCCATCCTTTCTTCTCTCCTACCTAGTGTTAGGGGCTAAGAAGAATGGAAGAGAGAAAAAGGAACCCACAAAGTAGCAAATGCTGGCTACAAACAAGAGCTCTTTGGGCTCAAAGCCAGGGTCAGGGACACCACTCAGGGTAAAGGCATCTACCACCAAGCCTGATGATGTGAGTTCAAACCCCACCAAGCTAGAGAGAACTGACTCCTGAACGTTGTTCTCTGACCCCCTCAAGTCTACATAAATAAATTAAATTGATGCATTTTTTTTAAGTTTTTAAGACTCAAAACCATTTCTCATTCACTTCTCTGAGAGTAGTGGAGGGCAGCAATGCACCCCACATAGGCCAATGACAAAGGGATCATTTTGAGTTGAAAGCAGCTGATAAAGATTAGGTGTGGGAGAAACGCTCCCCATCCCATAAATTTCTAAAAACTAGACCTAAGTTTCTCTTTCTAAGATAACAGAAAATTCCACTTATAAAAGCATCTCCTTCTCTGTTCTAGGAAGAGAGTCATTCCAGCGATGACCCCTTATCTACACTAAAGAACAGCATTTACTAATTCCATACATACTCGCAGCCTTCCTGTACCACTTCCCCTGCAGGAGCCCACCCAGCCTCCTTTCTGCACATCAGCACCCTTTGTTAAGATGATACATAGGCCTGGGATCTAATCTCTGCTTGAGTGAACTCCTGTGTGGACCTGTTTTATAAATCTGATTTTCATCCTGATAATTTGCTTTTTATCACTCCCATTTACAGGTCCCTCCCACTGACCCTGAGAGGGAGGAGGACACAGCAAGATGAGGAACAACAGCACCAGGGAAACAGAAGCAAGACTGTGAGGTCAGATCCAAGAGATGCAAAGTACCAGATCTCAACAGAGTAGAGGTGTCCCACCCACACAGGCATCTGTGGAGGATGCCACAGGGCAGAATCATCACTGAACCAGACACTTCTTGGAAGAAAGGCACACTGTGACCACAAGTTAGAACATACTAGGTCAACAGCTAAAAACAGAGAATGAAGAGCAAGAAGACACACTTCCCAGAAGACCAAAGCTCAGGGAGCCAGGCAGGTTGGTGGGCAAAGGGCATCAGTCACAAATCACCATAGGACTATGAAATGACCTTGCTAAAGGCAAATGTGTGCCTCAGTCAGGAGGACCTCGGTTTCTCTACCAGGACTCGGATATCTGGATAGGATATGAGAAATGTTGCAGGGCAGACACTAACAGCAGACTCTAACACAGAATACATCTGACCCACGTTCTTTTCATCAGAGGATGCACCTAAGAATTAGTCATTATCAAGAAGACATGGACCTGACCTTGCTTTGAGCACAACACAGTCACACCCAGATGAAGAGGGCCAAGAGTGCCCACCCCAGTCTTATACCTTCCCTCTCTGTCCTGAAGCCAAGTGCCCTGTCAGTAGCCACATCCCATGTTCCAAACGAACTGTCAGGTTCTCTGCCAGATTTTTTATGTATAATTAAAAGGTTTGCAAGAAGATGATGTTATGAAACTATCTGCTACTATTTCTTAATGGTGGGTGACAAGAACTGAACCACCATTCCTTAATTACAGAAGACAGATGAGGAGTATAGAAAGAAAGAAAGAAAGAAAGAAAGAAAGAAGGAAGGAAGGAAGGAAGGAAGGAAGGAAGGAAGGAAGGAAGGAAGGAAGGGAGAGGGAAAAATAGAAGAAAAACCCCTCAAAGCCTGACAAGGTACCAAAGGGTTAATCACCCAGGCTGAATCTGAACATTTCTGAACACAGACCTTCCTCCCTTTGGCACAGTTTTATAAACTGTATGTTCTTTTGTGTTGCTTTATTTTGGGTCTTAATAATTAGAATAGTAACTTCTGCATAATAAGAATGTCTTTCTATCTTCAACTATCCCAATAAGCAAACAGACATCTTACTAAGCACGAGGCCATTTTGCTGCACTGGATCCTACTCAGTCATAAAAAGGGAAGTCACAAGGTCTTAGAACATGGGGCTCTTGTCCCATGAAGACAGACACAATCACTCTTGCTGTTCAGGGTACAGACTGTTCATCCTGCCTAAATCATGACATCCCCAGCAGCTCCAGGATCTGAAGAACCAGCCTGTCTCCATTTAATAACCAGTCATTTTCAGTCTGTGGCTAAGTTATGTTTCTGTCCACTGTGAAATTTGAGTTTTTGTTTTGTGATCTAAAAAGATTGACCCCAAATCTCCATTACAAACCAGCCACCTGTTCCTTGGGAATGTTCAAGGAAATGTCCCACCATTGTTCAAGAAGGGGCTTTCCTAACTGCTCCGTTTTGCTTCTGTAACCACAATTGCTTGAACAATTCTGAGACCCTACTGTCTTCTCCTGCGGGGTTCACGTTTGGAGGCCTCAGCTGGTCTGAGTGGACACTACAGATGAATGTGTTGTCCCTCCCCGCAGGCTCCTATGGTATTGGCACCCGGTTCATCAGACCATGGAAGATTAGGCCTATGGAGAGGTAACTATATTTAATGTAGTCAGGGCTAGGGAGATGCTGTGGATCAAGCGCTTACCATGCAAATGTGAGGGCTGCAGTCCCAGCACCCATGGAAATGTTGAGCTGGAGTGGTGGACTGCCAATCATCCCAGCTCAAAAATGATGGACGGGATCTCTGGGCAGTAAGGCCCGTAGAATCACTGGGCACTCTCCCTCAGCAGTGATGTAAAGGGTAACCAAAGAAACACCTGGTACCAACCTCCACCCCCACACATTCATACATTCATGCACTCCACACCACACACACACACACACTCATACACATACACACACACAGAGTCTAATAATGTCTAAGCCACCAATAATTGGCATCCGTTCAAAAGAAGGATCGGTACAGAAACACACAAGAAGAGAAAGCCACATGAGAGCAAAGAAAAGGAGCCATCCAAAGCCAAAAGGGGGGCCTCAAGAAAACCAGCCATGACAATGACAGCACCTTGACCCTAGACTCCCAGCCCTGGCTGAGAGAATAGCTCTGGCCTTGAGCCACAGTGTCTGTGGGCCTCCCAGTTGCCATCCAAGGCTTGTGCTTGCCGTCTCTAGCATTCTTCCCACCAAGTATCTGCAGCAGCGCACACACGCTCTTCCCTGGCCTCTCTTTCGCCTCATGGTGTGTCCCTCCCTTCCTTCTCACCCTTTCCTCTGTTGATTGGAACTACAGGGGTGAAGCCTAGAGCAGACATAGAGCGAGAATGGAGGGGTCACGCTCCTCTCCTCCCTAAGACACACGTCCAACCACCAGATGATTATTTATAAGCAGGTTTATATCTGCCATGTTTAATGAGGTATAAACATGTATTCAGCACTGTTGATAAACTGAAGACTCAGTGCTTGGTGCTGAGAAACAATCCTAATAACAAAAGCCAAAATCCTAGTCTCCTTAAGAATAAAGTTCAGAGAGAACAATCACGAAATTATTAAATATGTAATTTAAAACAAAAAGAGTCTTCATTAAATTTATTTATTGTTCATTTTACATCCCAATCCCAACACCACACCCTCCTCTCCTCCTGGTGCCAACCCACACTGGTACATCAAATTCCACCAGGACTAAGTGTCTCCTCTTTCCCTGAGGCAAGATAAGGCAGCCCTGCTAAGAATGGGATCCAAAGGGAGGCAACAGGGTCCAGGTCAGAGACAGCCCCTGCTCCGATTGGTAGGACACCCACTAGAGGACCAAGCAGCCCATCAGATTCATGTGTAGGGTTCTAGGTCCATCCCATGCAAGCTCTTTGGTTGGTGGTTCAGTCTCTGTGAGCCCCATGGGCCCAGGTTGGCTGACTCTGTAGGTCATCTTGTGGTATCCTTGACTCTTCTAGCTCCCTCAATCCTTCCCCCCACTCTTCCACAAGACTTCCTGGGTTCTGCCTAATGTTTGGCTGTGGGTCTCTGTGTTTCTATCAGCTTCTGGATGGAGCCTCTCAGATGACACCTATGCTAGGCTCCTGTCTGCAAGGATAGCAGAGTGTCATTAATAATGTCAGGGGTTGGCTCTCTCCCATGCAGTGGTTCTCAAGTTGGGCTGGTCATTGGCTGGCCATTTCCTCAAACTCTTTTGTCTCTGCACATCTTGTAGGCAGGACAAATTTTGGGTTGAGGGTTTGGGGGGTGGGTTGGCATCCTCTCCCCTCTACTAGAAGTCCTGCCTAGCTACAGTTTGTAGCCATTTCAGTCTCAGGATCCCCCACACACACTGCTAGGAGTCTCAGCTAGAGTCACCCCCATATCTTCCCAGGAGCCTCCCCCAGGTCTTCAACTTGTCCCAGAGATGCTCAACACCAATGTCCCTCCTCTCTCCTAGCATTCTCACCCTCCATCCCCACGTTCCCCACACCCGATCCCCACCCTACTCCCCGTTACTTAGTTTCTTTGGGTCTGTGGTTTGTAAGATGTCTATCCTGTACTCTGTGGCTAATATCCACTTATAAGTGAGCACATACCATGTGAGCCCTTCTGGGTCTTTGTTCTAGTTCCATCCATTTGCCTGCAAATGTCATGATGCCCTTGTTTTTAATTTCTGGGTAGTATTCCATTGTGTAAATGCACCACTTTTCTTTTTTATTATCCAGTCTTCAGTTGAGGGGCATCTGGGTTGTTTCCAGTTTCTGGCTATTACAAATAAAGCTGGTATGTCCTTGTAAGCAAATGTCCTTGTGGTTTGGTGAAACATATTTTGGGTTTGTGCCCAGGAATGAGATAGCTGGGTCTTGAGGTAGAACAATTCCCAATTTTCTGAGAAAGCACCAGATTGATTTCCAAAGTTGTTGAACAAAAACTTCCACTAGCAGGGGAAGAGGGTTCCTCTTTCTCCACGGCCTCTCCATCATGTGCCGTTCCTTGAGTTTTTTATCTTAGCCATTCTGATGGGTGTAAGATGGAATCTCAGGGTCGTTTTGATTTTCATTTCCCTGACGACTAAGGATGCTGAACATTTCTTTAAGTGCTTCTCAGCCATTAAAGATTCCTCTTGAGAATTCTCTATTTAGCACTGTACCCATTTTTAATTGGATTATTTGGTTTGTTGGTGTTTAGTTTCTTGAGTTCTTTATATATTTTGCATATTAGCCCTCTGTCAGATGCAGGATTCTTGAAGATCTTTTCGAAAATAGAGTCTTTACAGTAGGCGCATAGTTTCTTGGACCTTCTATAGAACCTTCCATTGTCTTACTTTAAAAATGAGAGTCAAAGAGCAACCCTCCAGGAAGAGAACACTGTGGTAGTCACACACACTGTGGCCAGCTCAGCCTTCTTTCCCAGAGCTGACTTTGTGGAGTAAAGGGTGGCCATATTCCTGGGTGTCACCTGGGGGCTCCCAGCTGACACCTCACAGACCCCTGCGTACCAGAGTTTACTGCAAGGCTGTTTGCAACCACTAAACTATAAAACTGACATGGGCATCCAGCAACAAAGGGACGCTTAAGCAAAATGGGGCATATATACAATGGAATTTTTCTCATCCATTAAAAAATTAGCAAAGCTATGTCATTTGTAAGAAAATGGTTACAACTAGTAATAACTGTAGTAAATTAATTAAGCCAATCTGAAGAAAACCCCAAATATCAGATGGTTTATTTCATTTGTGGTTCCCAGATTTTATATAGAGACATTAAAGCATGTATTCATATATGACATGGAAGGAGATACAAAACAGTCTAAAGAGAAAACACTAACAGGAGGGGAAACTGTGGGGAAGGCAAAGCAGGGCAGCCCTGGGCAGATATGTTTAACACGGAACATATACTTGCAGTAAAACTTTAAAGCTAAATAAACTTTCTACAAATTAAGATTAATGGTGGTAAAAAACCAAGGAGGTGTGTTAGCTTTGGTGGCCCCTTCCCAGGACCGCGCAGGCCAGTCCCCTGTTCTGTGCGGTGGCAGCTGCAGTGCTCACTGCTGTGTAACTGAACATGTCTATTTACTCCAGGCGAGCCCACACAGAGCAAGAACAGATATCAGCCGGCCCAGCCTGGTGAACCAATGAGTTTCATTGGAATTACTTACAGGCGCAGAAATGACTCATAAACAGCAAAGCCGTATCAATGTGGGTGACAGCTCACAAAGCTAGGAGCCCACTGGCAGCTCAGCAGGCTGGAGAGTGCCCTTTTCATGTGCCTTAGTTGGTCTAACTCTCTTCCAGGCAGTCCATTTCTGCCTCTTCCAGGCAGATGATTTGTTTCTCAGTCTTTCCAGCATGGGTGATTTACCTGAGAGTGTTTTATGTAACTCAGCTTTCCTCCTCCAAAAGTGACTCTTAGCTGTTTTTATTATTTACTCAGGCAAGAAAGGCCCAGTGAATCTGGTCAGTTTTAGGGGGTTCCTGAAGATAATTTGAGCTGTTTACCTTCCTGTTTAAAAAGTTCCTTCTATATTTTAATCTTGGAGGAAACTGTTACACAACACTTCACCAAGTTCCTTCAGAGGGAAGCGATGGTTAGAATATCAGGCTCTACAGAAAGATGGAAACATAAACTTTAAACAAAAAACTGCCTGCTCTGCAGTGCCGAGAAGGTTTCTCTTACGTGGGGCAGACAAGGGCATACTCCAGAATAATCAGACAATGATGACAGCTCATCTCAGATTACCTGTGCACATTTTCCCAGCAGTAAAACTAAACGTGTTCTATTCTTCAGCAAGCAGGGGAGGATGGAGAGCTGAAGATAAGCCAAGAGTGGTATTGATAGTACAGCTGGGGAAAAATGGCAGGACCCTGTCCCTAACACCTGGGTGCTCACTAGAGGGAGAAATATAAACCCACTGACAGCCACCAAGATGCAATGAGGCCAACGCAGAGATGTGGAAAGATGGTAAGGAGGGGCCTTGAACTCATGGCAGAATGAATCAGAAGCAAGGAAGCTTCCCAGGTAATGGCATTGTGAAGAAAGCCTGAAAGTACAGGGTAAGCCATACAACAAACTAGGAGACTAAAGCGTCTACTAATACAGGAGGTATAATTGATAGGAGGAGTAATTGTGGTAACAATTGGAAGACTTATCAAGGAGTAGAATTCCCCAGCAAGCTAAGCAGAATACCTAGATATCACTGAAGGATTGCTCTCCTGTAGAAGAGAGAGGAAAAAGACAAACTTGGGTGGAAGGAGGAACTGAAATGAATACTGGTGCAATGAAAGCCTCATTGGAGCCAGAAACCCATCCTGGGGTTTGGATGGCCCTTTAGGGGTATGGTGAGTTAGGGATAGGTAGGTGGGGCCTCCATCCCTCAGGGTAGTACATCTTTTATGGGTACCACTAGCAAGGCTCTGTTCCTTGGCTGAGGCTAAGTGCTTAATGTGGAACCATATTCTCTTTAGCAGACAGTTTCCCCTGAGAGACTGGATGACCACATGGGGGGTGCATCAGTCCATTCATACATCCCCTCTTGGGCCACTTTGATCTGATCTTCATCCAAGTTCTAGGAGAAGGTTCTCCACACTTGTAGAGACCTTCTTTCTCAGGGGAGGACTCGGTAGAATGATAACAGCTGCAGCCCCCCCCCCCATGCTCTGCAGCTGGCGTTTGTGTGACAGCTGGTGTCAGGAGCTCCCTCCCCTGATACCCTCGCTGTTCTTGGTGCCATTCTTACTTTGTGGCATGAGCCAAACCCTACATCTGAAAGGTTTGTGTTCCTGCTTGCTATGCAGGGTTGCTGTACCCATCCATTTCCTATTAAAACCAGCCCAGAAGGCATCTAGCAAGGCAGTGTGAATTGCATGAGTGTCAAACCTGCAATAGCCTTGGGTAAATCACTTCACTTCGGCCAAAATGGAGGTTCCTGTTCCTGCCTCCTCCTGGTCCTCAAGCACAAGAGGTTTTGAGTATATAGAGTCACAGCTTAAAAGTCACAGGCTCCTGTTGGGCCCTTCGGCAGTAGCATTTCCTCTCTGGGAAGTCAGGCCTATGGGAACCCTAAGTTGTGTGTGTAATAAACATGTTCCCCATGTGGTTCACTAAGAGCAAGGCTCTAGTTTCCACCATTTGGCTTCTGCACTTATGCATTCCACCCACTAGGTACACAGGCGTATATACATTTTTTATTTAAAGTATGCACTGTTTCCTGAGCAATAGTGCCCCATCCCTTGAAAGGACAGGCCATTCCACTCTACCAGATCGACTGTGTGGCTGGTGCCATGTGTGGTATGACCGCATGTGTGGTAGTCAAAGCCTCAGCAGTTCACCTCTTCCATAAATGATGGTTCTCGGATGGATGCCATGTTATGGGGGAGTCTACCCCCGAGGACTGGATGCCTGACAGGCTCCTCAGCAGGTGATGCTGGTGGCAGTCCTGTGGACAGGAAAGGCAAATCCACATCTGGAATTTAAGTCTATGCCGGTTAACATATAAAATGTTGCCTTCTCCAAAATGAAAGTCAGCTTGCCAGACAGTGTTTGATTGGTTTCCTTGAGGAAGCTAATGAATTGTGAGCCCAGGCGCTAACAGACTATTGTTTGGCAGTGACAATAGATGAATCCACCTTGGGGATCCATGCTCTGTGCCTAGTCACAGCCTTTATCATCAACAGTGTGGTCAAATGCACTTATTGATTGCACCAACACAGGGTCAGCTGGTAAGAGACCCTAAACAAGCCTTTCAGACCTGGTCCTATAGAATCTCTCCCTCCCAGGATAAAAGAGATACAAAGATCCTCACACCACAGACCTTCCTCTCCAATGCCCCGTCTCATGCTGCTAGCCCATACCCCCTTGTCCTCAAACCTTCCTTTCTTTCTCTACAGGGCTCCTCGTGCGCCAACTGATCCATTCAATCTCCATGGTCCATGATGTACACAACCCAACCTCATGTCATTTTTACACAGTAAGTAAATGTCTAGGTAGAATTCCAGAGCCGTTTCCACCGAAACATCTCCCTCATTGCTGGCCTGCAAGTTCACCCCTGGGGAGAGCTGTAGTGTTATACCCAGTTCGCGAACCCCCAAAAGATCTCCAGGAATCAACTCCGTTGCAAAACACATGAGGGTCTTTTTATTGTTAATTACAAGCTGCAGCCTGGGCCTACACAGCCCCACCGCCAAAGCGGTGGGAGCTGAGCCCGCCGCACCCAGGTTAGTGGGGTGATTTATAGATTCTGGTCCATTCCAGCATGCCCAAGGCAGGGGCGATTCCTGCCTGGCACGCATCTATTGGTCAAGGTGTTACATTTTGAATCAATTGGCTATAGGAAGGTTTCCAGACCATTAATGCCCAGGTGTCCCTCCCTAGGGGGAGGGTCCAGTTTCCTAGCAACTGTATCTCTAGTGGGTGGGGAAAGAACGCAGCGAGGCGGTCCTTCCCCTCAGGGCATTACTAGACTTCTCCACCCACATAGTTCAGGCCTTAATAATAGCTGCTAATTTTTAATCTTTTTGGTCACTCAGTAGCTCTGCTGTCTCACTCCCCAAGCGCCCAAATCTAGACCAAAACAAGGGGGTTTGTTTTGTTTTGTTTTATTTTGTCTTGTTTCATTTCATTTCATTTCGTTTCGTTTCACTTTGCTTTGCTTTCCTTTACCAGCATGCCACAGGGAGTCCATGTGTGAGCTGGAAAATGTTTTGGTGCCATTGTGTCAGAGGCCAGGAGTGTAGGTCCTTGAGTAGACTGTCTTCTCTAGTCCATCTGGTTCTAGATCTTTCTTCTTATCAGCAGAAAGCTGAGCCTTCTTGCCTGAGCGAATCTAACAGTCCAAGCTCTCAAGGGGAGTCCAGGTGCATGGTGATGTAATGGCTGGTAGCCAGGCTTTCTACCCCGGTTAGGAACCCCCATGAACTGCTGTTGAAAATGTGTGTAACTCTGCTGTCTCTAGAACCTTCCATAGAACATGCTGTCTGGTGCATTTTCCATCATGGCTCTAATATCCATTTTAACATGCTTACTTCTCAGAGTCTTTAACTCACCTCTCTACTTCCTGCAAGCAATTCCAGCATTTCTCCTCCCACAAAGCAGTTCCCTTTCTCCACTTAAGTTATCGTGTTTTGTTCACTCATTAAATACTGAGTTCTGAACATGTGCCAGGAACTGTGTGAGGTGTTGGAGATGCAAAGAAAAGGAGAGGAAAAAAGGATAAAAACAGGATTCTATCCCCATTGCCAGAAGGCTCTGAATTGGTTACATTTCTTTAATAAAACAGTACAACCAAGGCAACTTATAGAAGGAAGGGTTTATTTGGTGTCTCCGTTAGGGTTCCTATTACTGTAATAAAACATCGTAACCAAAAAGCAAGTTGGGGAGGAAAGGGTTTATTTGGCTTAAACTTCCATATCATTGTTCATCATTGAAGAAAGTCAGAAGAGAAACTCAAACAGGGCAGAAACCTGGAGGCAGGAGCTGAGGCAGAGGCAATGGAGGGTGCTGCTCACTGGCTTGCTCCCCATGGCTTGCTTAGCCTGCTTTCTTACAGAACCCAGTGAAAGGACTGATACTCAGCACAAGACACCCCAAGACCAAGTTCTCAGCACAAAGGAGATTTATTTGCCCTAGAGGGACAAAGTAGAGGAAATAAGAGAGAAAGACAGGAGATAGAAAATGAGAGAGAAGGGGGAAAGGAACAAGGGATTGGGGAAGGGGTATTTGTCCTGGAGGGACAAAGGACAGCCTTTGGAGAGAGGAGACAGACATGACCCATAGGCAAATGGTAATTTATAAAGGTAAAGGGGGAACCCCCATATTAGGATTAAGTACTTAATTTTGACTAGGCATGTTAATTAGGGTGGCCAAAAGGGGGCTTTTGATAGCTGGACCTTGGTAGTCAGCCTCAAGAGAAGGAAGTGGCCAAATCAGAGAACAGACCTGAGGCTGGCTTTAGATATGTAATCTAATAGTTTTCAGCAATCAGAGAGAAAGACAAGTCCTTCCAGATCCATGTTTAGCCTGCCTGGGCTGGCTAATGTTCCCTTACCCAGGACCACCAGCCCAGGGATGGCACCGCAGATAACAGGCTGGGCTTCTTCCATCTACCCTAATTTTAAAAATGTCCTACAGGCCTTTCTACAACCCCAGCTTATAGAGGCATTTTCTTAACTGAGGTTCCCTCTCTCAGATGACTTAGCTTGTGTCAAATTAACATAAAACTATCCAGCACCCCTGGGCTTACAGTTCTAGAGGGATAAGAGCCTATCATATAAGAAAGTATGGCATCGGGCAACAGACTTGGGGACAGGGTATCTATAAGTTTGAACCACATATAGGAAGCCAAGACAGGCAACATAAATGGCCTGAGTCTTTAAACTTTCAACCCCTCCCCCACTTTCTCAAGCAAGGGCACAGCCCCTAAGCCTCCCCAGGCAGCTCCACCAACGAGGGACCAAATACTCAAATGCCAGAACCTGTGGGAGATGTTCTCATTAAAACCAGGCACACAGTCTGATTTAGCTAAGTGGAAACGGTCTTCATCATACCCTATGCTACGCATAGCATGGAAGAAGAGCAGACAGAGAGATGTAAAACCAAAGAAGCTATGTAAATCATAGCTAACCTGCGACACCAGTTCAGCCACTGAGCTCATTGGCGATCATCTTGAAAGACATCTAGTCTCACAGAGTATCCCCCCAAGACACTCAGGCATGGTGGCTCTTCCTCTGCCATGGCATTGAACTGTTGACAAGGTTGCATTTGGTTTCATCTGTGACCATAATACTATCCCCCTTTTCTGGGCTGTAATAATTGTCTTTTCCTTTTCACATCCTCAACTCCTTTCACATCACTGTGAAGCTCTGAGGGGAGCAGCTAAAACCAGCCCTAGCCACTGTCACTGGTGAATCAGAAGTCCTTAGAAACTGAGAGGAAGGCAGAGGGGCGGACCCAAGGTATCTGCTGCCAAGCCCTACAGCCCGTGTGATCTCACTTAAGTCAGGACAGGGCCAGATCCAGTCTCCCGACCTCTGACCTCCGCATGTGCACAATTGCACATGTGCTTGCACACACATGCACACACACAATAAAGAAAAAAAGGGGGGAGGCATTTTTCAAAGCTAAAACGGGCCCAGTGCAGGGCATGGGTGACAGCACAGTCAGACAAGCAGGAGTGCCCCCAGGAAGAGTCACAATTATTCCCACCTCATGAGCACTGAACCCACCCCCACCACGCACCTGGCCTCTTCTCATTAATTTACCTGTGACATGTTGCCACACTTAATTGCATTTGGCAATTAGTAACATCTCAACACTTCTTTTAATGGAACAATTAAGAGTGTGTTCCTCCTGGTTGCAAAAAATATCTAAGATGATTTTTCAGAAGAAAAGATCAAACTAAGCCCCCAGTGGTAACTTTTGGGTACAGACAACTTGGAGGTAAACTATTGCCTTTTCGGATTTTGCAAGATTATGCGCACACAGCCTTTTTCTGCTTGTTTGTTTGTTGCCTGATTCCCTGTCTGAGCATCTCTCCGGCAGACAGCTTGGGCTGGCTGCAGAGCCACGTGGTATTAATTACAAGGAAGAATGGGTGCTAAGCAGTTGCTGTTACTCATTTCTCACTCTCATGGCTGCATTGATTGCTTGGGAAAGCAGATGCCCCAGAGGCGGTTCTCGGAGAAAGCCCTTGGGGAAAGCAGCAAAAGAGCCTCCCAGCCTTTGTCCTGGCCCCCATTCTTCCCAGGTAATAGATCAGTGGGGAAGTGTGGACACCTTATTCCCCGGGGGCCCCCTGAAGAAAACCTAAATCACTGCTATTTTTATTATCCTCCCCTCCCCTGTTAGCAACTGAGAAAAAACACACTGTTCTGTTATTACAAAACTTACCTTATAGCAATAGCCTGCAAGTCTTTGGACTCGGGATAATTCAGCGTTGCTGCTGTAGATAAGACTGCACAGGGTGTGTGCTCCTGGGCCCGTCTATCTTAGTAGATAGATGCTAATAAATGGCTCTTAAGAGAGGTGACTTATTTCATTTCCAGAGCAATCGCTTAGCACACCAGAGGGTCAAGAAGGCGGTCTAGGTGAAGACATAGCAACAGGCGTTGGGAGGTGGGTAAGTAGGGAAGTGTCCGCTCACAAAGGTGAGGACCTGAGTTCGGGTCCCCAGCACCCACATAAAAGCTGGAGGCACAGGTAAGGACTGGGGAGGTAGAGACAGGAGGATGCTGTATGAGCTGACCACATGACCTCGCCAAGTAACAGCTAAGGGGAAACTTTTAACTGTAGATACAAGGGAGAGTCCAGCCAGAGGCGTCTGGACGAGTCCAGAGCAGAGAAAGCAGCAGACTGAACATGGACTGGGCCATGGAGTGGGGTGGAGGCATAGACAGAGAACAGGCAAAGACGACAAGAGAGAGGGGGTTAGGGGCGGCAGTCAAAGTATCAGGGTTATGGAGAATGAGAAGCTGGCAGAGGGAAGCCTGCAAGCAAAGACGTTCAGGGCAGGAGGCAGGGTGAGAAGGGCTGAGAAGAGATGGGGTGCCAGCGAGGCCTCCATGCCACACACCCATGTTGCTGGGAGAGCTGGTGTGAGGGCCAGCCTCTGCTCCGCTAACAAGCACCACAAAGAGCCATTTGTCCCAAGTTTCCTTAGGACCTGGCAGATACCTGCAGGTCTCAGCAGCCTAGACTAACAGTGAGCTCCAGGTGCAGTGAGAGACAATTAACAATTAACTAAGTAAATGAAGAGCAATTTCAGAGGGCACCTGATGTTGGCCTTGGGCCTCAACATGAACACCCACCCACACAGACACTCAGACACACACATCTTCACACACATATTTTTAAAGAAGAAAAGAAAATGCCCCCTATAGGACTACAGTGCTGGCTGAGGCTTCTGGCACTGCCCTGGCTCTACCCAGACAGACCCCAGTGCCCTCGTGCTAGGACAGCTGCTTTCACAGCCCCCTGATGTGCTGAGACTCAAGCTGGAGACCCAGCTGTCCAGAGCAACCTCACCACTCAGCGGCCTCCCTGCACTTTCTGTCTCCCCTCGTGCCTGCCCTACGGGTCTGTCCTCTGCCCACCATGTTCCAGAAAGAGCCCATGCATTTGTCCTTCACAAAGCTCCTTTCGAGTCCCTCATCCATTCTGTCTTCCAGGCGGTTAGAACCCCCACTTAGGCCCAGGGAGATTGTAACTGTGGGCCATTCTGAAGTAATTCACACACTCGAGTACAATGTATGCTTATTTGTCTGAACAACACTATCTGAAACTATTTGGAGTCTGTCAATAAATATTTCTCAAATTCAACTTCATTGAATTTTTTGACAGTCTAATTTTAAAATTTCGTTGCTTTGATTAGCAATTGTCTTTTCCACAGCCCTGTAAAGTATGTCTGCCTGAGTAGCTCAGGACAGTGGAAGCTGCTGTCCAATTTCAGCTCCAGCTTTCGTGTTTCTCCATCACCTGAGGCTGGTACACCAGCCACCCCCGGTGGCCGGCTGTTTATAACCTGAGCGCTGTCACAGTGTCCCCAAGGAACAGAGACAATCAGAAGAGCAATAATCGTGTCCTGTGAGCTGGGATGAATAGCTTCATCTTCCAGGTCACAGGGGCAGCCATCCTCTAAAACCCACCATGGATTTGTGGCAATCCATTCTCCATGGTGACACTTTTTCTTGTCCTTTGCTCCCCACACTGCAGCCTGCATCTGATTGGACTCTCCCAGCATCTACAGAGAACCTGCTGATTCAGGAGAGAAGGGAGTCACTAGTCTCCAAAGAGGGTTAGTTAGCTCTTGTATGTTGCGTCCTCACGCCTGCCCTATGCTCAGCATGCACACGCACGCACAGACACACACAGGCACATATGCACACACGCACATGCACACATCCCAAAGGGCTGACTGAACACAGTAAGGCCACTTTCTTACTAATTGCATTACCCTTGCTGGTTATTATCAAGGTCTTGCTTCCAGAACACGGAGAAAGCCAGCCACATAATGATCCAAGAGATAAATGGAGCGTATCGCTGCAGCTACTGCGCAATGATAATGAGTTACATAAATCAAAAGTTCAGTAACTCACCTATCAGACCGAGCCACAAGAGGGGTTTTTGGTTGCTGTAATTGTTTGCTGATAGATTTTTAAAGAATAATTCTCATATGTAGATGTCCCAGAGCTAGAGATTTATTCTCCAAAGAAGCTGATTTTAGCTCTGCTCCTCCTTCTCTGAGGAGTGAAAGGAAGTGGAAGGAGCCTTTCTCCTGGACTCTGCTCTCTGTAGCCCTTCCACGAGATGAAACGTGTTTCTTCTGCCTCATGCTTTGCAAGGGAGATGGACTAAAGGCTTAACCAGCCGGTCAGCCCCTCTCCCATTCCTGGATCATTTTTGATCTCTATCAAAGGGCACAGGATACTTTATGGATGACCATCACAAGTTCTACGCCAGCCTGAGGCCTGAGATAACCCTCATGTCACTGGCTGATGTCATATACAGTAAATTTCACTTTACAACACAAACATTTGGATTGGTAACCCATGTTGTTTTGTTGGTGATTTGTGAGTTAATACTTTCAAAGTTGCTATGATAAGTTGTTATCTTTGAAACCTATAAGGTTAATGGTTCACTTGCTGCCAATTTCCAAATTGGATAGGTTCAGTGTTAGAGATGTCCCTTGTGTCATGCTCAGGCTTGTGCAAGAGAAGACCTAGTGGGACTGGCAGACAACATTGGGAGTCTAAGCATGGTCTAAGATAGGCAGCAAACAGGCTGTGTGTACATGCATGTGTGATATAGGCATGTCTGTGTTAGTGTGTACATGTGTCTGTATCTGCATTTATTTATATGCATTCATTTATGTGTGTTTGTATAAAACATGACATTCAACTCTCATGGTGTAAGTCTTTGGATCAAGCCAGGGGTTTTGGAAAAGAAGGTTAGAGATGACCAAGCCTCATCCTTTCCTCAAGACCAATAGTGTCTGCTTCCCTCTTCAAGCCTGGATCCCCCCACTTCAATCACAGGGAGAAAACAATAACAGTAATCTTCACACAGAAAGAGACTGGTGAAGCATGAAGCAAGTTGGCACTGTCTCTCTTTAAAATGAGCAGATAAACAAACAAATGAGAGCTTGGAAGGAGGAGACAGTTTGTGACTAAAACAATGTTTTATTAAGTTGCTATTAAATTTCAATTGAACAGTGCTTGGGATGCACAGACAGGGACATAGACCTGAAACTAATTGGTTTTCCACATCTGCCGTGCCTCCTAATTGGACTAATTACTGCACCGTAGGATCATGTTTGCCATACTACAGAAAGCAAGAAACCTTGATTTACAGCGAGGGGAGCAGCAATTAGAAGGAATTAATTCATAAAGCAACATCTAAATAAATCATATTATGAAAAGACAGCAATGTAATTATTGTGACTGGTGGATCCCTGGTGGAGGAACATCAAACTAAACCTCAAACCATGCTGCCGAATTCTTCCCGTCATCATACGGTCTGTTTCATTGAGCATGTACTACCTATCCTCAAGGCCTAATTGAGGTGCTGTGTCAAAACAGTATGCTCAACACTCCTCTCCAGCAGTGCAGAAAAAACATCAAGCTCGCCATTCTTTCGATTTGTTCTTTGTCAGAATTAAATGTGAGCTCAGTACAGTGTGGCTAATGGATGGTGGCCTTTGCAGACCTAAGTCACGATGGACCCTTTGACACCTGCTGGCATTGGGGGCACAGCTAGGAGAGTGAGAGTGATCCAGCTCAGCTCTGGGTTTGCTTCATGGAGCTCCTTAGAGATCTCTGGACGGCACATTTCTCAGCACACAGCTGTTAGAAGTAACTGAGCTGGTAGTGACCCACACTTGTAGTTTCAGCACTGGAGAGAGAGTGGCAGGATTGCCAGTGAGTTTGAATTTGAAGCCAAACTGGTCTACAGTGTGAGATCTAGGTCAGGTAGGACTGCACAGTCTCCAGGAGAAATATAGAGGGGAGGGGAAGCAAGAGATGAAGGGAGGGATAAAGGGAGGGAAAGGGAAGGAAAGAAAGAGAGAGAACACAGGCAGCACACACAGACTCTCAGGTATCTGGGACAATCCATTTAGAACACATGCTTGCATGACCACCTCCCATGCGCCGCTGGTGTTCTTTGTTCTCTGTACCCCCACACCACGGAGGTGGGCTACATCAGGATGTGGAGAACAAGCGTAGAAAGTTGGGGAGAAACATGTTCTCCAGAGCACTACACAGATTCCTCTATGCAAAAGCAAAGCTTCAGATAATCTTCATATGAGTGAGGGATGGGGGACCATGTCAGACAGGTGGGCACAGATCTATCCTGACCCACAATGTGGATGTGATGGCGAAGTCGCATTACATCCATTTCCCCGATCCCTGAGAGATAATGTCACTTCGGACAGACTCAAGCTAGGAAGGCCAGAGATTTTTCCAACACTGTCTACTTACTCTCGCCTCTCAAACCCATGAAAGTTCTTGCTTTCTTCGTGCTGAGTGCTGAGGAATTTTCCCTTGGGAATGATTTATTTTTTTAAAATTTATTTATTTATTTATTACACACAACTCATCCTGATTCTCACTATCATGAAACCCAGGGAAACTCTCATGCAATTAATTTGTATCCCAACTGTAGCTCCTCCTTCCTCTTCTCCCAATCCCACCCTCCCTCCTTCTTCTCCTATACCCCTCCCCCAGTCCACTGATCCAGGAGGTCCTCCTCCCCTTCCATCTGACCCTAACCTATCAGGTCTCATCAGGAGTGGCTGCATTATCTTCCTCTGTGGTCTGGTAAGGCTGCTCCCCCCTCAGGGGAGGTGATCAAAGAGCCACCCACTGAGTTCATGTCAGAGACAGTCCCTGTTCCCCCTTACTAGGGTAGCCACTTGGATACTGAGCTGCCTTGGGCTACATCTGTGCAGGGGTTCTAGGTTATCTCCATGATTGGTCATTGGTTGGAGTATCAGTCTCAGAAAAGACCCCTGTGCCCAGATATTTTTTTCTCTCCTTGTGGAGCTCCTGTCCCCTCCAGGTCTTTCTATCTACCCCTTCTTTCATAAGACTCCCTGCACTCTGCCCAAAGTTTGCCTATGAGTCTCAGCCTCTGCTTTAATACCCTGCAAGGCAGAGTCTTTCAGAGGCCCTCTGTGGTAGGCTTCTGTCCTGTTCCTTGTTTTCTCCCTTTTCTGATGCCCATCCTGTTTGCCTTTCTGAATGAGGATTGAGCATCTTACCCAGGGCCCTCCTTCTTACTTAGCTTCTTTAGGTGTACAGATTATCCTATATTGTATGTCTAATATCTACTTATAAGTGAGTATATACTATGTGTGTCTTTCTGTTTCTGGGATACCTCACTCAGAATGATCTTTTCTAGTTGTCACCATTTGCCTGCAAATTTCATGATTTCCTTGTTTTTTAATTGCTGAGTAGTAAGTATTCCATTGTGTAAATGTACCACAATTTCTGTATCCATTCCTCAACTGAGGGACATCTGGGTTGTTTCCAGGTTCTGGCTATTACAAGTAAAGTTGTTATGACCATGGTTGAGCAAATGTCCTTGTTGTATACTTGAGCATATTTTGGATATATGCCTGGGAGTGGTATAGCTGGATCTTGAGGTAGCACTATTCCTAATTGTCTGAGAAAGTGCCAGATTTATTTCCAAAGTGGTTGTACAAGTTTACATTCCCACCAGCAGTGGAGGAGGATTCCTCTTTCTCCACATCCTCTCCAGCATGTGTTGTCACTTGAGTTTTTTATCTTAGCCATTCTGATGGGAGTAAGGTGAAATATGATTCCTTATTCCCAGCTAGGAACACCTAGCCACACAACTCATCATGATCTCACTGTCATGAAACCCAGGGAAACTCTCATGCAATAATCACTAATGCTTTAGCAACTCAACACCTTCAGTTTTTATCTGCAAAATGTTCTTGTTTATACCTCTGAGATGTGAGTTAATAAAGGAAATTGTATAATCTAAGAAAAAGAAAAAGGATTAAAAATTAAGGGAGTGCAGAGATGAGTAAAACTTAATGGGATTCAATTTTCTAAAGGGCAGTAATCAAATTTTCACTTGAAAATTTCTTGAACTTGTTCTCATATTTCTTAAATTATATGAAAAACAAGTACAAAAGAATACAAACAGTTTGCAAAGAAGCCAGTGACCCCTACAGATATCTAAATTACATCATTCTAGGGCTGATAACTAGACAGCTCAAAACTGTCTGTAAGTCTAGCTCCATTTGGAAATTTGTGATTATCCAAAACAGGAGTGATAAGGCCATAATTACATACTGAAGTGAGCCCTGGAAGGGAGAGTTGGTTCAAACAAACACCCAGCTGTGTGAATAAGAGAGGTTTTTAAGAATTGAGAGCCACTCAGTTCAGTGGCTACACACAGAAGAGCCATCTAACAAGCAAGGGTGGGGATTTATAAACATCTTGAAAAACAGGCTTGTGACCATAGCTTTAATGTCAGAAACTGGCGAGGACAGGGACGCTGGTCACAGTGTGAAGGTCTTCTCTGTCAACATGACAGAGCTTAGAATCACCGCGAGGGTGTACCCTCCTATGCCTGACCGTGCGGACATTTCCAGAGAACTTTCACTGAGGTGAGAACATGCCTGGGCTGGGGTCCTGGGCCACATACGAAGTGAGGGGCTGGGCATCGGCATCCGTCTCTCTGCTTCTGACTGTGGAGGTAACAGAGCCTCACACTCCTGTCGCCACAGCTAGAGCCCATCTCTCCTCCCCTCCCCCGTAAGTGAGCACTGGCTCAGCCTCATCCACTAAGCTGCTTTGTCAGGTGTTTTTTCACAGCAACTGAACACAGTTGGAAGTGGAAAGGAGAAAGGCTGTGAGCAAGGTCCAATGGTAAGAGGTGAAACAAACCTAGAAAACACCAGGGAGGGAAGGTTTCCTCTGCCTGTCTCACATCCCGCAAAGGCCCCAGGAACCAGGTCAGCAAAAGACAAATTCACAACAGAAAAATGTAATGCATGAAAAATACAGGCAGCTCTTAGTTTACAGTGGCTGTATCCCAATAAATCCATCATAACTTGCAAGTATCACTAAGTGCAAAATGCAGTTTAGTACATCTAGTTTACCAAATGTCCGAGCTTAGCCTTGACTGTGATCAGAGCATCAACACGGTGCTCAGCTGGGACACGGCTCACACAAAGCCTGCTCTAGGATAAGATGCTTCACAGTGCATGTGATTTACTGAATACTATTGAAATGGAAAGACGTTACCCTTTACACAATGACAACACCAAAAACATGTGAGTCAAACTAATGAGCTAGGGCTCTTACTCTTCTCTCTACGCTGCTTAAATCTTACTTGAACCAGACTCTGGTGACAAATGACAGATTAACAAGGGAAAACAAGTTTAAAACACACACATGTACGGAAATACCTAGAGAAACACGTAAAACCCATAGTTTGCTTTGAATTCCCTTAAACACCAGTCTGCTGAAGCAAAGCAGGAAGGTGAGGGGAAGTCTGCTTCTTCTTCTTTTTTTTTTTTTTCAAGGTATGATCATTTATTTGTTACTCTTAAAGACTTACCTTTGACTGGACTCAGAAGCGAAAGGTCTCGCCGAGAACAGCCCGCATCTCCTGGTGATCTATTCTCAGTGCTTTTCTTTGGCTTCCTTCATCCTCTTAGCCAAAAGTTCAGCATATTCTGTAGCTTCCTCCTTGTTTTCCATAGTAGGTTGTTTCTGCAGAACAGTAAGTCGGTGTTAGTGTGGCAGGGCCCGTGGAGTATGAGTTGCTGAATGGTGCTTTGGTCCTGGGCTTCTTGCCGCCTTTGTTTCTGTAAGTACCCAGAGAAAGCCAGGTCAACAGGACTGTGGAGATTCAAGTCTGCCAATTGCTCTACTATCAGGAATGCTAGAGATTGAAGGTTTGAATGCAGCTTGTCTGCAGAGTGTGCACCCATCATGTGGAAAGCCCCAGGAGCTTCCATCCCCAGCACCACAGAAGAAAGTCTGCAATAATTTCGACTTATCTTCCTTCCTATAGAGAAGAGGCAGCCTCATAACCAGGGACCATTTCACAGAGTAAATTTCTCCCACAAAGGGGGGCTTTATTGTCCTCCTTCTCCCTGTCTCTGTCTCTCTTTCTACCATAAAGTCATGAGGATCCCAAGCCGTATGCAGTGGCTACACACACACTCATCTCGGTCCTCTCGTCTGGCTGGGTTCTACGGGGCCAGCAGCAGCCCCATGGTACAGATGGGGAGTTTCCGATAACTGTGCCCTCACTGAGAGGACAGGTCTTCTCACTGCGGGGAGGCAGGTCTTCAGAGGGTTCTGCCCCTTACTGTTTGTGGGTCATGGATGACTTCTGCTCCCACTCACCAACTATTCCAGCTGAGACCCTGAACTTAGGAAATGTCCTACTGAGATTCCTGCCCTGTGGGTTGTAAGAACATAGTAAATAATTCTTTGATGTCCATAAGTTTTAGACTAATTTATTAGGTATCCATAGTAACTGGAATATCATCTTAATGAAAACAGGCTTAATAACAACGGGCCTTTGTAGCTTTTTACATTCGTGACTCAGTCCCCAGTGGGGCTCATGTTGCTACTCTAACCTCATAGAAAGGCAAAGTTCCCTGATTAAAAGGCAGAGCCAGCTGAAGGAAAAGCTGCACGGAAACTGAAACCTTTTTGGTTTTCCTTCTATTTCATG
The DNA here is from genome assembly GCF_030254825.1 of Meriones unguiculatus. Taxonomy (NCBI): domain Eukaryota; kingdom Metazoa; phylum Chordata; class Mammalia; order Rodentia; family Muridae; genus Meriones; species Meriones unguiculatus. The sequence continues at coordinate 111,674,703 of NC_083359.1, read as the reverse complement.
CCCTTCCCTGCTATACCGCAAGTATAGATACACACAGATAGGCCAGGCACACACAGGTGGGGACTTGAGCATCAGTATGTGCAGATCTGTGATCCAACTGCCTGGGTTCCCTCCAGCTGTCTCCCGTGAGCCAGGAGACCTGCTTAAATTGGGAAATGTATCTGAGTTTCTGAACTACTGAAGGGTCTAGAACAATGTCAGGTCTAGCAGGCATGCTCAGCGAAGGCTCACCTTGGTCACTAGGCCCTGGCCCCACTTTAGAAGGAACTACTTTTAACCAGTTCTGCCTCTACCCAGACAAGGAAAGTTCATGAAACCACAAGTAAACAGGCATGAGGCCTGTGCCCTTCCCTTTGGAGCATGCTCAGCACCTCATCTGAATGATGTGCCTAACCCAAAGCATGTGCAGCCACATCAAGACAAGCCCTACGCCTGTGTTACCTCTGGAGGATGCCCGCAGTGTCAGGATCCTGGACCGACCTCAACACCTGACTCCAAATATGTCTGAGTGGTACAAATGCTTACCACCCTGGTCCTTCAGTGCAAGAGTGAACCATGCTGTTGGCATTCTCACTGAGAGGCCCGGGGACAGCAAACACCACCCTGCAAGCTCAGGGTGCTCACTGCTGTGTGTAGACGTGGGATGGAGCTGGGGGTGGGGAGTGGAGGGAATATGATACTGGACCGGGAGCAGGGAAAGCTAATCACATTTGTGTCACTTTTTCCATAGTTGATGAATATTGTCAACAGGATCCAGACTCATGTAGAAGACAGGCCTCTGGGCACCCCTTTGAGGGACATTCTAGGTTGGGTTAATTGAGGTGGGAAAAGTAACCCCGAATGTTTGTCTTCATGTTGTGGGCTGTGGCCCCACGCTGAATAAAAAGCAGAAAGAGAGCCAAGTTGCCGCATTCATCTCTGCTCCTGCCTGTGGATGCCCTACACACCTGCAACCATGCCTTTCCCATGAGCCTTCTATGGAAGTGATTACGTCATTACGGATAAGGGGCACAGAGGACGAGGACACAGCAACAAGGTGCTTCCAGACAGGTTGGAACTCCAGACTACCAAGATGACTGAACTCGATCCGAGACATCCCAGCTTCAAGAGCTGCTGTTTGGATGTTGTCCAGTGCATTGTTCTTGCTGTGGTAGCCTAGAGGCTCATGCCTGGTGCTCTGAAGCCTTGGGCAAGGCTTGTCATCCAGTCTATGTGGTAGGAAGGGATAATTTTTCCCAGAGAAAAACAATGATTACTCTTAATATTCCAGAAAAACAAGCTTTCTCTTCCTTCTTATCCCTCCTTTCCCTGTTCTGTCACTGGAACTCTATAACCTGTGGGAGGAACCTGGGAAGGCTTTTTAAATAATAACCAGGTTATTTGGGGATGTGAGAAACTGGACGCCAATGTTTAGTGGTGACAAGTGTAATTCCTTATCATTGGCTAAGTTCCAAATGTTAGAAAAAACGTCTTCCCACAAGCCCAGGAAATAGCGTGGGCTTGGCGCACAGATATTGCCCTTTAAGCTCCTCAGCACCTGAACCTGCAAAAACAACTAACAAAGAAGGGAAGCTTAATGGGAGAGAAGCACATACATTATATGCAAAACGAAAAGTGTTATTTATTACAGACAATATGTTCTGGGTGATTTTATGTCAACTTGACACAAGCTAGAGCCATCAGAGAGGAGGGACCCTCAACTGAGAAAATTCCTCCTACGATCCGGCTACGGACAAGCTTGTAGCGCATTTCTTACTTAGTGATCAATTGCGGAGAGCCCACCCACCTGTGGGCAGTGCCATCCCTGAGCTGGTAATCCTGGCCTGACTTCCTCTGACAGTGATAGGGAAATATAAGCCAAATAAACCCTTTCCTCCCCAACTTGCTATTTTTTGTCATGGTGTTTCTTTGTAACATTAGAAACCCCAACCAGAACAAGTTGGTACCAGAAGTGGGGTATGGCTCTGACAGACATGACTGTGTTGTCTTGGGGAGGATTGTGGAAGGACTTTGGAATTTTATACAAAAAAGGCCACTGAGTATTCAATGTTTGGTGAGCTGTTCTGTAGGAGCTTGGAAGATGAGAATTTTGAGGACAATGCAGACAATAAAACTAATGAAGTTTCAGAGAATTGTTGTGGTTAGCTGGGGCTGAAGAATCAGCTGTGATTAACAGAGCAGCAAACACTAAAGTGAACCCTTTACTTTACTGGGATACTTGATGCTAGTCTGCTAAAGCTGGTGATTAAGAAGAGACCAGCATCACTGAGACAAAATCTTCTGGGAAGTGTTTCCTGGGAGCACCGAAACTGTGTTCCTGAGGCAGCCACAGTTATTCTATGGCAGCCAAACTCTGGTCTTTAAAACGTCAACCGGGGGTACTGGTTTTAAAAGCATGAAAGGGTCATGGAGAGCAGCTGAGGTTTAGCACTCTGATAGGCCAGGAAAGGCAGTCCAAGTCCCAAATTTTAAAGTTTAGAGGAGTTGAGGCTAAGCACCCTGAAGAGAGCCTATGAAACGTGCAGCCCAGTTGCAGCAAAGGAGCCAGTATTTTGGAGATGCCAGTGCCACAGGACAACCATCAAGGACAACACCAGCAGTGGAGTGGAACCAGCCAGAGCCTAGAAGACAAGGTGTGTGCTGCAGAGGGAGGAGCTCAGAAGAGCATGCGTGGATTCCAGACATTGGACACTGGGTTATTTATACAGTTGGAGTTTGGTCTGGTTTTGTTCAGACTGTGACTGTGCCCTGGTTCTTCCCTCATGAAGTAAGGAGTATTTACCTTAATTTTGAATTTTTACATGAACCCATAGTTGAGAGATTTCAAACTTTTAAAAAAGAGACTTTGGGATTTTGAAGAGAAACTGGACTGAATTTTTAATGTGTTTGAATTTGTAAAGACTGGGGAACTTTTAAAGTTACTTGTTTTTAATGTGAGCTCCTGGGATGAATGAAAAAGAAAGGTGACTTAATCGTGATGTGTTTGTGTGTCAAGCTGACAAGGGGTCAGTTGTACTAACCAGTTTCATGTCAGCTTGACACAGCTAGAGTCATCAGAAAGGAAGGAACCTCCACTGAGAAAATGCCTCCGTAAGATCAGGCTGTAGGCAAACAGGGAGGGCATTTTCTTAATTAGTGACCAATGAAGGGGAGCTCAGCCCATCGGGAAAGGAGCCACCCTGTGCTGATGGCCCTGGGTTCTATAAGAAAGCAGGCTGAGCAGGCCATGAGGAGCAAGCCAGTGAGCATCAGCTCCTGCCTCCAGCTTCCTGCCCTGCTTAGTTCCTGTTGTGACTTCCTTCCTTAGACAGGGATACAGAAGTGTAAGTCGAGTAAACCCTTTCCTCTCCAAACTCCTCCAAGCCTGTGTTCGATCCCTGGAACCCACATAGAGGTAGAGGAGAAAACAGACTCTACATGAGTGCTCCTCCTCCCCATCCTGAACCTGAGGTCCTGCAGGCCTCTTTTGCAAAGGGCATTTACTCTAGGAAGGCAGAACCCTCATGACATCCCCTAAACATCCCAACTCCTGTCATCACCATGTGAGCGTGGGGGGGACACACACCTTCAGGCTAGTGCACTGACAGTTTGCAGATGACATATGTGAGGCTTTACTGGCATTCCTACATCACAGGGTTCCCAACCCACCCCAAGCTGTAACCTTCTAGTAGATCGTGTACCCTTGTCATTCAGGGAAGAGCTGAAGCAGAGAGAACACAGCAAACAAGTGGGAGAGTGGGAGCTGGTGATGCAATGAATTTGCTCTCTTTAGAGTGCAGAGCTCCAGGAAACACGGAAGAAGCAAGGATCTAGTTTGAAAGATTCTGTTACCAGGATCCCTGCCTTCCCCTGGTCTCTCTACCAAAAGAATTCAAATGACAACAGACTAACATAGAAAACAGCTTATTACACAGCAGAGTAGAGCATCCTCAAGAAATGAGAATGCACAATGGCCAAGGGGCCACCAGGCCCTACCAATGCTTAGGTAGACTTTATACTGTCTTAAAGTTTCCGGAACAGTCAGCTTTCCGTGCTGATGATTGACAGTCCCTCCTGGACTACCTCTGACTATGTTGTATCTTTGCTTTTTACCAGAAAGGCCTTGGCTGGAAAATAATCTTATGATCTTTGGGGAAGAATGCCATGTCTCCCTCCAGGGCCAGAAATGACTCAGAGCCCATTTTACTTGGCCAATAATCAAAGTCCTGATGGCCCAGCTCTAGTATACACTCTACTGATGAGGGAGGGTCCATCCCCAGTGACCTTCACAGCTACTGGCTACTCACTCCCAGCAATACAAGACCAGGATGTGAGCAGAGGAGCAGAAGGTGGGCTGTGGGATGAGGATGGGGTGCGGAGCAGTGGAGAAGTCGTGTGAACCTTTGAGGTTCAGCGGAGCCTGTGTCTGCTCTCCATTTCTTTCCTTGTCTTTCAACTACACTGAGAACAGCTTATGCCCTCCTCTGAGTTACCTACCCCATGTTGTATGAAACAGTGGCTTCTCCGTCTATGTCTAACACGAGGAGACTCCTTTTACAAATAGCTTTTGATTCCACTTTCGGGGAGAAAGGTCAATGCAGCTTGTGAGTGGACCCACAAACTGTACACAGGTGAGATCTACTGATCCAGCAGACTGATGTGTGGCTAATTCATGGGACTAGAAAGGCGCCATCCTGTAAGTTTATTGTGGAGAACTGAAACTGCAAGGGCATTGGGTGCATTAAGATCATATCAGGAAAATGAGTTTCAAGAACTTACCAAACACACCAGACTGAGGAAAGGATTTAACCTCCTGCCTGGGACCCCATGGCATGATAGGCACCCAGCACTGTGATGGCGTGGCTCAAACCAACCTATCATCTGATACCCAGTGCATGTGACAAGGACTTGTCATGGTCCCGGCTGTTGGTGCAGACCACTCAAATTCCTGCCTGTGCACCATTCTCCTGCCTGGACCTGACCCTCCGTTCTCACTCCTGGCCCATCTCCAGTCTAGGCCTGGTTTGACCTTTTACCTTTCAACTGAACTGTGCCACTTGGCGCTCACACCTGTCTCCAGCAACCCCACCAGGAGTCCTGGCAGCAGTTTGCTCCTGCACTGGCCTGGTTATTGATCTCATCAACAGGACTCTTCACAGCCTTCTCAGAAACCTCCTGGTCTCCACACCAACCCCTTTAACTTCTCTTCATTCCGTGACCCACACACAAACAGTCACTGTGTGCTTTGTGGTAGGAGAATTAATATTATCAATTAAGATTGAAATAAAGAACTTGTATTTGCCTTGGTCAGGCTACCAGAACAGGGGGGGCTTTTAGACAAATTGCTCTCATAGAAACAGTTAATTATGAATTGATCATAATTCAATAAATTCTGACACTGTGAAAAGACAGACTTGTTCCTCTGTGCTTTGGGCACAGCATGCTCATGGCAAGCAGTGCAGACTATGGGTCATGAAGAACTTTGCAGCTTTCTTACAACACCCTGTCTGCTCTGTCACACACGTGACGACGCTGTCTTCCTTCCAGGCTAGTGAACTTGCTCATGGCCAGGACGGGGTCTGACAGGCCAGCTTTCCCAAATGCACTGTCCTGTCTGCTGGATGAGAATTCTTCCTCAAGTAACTCCCCTTGCCTTGTAGGCAAGGAGAGATGCCCTTGACTAGAGAAAACTCTTATGACTATATTTTGAAAAGGTGTGAGCAGGGCTCCTCCTGGGAGGAGAGAGGGAAAGGGTTTTTGCCAGTCTTCTCTCTCAACTCAGGATGTTTCTCTGCAATTAAAAGAAATGCCATTTGCTAACAAATTACAGTGGTCTTGATGCAAATGAGCCACCCCAGGACAGTTTCCTCTTTCCAAGATTAGCTAAGAAGAGGTGGGGACATTGACCAAGGATGAGAATGCTGAGCCTGACCTGAGGTCTGTTAAAATAGAGCTCCTGCTTTAATTATTTGTACTTCTGAAACAAGAGGCAATTAGACCCCAGCAATCTGGCAGGAAGAGGATTTTGCTTTGATTTATGCGGCTTCAAAGCCAGCACAACAGGACAGGACATTTGACCTGGCCGTTTGAAGAAGTTGCTGAGGCAGAAACAGCATCCCAGGCTAGACTCAACCCCAGACACCCAGGAGAACTGGGGTGGACCAGAGTCCCTTTACCCTGGGTTCTCTGTCAAGCAGAGAGAGCTATGCCTGCCCTCTGTATGAGAGGCCTGGGAGAGGGTGTTAACCCCGTGACTGGTCTTCAACAGTCTGAAATTTGAAAGAGTGCTTCTGCGCACATTATCTCGTTTGATCTCCATCAGACTGTGCAGTGGGAGCGATTATCATCTGCATTTTCAGGAGGAAAACTGAAGCTCAGAGAAGTTAAGTTGCCAAGTCGCCCAATCGATTAGTAACGGTGGCATGCTGCTTCCAGCCCCAACTCCCATCAGGCCTCCTTCCCCACAGATCATGTGGGATGAGAAGATCAGACCACCACAAACAGTAATAGCAAGCCGTAGTACTCCTTAAGGACCCAGCATGGCTCAAAGAGCTACCGCTATGCCAGTTCATTTTATCTTGCCAATGGCCCAATGGGAGCTACTCTCCAATGAGACAACAGACTCAGGATACTCAGGAAGACTGGGTCGAGAACATGTGTATGGAAAGCCCAGCCATAACTTCACTGATTTTGTATGACTGAGCAGGAGATGGGCCTTAGTTACTTCATGTGCTGTAGTAACTGTTAAGATCAGGTTGTGCCCTGACCTAATTACTCCATATTGGGTAAAATTGTATTTTCTCAAACTGTGGCTTGTCTGAGAAACTCCACTTTATCCAGTTTTCCTCCATTTTGAGGATGGAGGATGACCCCACACCTGAGCGGACACATAGACAATAATATCTGTGTAATCCCACTCACAAAGCAGTCAGTCAGAAAGACACCATGCTACAGGACACTGGGGACTAAAGAGCACAGTGACATCAGGCCAGAAAACCTTCCTGAGAACTGGGCTCACCACACTGAGAAAACATTCATGTGCTGTAGAGTGCTGACCTGAGCCTTGGGTTTAAACACGGGAAGAATTGCAACAGGAAAGCTACATCCTTATTGCTTGGAGGGAGCAATTTGATTCCCATAAGCTTGTTACTGTTTTAGGGTTCAGCCTCACTGATATAGATAAAAGCCCTCATTTGGGGGTAGCCTGTCAGGTAACCAGTGCTTGGGAATAGTTTCAGTCTTCGTCAAAAAGATTTTCAATCAGCCTGTTGTTCCTGGAATCCATGGTGACTCAGGTTTAGGTGTCTTTTGGGGGTCTGAACAGAATGCTTTACAATCCAACAGTCGAGTGTCTGCAGGAGACAGACATAAAAATGGAGGTACAGGTGCCAGGCTTCTACTCTGCCTTTGGTAGTCTTGTGGGCCCAAGGGAGGACTCAGTGCTTCTTTGGCAAGGTGGCTCTAAACATCTGCCTTAGAAGATCTATCATTGAGAACCAGAGGCCGCGCCCCCCCCCCCCCCCCCCGTGTGACAGACCGTGGCTGCAGGACATCGTGAGTGTGGAACAATGTGCTGTCATGGAGGAGTTGAGAGCCACACTTATCTTGGGCCTTTAACAGCTGTTTCTTCCTTTCTTCCTTCCTTTCCTTCTTTTATTTCTTTTATTTATTTTTTTTTTTGAGACAGGGTTTCTCTGTGTAGACTTGGCTGTACTGGACTCACTTTTGTAGACCAGGCTGGCCTCAAACTTGCAGAGATCCTCTTACTTCTGCCTCCCTGAGTGCTGGGATCACAGTGTGCCACCACCCCTGGCTTAATCATTCACTTTCAACCTCTGTGGCTGTTGGGGAATTAAGGGAAAATATCACTAACCTGCATGGACCTTTAGACTCCATCAACCCTAAGCCTCAGGATAACAGAGGTAGCATCGGCAGCCTCTGGAGAAGAGTCAGTACTCCCTTACAGCCAGTCCACACAGTTCCCAAGCAGTGTGCTTGGTGAATGTATGTGTATGGCCTTCTTTGTCATGGGGCTTTGGAAGTTGACATAGAGTGTTCTTTCATAGCACGTGACTGTTGGAGTAATTTTTAATCCATGCCTTCTTCCTCAGCAACTGCTCCTTTCCTGCTGCCCAGTCACCCAAATGCTCCTCGAAGGAGCTGTAGCCTTGACTGCATCCATGTACCTCTACAATCAGTTCTCTTTCCCTCCTCCCTGTTGAACGCCTTGTTACCAGAGTTCCTAAGGTCAGACTCTTGCCCTGGCATCCTAACAAGCTCAGCCCAACCACTTTCCCTCACCTAAAGAAACGGTTCATGGTGAAAGGCAGAGAAAGGAAATAACTCAAGTCACGAGGTGCTTGCCTTGAAATCAGACCTGAGTTCTAGCCCTCAAACCCAGGCTAAAAAAAACAAATGAACAAACAAACATCTAAGGTGCTGCTTATACTACTGGAAAGGCTGAGATGAGCAAATGCCTGGGACTCTCTGGCCAGCTAGCCTAACCCACTTGGAGAGTTCTAAGAGAGATCATGGCTCAATAAGTGGGAAAAAGTGAAGTTGTTTTCTGTTCTACACATACACCCAGAGAGAGACAAGGAATCCACGAGCATACACACCTGTCTATATACACATGAACATGCCTTGTCATGGTTGCTCTGGGGACTGTTATGAGATGGAATATCATGGTATATGAGAGACAGCTGTTCTCATGATAAAGCAGAAGCAAAGAAAAAAACAGAAAGGACCAGGCCCCCATGCCCCCTCCAATGCCATACTTCTGTGATTAATTTCCCTCCAGTAGACTCCAACTCCCATCACACCCAAGTAGCACCACAGGCTGGTGACCAATCGTTAGTGTATGTTCATGGGGGGAGAAGGGGCACCGGCATTTAGGACACAGGAAAAAACCAGGTTGGCTGGTTGGCTGGTTGGCTGGTTGTCTGGTTGGCAGGTTAGCTGGTTGGTGATTGGCTGGTTGGCTGGTTGGTGGTTGGCTGGTTGGCTGGTTGGCTGGTTGGCTAGTTGGCTAGTTGGCTAGTTGGCTAATTGGTGATTGGCTGGTTGGATGGTTGGCTGGTTGGTGATTGGCTAGTTGGCTGGTTGGTGGTTGACTAGTTGGCTGACTGGTTTAGGGATTTGTTTATCTGCTGGGAATCAAACCCTGGGCTCCACACAAATCAAACATTTTATTATTCAGTCATACCAAAGAACCTTTGCAGCTTTTTACTTAAGTTGTGGACAAATTGCAGATCATGAACAAAAGATTATATTATAAAATAACCTGTAATTAGGTTCTTCCAACTTGCAAGCTTTCTTTATGCCACTACAGTAGGAACTGAAACTATTTCCATCCACTATGAGGCAGAAACAACTGAGAAATCAAATGCTCAGACACCTTGACCTCAGTAGGATCCACTTAGTCCTTTCAGCTGCTGAGAACTTAGTCCACAGGGAATGACAGGTCCAGTCCATTTCCTAGATTCTTAAGTCACATCTCATATTTGTTCCTCTTCCCCCTTGCCCAGACCCTGGGTACTCAGCCATGTGCCAGCTTAGAAGAATTACTGACCCAAGAGTCCTGTCTTGGAACTAGCTCAACAGGTAAGGGCTCTTACTGCCCAGTGTGACAGACTGAATCAGATCACATGATGGCATGTATGAACACACACACACACACACACACACACACATTTTAAAACACTAATTGCCCATCTTTCCTTTCTTTTCATAATTATAGCACATTTTACACTGCCTTGTATACCAAATGTTTATTCTTTTCTTTCATAAGATATCTGAATGCAATTTTAATGCTTTTCTAAACATGTACACACACAGGGGAACACGCATAAACATGTGCACACACAGGGGCACATACATAAACATGTGCACACACAGGGACACATGCATAAACATGTGCACACACAAGGGAACACACATAAACATGTGCACACACAGGGACACATGCATAAACATGTGCACACACAGGGACACATGCATAAACATGTGCACACACAGGGGAACACACATAAACATGTACACACACAGGGACACATGCATAAACATGTGCACACACAGGGACACATGCATAAACATGTGCACACACAGGGGAACACGCATAAACATGTGCACACACAGGGGAACACGCATAAACATGTGCACACACAGGGACACATGCATAAACATGTGCACACACAGGGACACATGCATAAATATGTGCACACACAGGGGAACATGCATAAACATGTGCACACACAGGGGAACATACATAAACATGTGCACACACAGGGACACACGCATAAACATGTGCACACACAGGGGAACACGCATAAACATGTGCACACACAGGGATACATGCATAAACATGTGCACACACAGGGACACATACATAAACATGTGCACACACAGGGACACACGCATAAACATGTGCACACACAGGGGAACACGCATAAACATGTGCACACACAGGGGAACACGCATAAACATGTGCACACACAGGGGCACATGCATAAACATGTGCACACACAGGGGAACACGCATAAACATGTGCACACACATGGACACATGCATAAACATGTGCACACACAGGGAAACACGCATAAACATGTGCACACACAGGGACACACGCATAAACATGTGCACACACAGGGGAACACGCATAAACATGTGCACACACAGGGGAACACGCATAAACATGTGCACACACAGGGGCACACGCATAAATGTGCACAGTCGGGTTTTCTTCTTACTTTAGGGTAAGAGTTCAGCAATCAGAAGCACAATGGCTAACAGGAAGGAAAAATGTTCCTGCTTCATCTCAGGGAAGGTCACCTTGCTGTCTGTAAGAAAAATTGATTTCTCCTCATGCAGCAAAGAAAAAGCCAAAAAATAAGTTGAATTGTTGACATTTAGGAAAAAAACTAACAGGTTGAACATAAATATTCTTCTGCATGTTTTCAAAGGCTCTAGCCAAAGCTGCTTAATGAAGGCTAGCTCAGGCAGGGCCAGAGTGCTCCAAGCCTGGACAGGAAGCCTGGACAGGAAGACGGCAGGAAGACGGCAGGAGTGCCAGGGAGATGATAAAGGGACCAGCACACCTGGCACTGGACGCTCATCGCAGGGTCCCAACCTCCACTGCCCTCTCCTGGTGTCCTGAACTGGCATCCCTCTGAGATTCTGCTGCATAAGGGCCATGAGGGAGGACAAAGGGTACAGCTGGCAGTGCCTGCCATCACGGAGGAAGCTGCGTGCTGACGCGTGTATTGCTTGCTGCAGAAACACCACCTGGCTTTAAATAAACCAAATCGGGAACTCCAAGGCTGCCATATTTCTAGGCCTCGTGAAAGTGCAGGATAAACTGGCAACCCCTGACCACACTCAGGACCATGCTGGCCCATCCCTCTGAACTCCAGCGCTGCTTCTCCTGCCCGGCCAGCGGGCTGGAAGCAGCAGGGAAAGCCCAGCATTGTCAGCATTCCAGCCTACTGGTTCCTCCACACAGCAGCAGCTTGAGGCTGAGGCCGCAAGGAAGGCAGAGTTCCTGGCCATCAGGGACTACTGTGGTGTGCCTCCTAACCATGCTGGAAACCGGCTTCTTTCGCTTTGTTGTTTTGGTCTTGAGACATGGTTCCACATAGCACAAGCTACCCTCCAATTTTCTTTATGGCTGAGGATGAATTTAAACTCCTGATACTTCGATCTTCATGACCCAAGTCCTGAGATTACAGGCGTGTGGCACCTTGCTCAGTGTATGTGGCACTTGGGAAAGGAGGCGGGGCCTGGTGTGTGTCAGTCAGATACTGTACCAACTGAGCTACCCCCACCCATGCAGACTTCGGTTTCAGTCCTAAGGTTAATCACACTCCTGCTGCCTTAAAGATGGCTGTGACGATGAAGTGGGCAGATCTGTCTCTCAGTCTCAGGTGTTAGAACTCCTGAGCTAGAGAGAGCCCTCCCCCCAAGGAAGAAGGGGAGGGACCGCTGCCCATACCCCATCTTCAAGCAGGCGGGAACTCAGTTCTGTGTACTGTCCTTATGCCTTGTTCCTTAACAATGCCAGAGGGCTCCCAGGGTGGGCTGAGATCTCACCAGCCCCAGCCATTCTGCCTGTTTGTGGCATTCTTCTGTGAAGGGAAGAGAGGAGAGCAGAGAGGAGGAGCTTCCTAAAGCGTGCTGGAAGGCTTGTCTGTCACTGCTCCTCAGGCCTCCAGAGAGGGAGTGGGGATGTATGGCATGTCCTAGCAGAGGCGAGCCGGGCCAGCACATAAATGCACGGGGTACCCTTGACTTTCAGCCCAGCAGAGTGAAGGCCCTGATGAGGTCCTGTGTCAGTCTCTGCCTGTCACTCATGCTCCCGCAGTTCTCCAGCGGGGAGTCCTGGGCTAGAGATGGAGATCTCCAGCAGACATCAGAGATTCCAATCTAAAGCCCAAATAATGTGGCAGCCTTTATTCCACTGTAAATTCCAGCTACATTTAACTCAGCCTCGATCCAGGAGTCCCTGTGTCTGCCCACTGCATTCCCTTAATATAGGGCCTGACAGTACGAGGGGACGCTCAGCTCCTGCTTAGGATTCAGAGGCTAGGCCCACGCTCTGGCTGCCTTTTAGAAGTGCCCTCTATGCCCATGCTCAGCATCTGCGCCCTGGCTCAGAGAAGCCTTCTAGCCGTGTGACTGGAGAAGTCTGGCTCACTTCCAAGAAGGAATAAGATGGGACAGAATCATCTGTGCAAGTACCTGGTGACCCTAACTCTTGTGAGGCCCAGAGAATGAAAAGCAGTGTGCAAGGCCATGGTGTGAAGGCAGTACTGAGATTAGGAAGACATGTTTGTGTGTGTTTGTGTGCGTGTGTGGTGTGTGTGTGTGTGTCTATGTAAGTGTGTGTGTATGTGTCTGTCTGTCTGTCAGTACGTGTGCCTATGGGTATAGAAGTGGATATAATACATAAATGTGAAAGCCAGAGTTCAACGCTGGCTGTCATTCCTCAAATGCCACCCACCTTGTGTTTTGAGACAGGATTTAGCACTGTCCTGGAGCTTGCCCACTCAGCTCGGCTGGCTGGCCAGTAAGTCTCAAGGATCCTCCCCTCTTCCTGCCCGGCTGAGGACTGTGATCTCGGAGCACCATGCCTTACTTCTAAGTTGTTTCTAGGACCAAAGTCAGGCCCTCATGCTCGTGTGGCAATCACTTTACTTGCTGAGCTGTCTCCCCATTGTTAAAGGTAGTATTGGCTGCAAGGGAGCTGTGCATTGTGCCTCATACCTACAATCCTTGGCTGAGGCAGGAGGATCACCAAGAGTCTGAGGCCAGCCTGAGCTACCATGTGAGGTCCTGTCTCAAACAAACAAAATCAGCAAGTATTTGCAGAGTTTCTGCTGGGGCCAGACACGGTGCCAAGCATGAACTGTTTCCATTTTGAAGGACAGAGGAACAAAAGAAAGAAAGAATGCCCCAGTGATGAGCACTGGGCAGAGAACAGACTAAGGATCCAGTGATAGAAAGAGCGATATTGCAGGGAGGCCTTAGGGAAGATGATGAGGAGGAGGAGAACAGGAGAGGTCAGAGGGCAAGAAGGAGCCGGCACTGTAAACAGAGAGAGAAACGTAGAAGCTTGAGAATAGTTGCACAGGCCCAGGGACAGGCTTTGCTGGCTCTGTCTTACACACAGAGAGATGACCAGTGTTAGGAAGAAAGGGGCTAGAGGGATGTGAGGGAAGTACAGGAAAGAGGCACACCTAGCCAGAAATGTGTTCAGGTCTGATGGGAAATTCATAGAACACGTCAAGTGGCATAAAGACACAAGCTTTGAATTGCACAAGGGCCACTAGCCCATAGAGACTGGGAGAGAAAGCAACGCAAATTCTTCCGGTTTCCTGGGCTTCTGGACTCCTGTAATTCTTGCCAGCAAGAAAACTATGGACCCTTTAAAAGTGCAAGCAGGAAGCATCAGGCCCTGTGGGCCAGGGTCAGCCCTGCTACCTCAAAGAAATTAACCAAAGAGAGTGGTCATTCCCAGTATGTGGACCTGAGACCCAAAATGGGGAGGGTCTGGTGAGGAAGACCCAGAGGAGGATGGGCTGAGTCCCAAGCCACATCTGTGACAACCTGCCCGGCTCCAAACACAGCCCCAGCATGCTCCAGAAGACCAACAAGTGGAGGAGCAATGGCTGTCTTGATACAAACTGAGCTGCTAACTTCAAAGTCTGTGTCTCTGCCTCCCAAGAGGGGACATTTTTCTCCTTCTCTCTCAAAAAGTATCCCACCATTTCGCTGCCTCAGCATGCTTAGAAATGATGCATGGATTCCTGGGCCACCCACAGTGGAATTGTGAGGCTACTGCTGAGTCTACACTAGAATCAGAGGATGTGTGTCTAAGCGCACGACCACACTCTGCTCTCAGTGGCCACTGCAGGTGGCAGGAGGCCCTCCAGGACCCTGTGAGCAGGTGGAGCCCCTGCTGAAGACCACACTGAGAGACCCTTTGGTCAACATTACTGACAGGTCACACTCGTCACCATCATGGCCTTCTCAAAACGAGTCTGTAGTCCTCAAAAGCCCCCAGGGAAGGGGAGGAAGAGTACACCCCCTCATTTTGAACACAGAGAAGTAGACAGAGGACCTAGAAGGTAGCCCAGTAGGTAAAGCACCTGCCTTACTGGCCTGACAGCCTAGATCTGAGCCCTAGGGTCCTTGTTTAAAAAGCTGGAAATGAAAACATACACTTGTAATCCCAGGGTTGGGAAGGCAGAGACAGGCAGGTCTCTGGGGCTGGCTATCCAGCCTGTATAGCCTACTTGGCATGTCCAAGCCAATGAGAGAGACCTCGCCACATAAAAACAATTGTGGATAGCACCTAAGGAATGACATCTGAGGGCTGTCCTCTAATTTCTACCTACACGTGTACATATACACACCTGTAAATACACATGCATAAATGATAGATACATACATATACATACATACATACATACATTTGAGGACTTGAGGGAAATACCAGGAAAGAGTAAGCTTAGATTTGAGTCTGGTTTTCCCTATGCTATTTCAAACAATAGCAACCAGTTTCCACCAAACTAACAGCAAATATCTCTCTCTGGAGCCCTGAGAGGAGATGACAGAGGCCCTGGTGACAGAGAAGGTGATCAGGAAGTCCAAGCAGAAAAAGAAACTGTGTGTTCCTAGGGGATGATAATTGATCTGACTTATCTCAACATAAGTAGAACTACCAAGCTCTCCTCAGTAAAAGGAGTCCCCAGTCACTGTACCATCCCCGAGGCAGGCTTTAGAAGTTAAAAAAGACTGCATTTTTGTCTCATGGTGCCTGCTCTGTAGATTAATCAGCTTCCTGATGGCTCTGACTTCTCCAACAGCCCCTGGGATGGAGGGAGAGGGAGGAGGATGGAGGGAGGCAGGACTGGTGCCATTTCTCAGTGTGAAGAGGAGTTAACCTGGGGGAAGATGGGGATTTGGTGCAAAGTTTCTGTTTGTTCCTGAGCCAAGTATGCTTGTCCCACTCTGGGCCCTTTGGGGAAGAAAGGGTTTCTAAGGGGCTTCAAAGAAAACTTATGACTGATTGACAAGGTACTCCATCCAAGTTGGGATGAGTCATGGGGTGGGTGTGGGAAGTGATTATTTAATTCCTTGTAGGGGAGACATAGCTGGCCTGCCAAAAGTAATGAGTCCTTGAGCCCCATGTAGATAAACATTCAGAATTTTATTTCAAGTTCAGGTTCCTCAGTTCATCTCCAAAGAAGGAAGTGAGGCATGAGAATTTTTATCAAGGACCTCCCCATTATGCAAATAATATGATCCACAGATACCCACGATCTTGTGAACAACTTGAGTCCTGGACCAAGCCGGGGCCTGGGCTTTGAGAGCCTCTTCCTGCAGCGTTTCACCTGGACAGAGGAATGCTAGGGCCCTGCTATATACAGAACCCATGCTCTTATTCTGAACCAGGGGTGTTCCTCAGCAATATAGTGCCAAAGACGCTTCCTCTCCCTGCCGCTCACCTCCACTTCCACAGTCTCTGGAGCCTAGAAACCGCGTATAATAGTTGATGCACCAGTGAGATAGTTTCTTGAGGATTATGGGCTTCATAGGAAGAGAAGTGAGGTGAAGAGGAAGCAAAAGCCTAGGCAAGTGGGATTATGCTCTTCAAGGCCTGCAGTGGGGTTCTGGTGAGGACATCGATGAAGACAGACAGAGAGACCCATGTGTCTCCATTGAGAGAGACCAACCGCGCTTCCGTGGGGAAAGCAGAGGCTCTGGGTCACGGAGTTAAACCTACCAGGAACATGGATGCTGCTGCTGTCTCGACAACGGTAGACACAGCTCCCTGAAAAAGCAGTGGCCAGATGCTGCATACTGCAGAATGGCCACGGCCAACAGGTCAGCAGATTGTAGCTGTGGCGGTCAAGGCTGGTGAAGAAATAAAGAGGAACCTCACAGACGGGAAGTGGACTGAGTGTTTGGAGGTCAGCCTGGTCTCTAGGCTGCAACTGGAGAGGGAGCTGCAGATAGACTGGTAGGAAGATAAAGAAGAGAAATGAGGGGCCCCAAGCAGGGCACTGCAAAGATAGCAGTTCCAGCAAGTGGGAGCCAAGATTAATTACCAAAGCAATGTTCAGTCATACAGGAGTCAAAAGGACCGACATGGAGCAACTTGCTGTCTCCCTTTGCCCTGTTCCACGTTTCTGCCTGCCTCAGAGTGTAAAATGCAGACAAAAGATGTGTCTGTTTTAAGAAATTACTGAAAATTACTGTAAAGGTTTAGTAAAATAATGCACCGTCAGTGATCAGATGGTGCCTAACACTTGCTAAACACTTATTAAATGTTAGCTATTGTTACTGATATCAACTTAACGCTAACGCACAGGTGTGATAATCCGGGACAGGGACAGGAGGAAAGTTTGCTTGGTGCTTTAACAGAGACAGGCCGCGCATCTGTGCTTGCCAGATTTCTGTTACTGCAAGGTGGCTACTAAAATCAACCTGAAGAAAGAAAGGGTCCTTTTGGCTCACAATTTCTGTTTGTGGTGGCTTGTGTCTGGGGCTGAGATGAGGCAGGCAGAAAGCAAGTGGAGGAGGAAAGCTTCTCACCTCACAGAAGCCAGGACGCAGAGAGAGGGAGAAAGGGACAGAGAACACAACATCCCCTTCAAAGACACAGCCTCAGTGCCCACTTCCTCCAGTGACATCAGCCCCTCAGGTTTCCTCCGCCCCCCAACAGCCCATAAGTTATGAATCCATATGGATCAATCCACTCATGAGGTCAGAGCCCCCAGGATACAGTTCTGTTCCAAAGTCTTACCTCTGAAGAGCCCTCCAATGTCACCTCCAGGGAACACTAGGCTTAAACTATAAAATCATCCACACTGAGCCTTCCCCACACAAGACAGCTTACCAGGTACTAAACGTATGATTGTAAACAGCTCAGGCAGACATCACTGGCACTGGGCACAGTAGCAGGAAATTGCTGTGTAGACATGGTGTAGAGCTGATGCTTGCTTGGTACAGAAGCACGAGGCTCCGTCAGCCCCGCAAAATCAGGAACTCCGCTTGCACACCATCCCTGGCTGATGTCCAGTATTTGGCACATACTGGCTTAGAATACACATTTAGTTGTAGCTAACTGCACATCTGCCTTTCTTCTAAAGGCAGTGGCTACTATCACTGACATCATGCTTGGTGTTGCAGCTGCTTCGTAGAACCCTTGGGATACAGGAGCCAAAGCTGCCTGAGATCTTGGAATAAGGCAGACTACATACGATAGAACATGAGATCCACTCACCTGTGGGTGTCAAAGGACTGTGTGACCGGGAAAGAGTTAAGCTTGTGTGAGCTCTTGAATGACAGGCCACAGAGAAAAGAATGTTTGCACTAAATACTGGACAATAAGAAAGAACAGGATGGCTGGGCGGAGTAGCAAGAGGATGAAATTTCTGGCTGAGGGTTAGGAATGACAGACAGAAAAGCAAGAGGAAGCCTGTCTTCTCCTGGCTGGCAGCCCAAACTCTGCCTTCACCATGGGAAAGCGCTAGACCTCTGGGAACACTGCCAACAGTCCCTGTGGGGTTTGGGCAAGAGGCTGCTCCTCGCTGGGCATCTTCATCTCATCTTGAGCCTGGCTTGGATCAGGACCAAAATGTAAAGAGTTCTTCTCCCAGTCTTCATCAATGGCTGGAGGAAAGGGAGCCAGGGCAGACTCAGGACTTCTGGTAATAGAGGATCCACCATGTGGATTGGCTTTCCATGTTGGGCATCTTCTTAGCTTTAAAAGGAGGAGGAGAATGTGGAGTAAATTCCACAAGGCTGTGTTGAAAACCCCAAAGCAGAGCTGTGAAAGCATTCATGACAGTCTACCCCAAAGGCACGGCTTCAGTAGAATAGTTATTTTGAGCCTAAGACATGAAAAACAGCCAGGACAGGGAGAGACTGTCTCTGAACTCATCCATTGAGTGGCAGATCTTCCAAAAGGGACTCAACTGTCATTGGTCCCTAAGTTCCACAGCAGGGAGGCATCCAGTTCATCACAAGATGCGATCCTAAGGGCTGGGGGTGTGGCTTAGGTGGTACCTGCTGCGCAGGCTTGAGGCCTGTGTTCAGTCCCCAGCACCATAAGAAGGGCATGATGGTGCATGCCTGCATTTGAGAGGTAGAGGCAGAAACGCATGGCTGGATTCACACACCTGAGAGGTAGAGGCAGAAAAAGCAAGTTCAAGGTCGTCTTCACCCAGCACAAAGCACAAGTTACATGAGCTTCCGTAAGATGGTGTGCTGGAAGGAGCTGTGCAGTAAGTCCACTCTCAGGGCCTCTCCGTCATTCCCCAAAATCACTCTCTCTATATAAGGGCCTATACCCCTTCCCTATCTGGTTAAGGTGATGTGTGAGTCAGCTATGGTGGCACATACTGTAATCTCAGCACTCAGGAGGCTAAGGCAGGAGGATTACTGACTTCAAGGCTGGTATAGACTATACAGCAAGAGCTTGTTCCAATTATATAGAATCTTTCTGCACATTCATTTTCTCCCGTGTGCTTCCAGGCATGGCTTGTTCAAAGTAATTGCCGCTACTTTTTTGGTCAGCCTGCTTGCTGCTTCGTGGACTGCCCGTGTGACCTAGGAGTTTCTCCCCACCGCTAGCTCCCAAGTGGTGAAGGGGAGAGAGGGTGGCTGCAAACGCCTCTGGCCAGCTTGACAGCGGCCATTCAATCAGATCCTCACTGGAGACCTCCAGGTTCACTTCTCTGCCAGCATGGATGTCCAGCCTGGCGGGAAGAGGCGTCAAAATTCTAACTCAGACACCTTACTCTTTAGTGGAAGGCCTTTCCCACATGAAATCGTATAGGAAAAAAAGAAAAAACAAGTTGAAGAAACCAGACAGACAGATTTCTGTGGAGACAGACTCTTCATTATTTGGTCACACTTCAGGTGGAGGCTGGCCTCATCACCACATCCTTCTCTCCCTATTCTTTCTCAGATCCCCAGGACAGAGTGTGGCAAGGAGGTGAGTGAGTCCCGGGTGAGGCATCTGTCTGAGACAAAGACTGGGTAGGCCCTGGAGCTTCAGGAGAAAGGACTTTCCGACAAGAAGTGCGTGAGCACAGTTAACAGTGATTGAAAGGAGTGGGGTGTGAGAAAAGAAATTCACATGATCAAATTCACGAAAGCAAACAAGGACAGAAACAAATAATTTAAGAGATAAGAAAAAGAGCTTACTCCCCGACCCCCAAAAAGCATACCAAGTGGTCAGAGAAAGGAAGACTCGGGAACATTTGTTCCTACAGCGCACACAACCATCTTCAACAAAGCAGTGCAAAGCTCTGGGTTCTAAACCCTAAAACAACAACAACAAAAAGTAGCTTGCTGTTTGTTATGAGTTGACTTGTATCCCCCAAGAGATATATCAAAGTCAGACACCTCAGAAAGAGCATGACCTTTGTGGGAACTGGGCCATTGCCGATGAGATCAGCCGAGATGAAGTCACGTTTGAGTAAACTGGAAAACTGCCTTTTGCTGACAGTTGTCCTCATAGAAAGAAGGAATGGTCAAGGAGACAGGCCTAGTGGCTTTGGCAGAGCTGGAGTCTCACAGAAGCTTGGGGAGGTACCCCAGGGATGCCTTGATTTAGGCACAAGCTGTGAGAGAATAAACTCTTGTTTAAGCTTCCAGGTTGTGGGGCTGTGTTAAGGCAGCCTTTATCGGTACTCAATTTCTCTGCAGAAACCATGAGAGGGGGAGGGAGGAAGAGAGAGAGAAGAAGAGAGAGACTCTACAATGCCACCCACACTGCAGTCACCGGAGGAAGAATCACAACAGAGAATTCAAAGCCACAGGGGGAATGAGCAGGGACCCTCTCAAGAAGGGGGTTGCAGAGGTGAGCACTGCAGAACAGACCTGGGGAGCAAAGCTTCACCCTCATCCTGATCAAAGATATCTCTGCTTGTAGCAAAGGAAAAAGACAGGAAAGCGGTGTGAACCGAGACACATGGAATGGGAGAACTAAAGAATCCCTAGCCATGGCAGCTGGCTCAGACTGAGGGCGTCCTAAGACTCAAGAGTTTCCGTTTTAGTGCTAGCATGGTCTTGTGCAAGCCTGGATAAGTTGCTTCCCTAAGAAGAAAGTAAAAGAGAAAAAGACAAAGGTTTGCGTGGTTTGAGCAGCTCTGAGGCAGCCCCAGCACATGTTCTGTTAAAGGGACCTAGACCAATCTAGACCTTTCCAAACCTGGTCTTCCCGAATCCTCAGGAGGGGCTGGGAGTGGATGCTGGGGCACTGCTGCTCAGGATTCCTCAGAACCTCCAGGGCCCTTGAGACAGGAACAGGCAATGAGAGACTGTGCCATCTGGAAGGTTTGCTCCAGCCCATCTCACTGAGCCCGCACACACGCCCTCCTGTCCAGCAGGGCTGGGCCATGGCTCTGCTTAGCTGCAGAACTCTGTGAGGGAGTGTGGCCAAGGTGTGCCCACACAGAAGTTTCCTTGTCTTTCAACCCACCCCCTGACCAGCCCCACCATATTCTCTCAGAGACGCTTAGGAACAGCCAGCAGGTGGGAGAGGCTCCCTGGCCTGTTCTTTTGTCTTCCCACCAGAGCCCTCTGCACGGTGTACCAGGGCCATCGATTTTATCTTTTACCCTTTCTGCTGGAAACTCTGCTTGAAATGGATTTCCTTCATAGCAAAGCCCACATCATATTCATCTTTGGAACACTTGTGCCCAGGAAATGCCCAGTGTGTGGGAGTTGCTCTTGTGAGGTCTGGTGAACAAGCTGATTAATTAATTGATGAATTCACCAGTGTTGATCATTATGAGCTCTGGGAGTCAAGTGCCTGGCCCTCAGCTGGTTTGTAGTGACTCTGTCCTGAGCTCCTGCTTACAGGGGGAGGGGCAGGAGGGAACTTTGGAACTCCATGGAGCCAGGCAGTCCCCTGAAGTGCACTCAGTGTGGTCAGATCTTGTCAGGGAGGCATAGAAGCCTGGGAAGGGAACGCTCCAGCAGGTTCTTCCCTGTTCACCCAGTGGCTGTAGTTCTAAGTGAAGGGGAAAGTGAGCAAAATTAAAAAAATAAAAAAGAGGGAGCAGGAGCTGTCTCTGACCTGAGCTCAAATGCCTGCTCTTTGATTACTTCCCCCTGATGAAGTAGCCTTGCCAGGCCACAGAGAAAGAGGATCCAGGCAGTCCTGATGAGACTGGATAAACTATGGGCAGATGGCAGAGGAGGAGAACTCCCCCTTTCAGTGAACTAGGGGAAGGGGATGGAGGGGGGAGGAGGATAAGAGGGTGGGACAGGGAGGGGATGAGGAAGGGGGCTACAGTTGGGATATAAAATGAATAAATTTTAAAAAATAAAAATTAAAAAATATATAAGCAAGGTGGCATGAAGAGGGTAGCAGACTCAGGGAACACTGGGGCCGACCAGGCTGCTTGAAGCCCAGCTTGGGAAGATGGCCCAGACGATGAGGTACCGAGAGAGTCCTGCTCTGTTCCCGACTTTGTGTCTTCAGCGAGGTACTGCGACCCTTATGGCCTCCACCAGGGATCTCAAAGTCTGGCTAATAATTCCTGGCAGCCCCAGGCCCTCGGTGGCTGCTCAGCCATCCTGAGCTCCTCTAAATTAGAGACACCTTCAGGAAACACAAGGCTGAGAATTTTCTCTATCTTAAAGTGACTCCTGGAGCCCCCAGGACAGGGATTTTAGACAAAGTTGAAAGTTTTCAGATCTGTGGGCTAATGCACTTTCCCATGAAGACTGATTCTTGGAAGCTCTCAGAAGCCAGGAAGCCAGCAGTAAACAAGGCTTATCTGGCCAGTCTAACACTGCCAAAATTCTTTTGTTCTGAAATCTAAACAAAGACAGGCCTAATGTTTTACTGACCCCTTGTGGACATAAGAGGAAATGATGCCCCTGGCCGACCTGTGTCTCCTGAGATGGTTAAGGAAGCCAGACCTTTCCCTCATCGGCTATGGGACAACCGGTGAAGTAAGACCCCACAAGCTGTGCCATCGTCACCCCAGAACCCCCAGGACCCCCAGTCCTTGCTCCAGGCCCCAGTAGCTGTCTCCACTGACAAGCTAACTGGCTCTTGAGCCTGTCTTAGCCACATGATAGCAGCAGGCTTTGGCACAGTTCCAGGAAGCCACTGCAGCACAGACTGCCGTTCCTTCCCTGCCAGAGACTCCCTCTGGGGTAGGAGCACCCGGGCATCTGCATCTCAAGCAGCAGCTCTGACTCTGGCGTATTGTTCTGCAGAACCAATCTGAAAATGCCAGCATGCTCAAGCCCATCTTAGCAGTGAGGAAACTGAGTCACAGGAGGGCTGTTTGGTCAGGCCTGGGGGATGGCTCCACCAGCAAGACACGTAAATACCAGCAAAGCCACATAAGCACAAAGACACTGCTTCGGTCCCCATCACCCCAGGAAAAGCCGTATTGTCCTAGCGTGCTTTCTGCTGCCATGCTCACCACCATGACCAGAGCTTGGGGGAAGGGTTTGTTTGGCTGACGCATCTATCACACCTATCACAGAAGGGAGTCAGCCAGAGGCAGGAGCCCTGCAGCAATGCCTGGCTCTCAGCATTACTGGCTGGCTCTCAGGTCACGGTAGCTCATCTTCTTATACACCCCAGGCCCACCTGCCTCGGGTGGCACTGACCTCCCACATCAGTCATTAATCAGAAAAATGCCCTACAAACGCACCCACAGGCCAACCCAATGGGGGCACTTTCTCCATTGAGGTTCCTCAGATATGACTAGGTTCGGGTAAGTTGACAAAACTAAAAGCGCAGGCATCGTGATGGGCCTGTGGTCCCAGCACTGAGGTAGGGTGACAGTTATGGCGGGCCTGTGGTCCCAGCACTGAGGTAAAGTGACAGTTATGGTGGGCCTGTGGTCCCAGCACTGAGAAGGAACAACAGTTAGGATGGGCCTATGACCCCAGCACTGAGGTGACAGTTACGGTGAGCCTCTGGTACCAGCACTGAGGTGACAGTTATGGTGGGCCTGTGGTCCCAGCATTGGGGTGACAGTTATGGTGGGCCCATGGTTCCAGCACTGAGGTGACAGTTATGGTGGGCCTGTGGTCCCAGCACTGAGGTGACAGTTATGGTGGACCCATGGTCCCAGAATTGGGGTAGGGCAGCATGGGATCCCTGGGGCTTGCTGGACAACTAGCTTAGCCTAATTTGTGAGTTTCAGGTTTATTGAGAGACCTTGCCTCAGAAAAAAAAAACAAGAGTAGGGCTCTCGAAGAACCACACCAAGGCTGACCTCTGTCATCCACATACGTACACACATGTGAGCACAGCTGTCAGAGGAGGCCAGAGACACAGGTAGACACTGTGAAGCTGGGGTTACAGGCAGTTTTCATCACTCACCATGGGTGCTGGAAACTGAACTTGGGACCTCTGGGAGAGCTGCAAATGCTTTTAACCCCAGAGCCATCTCTTATACCCCTATCCTGGACCCTCTTTATTCTGTAGTGTAAACGGCTACCCTGGGGTCACAGTCAGGAGGTTCCCCACCCCACCTTACAGGTGGGGAAATGGAGGCCGAGACAGGTGAAATGACACAGGTAACAAAGGCTTCAAATTAGTGTCCCCACGGCCCCCACCCAACCCCATGCTACCCAGCCCTGGTGCACAGCCATTTCATTCCACGATGTGCGATCCTATAGGTTTGAATTTCCTCTTGCTCTGTGGAATGAACTCTTGGAGGCAAAGCCATGGCTATGCTTTATACCCCTGTGCATATATTATGTGTGACACATGACACCAATTTGCTATGCTGCAATAAATTCTCAGGGAACCCAGCAAAGCCGTAGCTTTCAGGTCTCCGGGCATGCTTGTACGTGCATATGGCTGCACTGTCTTAAATGTATGCATGCACACACACACACGTCCATCTTCAGAGCAGGCTCTAAAAGTGCAGATGGTAGAGGGATGACTAAAGCCTGCTATGATTAGATCATCCTGGGTGGTTTAATCCAAAGGAAGAGAATAAAGAATTCCAAATAAGGAGTGATCAAACACACAGTTCCTCTTCTGCTCATTCTCCCAGCCTTGCTAATATCACTGCAAAAGGGTTGTCAAGGCACCGATTCCCAAAGACGTAAAAACAAAACAATAAAAAAATGTTAGAAACTGCAAAACAGGTAGAGTCGTACCTCAGTGACTTAACAAACAAAACGTTAGCCCAAAGCCAGCAGCAGGAGACCTGGTAAGGCAGGCGGATGATGCTGACAGCCTACAAGGCTTGGGACTGATGAGCAGACCACTCTGGAAGTGGGAAGGAGGCTGGAACTGAGGGCAGGAGGTCCTGTCTGACTGAGCTCTCATGTCCTGGTTACTTTCCTCAGCCAGGCAAGATGCCCGACCAAAGGAGCAGGAAGAAGATGGTGTCTGGCTCACACTTCATTCATGGCGGCAGGGGGAGGCCACTGGAACACTGTGCGTCTTAGCAGCTTGAAAGGAAGGACAAAGGGAGAGCAGGAGGGAAGGGAGAGAAGGAGAGAGGGAAGAGAGGGAGAGAGGGAGATAGATCAGAGAGGGGGGGTGAACTCAGGCCCACCATGCAGTACCCACTTCCTCGTGCTAAAACCCACCTCGTAAGCGGCTCTGAAAAACACCAGCCGGGGACTCAGTGTTCAAATACGTGAGCCTGTGCGAGACCCAAACACCTTCCCACAAGCAAGTTGCTGTCAGAAGCACATTAGAGCAGAAAGGGTGAATCATACACGTGTACCAACTGTGTGATAGCATCCTCATAAATGTCAATCAAAACCAAAGCAAGCATTGTTTGTAGAGATCTACAAATGTGATTGAACCATCTTTTTAACAGGGAAATTGTGAATATCAAATAGAAGACGAAAATTACCTGTGGTTAAGAGGGTGCTGGAGACAATGAAATGGGAAAGAGCAAAGCGAACAGACTCAAGGGACATTAGGAAGGCTTGCTCTTGACTGATCCTCCTGTCGTGAGTGCTATAAGTTTTATATGAGTTACTTAATTTTGTACATTATAATTGTATATGGTACTTTGTATCAAAATTATTGCTGTAGTTTGGAACTTTAAAGCCTCCCAAAATTCCACAGATCAAAGCCTTCGTTCCCAGCAAGGTGTGGTGAGGTGTCCTAGTTTGTCCCTCTATTTCTGTGATAACTTCGGAGACAAAGGCTGTATTTGGCTTACACATTGTGGTTTGTCACAGAGGGACCTGAGGTGGGAACGGAAGTAGAGGACACGGAGGAGTGCGCTTATTGGCTTGTTCCCCGTGGCTTGCTCAGGTTGCTTTCTTAGAGAACCCGGGAGCACCTGCCCACAGTTGGCTCACCCACAGTGGGCTGGGCCTTCTCCAATGCAGAAGATGCCCCACACGTGGTCCACGGGCCAATCTGAGAGAAACAGCTCCTCAGCTGTGGCTGTCCTCCTCCAGGGTGCCTCCAGCCTGCTCCAAGTTTACCAAACTAACCAGCACAGGAGGAAATGAAAGCCAAGGGGCAGAGCCTAACAACGGGTCTCCCAGTCACTGGGGTATTCCCTTGAAAGAGAAAGAGGCTCTGAAGCCCCCTTTCTCTCTTCCTCATGGCCTGCTCATGAGGTGAGTGGCTGTGACCCACAGCACACTCTCTGCAGCACATTATAGTGTTGACCAAGAAATGAAACCTCTGAAAATGAACCAGAAGACGTTTTCCCTCTTTTCAGGTTGATTTTTCTCAGGTGTTTGTTAACTAGGGTGGAAAGCAGCTTGCAGAAATTACAAAACAGTCAACTCTCTCCTCCCAAGTACCTGGGCGTGGCCTCTCTCGTGCTCAGGAAGAAGTCTGAAGAGCTCCTCTCTGAAGGGAGTAAGACAAGAAGATATTTGACGTGACAGACACCAGCCAGAGTTGAAGATGGCCAAAATACAAATAGCATAAAGTGAACATTTCTTTTTGGCGTACTGTGACCTTCAGCTGCGTCCTTTCCTCAGGCTCCAGAATGCCTCCAACCAAGCTGGAAGGTGAATGCTGGAGATACGATTTCTCTGGAAAATCCAGCAACACAGAAGGACAGTTAAAGATTCCCTCATGGGCCCATCAGCCACACTGCAGAGCCTGTGACAGTCAGCATCCCCACCAGCTCGCTCAAAGTGCTGTGTTCGTCTGTAACTATGAGCAAATCACCAGCAACTCTGAGCATGAACAGCCTCCAGTAAGAAACACAGACACCTAAACTAAAGCATAAATAAAGGAGCATAAAGGCAAGAGAAGCTATTAGTTTAAAGTTTGCTCTATCAGACACACATGAGAGGTATATGTGTGAGATGGAAACAGCATAAGGGGAAATTAAGACAACCAAAAATGCCCTTGAAACTGAAAGATGATTGCAGAAATATTCAACAGAAATTCAACAGAACTGTGAGGTTACTGTGAGGGCTGTGCCTGTGGCTCAGTTGGTAGAGTGCTTGCCTAGCACGGGCAAAGCCCTGGGTTACATTCCAGTGCCACAGAAACGACATTGTGACACTCACTGTGATGTCCACGCTCAGAAGGCTTAGGCAGGAGAATCAGAAGTTCAAGGTCATCCTTGGATATCTTGTATGCTCAAGGCCAGCCTGAGCTGTGCAAACGGGACCTTAACTGCGGGAAGGTAATCTAAGAAAAATTCCTAAATAGAAGGGAAGAACAGAGAGATTAAATTAAAAAAAAAGAGGATTTAAGAAAACAGGAAGGGACACAGAGAGAAGTGCTTGTTTCTTAACTGATACTCCTGTCCCGAATGGGCTTCTGCAGCGGAACGCCATGGACCAGCCAGTTTACAGCTCACGCTTCTGACAGCTGAGAAGACCAAGTGCTGGCAGATTTACTGCCTGGTCTACTGAAGGCCGTCCTTCCACTGTGGCCTCGTCAGGGCAGGAGCGGGAAAGGAGCTCTCCAGGGCTCTTAAAGATAGCCTGCTCTCTCTCTCTGTGTGTCTCTGTGTCTCTCTGTTTCTTGGTCTCTCTCTGTGTTTCTCTGTCTCTGTCTCTGTGTGTGTCTCTGTGTGTGTGTTTTTCTCTGTCTGTGAGTGTGTGGTGTGTATGTGTGATGTGTGTGATGTGTGTGGTGTGTGGGGTGTGCTGTAGTGTGTGTGATGTGTGTCTGTGTGTGATATGTGTGTGTATTGTGTGTGATGTGTATGTATGTGATGTGTATGTGTGTGTGCATGTGATGTGTATGTGTCTGTGTGATATGTGTGTTGTATGTGATGTGATATGTGTGATGTGATGTGTATGTATACACTACAGTACCACAGTGTGTGAGAGGTTACTAGACAGCCTCCATGTTGATCACCGTCTTCCAGCTTATGACAGGGTCTCTTGTTTGCCTCCAAATACTCCAGACTACGAGGCTGTGAACTTGTGGGGAGTTCCCCGTTTCGGCCTCCCATCTTCCAGCTGGAGCACCGCAATCACTGGTTTTCATTATCACGTCCAGCTTTATGCGAGTTCCAGGAATGTGTTCTTACACAAACAAGACAAGTACTTTACTGCTCTGTCGCCCTAGTACCAAGGTCACTTCTATTAGGGCACTAACCCCATTCCCGAGGACCCACCCTCTTGACCTGATCATGTCTCAACCCTGCTCCTGATACCATCGCATTAGAGATTCTGTTTCAACATGCCAGTGTGGGGGAGACGCAAACATTGAGTCCATATCCAAAATGGATAAGAAAATTAAACTAGCCACAAATCTCCAAAATTAAAAAGAAAAGAAAAGAAAAGAAACAGACACTGCAGACAGAGGAACCAAGAGCATAAACCATTTGTGAAGCAAGCACGGGAGTCTCCACAGCTGGAGCACAGGCGTTTCCTGGGGTGAAATGGCCTGTTGACTAGCCATCGAAAGGCGAGTGTGATACAGCTCACATATTCCACACCGGCAGGAAATGTCAGAACAAGAAAGGAGACTAGGATATTCTAGAATCTCTCTGGAGTAGAGGGGTCAGGGGACATGAAGAGGAACATAGGAAGCTGTGCTGGCTTGCGTCCCCCACAGGCTCATGTGTTTGAACACTCCGTCTCCAGTTGGTGGCGCTGTTTACGGAGGTAAGGGTGCATTCAGGTGGGTAAGGCTGGAGGAAGTCTGTGAGAGTTTGTAGCCTACACGCACTCTCCAGTTTGTTCTCTGCTTTGTGTTTCCAGTTTTAGTTTTAAAAGACAACATACTTTTATAAAAGTAAATTTTAAGGGCTGGAGAAATGACTTGGTGGCAAAAAGCACTTACTGCTTCCCAGAGGATCTGAGTTTGGGTCCTAGCACTCACATCATGTGGCTCAACTACTTACCCTGCAGTTCTAGGGACTCCAACCCTGTGGCCTGCCTCCACTTGTTGCACATACATATATGCAGGCACACATACAAACACATGAATAAAATAGATAAAACTTAAATGTTTGTTCAGAAGCTATTGAGAAGCTGGGTATGGCCGCTCATGGATAAAATTCTAGCACTGAGACAGGAGGGTCCTTCTTTCTAGCCAGCTTGGCCTATAGAACAAGGTCTCATCTCAAACAAAGGGGGAAGAATTTCAAGAGCCCTGTAGAAATGTGAACCTTCTTTGACTCTGTACCAAAAGGCAACAAGCATTCACTTGTTCATAAAGGTTACTGTGGTATCTGAGATTCATCAATAGACCAGTATTTTCCTCAAAAGATTTTTTGAAGGACTAGAAACTGTCAGGCTCATGGTGGAACACAAAAGCTTACAAAATTCTGGGTTCCGAGAGATGGTTCAGGGGTTAGGAACACTTGCTCTTATGAGGACCTGGGTTCTCTTCCCAGCACCCCCAATGGCTCACAGCCATCTGTTAACTCCAGTTCCAGGAATCCAACGTCCGGTACTGGCCTGTGAGAACACTGCACTTACAAGATGCATGGACAAGCTAAACACTCATAAAATAAACAGCCATGAATCTGAACAGCTTCCAAAAGTGCAGTTTTCAATTGAAACAGTTTTATGAGAGGCAAGAAAATTGCTGGTTGTTTACTTCAAGCTGATTAGACAATGGGGCACATTTATTACACCTTCCAGCCAAACACCTGCCCACACAGGGGGACAATTTACTAGTAACCCTTCCGGGGAAAGGCATGAAGGCCGACCCCCAGCACAAGCCGCCTGCCTCGTACCTGCAGCTGCTCATGGTGCTTTGCTGAGCAGCAGAGGCACCTTCAAGATCGTTCTCACACGGCTACACAGTGTGAGATTAAAATAGTCTTTAATCATAAAGGAAGGTACTTTTCTTGTTCGGGGTTTGATTTTGTTGCTAACTGTGTTTTCTGGAGCTAGGATCCCCTGGAGCCGAGCTTCGTGATGGAGGATGGCCTCTGTCTTCCACGTGCTGCCGTTACAGGCACGTGCCACCGCCATGGCTGGGGTTTTAGGCAAAGCTGGTGGCTGAATCGCCAGCCTACTGCATGCTGGGGCAAGCACTCTGTCAACCAAGCTACATCCCCAGCTTAATCAACCTGAAAACAACAACAACCAAACCAAACCAGCAAACGTCAGGTGGTCAAGAGTCTGAGTCCTTTATTTGCGTGTTGCTCGGTTCACGCTAAATTGCCAACAATTTTTCGATTTTTCACAGGAAAGCCTGAGAAATTTGCCCACCATCCACAATGCGAATGTCTTTACAAATAAAAACATGCCTTAGTTTTAGTAAGTGCTTTGACCCCCACATCTATCCTGAAAGAGTGCTAGAGGCATCCAGAGGGTTGACGCTGCTGTCCCAGGGGCACCCAGGGAATAAAACAGGTCAGTTTCCCTTCTGGGCATGAAGAAAAACAGGCACATGCCATCCTCAGAAGACATTAGGAAATTCTAGGATTCTGTGACTCAAATGAGGAATTCTGTTTTGAAATGGTTGCTCCTAGGTGCACAAATACTTTACAGCTTTATAGTGAAATCAAAATCAAAATTAGTGTAAGAAGCCAAACTGAGGCCATCAGGCTGTCAAGCCCAGACTCTAGTGCAGAAGTTTCCAGCTACAGTTTCTTGGCTCCTTGCACACTCTCCTCTGCCTTCTCACCATAATCAAGATGAGGAAACAAGTAAAATCATCACACTCAGTAGTGAAAGCATGACCTGGCCTCACTCAGTGCACAAGCAACCTGCGAGCCTGAAGCAGCAGCCAGGCATGGGGCTTACATGCATGAGGTTATACGGTTGGATCAGAGGTATTTGCCAAGCCGATTCAAACTCACATTTGGCCATTTATTACCTCTGGCACACTCACCAGTACACTTTGACCTTTCTCATCTCTTTATCTATAAAACATCAATTATATCCACTCTCAGAAAGCACAAATAAAACAATGACAATCAAAATAACGATTCTGACTTCATAATTACCTACTAATATAATTGCCACTGAAACCTACACAACAGGTTAATTTGTAGCAAAACTCTAGCCTGTAGTACATGGACATGCAACAATGCACACTTGCTATGGCCTCAACATGATGCAACACACAGCTTTAAAAACAGCATATGAGCAAAGCTTAGCACAGACAAGACTCAAGGAGCTGATCCTGGCACCCATGGCAGATGGTAATCAGAGGACTGGACTGCAGCACCTTGGAAGAGAGGCCCTTGTGCTCCAGCTGTGTTCTGGATCGGGCGCTTTATTCTCTGTCTACTCAGGGATCATGCTCAGGAAAGCCTGAGAAATGTCAAGCTGCCAGAAGCTGCAGGGCCCCTGAAGCCACCTTCCTGATAGTCTGGGCCTGCTCTCCTCCACCACCAAGGCTCCCCACGAAAGCCTGTGCCCTGAACACTTCTCTTCAAATGAGACAAAGAACCAGCTGGCATGGGAGAACATACTGCAGGGTTATCCTACAGAGCCGACTTCCTGAGTCTCCTGACGGTGAGACCTGTCACCTGCTTTGGGAGGGAAGGCCAGCCAAGGCTTTGCCCCATGGAGGACAGGCTGAGCTGTGGGGTCAGAGACAGTCCTGGAAGCTTGAAGCCAATATCTGAGACCTGACTCTCTCTAGCTGACTTCATCTAGTTTCTGTACTATCACAGGAAGGTGAATTCCTGAGAGAGGAATTCTGCCAGTGGCAGGGCCTGCTGCTTCCTGTGGGCACTCATTGGTTCTGGACATCCTCAAAAAGGAACAAAGAAAAAAGCTCCCTCCTCTACGCTGAGGGGGGAAGCTGGGCTCCTCTCAAATGCAGTACCAACAATGTGACTTTTACTTGCAGAGAACGATGAAAACAACCGCGTAGGGCTAGGAAACAGGATTTGAAGTTTGCTGTGCCTTGATCCCACATCTGCTGAGCAGGAGTAATTAAGGTGGAGGGGAAATCCGCTGACAAGTTAATAGCAGTGTTAAAATCTCACAGGGAAAAGTGTCAGGCCATCCATCACTTGGGCAGACCAGTAAAGCAAGCAGGGAAATTCCTCAGGAGAGCCCTCCCGACACTTCCCGGCTCTGGCCTGCAGGGGGCACTTGCTCGCCCCAGCCTTCCCTTGCCCACCAGGGAAGCGTCTTGGTAAGACCACCCTTATCAACCTCTTACCTCTGCTGAGGTCACAGCGTTATTCCCGAAGCACCAGAGGTGAGTGCAGAAGTTGGCAGCCAGGCAGGGCCTGTCGCGCTGGCTCTCCCCAGACTCCATACTCCAACACTGAGGGTAGTTTCAGCGCCGCTGGCTACCACTGATCTGAGTGACTGTGGTGACATAAAAGGCTCAGAGAAAGCAGCCTGAACCAGGAAGTGGAAACCAGATGCCCATTTCAGAGAATTCACCCTTAAGTCCATGGAGTTCACCAATGCTGATGTTTCTTTCAAAGAAACTCTCTGTGTCCAAGAGTCTTTGGTCACGTTTCCAAGATGTCCAGCTTCAAGTTGCTGTTTTCTTCCAACCACACAGAACCCTTCCCTGCTCTGTTTCACCCACATACTGGTCAGTATTCCCTAAAACAAAGCCAATGGGAAGCGTGGATTTTTAAGCCGCTTGCGTTAAGATAGCAGCACACCTGAGAAGCTGAGGAGAGCTCTGCAGTCCGAGCAGGCCTACAGTTGTCTTACTGAGGAAGGCAACCACCCTGTGGATGTTCAGTCTACAAAGCTGGGGCCTCAGCAGTCCCCCAATCTGGAGCCAAAAACCTGTATGTTTCCTGGAGGGCTGTGGTTCTTAGTCCACAATCGAAGCCTGGAAACACTGTCTCTGAGGTTGGACAAAACAGCAGCAGCAGCAGGAGGGAAGGACAAATCCCCAAAAGGCCCTTTTCACCTGTCTGCCTCCAGAAGGTGCTGCCCACAGTGAGGGGACAGGGCTTTGCATAACTGAGGCAGTCAGGACAGTTCTTCAGGAGCCCTCCCTACTCAGCTGATTCTACTTTGTGGCAAGTTGACATTAAAACCAACCTACAGCTTTGGCTCCTCGATCCTTGTGAAAATCAAGCCCAGGGCCTCAGCTGACCCACATCTTCAGCTTCTCATTTCCCTTTATGCAAAGCAGGTTCAACAGATCTGCCAAGCATCCACTCTCTGAACGCGTTCCTCCGGTTCCTTCGATAACTTTCTTTCTAACACACCCAGCGTGCTCTGAAAAGCTCTTTAGAAAACAGTCCACTTCTACTGACGACCGCCTTATTAACTCGATGTTCTGGTTCTGGGGAAGACTTCTACATACATAATCTTGACTCTTCGCAGAGCTCTTGAGGCCCAACATCTCTATCCTCATTTTAAGAAGTTCAGAAGCGCCGAGAACGGCTCAGCGGTCACAGACCAGTGATCCCTCTAGCCGAGTGTTGTTGAGTGCAGTTTGGACACTTGGAGTCCATGTTCTTATATAATTTATACATAAAGGACATGGGAGTGTGTGCAAGTGCAAGCCGAGCATTTTTCACTCACCACGTGTGTTAGCATTCCACTTGCCCTTGTTTCACTTAATATTAGCCCAAATACCCATGAAGCTGGCAGCAGCAGCAGCAGCAGCAGCAGCAGCAGCAGCAGCAGCAGCACCTGACCTGTGATAGGTGCTCTACTCTGTGTTGCATGAACTGGCCTCCACTGCACAGGCGCAGTAACTGAAGCCAAGCAAAACTAAGTACATGGGGCATGTGGAGAGGGAAGGTGGGTGCAGCCTCCTCCATAACCAGGGCAGGAAGGCAGGGAACAATAGCCTCTTCCGTCAGCTCAGAATGACAGCAGCACACAGCATTTCCTAACAAATCAGGGCTTTTCTGAGTTGACCTTTTCTGATCAGACTGCTTAAGCTGGTGTTTAGTAGAATTCATGCGTGAACGACTTGTAAATCTTAAACTCTGGTTTTTGGCCTTCTCCTCCTCCTCCTTCTTTCTTCTTCTTTTTCTTCTACCAGGCAATAGAATGGCCTCATCACCTAAGCAGTCTGAGTGTAGTTTCTGCCTTGATAAACCAAGGTGTCACCAGGCTCAAGCCACTAACAGAGAGCAGGAGAGAACAAAGATGTGGCTGCCATAAAGATGGAAACTTCTACAGTCTAATTAGCAGCCTCGCACAATGCCTGGTTCTGGGTGTCTGAATCCCTGAGGAAGCTGCTGCTCTCTCTCTTCCTCTGACTTTGAGGACCATGATTGTGCATTTCTCTTGTCACTGTAAAGCACCCACATTTCCACAACCTCTGAGCCCAGGATTGGGCTCACACTTCTCACTAAGTGACTCTGCATAAGAAAGCTGTCCTTCATCCCCTGGGAAATGCAACCATTCACAACAGCCTCAAAATAGTCACAGAGTAGGCCAGATGCTACCTGACCCCAGGAAGCCTGCCAAGCACCTGTCTCTTCACTTCCCAGAGCCGGAACTGCTTCATAACCTCACCATGACAGCACAACCCCAGGACTCAGTAGAGCCAGCCCACAAAGTAAGCCAACGGCAAGGAACTAGCCAAGTTGAGGACTGTGAGTTCAGAGCTAGCAGGTGAGGGTCAGGGTTCCTACCACATGTGTGATGACCAGAGGGGTTGATGCTTTCATTTTCTGATTGTTCCTTAATTGTCCTGGGGAGATGGAGGTGGTGGGCCCTGCTTACCTCCAAGAAAGGAGGATTCAGTTCAAATCCTTCTACTAGGTGGACATTCAGACTTGAGCAGCAGTCTCTGCCCTTGTCCTCCAAAACCCAGCTTCATCCTGTGGCTAAAAACCCAAGATGGGAAAAGAAACACACCCCGCAGCTAAACAGTGTGACCCTCTTGACCTTCCCTCACGTGCCGCTTTCCCTCACCCGAACACACATGGGATTCATCCCAGAGCCTTATGAAGACATCCAGATCCACCCAGCGATAATCAAGTTCCTCATCTTTATAGCATTTACATGCAACCTATGTTTGTCCTCACAGGCATATTAAATCGCTACAGATGACTTACAGTAGTGAATGCTATGCAAATCATTGTTGCTGTGCTGTTCAGGGACCAGTGATGAAGAACTGTGCACGTGCTCACTACAGATGTGATTTTCATGCATACAGTGGCAATGCTCAGTTGTCTGAGTCCGCTCTGGGGATACAGAACCTGTGGGTGCAGAGACTGGACCATTATACTTACATTGCAACAGCCTCCACCACACAGCTGACAACACTCCACAGCTCCAACACCACACAGCTGACCCGTGCTCCCCTCCACACCCTTCACCTGCACTGAGCTACCCAGCCCTGGCAGGCTTACGTCATGCCACACCTGTACCACACGGCGCAAGGCCCTGTGGTCAGTTCGCACACCTCATCTCTCCCCAGAAGATGCTGGTTAGCACCAACCATTGGTGCCCCAACGAGTACACACTGTGCTCTGCACCATTTGCTGATTTCCACACTGCAACACCCTGCCCTGGCCAGTTTCAGGGTTCCAGCGTGATATCAGAAAAAAAAGAATATTTTCTTTTTGGTTTTGTTTTGTGTTTGGTTGGTTGGTTGGTTGGTTGGTTTGGTTTTTTGAGACAGGGTTTCTCTTGGTTTCAGGTGGCCTTAGCTGTCCTGCACTTGCTTTGCAGACCAGGCTAGCCTCGAACTCAGAGATCTGTCTGCCTCTGCCTCCCCGAGTGCTGGAATTACAGGTGTGCACCACCGTGCCCAGCAAGGAGGAAAGATTTTTGAGTGTTTACCAGCCATACTGTTTCTACTTCACAGACAGAATATGAAAACAGCCCAAGAACACAGACAATAGACAAACATGGTCAAGTAATTAGGAAGCACAAACTTTTAAATATGTGTTGCTCTTTCTGTTAACACAATTCCTTTTTAAAGATTGATTGATTGATTGATTGATTGATTCAGTGTGCTGCCTGCATGTACATCTGCTTTCCACAAGGGATCACCAGATCTCATTATAGATGGTTGTGATCCATTAAGTTGTTCCTGGGAATCGAGCTCAAGATCTTTAGAAGAGCAGTCAGTGCTCTTAAACTCTGAGCTATCTCTCCAGCCCCCAAGAGATGTATTTATTTATTTTATGTATATGACTGTTCTATCTGCATGTACAACTCCATGCCAGAGGAGAGCATCAGGTCCCAATATAGATAGATGGTTGTGAGCCACCATGTGTTTGCCGAGAAGTGAACTCAGGACCTCTGGAAGAGCAGACAGTGCTTTTAACCACCGAGCCATCTCTCCAGCCCCTGAACACAATTCTTAAATTTTGGATTTATGTAATTTGATTATAGTGAGTGCCGTGTTAAGCACTGGCCACAGCTATAACTCCTGGTTCTGCTGAGCAGCATAAATGGTCTCTGAGTACCAAGGTGCATCAGTCCTTCCTGGTTCCTCTGACCCTTGGTGACCTGACTGTTTAATGGCCTCCCGACCTGCCTCTCGCCTTCTGCTCCCTCTGCTCCAAATCATTTGGGTTATCTTTCTAAAATATGACTGAGGGTCCCTGTTTCAGAACATTAGCAACGTCTCAGTGCCTCTCGACTCAAGCCCTAAGGGGTCGGTGAGAACCCCACACCCCCTTTCCAGCTCTAACTCAGAGGTTAACAGCCCTCACACTATCTCAAATGCTCGCCTTTGCCATGTGTTAGTAGAGGGCCTTTGGGCTACTCAGCCTCTGTCTAGACCATGGAGAACTAACGGTGATAGGATTGAGGGAACCCGGAGAAGCAATTGGAGAGGAGAGAGCCTCATCAAGTTCCGAGCTACAGAGCAGACACAGGAGGAGCCCAGTCTGTCTAGGTGAAGGGCCGGGAAGGCCCTTTCCCAGGGCATTTCTGCCCCTTCCATGGAGGTAAGATCTTTGGGAGTGCACAGAGCCCTGGATATTTCAAGATACGCCAAAGAGGTCAGTTTTTGTCAGTGAATCCCTGATGCCTATTTGCTGGCTACTGACACTGGGATAAAAACACACGTGAGTGTGCACGCCCCACATGTGCTACACGTACATGCATGTACACACACACACAGGCACTGAAGCTGCTGTGCAGATAGATGCAGGGAGCCTGGCTGACAAACCTAGAGCTTCTGTTAGGACTATGAAAAAGTATCAGTACCCTGCCACCTAACGGTACTTGTGCCTCATTGCAGGCTTGGACCTGTCAAAATAAACAGGGAGATGGAGCCTAAGGAGGCTCAGAAAAGACAGAGATCACCCTGGCAGACTCCCCAAGCATCTGGCTGCAGCTCATGGTCAGTTCTCATGAGGGTAATCAACATCCATTGCCTGAAGCTTGCCTGTGGCAGCATCATTCTAAGGGATACCAGCTCCTGTGTCCTCTGGCTGCTCCCAGCTGCTGCTCATATGCTTTGGGAGCCTCCTGGTACCTTTAGCACAAAGCCTAATCACTTTGTTTGTTTGTTTGTTTGTTTGTTTGTTTGTTTTTCGAGACAGGGTTTCTCTGTGTAGCCCTGGCAGTCCTGGACTTGCTTTGTGGACTCGCTTTGTAGTTTGAGGCTGCCCTCAAACTCACAGAGATCCACCTGCCTCTGCCTCCCTGAATGCTGGGCTCACAGGCATGCACCAAATGGAACCTTTAGGGACAATCTCCTGCAGCAGCCACCCATTCTCCCACATGTGAGATTGGTTCCTACACACAAACCTCATCCTACGTGATCCATGAAGCCTCGTTCCATCAGGTGAGTATGGAAATGGTGGACTCTGTGGTCTGTCGTGGTCTGTCAGTCTTCCTCTGCAGCACTCAGCACTCTCCATTAAAGGTGGAAGCAAATAAAGCCCGGCTGTCACTGAGCTAACAACGCCAGACAGGATGAAGCCGCCCTGTGCACGCTGGGCCGTGAGATCAGCCGCCTGCTCAGTAGCTGACTGGAACTCTGTCTAGGGGCAGCTCATGCAGAGTCTGGCAGCAAGCCCCGTCTCTTGACTGTGAATTCAGTGGTCTGCTTGGGGAAGAGAAACTGATACTCTAAGTAGGAAACCAGCCGTGTCTCCCCAGGGCTTGCCCAGCTTTGAAACAGGAAGCCTGTACACTCAGACACTTCCAGTCCTGAGCAAACAGTGGGTCACTGCTGCCTATCTCCCCCACGGCCAGGAGTCATCCAGGTGCATCTCTTCTGCTACCAATAAGGCATCTGCTCTGCCAGGGGGCTCCCCCAGGACTGTTCCCTGTTCCAGTCAGGCTCAACTTCTTTCCCAGTGCAACCTCCCTTGGTGTAACCATTTGAGATATCTGTTGCTTTGCTATGACAGTGTGTCCCCTTGTGAAATTAACCACTAAGTCCTATTGGCTTGTTTGGAAAGTCTATGGAAGCCTTTTCCATCACAGTAATAATTACAGTGGAAACCAATGCCAAGGACCAATTTGACTGTATTCACGAGAGGATGTAGAGCAATAGGGACCAGTAAGTATACAGAATTCGACTCCTCCACGAGTATTTGATGAGGAAACTTACTTTTCAGAGAACATATAGAGGAACATCATACACACTGGTAAAGGCTTGTCTAACCCACACGTGCTCTTTGCAGAACTGAAAAAAATGCTGTAAAATATGAAGACAAGCTCGTGTTTTTCGACATGAAATCTCTAAGAGCATAAGAGAGTGGCCTGACCACACCGCTCTGGGAAGCCCGGGCCTGGGTCAGGATCCAAGCTCATTGCACACACCACTGCCAAGGTTCTGGAATGATCTTCTCTTCCCAATGAAGTCCACACCATGATTCAAGGTTTAGTTCACCGTTCAGCTAACCTGCATGAATCAAGCACACAAGCCCACACAGATACCAATTTTGACACATTACTGTACTAGCCATCTTTGTCATTTACTTTGTAACTCAGGAGTGGGCACTGTAAATATACCACACACGTGTCACCGTCGGTCAGGCTGTGACTGTGACAGTCATTGTTAATCCACCACGGGGTCCTTTCAGAGTCCAAGGGAGCTTCAGGGATGTTCTGAGCACGGCACTCCAGATGGCCACAGCAAGCAGCCCTGCTTCGGGTGTGAGATGCACTGTCTGAGAGCCTGGCCATACCCCTGAGCAGTTCTGCTGAGCATCTTAGCTGTCCATCCCTTCTGAGCAAGAGAAAGCAATGTCAACAACACCAGCATCTTTAAACGTGGTCTGGAAGCTGATAGCTGCAGGTATGGGCCTTTGCCCTAATAAGTGTCATATAATTGCCTGGATGTCCAAATAGAAAACACTCATATGATAATAACTAGCATCTACATAATGCCTCAGTACAGGGCAGCACAGATACTTAACTCTCTCCACAGCTGGAGGAACAGGACAGCTTTGCTGCTCAGGAGATCTGAGGGGCCGGGAGACGGCTCCTCACTCAGAGTGGGCTATGGCACCGCAATGAGGACTCTGACGAGGAAAAAGGACCAGAAGTGTGTGCGGTTTACACCACCTCAGTACTTGCACTGTGGCTTACCGCTGGGCCGTGGGACTAAGTCCCAGAAAGGCGCGGGAGACACTTGGCCCTGCGTCGAACGCTGACGGGTTTGTGCTCCACCACCACCTTCCTTTCTTCCTGGTGGGTTAATTAATCCTCCTCAGCGCTGGGCAGCAGTAATAGGATCAAGAAGAAAGCCTCTCCTGAGCTCCCAAGGGTGGCTGGCAGGAGCCCAGGAGGAGATGGAGCACAGACTTCAGTCTGTTAATTGTTCAAGAGCAAATCATCTGTCAGCGGGAAGTGGAGGGAAAGACGCTGCCGAATTCAGAGCCAGAACAATAAATAACACTCAGAGCTGCGCCCCTGAGGAAAATAAAGCTGCCCACGTTCGCTTCTTGGGAAAACAAAGATGTTCAGAGTTCTGCAGGCCTGAGGATATAGCATGAGTCAGTAGAAAATGCCAACCTGTTCAGACCGGCTGGCTCTTGGATCAACCCAGGGCCCGTAGGCCCCTCGCCCTCACTCTGCAGACAGCTCAGAAAACCACTTCTTAACAGGAAGCTCTCCCAGGTTGGAGTAGAGGGCCCTCACTCATCCTCTTGCCTCCATATACTCAGCTCCAAATCTGCCCTAAGCAGCCGCCATGGATGAGGCAAAGTTGGCACCTCTGGGTCTAGTCCTCAGCCCTCGGGCTCTGGCTCCCCGTGCTCCACATTGCTCCTAGAACAGGCTCCCCCCAGCAGCACTCCCAGCTTACTCTTGGCTTCTTCCTTCCTCCCCACCAGGTAGGATTTTTTCTTTGCCTGTCTAAATCCTCAAGGATGAACCCCTATAATCATTTCCCCACCCCCAGAACCCTCAGGGACTCTGTGTCCACCCAAAGAGACAATATGACAATATTTGGGGGGAGGTCAGATTTGTGGTACAGGTAACAGGTTCAATACTGAACTCTTCAATACTGACTACTTCCTGCTGCTGTGCTCTCAGCTATGACCCCTCCCCTGCGCTGTTACTGGTCCCCTCCCCCTCTTAGAGAATGTGTGAAGATTGACAGCTCCTGCTTCACAGAGCTGTATGAGGCCTGAACTGCTTAACCCATGCCAGCCACTGAGAACAGTGCCCAGGAGAGCTAGGGTGGCCACTGGTCACACCTCACAGCAATCGGCACTGTCAGCGCCCATCCTTCTTGTAGTGCTTGGGGGACCAGTCCATCTCCTACCCCTAAATGCACACAGTTAGTGCCCAGGTTAGAGGGTTAGCCATCCTTCCTGTGATGTGAGACTTGCAGTGCCATGCTGCCATGCCCATTGCCATAGGGCATCACCCCAGGACTTGTTTTGGCCAGTGACATATGAGAAGGTACAGGCTTTCTGTCCCCGGAAGAAGATCCTGGAGGTGTTACAGGACTTTACCAGCTCTCTTCCCCTCCTCCATGAGCACAGCATGTCTCATATGTGGGGTGCTCCTTCTTCCTGTACCCCAGAAGCCAGAACATAGCTTAAAACAGGGTTGGGCACCACCAGCCAGCAACCAGCATATCATCAACAAATAAACATGTGGTTGCAAGGATTGGGCCTCTGGGATCATTCCTTCCACAGCCTAACCTGGTGAAAGCTGCTTACACAGAACTGGCACCCAATCCAGCAATGAGTGAGCGGGAACAACAGGCTTTATCCAGTTCCCAGCCCAGATCAAGGCTCTGAATGCATGGGCAAATTAGCTAATGTTCTCTCTCAATGGTGCTTTCAGACATTTATTCTAAAATAAGCATTTTATAAATAAAAGTGAGGCAGCGACTATCACCAGATACACCAGACGGGGCTTTCCTAGACACTGTATCGCAGGAAGTGTCAGGGTGATGAATAACACTGTGTTCTGTGAACTCAGGGCTCTAGGTTCCATGCCAAGGGCAAAGGCAGCTGAGAACTACAAGGAGGGTTCAGCAGAACAAGGCCGCTTCTCTGACAGATGCTGTCCCCAAGACTTCAAATACACCAGCCAGGCAGCACCCTTCCCCAAGTCAAGGAGCAAAGACTGCCTTCTGGACATGGAAACTGAGGCTTGGATTCCACGTGAAGGTCCCCGGAGACAACAGTGGTGTTCCAGGTGTGAATTCCATCTGCCTATGTGCAAAGGTCACACTGCAATCGAGAAGATCTTTGGGGACAGCCCAGGAAAGCCTAGCCACCCAAGCATGCTCTTCTTCTAACTGACAGACTTCATGCCTTGGCACCCAACCCAACACATCAGCAGCTGGAGATTTAAGTGGAGTCACCTGAAATGCAATATCCATATGGAGAGTAAGCAGACTGTCAATCATTTTGTCTTGGTAAATGGATTTGTTTAATCACATTGTTTTCTTATCACAAGATATTAAAATATGCACAGGAAAGACACCAGATTGATTAATGGGAAAAAGGGAGGAAGAATAGCTTCCACCCAGGGTGATAAAATATCGGAACAATTTAAGGACAATGGGCTCACAGCTCCAGGTTAGAGTCCATTGTTTCAGAGAAGTCAAGGAAGGAACTTGAAGTATCACATTATTGTCAGAGCAGAGGGAGAATAAATGTGTAGATCCTTGCTTGCTTGCCTGCCCCAAACTAGGGAGCAGTGGCACTCACGTAGGTGTCTTCCTACATCAATTAATAATCAAGACAGTCCCTTAAGCACATGCCACAATGATGCTAGGTTGTGTCTGAGTTGACAGTTAAAGCTAACTAGCACAGGAGGCTTCAAACCTGCAAACCTACAAGACCAGGCAGGGAGCAAACAAGAGAAGGGATGGGTGGTGATGGCAAGTGAGGCCATAGAGAGCAGCTGTCTGCTCTAGGGGGGTGCCGCCCTACAAGGAGGCCAGGCTGCCCGAAGATGGACATCTAGACCCAGGAAAAGCCCTCAAAGGTCTCAGTGCTGTCAACAAAGCCATGTTTTGATGCTGTATTCTGGACTTGCCCGAAATACTCACTGTAGGTCTGAACCTATGGGTCAAACGCTCATTTCTCACAGACACTGAAGAAGATTTAATGCTTGGAGGAGAAAGAGGGACAAGATGCCAGCATATTCCAAAAGAACAGTGTACCTAGGAGGGAAAGGACCAGGGCAGGACAGAACAGCTGGAGGAAAAAGGCACCTCAGAAAACACATCCCTCTCGATCTGTTGCTTGGACTGCCTTCCCTCTTCCCACCTCAGCAAGAGTCAAGTCAAAAGCAAACTCTGATAAGGAAAAGCCATTTGTTCCCGAAAAAACTTCATTACTCTGCTAAATATCTTGACTGGATTTCATTTGATTCTACTCAGTCTCAATTCAATATTGTGCTTGGCCAGCTTAACCTTTTAAAAGGAGTTTTATTGATGGCATGTTATGGGGACATTAGCATTTCTCAAAAAAATTAAAGAAATAGAAAGAATTAAATTGCTTTGCTTAGCGATCTTAATTATCTGGAATAATTAGCTCCAGTCAATTCCCCACAAGAGCTCTCCTGAGAAATCAGTGTTTGGGGAAACAAAAAGAAAGGAGGGCGCCAAGCTCGGGACAAAAGCAAGCATTTGGCAAGTTATTTGGGAATAGCTAATTAACCCCAGGAGTGAGGTTGACAGTCACATCCACTTTCTTAGTGCTTAATTATTAAAAGCAAATAAAGAAAGTAAATACTCAGGGAGCCAGTCTATTGGGTCTGGAAAATCAGAGTCACTCTGTGCCAACAGACACAATAATCCCCAAACACACAGGCATGTGCTTCTGAGCCTTCTGAGAAAGTCCTCCATGGCTGAAGAGCTCCTCCCAGCCAGAAGCATCACCCTCTGCTCTAGGCTTCCAAGCAACCCTCACAACTCTACTGTGTAACTTTCTCCCTCCCCTCCCACCAGAGGACAAGCACTACAGAGGCTGGTTTAGCACTCGCTCCCCCCTGCGGTCACAGAGCACTGGCACATGGCCGGGTGCTGGAGGAAGGATCCTCAGAGTAAGGATTTCTACATTCTCAGACATGGTTGATTCAGCAAATCCTTCCTTTTTTTCCATTTGTGTGTGTGTGTCTGCACGAGCACACTTTTTGCATGTGTGTGGGCACACGTGTATAGGAGTGCATGCACGTGTGTGCACATACACAAGTAGAAGCCAGAGGTTGAGTGTCAGGAATCATCCTCCATCTGACCTTCACTAAGGCACAATCTCAGTCAAACACAGAGTGTGCCAATATGGCCAGCTCACTGCAACCCTGCTCTAGAGATGCCTGCCCCTATGTTTTGACTTTCTGAGGCTGGAACTGCAGGTGGGAAGCCATACCCAGCTGGCATTTACACGAGCTCTGTGGACTGCGCTCCAGTCTTAACCACTGAATCACCTCCCCAGTTTCCATCCTTGTTTTTTGTTTGTTTGTTTGTTTGTTTTCTCCTTTCTCCTCCTCGGCTGCCTCCTCCTTTTCTTCTCTCTCTTTCATTTCTCCTTTTCCTTCCTTTTTTCAAGGTATGATTGTTTAGGTTCCACCATGAAAGACATTGATCCCAGAGGTGATGAGCCCCAACACTGTTCTCCATTTAAGTTTGTCATGCTGACTCGTGATTGATTTCCAATGAAACAACACAAATAGCAGTGCCATGGCTGAGAAGCCCTGGTGCAGGCATGCTGGCTGGTTGTCCCTGCAGAACCCCACTGGGAAGGAGGTGTTGGGTTTGAAGGGTCTATCCTTGGATTTGAAAGCCCCAGAAGATTTTTCTTAAAACCCAGGAAAAGGCAGGAGGAGGAAGGGAAAAAGAAAACTCTGCTGCTTGTAGAAGGACTGCTGGCATGACCTCAGGGCCCTGTCACACCAG
Organism: Meriones unguiculatus; assembly: GCF_030254825.1. Taxonomy (NCBI): domain Eukaryota; kingdom Metazoa; phylum Chordata; class Mammalia; order Rodentia; family Muridae; genus Meriones; species Meriones unguiculatus. The sequence continues at coordinate 111,630,629 of NC_083359.1, read as the reverse complement.
CACTGACTCTTTCCTAGGATAGCACGGTCTTTGAGGGCCTGTGTGGAATGTTTACCTCTCAGAGCTGCTCTGCATCTCAAGCGTTAAGCGGGAATTCACTGGGCATAGATGACGGCAGCCATGATGGGACTGGAATTCAGGGCTGTTTGCTTTCCTACACCCCAGCTTCTTCAGTTTTGGGTCGTGACCCTGTATGGGTCAGATAACTAAATATAGAGGCTTAGAAAAAACAGCACAAGATCTCTAAGCAACCAAAAATTAATTCAAGACCAAGTACATACTGCATCTGAGGTGTTTCTGACCGTGCCCACCCATGTCATATCACGTGACTGTGCTGCAGCCTTGCTTCCAACATGCGCTTTGTACCGCACACGTCAACAATGTCAGTGCCGAGGAGCACGGCCCCACACACCAGACGCCAGGTCATGGTGTGGACGGCGGTGCTTCTCGTGGGCTCACACAGCTTCCGCTCCAGCAGAAAGCTGTGGTTGGCTTCTAGAAGACAAAAGCCAGATACCTTCCCCCTGACATTCCCCAGCGTGGATCCAGGATGCATTTGAATAGTTTGTGTTAGAATGTTTGGGTTCAAAACCTGCTGTTTGGGATTTCTTTTAAAAGGTGATAGAATGAATTCTGATTTGGGATTAGGACATAGTTTCCAACAGTTTCTAAAATGGCCTTTGACATAGTTCTGCTGTTTTGCATTAGGTATTTCTGCAAAGCAACATTCTCAGTATTGATGGCCATAAAAATCAAAATATAGCGATCAATGCTGAAAAACATTGAATTATGCTTTTAGTCCTACAATTGAATATTCTGCCAGGATTTAGTTCTTTATTAAAATTAAACAAGCATCAGTCTCATTAGTACTACATTTGCTTTTGTTGTCAATAAATGATAAAATTTTAAATATTCAAAAAAGTATTTCAAGAGAAATCTTTTTTCCACACAAAAAAGAACAGTTTTATTTCTTCTTTTCCAATAAGCTTTTTTTTTTGTCTTATTGTATTGGGTGGGATTTCTTCTTCTTCTTCTTCTTCCTCTTCTTCTTCTTCTTCTTCTTCTTCTTCTTCTTCTTCTTCTTCTTCTTCTTCTTCTTCTTCTTCTTCTTCCTCTTCTTTCTTCTCCTTCTTCTCCTCCTCTTCCTCCTCCTCCTCTTCCTCCTCCTCCTCCTCCTCCTCCTCCTCCTCCTTCTTCTTCTTCTTTGAAATCTCTTCATGAAATCACAGGTGCTTGCCTTGTATACTTATATGCCAATATGCTCAGGGTCACGTTGAACTTTCTCAGGCCAAAAGAGGCCACGATGGAAAGGTTTAGAAGTGCCGATCTACGCAATGATGCGTCCCTGTGATATGCTGTACTGGCTTTCCCTCACTGTAACAAGATGCCTGAGGAAAAACAACCTATAAATCAGAAGTCTGCAATTCCCTTCAAAGGCATGCCTCCAGCGACCACCAGCCAGGCCCTGCCTCTTAAAGGGAAGCGTTTCACACTTGGTCCATTGAGAAACGCGTAAGAGCCAGCACGTGGCACATGCAGGCAGAGGGTTAGGCTTAGGGGAGACACCAGCAGGCCTGGTGTGCCTGAGAGAGAGCCAGTTCCAGCTGTCCCTGCTTGATGTCTTACCAGCACCCCATGGGCACAGCCGTCCCACTAAGCTTCTCTCCTCTGACCACTTCATTCATTGTGACATCTTGGTCCTACTTGTCTAAGGGAAAACTTCTGGAAGCCATCTTCCAACCTCTCTCCTACCCTCCTACACCTCCACCCAGCAAGTCCCAAAGGTTCAGCCTCCTGATGTATCCTGGACCCCTGTTCTTCCTCATCATCCCCTGTTCACCCCACCATCACTGCTGCCACCATCACCTCTTCCCCCCAGACAGGCCTCACTCCATCCTCTCTTCTGTCCCTCTTCTACCACGGGGCAGGAGAAAGTCCAAGTTCCCAGACACCCATTTTTAGAATCCTGCCCTTCACTTAATATCCACCCATTTCTGCACTTCCCCCTTAGTGACTCTGAACAGCCCCCATCCCTCAGTGTCCTTTCTGCAGTGGCTTCGATCCTGCCCCCCACCTCCTCCCCTGTCTTCCTGAACCCTCTTCCTACCTCCCTCTTCATACCCTACCCCACACACGTGTCTGTCTTCACTTCTTGTGCTAACAGCCAAAGGCCTTTCTCGCAGTGAGCTGTCTTCTGGACAGTTGCTATCACCCCATCCATATTGTAAGTGACAACCTCATGTGGTTCTTGGTTCTCGGCAGCCACACACTGGCCTGCTGAACTGCTTCTGCCATACTCCCTGAGCTGAGATATGCTGCCCCCAGATACACCAGGGTGGTCCAGAACAGCCCAGCCATCTAGAGAGCCCACCGTGTCCCCTTGTATGTGGTTTAAATGTGTGGTCTTGTGGATCTGGAGCTACAAATGGTTGTGAGTCCCCACAAGGGAGCTGGGAATCGAACCTGGATCCTTTGTAAGAGCAGCCCGAGCTCTTAACTGCTGAGCCATCTTTCCAGCCCCTCGGGTCCTGTTCTTAAGGCTCTCTGGAGAGAAACTCATGGAGGGATTAACTGCACATGCGGACAAGCAAGTGTCCATTCATTTGGAGCTGTTCCCAGCCCCTTGTCTGGAATCCCTGCTTTATTCTGTCCCCTCTTCCTGACAGTCTGGTGATCACAGCATAGAGAGCCATCCATCCTGCCATGGCCAGCCTGCCTGTCTCAGCTGAGAGAGAGCTAGCTGCGTTGCTGCTGCTTCTGTCAGAGCCTGTCTGCAGAAACATTCAGCGCCCACCTCCGCCAAGCAACAGCCAGGGCCCTTCTCCCATGCCCCAGCTCCTGTGCCACCCTCTCCTCCCAGCCTCCCAACCCAGCACTGATGCTCCAGATGGGCTGGAAGGAAGGCCCTGGACAAATATTGGCTTTTGAAAGGTTAATAATTTACAAATGAACGACAGCTGATAAGAAGTCTGGGCTTTTGCTGCCAGGATACAGGGGGACGTGATAAGCATGCAGTGAGCCTCCTAGGGTGGACACAAAGCACGAGGAGCCAGGAGACGCCTGGGTGAGAGCCTTGGAGAAGCAGTTAAGATGCTCACTCCCCTGTAACAGTGGGAGTTGTGAGACGGGGGATTTGGTCAACAACAGTGCGGTAGAGGCAGCCCCCTCTCTCCCCACCCCAGGCCGGGAAGACAACCATGTTGTTTACGCAACTGCACACGCCTGCCACTTCACCTCCCCAGCCTCCCGCACAACTCCTCTCTGGAGATACGGGTGCCCCTGGAAAGGCATATGCTTCTATTTGCTCCTCCACAGGGGTGAAAGACAAAGTTTGTTCTCCTAAGCCAGGTGGGAATGCATGGGACTTCAGAGGCGTCTAAAGAAGGAAGAGACAGCCTGCATGTTTGGGAGCCTGGGACCTCAGTGGAAGGACTGAAGAGGAAGCTGCAAAGAGAGAAGGAAAGGAGAAGGAGGGGGAGGACTGTTTTTGTGAGGGATTAGCACAGCGAAACACACATAGACAGGTGAGAAGCAGTGAAACGCTGGGCGGAAATGACAGGGCTGGAACCTGAAGGATTGTCCTGTTGCAGGGCAACTGCTTTTCTCTCCTGCACTGAGCCCTCGTCTGGACCAACACACGTGAAGATGTATTGAAAACAGAGGACATTTAATCCCTTCAGGGAGTTTTCTATTGCAGAGGACAAGAGACTCCTCTCAGGAAGCTCTAAGACGTTCCCATGAGACAGCAGGCCGGGGATGCCTGCCTCGGCTTACAAAGACCTCCCTTACAGCCCAGCACACAAACTGCCCACCACACAAATCACCTGCGCCATCATTGTCTCCTGTTGCCGTGACGAAAACACTGACCAAAGCAGTTTGAGGGTTAAAGGCTTGTTTTCACCCGCGGTTCTACATTCCTTCCCATCTTGGTAAGGAGGCAAGCACTTTAGGGAACTATTCACAGTACATCCTCAGTCAAGAAATAGGACTCAGCTCTCTTTCTCCAGGTACATAGTCCTGGATCCCTGCCCAGGTCCCTTTCTCCATGTGTACAGTCCTGGATCCCTGCCCAGGTCCCTTTCTCCATGTACATAGTCCTGGATCCCTGCCCAGGTCCCTTTCCCCATGTGTGCAGTCCTGGATCCCTGCCCAGGTCCCTTTCCCCATGTGTGCAGTCCTGGATCCCTGCCCAGGGAAGGCTGTGGGTAGGCTACCCCTCCTCAGTTAGTGCAAACAGGAAAATCTCCCACAGACAGAGAAGTGCGCAGAGGCCCATCTCCTGGACGATTCTAGGTTCTATGACATCGATGCTCAACAGTAACCATCAGACTCACACATGTGCACAGATCAAGCATACCCATGTACCTAAGCCCATCTAGAGGAGAGCCAGAGACCATACCCAAGGCTTGAAAGACAGCTGGGGGCCGGGAGTTCCAGTCTTTCTCTCCCTGTGCTCCCCGTTCTGAAATGTTCTTCACAATCACATCCACGTACCTCCTGTGTTTGCCTATCCATCTGCCAGGTTCCTAACCAGAGGAGCCGCCCTCTCTGTGTCCTGGGCATCTGCTGCCCATGGCTGGAGGGGTCTCACCAGCTGTGTTCCTGGGGAGAGTTACCTGGTTACAGCCTGGTGCATGACATCATATCTTCTATAAGTTGAAGGTTCGTACAGAAAGGCAAAGAGTCATGGGCAGGGAGTCAGGGAGCTCTGAAGAAAGGGTCCCAGGTTCTGGATGGCCCCTGAGAATTCTGGGGGCTAGTAAGGCTGCTTAAATCTAGATTAGCTTTGACTTAATTTACTTCCAAACTAATAATGCTAATTAGCACTATTCACATTAATGCTGATGAATATTAATTACATAGCTGATGGACAGAAATCTAATTCAACCCTATTCAGATAACTCCTTCCTGCCCATGCCTCCAGCTAGAAGCAAGCATCTGGTCCTCAAATCACACAGCTCTGTGCTCAGAGCTTCATTTTCCTCTGTGTACCAGCCAGTTCCCTCTGACCTTCAAAGAAGGGTCATGGGGTCTGTACAGGGAGATGCGACATCTTATCTCCCACCTTAGCTCACACACCTGGTACTGCTGCTTGCACATAACAGTTCTTAACAAGCAATATCTGTGGAGTGGAGAGCAAATGCATGCTGGGTGCTAGGCTGAAATGAATAAATTATCTCAGGTGATGACATCTGATACTTTCCTGAGCATGTGTGGGGTCCCGATCCTTAGGCGTCCCCAAATGTGACTCGCTCCCTTGCTTCACAGATGCCAGGCCACACAGGGAACATGAAGACGAGTAGTAATCAGGCTTTGACCTTGACGTCTCCTTGGACTGAGGTCAGGGGTGTCAGGAGGGCAGGGGTGGTGGGTTTCCACTAGGGGACACGTCCAGTACAACTTCCTCCTCCACAGCAGCGGAGGTAAGAAAATCACGCAAGATGCACCTGCCCTAATCTTGCAACAAGATCATGTTAAAAGCAATTTTTCAAGCCTGAGTAAGATGTTTATGACCCTGATAGACGATGGCTGGCAAACTCATTTTGTCATGAATATCACCGCAGATAATACACTTCAGTATAAATGATGCATCTGCCTCTGCCAAGATCTCGCCATGAGTAATGTCCCTCCCATACCAGCTTCTAAAAGATAAACAAATTATGGGCGGTAATTACCCCAAGTTTGATTTTCTTTTTTATGAGCTTTCCTTCACTCTAATCACACCCAGGGTGGGAAGCCGGAGACATGAATGGGACTTAAAGCAGGGAAGCAAAGGGCCTGCTTCCTGCCGTGGGGAGGCTGAAGACTGAGCGTGTTTCCATGGCTTCGGGATAAAAGAACAGGCCTGGCAAGTAGGAAAATGTACAGGAAGCAGAGTTAGATGAGGAGAAGTCAGCGACTCCTCCAGCATACGCTAGTTTAGAATATGTTCAAGCCATAGACAAATCCTTTCCCTCGTACACATATAAACACGGGCTGTGCATACAAGTGCCCCACTCCAGCTCAGGTTTTTCTTCGCATACCTTGAAGCCCACTGAGGCTCCTGGCCTTGACCACTCATTCTGAATGCTGACATCTGTATGTATTGCCTGCTGGCATAACACAACACCTGCAGCCATGCTTTTGCCTCACGCCTCCTGAGTCTACCAAGTCCAAGAGAGTAATCCTGGGAGCCCAGTGGGTATGAACTTGGCAGTGAGAGTAGAACAACCAGTGACCTAATACCAGAGCAACCGCAGTGAGGACCAGGGTCTGAGTCTGCAAGCCGGATCTGGACTGGGAAGAGAAGGGAGCAAGAGCCCAGTGCAAACGGGGCTGATGTCACAAAGCTCCGCAAAGCAAGGCTGGAAATACAGAGCACACTGTTGCCGGAGACCCCTCCAAAGGCTCTAAGCTGAGCCTGGTCTCTCGATAGGACGCCATCATAAGCAGCAATCCTCGAAGCTCTCAGGCCCCGCCTCTGTCTCCACGGTCACATGCTGTTCCTGGGCGCTCCCCTCAGATAGGATCATCCTTAAACCCAGGTCCTGCTCCAGCATGGCTTCAACTAAGTCAACCTGCCTGGCTCCGTTTCTAGGTAGGACTTCACTATGTGATTCCTCATGGGATGTGGACTTTCAAGGGGGCACAGTTTGGCACAGCACAGTAAGGAAGTGAGAGCCAGGCTGAGAAGGAAGAGACATACTGAGACCAGATGGAGAAAAGGGGAGAGGTCAAGGGGGGAACAGAGAGGAGAGGGAAAGAATGAAGAGGAGGGTGAAGAGGAAGGGAAAGAAGAAGGGGAGAAAAGGAGGAGGGAAGGGTGGGGTGAAAAGGGGTGGAGAGGAGAGGAGCTGGGAAGGCAGCGAGGGAAGCAAATACAGTCACACACTGATCCCTGAACACAAGGTGTAGAAACAAAGTGATTGGTGAATCCCCCACAATGCACACCTCTGACTGACCAGGCCGGAGCCAGCCCAAGGCTGTTTACTGGAGCCACTGCGTCATAGGAAGCAATCTGTGTGTGTTTGCAAGAGGAAGAGGTAGAGCAGCCTGAGTTGAGGTCCCAGGTCCTCTGGCACCTGCACATGCCACTTTCTCCTACCCTGACTCCAGGGGCTTCTGTTTTATAGCTGAAAGCTTGCATGGTGGGAAAACAAAACACTATTCACAAGCACTGTCAGCGTGGCCATGTGCTCTTCACCTCCTGCATAGAAGAAAGCAGGCCACCCAGGAGCGTGATGGCAGTTTTCCCCAGGGAGCATGTCCTGAGGGCTGCAGGTCTGCCTCCATCATTCATCCCGAGAGGCCATCTATCTTGCCATCTCTCTTACCTTTTATCTTCCAGGCTCTGGTTTGTTTCAGCTTCCTGGAACTTCCCAAAACCTTCTAAAGGGAGAGTGTCACAGCAGCATCAGCCAAAATAGACCGCGGGCATGACAACTCTAAGTTAACGGGAAGAAGGAGGCCTTGGGTCTGGAAAGAGAGTACCTCTGGGGGTGGGAAGGGTATGCATACATATCTGTGCCCATGTGTCTGTAGGTGTGCATGTGTGCGTATGTGTGCATGGTTTTGTGTGTGTGTGCATCTTGTGTGTGCCTTTGTTTTTGAAAGAAGGTAGAGGCAGAAGAAATGCCCTCAATATATCCTCATTCATTTCCGAGTCTCCAGCCTCTGGAATACTCTTTGTTATTGGAACAGTCACTCACTCACTTGGCAGAAAGTCATAGAACAAGCATAATTTATGAATGAGATTGCCCTTGCTTTTATTTTTCTTTTGCCATATTAGAAATGAATGGGTTTGGATTTGGGGTAATGGTCCCCACTCCCTGTTTGTCCTTGAAACCATCATTTGAAATTGAAAAGCCTCTCTCTCCGGGTCTCTCCTGGAGAATTTGTCATGCCAGCATTGACCAGTGCTGTGGCCAGAAGATGAAGGTGAGAGGGCAGAGGGCAGGAGCAGGCTGATACAACGCCATGCCTGGCCCCAAGGCCATGCCACAGTGAAGGGAGGAAGAACTCTACCACTGAAGCAGCAAGAACTCCCAGCTTCCCCCCTCACATCAGCAAAGGTCAGGAGACACACAGCCATGCTGCTCAGGGACAACAGCATAAAGAGCAGTGAGTTAGCAGACAATTGTTCCACAGAGTCACACAATGGAGCAGACCAGCACTGTTAGTTGCCATGGTAACCTCTATTCTTCCTTGTGTTCTCTTATTTACTCACTCTTTTTTTTTCTTCAGCTTACTGATAGTAAATTATATTAAGTACTAGAGGCATCAGAAAGAAAAACAAAAACCCAGTCTGTGATGGCAATTCATAGCAAAAGCGGGAAGAGAAGCGTTGGGAAAGCTGAGGGCTCAGGGTCACAGACTGTAGAGCTGGATTCTTCTACTAGGAGCTGCTTTTACCTCTTACAGGTGCAGGCGGCTCTAGACTCACAACTGAGTGTTTGTTTGGGCCTCTCCAATTTAGAGGTTTCTTTCTCTGCTAGTGTCTGGCACCCCTCGTTGACCTGTTGACTTGAAACCCCTCAAAATTTATCCCATATTAAGGTAGCAGTACAAAACCTCCAGGTCAAGGTCCTAAGAGGAGTCTAGAAAGGGCAGCCCATTTGGAAGCCTGCAGAAGGAGGTGGTTGTTGCTGACACAAAAGAGGCTGACTTCCTGGGTCCCAGGCTGCGAGAGTGAGGCTCCACGTGTGAATCCATGGATTAGACAGGCCAAAGCCACCACAGGTATAAGCGGTACAGCAACAAGTGCCGTCTGTGTGCCTGTACCGCTCCGGTCCTAACGAACATCAGCTAGGAGCGCCCATTCTGAAGACGGGATCTGCCGCGCACTCCTGTGCTCACAGTTGTCTTTTAGCCCTGACCAGCCATGAGGGCTTAGGGGCTTGCTGTCTCACTCCTCGCCTCACTCTTTCCGCTGTTATGATAGGAGCTCTAGCTAGGGAGCCTCTGGGTGCGCTTTGCAGCGTGCAGAGAAAGGAAGTCACAGTACCTGCCCCTGCTTTGCCTCAGGCCACGCCTCTGACCTCCCACCAGGTCAACTCTGACTGAGCCTCACTGGGTCAGTTCTCTCTTCTGAGAAGACCACCCACTGCGGCTCTAGGTGAGTAGCCTGCAACCATCTGGCCTCTCAGCAGCCTCTTCACTGCCTGTTCAGCTTTTCACTTTCCATCATTCTGTCATCCCACATCCGAGTTCTTCCACTAGATTGCCTCAGTTGAAAAGCCTGGTGTGGGCAGGTTCAGTCTCCCTAATGGAAAGGTACATTCTCAGTGGTCCAGCAGAAAAGTGGTCAGATTGAAAGGATGCCGGGTGACCTGTAGGACCTCCAGGGGTGTGAGAGGTCATGCAGCAAGATATGGGGACAAACTCAACCCCACCCACCCCGAAATGTCTGTGAGGATGCCGACGAGGCTGCTGCAGGCTGCTGCAGGCTGCTGCTGGGCACCAAGGACCACAGCGCCAGGCCACAATCCCAGGACCCTGGGCTCTACCGCTGTGTTCTCAGGGACAAGCTCCCAAATCAATCCCAGGTTCTGTCTGACTGGCTGGATCTATTTATGTATGCCATTCTCATCTCAGAGGATGAGGCATTGAGAATATGACTCCTCATAACACAGCAAGTAAGATTTTAGGGCCCAAACTCCCCAAATATCAGAAAGGAGATCAGGTGCCCAGGACACCTAAAGATAATATGTTTTAAAGTGGTAAGTGTTTGCTATGGAAATAAGAACAGAAGTCCAGGCTGAGTTACTGACTTGGATCAACATACAAAGAGAAAAACTTCTTCAGGATCACTGGTTCATCTTGGCAGAGGCTAGAACTCTGTACAGGAGCTACATCCTATGGGCATAATCATTGACCATTCCCAGTGCCGAGAAAGCTGGTGCTGGGCTGGCAGCAAACACCACCATAACTGCAGAGGTCGGAATATCTTCCTACCCAGAACTGTATGTCTGCACAGCTAGAGAAATTAAGATGCTGGAGCTAAGGCTGACCCTGGTCAGAGACAAATTAAGGAAGCCTGAATCTGGATGGCTTCAGAATGCACTCTGAGAGTCCACGGAGTGCCAAGTCTGGAGCTCTTTACCACAAACTCACCCCCAGGATGCTGAGACGGGAATGGACTTGGCATGCAGTTCACCGATGCTCTGCCCACGTCTCTCACTTGGGCTCCAGCTTCAGAATCCCTGCATTGCTGCTTCATGTCCAGGGGACTCGACCATCCATCCGCACAACTCTCCTTTCCCTGAACTACCTGCTGCCTTTCCTAAACACTGACACCTTCTCTTGTTGGGTGCCATGTCTGACGCTGTCAGATGAGCTGCTTTCTCTCCTCATTTTCCAAGACTTTCTCCACATCCATTAGGCAGGAGAGTGGATTTCATTACGATCATAACCAACATGGACAGGCAGCCAAGATTTAATATCTGTTGGTCAATAACTGCTTTCCTATCTAATAGCTCTAATGGCCACTTAAAGGGGACCGTGACCTTCCTGTCCTCCCGGGGTTCCCATGGGGGTGTGCTGATTCTAACAGAGCCATATGAGCCAGGAATCTCTGGACCCTTTTCTCCTGAGTGAGCAAAGGATCTGTGTGGCCAGGGTAGGGAACTGAAGGCCTGGCACATCATCTTTCAAGTATGATCTGTGTCTGGCACCCAGTGGAGTTCGTCCTGGCTCTCCTCTGGGTGGTCCAATATATCAAGTAAACCCTGGTCACTAAAGCAAGTGCATCCTGGACAGACAATGGAATCCCTGGGGGCAGCAGGCTACCTTCAGCGTTCATCTAAACTTCCCAGTTATCTTCCTACCACCCTCTTCCTTTGGGCTCTCAAAAGATAGAGGAAACCAGGATTCAAGTCTAAGCTTATTAATCTAGAACCTTAAGTAAGCTAATCTCTCAAAGAAGGGGGTTAATGAAGCCAATACTTAGATGCCCGTGCCAGTATCTGGGTGCCACCCACCCAGCTCATTACTCACACATCGAACGGTAGGATCAATAGTCACTAATATCGATGCTACCTCTTCACTAGTCTATGACTAAGGCTATCAGGCTGTAAAACATATGTTTATGGCTGGTGGCAGGGACACTCAGGGCCGGGGCACGAGGACTTGGCTCAGTATTTTGGGGAAGGGATGGCAGACAGTTTGCAGAGCAAGGCACAAACTCTCTTCAAAAGACAGATCACCATATAAATATTTTAGCATCATAGATCACTATGATGCTGAATCTTGAGTCATTCAAAAGATGGATGAAAGAGTCGGGAAGGGGACACCCAAGAGGCAGGATGATGAAGGAGCAAGAGCCTTCTCATTCTGGCTACTTCTGCCAGACTAGTCAAGGTTTTAGTACATTTTTAATCACTTCACTATCACTTATAAAAACCAATAGCAGGTTCCTGGTGGAGGGAGAAAATAATGATTCAAGCATGAGAGTCATTTTCCAATTGCTTTCCTTTCTCTGCATTTCCTTCTGCTCTCAGTGAGGAAGGCTGAGCCTCACCCTTCAAAGACACCATAGCTTAGTCCTCACTCATGGGCTTTGTTTGAGGAACAGCCTGGTTTTTGTCTTTTGATTTTTTTTTTTTCTTATGTCCCAGGGAGCTACATTTCAGATGACTACTCATCTTTACAGTTCTAAGATATCTGGGATTTATGGAAAGCATTTAAACTCAGTGGAAAAAAGGAAGCCAGACTGCCCCAAATTCAGGCTAAATTTTCACTCTCGTCATAGGTGCTAATTTACAGTCAGGCAGTGATTACACAGCTTTACATCAAACCTTTGGGGCTCATATTTTGTCATTATTCACTCAGGTTCTATTCTCATGTCAAATGAATCACACGCCAAATACGGGCCAGCGTGTTCTCTTCTCCACATATGTGATTCAGAATCTTTGCCTCCAAATACAGAAACCCCCTGGGAAGAAGGTCTAGGTAGGCCTTGTGGTATCTCATTCCCCTTGTAGTGAAGATGTTGGGGTTTTGAGGGGCCAGTGCTTAATTCCTGGTACTGCAATACCCAGTACCATGAGAAATTTCCTAGAGCCCACAGTACCCAGGACCTTGAGGAATTTCCTACCACAACCTGGCACCACAGTACCCAGTACTGTGAGGAATTACCTAGAGCCGTAGGGCCCACCACCCAGCTGGGCCCTGGGCTACCCCTGCTCTACAAAACACCTCTAGGGACCATCTCAAGGTTGCTGTCTGGGACTGTGAAACTTCACCTCTGGCTTCCCTGATTCTGTCCTTTCTGCCCCTAGAGCCTCTCTTTTGGACAAGTTCCCTTCATATTGATCATTTGGATACCTGTCTATTGAGAAGCTGAACCACCAGGATGACCACCTTATTCCTCACGTGTAGCATGTTATATTTCTCTATCACACATTCAAAAGCTTCCTGGATGCTCAGGTCACCATTTGCCTAGACAAGCAACCAGGTGACATACAAGACCAACATTCCCCAAGGAGGAGCAGACTGTTCCGCCTGCTCAGAGACTTCCACAGGCTCTTGCAGGAAGCTAGCCCCACTGTCTCCCAGAGAGGAGCTGTGCTGTCCCACCCTACCTTCCCCCATTAAATCTGATCTCCCTGTGTCCCTCAGCACCTGTTAGGTCAGAGAGATGCTAATTCCTGCTCACACATAAGTGGAAGTAACTTCCCCAAAGCATAGCTTAGGTGAGTATCTGTGATGATATAGAATTACAGAGTTTTGACTAGCAGGATGGAAGAACCTATCAGGGAACTTTGCTCTGTATATACAATGTTCAAGTCATAATAAGCTGTATAAAGACAAGAGAGAAAGAAAGAAAGAAAGAAAGAAAGAAAGAAAGAAAGAAAGAAAGAAAGAAAGAAAGAAAGAAAGAAGAAAGAGAGACTCACACTGGCACCTGCCCTGTGAAAGACCCTAGCTCATCACACAATGTGCTGCTATCTTCACCTCCAACTAGCTCAAAAAATTTCATCTCACTTTTATAAACTAGAATTTTGAATCGAAACAGATTAAAAGCACTGGCCAGCCAGGACCCCGCAGACCTGGGCTCTGAATCCAGGCCTCTATTTTCCCCTGAGCTTGGCTTTCTCCTTCAGCATTTTCATGGTGGTAAGCACCCAGCTTCAGCAGTGCTTGTACTGAGGCCCACATTTCCATCCTAACTGCTGGCTGTGGGTGCGGGACACTTTACCTGAGAAACCCGGTGCGTCCTGCCTGTGCTGGGCACCGTGAGCTAAATACCCCCGCAGTACACTGCCCCACCATGGGCCACTTCCGACATCCTCCCTCTCTGCAGGGCTTCCAGAGCCTTGCCCTGGTACTCTTGCCTCTGCAGAGCTGTTCCTCAAGGCATGGGTGCAGAAGAGAGGCTGTTTCTCACCTGGAGAGGCTCAGGTGACTCAGCTGGAATTTGTGTCTAGGAAGGAAACTTGCAGAGAGGGAGATCTGCGAGGTCTCTCTACTGTGGATGAGTTCCGCTCCTTACTGTGATACACGCCATTGCAGGGCAAAGGGCCTCTAAGCTCTAGACTAAATATCTATTGCAGTGTCCATGTGCATGAAATGATTTTAAGAGGTGATTATGAAGGCTCAGTCAATAGTGTTCACCTGGCATGCATGGGGTTCAGTCCCCACACTGCATAAAACCAGGCATGCTGGTACATGCCAATAATCACAGAAGCAGGAGGAACAGGGGTTCACCGTCATCTTCAGCTACCTACTAAGTTTGAGGCCAGCTCCATGAGACATGGTCAAAAAGAAAAGAAGGAAGGAGGGAGGGAAGGAAGGAAGGAAACGATTACTCAAAACAGCCTCATATGAGCTCAGGACATCCGGTGGGCTTAGAGCCCCCTTCATAGCCAAAGAGATCATTCGTTTAACCTTTCCTTTCTTCAGTCCTAGAGATTAAAGCCAGAGCCTCATGCATGATAGCTACCTGCTTCACCTCCAGGCTCCCCCACTAGCCTCCACTTACCTGCCTGTGACCCACCCATGGCTCTGCGGGCCGTGCCTCTCCTACCTTGATAGTCATCAGCCTTCCACGCTAACCCAGCTGCTGGGAGAGAGGCCCTCAGCAGACTTCCTCTTCTTGCCCCCATTCCTCTTTTCCTCCCAGAACAAAGGGCAGTACCAGGGCTACGAAGCCCTCATGCCTAATGTCACCACCATGCCTTCCTTGGACTTTTCTGGCCCTGGACAGAGTGGCAGGTGTGAGCCAAAGGATCCAAAAAAAGACGAGAGAAAGGATTGTAGCTGGTAAAAAAAAAAAAAAAAAAAAAGACAGCATAACAGCGAGGTCAAAGTCACTTAGAAGACACTAAAATCCTGGCACCCTAGGACCTGAAGCTGAGGCCTTTCTTGGAATGTCTTTGCCAAATAACCCAGCTAAAATGAGTCAGTAGATTAGAATGCATCCTACACAAAGTGACCACTGTCCTTACACAAAGACAGCCATATGGAAACAGAGAGTGAGGTCACAGAGAAAGTGGGTCACTCTGAAGCTAGAAAGAAGCAAGTCATGGTTGCCTTCAGCAGCTTCAAAGGGAGTGTGGCTCTGCCCACCCTTAATTTCTGACTGGCCTTCAGAACCAGGAGAGAATACTTCTCTGCTGGTTGACTTTCTTTGTTTGTTTGAGTTTTGGTTTTTTGAGCAAGTTTTCTCTGTGTAGCCTTGGCTGTCCTGAACTCGATTTGTAGACTAGGCTGGCCTCTAACACACAGAGATCTGCCTGCCTTTGCCTCCCCAAGTGCTGGGATAACAGGGGCACGCCACCGTGCCTGGCCTAACTGCTGCTTTAAATCATAGTTTATAGTAAATTTGTTATGGAGACAGTAAGAAACTAATACATACACCACAGGGCAAAACGGCAAAGTAAAACAAAAAAGGCAAACACAAGAGAAGAAATGCAGGTGGCAGCAATCAGTTTTAGCAGTAATAAAACAAATGTGACTAAAGCTACTTTTTCCTACAGCAAAGATTTCAAAGAATTCTAATGCCTGGCATTGGCAGGGGTGGTAAATACGGGACCAAAGAGGAGCAAGCCTTCTAGAGAGTAATAGGGTAATACACATTAGGAGCCATAAAAATCTTCCTATGGGAGGAAATAATTAAGTAAGTGGCAGAAGACCCGTGCTTAGAACCATCACAGCCCTGCCTGCAACAGCAAAACAAAAAGGGAGAGGAATTTAAAGTTCAAACAAGTAGGGAATTGTTAAATAATTTATGTAATGTTCACACGATGAGATTATCAGGAAGCCATTAAAGATGATGAAGTCGGCCTGTATTTATCAAAAAGGAGAGCGTTCAAGTGTATCGTCAAGGGAGAACGGCTCAGAACAGTCAGTCCAACGCTGCACTACACAGCTAGAAAAGGCAACAATAAACATGCTAAGTCACGCTGCTGACCTTATGAATCATTTCTTTTTTGATTTTCTAATTTCTCTATGATGAAAATCAATGCTGCAAGAAACAAATACTCAAAGAAACAAGATGGATTTGAGCGCTTCTGCCTCTGAGCCAGCGTGAGTGATGTCCCTGGAGAAGTCAGCCCTGGGTGTGGACCTTTTCAAACTCCAGCAGAGCCGAATGGGCCAAGGAAAAGCAGTGGTTACCTCCGAAGCCTGGTTTCTCAGCCTGCGGTGTGCTCCGAATCATGTCATCGCTAGCTCCCAAAGGACATGTCCACCTCAGTCAACACTGACCTACAGAGAAGGTGAGGGGGAAGGCTCTGAGGGTTGTGATGGTTGCAGCACGAGTCGAGAGGTCAGTCCTCTTACTCCTGAGCCAAGCTGCTCCCTCATCAGCTCCCTGAAGAAGCTGAAACCTTGAGGGCCACAGAGGACTCCACGGAGTTCCTAGAGTTTTCTGGAAATCTAGGCTAACGCCCTCCTCAAACATTGTCGTTCTTGTTCTCAGACCCCTTCCAAGGGAGCAAGCCACCTTCCCCACCAGGCCCCGCCTGTCTTTAGACCCATCCCACTCATCGTGTCCTTAGCTTCTGACCGATGCTCCGATGCTCCGATGCTCCAATGCTCCCGGTGCAGCGCTCAGTCTCAAGCCCATGTCAGCTCCAAAGCAGCTCCCCCTCTTAGTCCTCACTGTGGGCTCCGAGAACATGCCATGGGCCCTGCTGCCTCAGACCTCAGCCATCAATCACCCTCGAGCCTGTTTGCAGTCTGACTTCCCACAGCCTGGGCAGCACAGCCTCCCTCCCAGCTGACTGCTCCTGGATCTCTCTTCCAGCAGAAGCCAGAACTCCTGAACCCTCTGCTAAGCCCAACTCTCTCCCACTGTGACAAGGAGGGCCACAACTGGCCCATTCTAACCCCTCTCCAGAGGAAAAACATTCCTCTCACCCCAGAGAACTCCTACTGCCTTCAAGAGAGAAGGGGGCCTGCTCACGGTATGCTCCTTGCTTCTCACTGCTGTCTCAAACACTGAACAACTTAAAGGACACACACACACACACACACACACACACACACACAGCTCCACAGAAAATGAGCCCTTCAGGGCTTCTGCGAGGTGGTGAGAGCTGTGCCGGCCGCCCCGAACACTCTCAGCTCACACAGAGGTGCTCCACATGGAATTCTTTTCCATATTTTGAAATTCCTAATGTACTAGAAAAAAAGGAACACCAATGTTAATAAAATCAAAGTTTGTAAAAAAAAAAAATACTGGAGTAAGGCACCAGCAGAAGCCAGGGTCTTGGGGCAAAGGCAGAGTTCTTTTCTTGATTGGAATGCACATGCAAGCTCATTCATCCCACCAACACCGTGAGTTGCCCTGTGCTCTGGGAAGTAAGTCGGGCCATGTTTCTGGGCTACTGCAGAGTTATCTGAGAGTCTGGAGGCCTGAGAGCCTGCACTGACCTGAGCTTCAGTCATCTGACAAAAGCAGGTCTGGAATCTGCGTCTGTTTGTTTATCTTTGTGCTCTGTGGCCGGGGTCAGTGGGGATAGCCCGTCTCCACTCTGAGCAGACGGTCGTTTGAAGGCTTGCACGTGTCTGGCAGTTGCTGTTGGCAGCTGGCTGGGACTCAGCTGGAGCTGTCAGTGCCCCGTGCCCACTTACTTCCCACGTTTCGGGGGCTGGGTTTCAGGAGGGAGCCCAGGAGAGAGGTGGCAGCTGCTGGCTTCCCAGGGGCCAGAGCAGATCTCAGAACTTTGTTGCTTTCCCTACCATCTAGTGGTGGAGTAGTCAAGGAGCGCATGCTCCACGGAGGAGCTACAGGACTCCAAGGAGGCTGAGGAGGCTGAGGCAGGAGCATCACAAGTTTGAAGCCAGTGTGGTCCACAGAATGAGACTCTCTCTGAAAACAAGAGGAAATAAACAAAATGAAAAGAGCAGCGTGACCTGGGAACTGAGACAAGAGGAGAACCGAGATAGTGAAAGGAATGCTAGGGGCCTACGGGCCTCACTGCACAGCCCTGCCTCCACGAGGAACCTTAGCAGCACAGGTCAGAGCAGCAGGCCCTGCAGTGCACTGCGCAGCCTCATGGAGCCCACAACTTCAGGAGGGAGCTTGGAGCAGGCTGAACAGTGACTGTGGTTCCTGGTCAGCCCCAGAGAGCACTCACAACTTCCCAGGTCCTCCAGGTCCTCTGTTTACCACTCTCATTTCTGGGTATCCTCCCCAAGCTGGCCAGTGTCCCCGGCAATGTCTGCCCTCTGACCCTGCATCCGAGTGTCCTGGAATCACACCCAGCACGCGTCTACTCGTCAACTCTTCAGGCCCAGGGTCTGCCCCGTCCTCTCCGTTCTGTAGACCCAGGCTGAGTTTGCAGGACGCAAAGCAGCCCCCCGAGGTGCTGTCAAACTCTGCCCTTCATTCTGAACAAATCCAGCTCTGCAGCTGTTAGAGGAGACTAAGAAGTGGAACTTCCTATGACCTGCAGGAGGGAGAAGCTGCCGTGTGCACTCAGGTTTTCCTTTCTCACAGGCTTCCTTAGCTGAGGTATCCCATTCCCAAGGCATGGAAGACACACAGCCAGCTGGTAAAATACTACTCACCAGGGAATTTCCACCAAGCTTCAAATGCTCAGCAGGATGCCCGGACGATCTCCGATGTGTCGATGCCAACGTGACTCCTCCCGGAGCTACTGGCTCCCAAGGAAGAAGAAGAGGGTACATCCAAGACACGTCTTGGCTCCTAACCTGACAGGTGGTGGCACATGGGCTGGATTTATTGAGAACTAGCTAATTAAGCTCCAGAGGAAGCTAGTCATCAAGGTGTGTAATTGGCAGCATGTGACCATTAGACGCTAATGAAGTCATTCCCTCACACTTTAATTAATGTCTGTCGCCCAGGCTGCTGCATGGAGGGGCCAAGGCGAAGGGAAACAGAAGGGCCTGCTGGTCAGGCCTGGCCAGCCCCACTCGCTGCTCTCAGCAACTAGGCAGAGCGCAGCAGATGGGCTCGTGGGCTGGGTGGCTCCCTTCTCCAGCCAAACTCCAGCCAAACACCTCAAGTCACTTTGAATTCACTTACTGGAAAATCGCTGAGGCTCTGTGTCATGCCTGCCAGGAAGGCTAAGAAGACAGGTAATAGGGGACCTGGTCAAGACTGGGACACATCCCACCTCTGCCGCTTTCTGCTCAGACTTCCCTGTGTCACCCAGCCTTTCTGATGCTTCCCTATTTTGCTTGGCTTGATTTGGCCTGGCTCGGCTTTCTTTCAAAAATAATGATCGAGACAAGGTTTCATGTAGGCCAGGCTGGCCTCAAACACAAGGATGACCTTGAACTACGGGTTCTCTTGCTTCCACCTGCTGGATTACAGGTGCACATTGCCAGGTCAGGTTAGTGCAGTGTCGGGAATGGACCTCAGGCTTTTCTGTATACTAAGCAAGCACCCTACCAGCTGGCTGCTTCGCCAGCCCAGGTTTGGATCTTTCGGTGAGAGCTAGTTGAGAAGTTCAGGCAACCTTCAACCTCAAAGCCCCCAGCCTCCGCCTCCACAGTGCTGGGACTACAGAGTGTCGCTGTGCAGGTTCTGAAGTTGGTGTTCTCATTTTAGAACACCTCCACCGTCGTTACTACAGACAGAAATCAGACCGCTTCTGTTCTGTGTGAAAACCCTAAATGACTCAGCATTTCAAAGAAAAAGAAGGAACCCTCACAACCGACGAAGAGCCTTTCAGACTGCCCCTTCTCCTTCCTTCTCCCTCCCCCACACACCTTCCTTCTCCCTCCCCATCACTCCCCCACTTCCCAGCCCCGATGCCTCAGGACCTTTGCACCTGCTGTTCCTGCTGTCAGTAAATGCTTTATTCTCCAAACAGGGTTCACAGGCCTCATACCCTCAGGCTTTGCTCAAGTACTTCAGCCAAGCTTCCGGTCTCCCAATTTAAGGTCCCAAATTCCTAAACACCCAAGAAAACTGTCGAGTGCTGCCGGCCCGCACCGAGGAACAGGCAGCTTCAGGCAACAGGCAGGTGAACTTGGAGGGCTGCACACACCAGCTGTGTGGTCACTGAACTCTGACGCCCACCTAATGGCTGTAAGCAGAGCAAAACTACTAAAGTTGACTGCTCCGTGGATAAATAGATTATTGGGGGTAAACTGCCAGGCTGCCCCGGGTGCCAGAGAGCAGTGTCTTGGCGAGGAGCAGGGCAAAGGCAGTTTTATGGGGCCGGCAGCAGTGAGACATGGCCTGCCGGCTAGAGCGGCCAGGGAGTTAGCTAGGGCACTTTGACCGGTTACAGGCCGTTGGGGTTAATTGGGAACTAGATGCCCTTTGCTGGGGCTACTTGGCCTTAGGAGGTAGAGATGGATATAGTGGCTTTCCCGACAAACAAAAGCTTCCTTAAGAGGTTTTTGAGAAACGCTGAGTTTAGGTTTCTGTTTACCAGATGGTAAGAATCCCGCCTGGGTTAGGTCCAGGCTGCCATCTTTAGGACATTGTCAGAACCACTGCTGTTTGTGGGGGCTGCTTTGGGATCTAACAATTACAATGTATCACAAAATATTATGTTGATCTTTCTCAACCATTTAAAATATGGAAATGATTCTTAACTTACAGACTATATAAATGCCAATGGGACATATGTGGTTGACTGACTCCTGATCTACAAGGGGAATAAAGGAGAGTAAAACTCCGTAGCTCGCACCTAAGGTTTAAAATACGGTGCTAAGTCACCATCCATCAGAGTGGCTTCTCTTCGCAGCAGATGGAGACCGTTCCATAAAGGTACCGATGGTCAAAATGCAGAGAACAAGTGATCACCTGTAACGCAACTCCTGTGTCTAAGATCCAGGGACACTGTAGAACAGGTGGCAGAAAGATTGTAAGAGCCACGATGACCAGAGGTTTGCTGTGAGAGTGCTTAGCTTAGCTATGACAGGGCGGCTACACAGTATGTCCGCCTACAAGACCAATAGACTAAAGTAGAAAGGGGCTCTTATGAGGTCCCAACCCCAGACGGAGAACTGCAGGCAACGAATGATTGCTGGGGCCCTAATATCAGTAATAAAGAGAAGAGAGACCAAGAAAGGAGAAATAGGAGGGGTTGGAGGGAGGGAATGTAATTATATTTTACTTAAAACATTTTTCAGGAGGGTGCTGCAGCTAATCCTCAAAGCTGTTTGTGGAAGTCGGGGAAGGGGGTGCCTGCAGAAAGACTGGGACTTGCAGAGGAGGATTTGAGAAAGAGGAGTGTTTAAGGTACGGCTGGGCCTTGGAAAGCAGCGGGCAAGCTGAGGCTGGAAAAGCTTCTGCAGCATGGGGAGCAATGGTTGTGACAACAGACACCAAGGGCCTGGCCACTCAGTGCCTGTGGCTCAGTGGCCGGCACCTTCCCAGCACTGTTTAAAGGAAACTCTGTTAACCTTTTAAATGAGGACTGGTTTGAAGGGTTAAGGACTTGACCAGACTGTCAGCCCAGGTTCTGGAAGCCAAGAAGCTCAATCTATGCTGCTTTCTGCTCTCCGGACCCCTGACCCCTGCTTCTCCCTTTTCTCACAAGGATGCTGCTGTCCCTGATGGGCCTGCATTCATGTAAATAACCTCTCCTAAATGCACTCAATGAAAAATCAATTACATAGCAAAGTGGCTGAGGTTTGGATAAACAACCTAATTGTTCCCTCTGGGGCTGCTGGCAGAGAGATCCCAGTTGAGAGAAGAAAGAGAGCGAACATTCTTTAAAGCCTCAGGCTCTGAGAGCAGCTTGAGCCCGGTGGCCAGCCACCCTCCCCAACACCTGTTCTCCTGCAGAGAGGGCTGAGTGAGAGCCCGAGATCCAGAGTCCACCTCTGGCTCAGGACTACCTGAGACTCAGGCACCACACACTGACAATCCCACCACCACCAGAAACCCTCTCAGCTGACCATGCTTTCTCCGGGAGTGCCCTCTGCCTGTGCCCTCTGACCCTCAGAGTTGTTCTAACTTGGACTCCTTCTCTTGAGTTAGGACACTGACTCTAGTTACAAAGGTCCTAGAAAGATGTCACATGGCATTTCCTGGGGAGATGTGAGCAAAGGTCCATTTGGCTCAGATAGGGAACCAACCAAAAACCAAAGAAAGGGTTCCATTCACGTCCACCCTAGTGGATGATGAGCTGAGTTAGGGTTATTTATGGACGTGTGGGGGAGGGGTTGCTACATCAACTCATGCTGCTGCACCATGAAGGAAATACTCTCCCAGCAGCTGTTAACTGTCTAGCCATCCCTTGGGGAGAGAGGGATCTCTGGAGCCACTCCTCTGTTCCATGAGGGAAAGTTAATGACTCTCTTTTGTGTAATCAGAGATGCTGAGCACCCAAGAGGGAAGAACCAGGTCATGTCTGGAGGACAGCATTCTACAGTAGAGGTCACGTGAGCCTGAGCCCAGGAGAAGATATGGACTGCGGCTTAGGAGGAAGGCTGGAAGAAGAGCTGCCATCGCTCAGAAAACCCTGTGAGGCAGCAGCGTGCTCCAAAGTCCAGAGGCTGCAGTCCACACTCCAGCTTGCTCCCAGCTGGAACCATCCGTGTGCCAAGGGTAGCAGATGGGTATCCAAGGTTAAATAAACAAGCTGCAGTCCCTAGCCTGGCCTCTGGGGGAGCACAAGAGCGCGTTTGCCACTTGGAGAGGATACACTCTTTCTAGGTCTGACCAAACAGCCACAGGAGCCGTGGAATAACTGAGAGAGCATACTGAAGAGAAAAAGGTCCTAATGCCATTTCTCCTGTGTATATGTGTGCGTGCACGTGTGGCCTCATGTGTGTTTTCTCAAATCTCCACATCCAAATAAATTTGCAAAACACTGCAAAAAACTGTATAGTTTTCCACCTTGTCTGTCAGCAACACGCATATTAATGGTCCCTGGCAGAGAAGCCTGCCCCGACCTTCTCTTACCTGGTACTTCAGGACCCACAGTACCCCCACGGGCCACAGCACATGCATGTTCAAGCACAGACACAGCAGAAAGCATCTTTTCACACCTCATGAAACCACATTCTTCAAGGTGCTTCTGAGCACGTCTGACATAAACTCATAAGCCTCCACTGATTGAAACTCCAGAATGTGAGCACCTGAGCCGTTCAGCCCAGACCATCAATCATGTGTTTAATATCACGGGTGACACAACAACTGTGCTTTCTGTTTAGATGTTGGCGCTCGCGAGAGGTGTGGGAGCCGAGCACAAAGGCACGTGCACTCCTCAGGGTCTGCTGAGTGTGGATCTCCAGCTGCTCACCACTTCGTGGTCTCTCTTCTGCACCGATCCGTCCATACCCCGTGCTGAGTTATGTCCCCTCTAACCTTCCTGCAGGGCTCCTAGGAACACAAACAAAAGCCAAAGTGTCCAGGAATTAGCTACTAAGAGGCCTGGTTAGACACAGAAGCCCAGAGGACTTTATCATCTCCTATAGTCTGCAGCAGAACAAAGCTGAGACCCCCTTGGGGCATAGCCATCAGGGTCCCCACTGAAAATCCTGCTAACACAAGCCTAAACTCCTTTCGAGAGAAACACTAGTGAATTCTTGAAGGTAGCAATGGCTGCTGCTCGCTCCTGAGGACAACTGTATCAAGATGTCCTTCCTGCCTATATTCTTGGCTCGTCTGTCTCCATACATAATGTTGCATTAGGGAGATGTGATCAAATGTCAAGTTACCCCAGAGAAGACACCAACCACAGAAGGAAAAAACGGTTCCACCATGGAGCAGACTGGTGAACCCATGACTTCCTTAGGGTTACTTACAGACAACTGCATTGGCAAGAAGCCCCCATGGATGGTGGCTCATGGAAGTTGAGTCCCTGCAGTCCCCTGATTGCCTGGAGGCAGCTGTGCCAAGAACTCTGCAAGGGAGGGACCGGGTAAGCCACATGACTTTCCTGCGTAACTGGTGAGCCTCCAAGACGCCATGTTTCAGTCTGCTCTGACAGCCGCTGACTTCTGTTTCACCTAGTCACACACTGTTGTCACATGACTTACAGAACAATCTCTGTTGCCATTATTAGCATTGTTATTCATTTATGCCATTAGTTAACTCGTTAGCTTGGAGACAGGGTCTCGTATATCCCAGGCTGGCCGCAACCTTTCAAAGCTGGTCCTCCTGCCTCCATCTCCTGATCTCCGGGATTACAAGAGTACCTGCTGCCATGCCCAGTTGATTCCACTTGGGATCAGGGGTTTGTCCATGCTGGGGAAGCACTCTACCAACTGAGCTGCAGCCTCCCCCCTACCCCAGGGCATCGCACATGCCACAGGTGGGCACAACCTCTGGCATGGAGCTGCTTCTTCACCCTATCACTTGTCCTTTGAGCACTTGTCTGTCAGATCAATGAGGAATAAGGACTCGCAGCATCTCGTGCTGCCTTCAATCATCCCTGCCTGGTTCTCCTCCTGTCTTCATGTGGACCTGAGTCGCACACCCGACAGTTTTCTTCTCTCTGAAGAGTTCCTAACATTCTGTCAAGGGCAATGGGTGCCTTACCCTGTGTCTGCCTGAGACAGTATCTCTTCTCTTCCCTGGTACAGAGTCTTAGCCGGTCATTACATTAACAGTTTAAATACTTGACCCTTCTCCGCTGTCATGATTTCCACAAGTGACAATGACCCTGCTGCGTTTTGACCCTTGCCCTTTGCTAAATGTGGCACCTTCCCTCTGGAGTCTTTGAAGAACATTTTTGTGTGTGTGTTTGGCCCTTAGCATTTTTAATCTGCTGCACCTATGTGTGCACTTTTGGGGATTTAGCCCACTCGGCATTGTCTGAGTTTCCCAGATCTGGGGCTTGGCATCGGTCACTAATTTCAGCAAGTTCTAGGCTGTGCTGGATTCATACATTCCCTCTGACCCTCTCTCCTTTTTCTTCTTGGTCTCTGGACATGCACAAGTTCTATCACAGTGAGGTCCAGCATTCAAGGCACCATCATCTGCGAAGTCATGAACCACATATGACCTTAAACCCAGCCCAGACACTGACTCTGGGACCAGCCCCCGGTTTGTGCTTATTTTTCATGCAGATGTCTGAAAACTGTTAGCTAAAGTTTGCCAGTGACCCTGAGCTACACAGCATGCCACTGGGGTGACAGAGGAAAGGGAAGCTTTGGCCACTGGGAACATTTGTGGGCCTTGAAAGTTTGCCCTTGGCCTCTGCCTGCATTTCAGTGATTGGACCTCGCATGCCTTCAGTGAGGTCTAAAAGACAAAGTGATACCAAGTCCACACAAGCTGCCAGCCTTCTGCCCTCCTTTAACTCTTCTCCCATGCCAGACTGCAAGATGCTCTGGGAGATAATTGAAAATGGCTTTAGACCTGCTGAGCCAGAATCCGCACTAAATAATTCTTAGCAAATCCCCTGGGTGTTCTGACTCAGCCAGTGCATGACATCACTTATGGAGCCTGAAAGTCTAGCCTGTGAGTTAAAGCTCAACACCACCCCATTTTCAACCCCAGTTGATACGTCCCAGCCATGCTTAAAAAGCCTCTGCTTCAGCCTCCTTCCCTTCTTCCTCAGGTGAACCAGGAAGGAGGCTCTCCTATCCTTCAAGGAGTTCTCCAGAGATAGTGTTAGGTCCTCTACAAATCCCTGTACACCTGTAAAGTTATCAAACACAGTATGCAGGTGCCTGGATGTGGCGACGTTGGCTAATGGATGCACTGAGATATAGCCACTTCTGTTCCTCCTATCCCATCAACCCGATTTGGCCAGCTATGGAGATATGACCTCTCTCCGAAGTTCCATGTAGTTACTTTGTACCCCAGGTCCCTGTAGGGGCATCCTGGTCTGTAGCCAGTGCTCTGATCATCTCCACACTTTCACTAACTGAGCATCCTAAGACCGTTGCCTGCTTCTGTACTCAGCCAGCATGCTGCAGGCCTGCACCCTAACAAAGATCCCATGTGAGGGTCAGCCTTTGGTCCATCCACAGAGTGTCCCAAACACCAAGCGTTCCAGAACCCCCTGCCTTCCTGCAGGGTTCTGGAATCATGCTGGGGAGCTTTGCACCGTCAGCACTCTTACGAGCATCCAATTGTACGTCAGAGTGACACCTTACAGAACACCTTTGGTCCTGTAAGTTTCCAGGGTAAACTCATCTCCAACTTTTCAACTGCTCCTTCCCCAGGGTTAGGCCTGTGGGGAGCCCCAGAAACCTCAGCTGTCAGGAGCATCCCAGGGGCGGGGCTCTGCGGAGGGCAGAGCTAGCATCTTCTGAAGTTCTGTCACACACACCCCTTCCTTCTCACACCCTCCACCTTCACTCCTGCCCCAGTCTGCTGTGAGGACCCAGTCCCCATACAAAACGAGGACACCCTCAACCCAAAGGGCCCATAAATCCTACTTATTAGGCATCACCAGGTGACAAAACACCCAGAAAAACTCAACAGCACGGAGGGGAAGATAGCCCTGTGAACTGGAGATACAAGGCTGTTTCGAGTTAGGACAGAGGCCCACGTGAAAGGCAAAGGAGGCTGCACTACAGTGAGAGATGGGAAGAGAGGAACTCAGGAAGAAAGAGGCCATTTCACCGAGGCTGTGGGACACTCACAGGTCATGATCAGGGAACGAGAACTGGACATGAACAGCAGGCAGAAGTCAGCCTGGGCAGCCGTCAGTGAGGGCAGCAGGCAGCTGGGCAGGAGCGCAGGCTTGAAGACCCATAAGGAGAGACAGGAGCTGAGGCTGGGACGAGGAGGACCAGGCTGGGAGAGCCTTGAACACCCTGTTAGACAGTCACAGGCTTCTGCATATGTAACATCTTAAGAGAGTCTGACGCCAGGGAGGAAAGCCACTTGATTTCACATCCTAAGCAAAAAGTCCAAAATTGAGCCGTGAACAAGATCACCTGAGGGGAGCGGGTGGAAGGCTGAGGAACAGCTCCCGTGTCACGTCTGATGTCGAAAGTCTGGTGCATCAAAGGCTAGAGCTGCCGTGCCACAGGCCGGGAAAGCGGCACCTCCCTCTCCGCATCGGCCAAACACCAGTCTCTGAGGAAAGGAAACCCACTGGGCAGATGCTTCATAGGGCAGCAGCCTCCAAGAATACCATTAGGGATGGCCCCCAGGTGGACAGAGGCTGCAGGACTGCCTGCCAGGGCACACTAGCTCAGCGACAGGCTCTCAGCAGCTCTCTGAGCTTTGGCTCCCCAGAGTGAATGTCAAGACAGAACAACCTCCTTCCTGCCCCTCCACCAGGATTCCGTGAGCTTCAGAGCCAAAGAGTTCTGTTCCTTTGAGTTCCTCCTAAATGATTCCCGGCTGTCACTGTCCTCAGCTCCCCACCCGCACTGACAGCAGCCAGGCTGTAACTGTCTCCTCACCGAGACAGCCTGAACCTTCTGCCTGGTCTTCTGCTCATGTTCCTCATTCCATTTCTTGCGGAGAAGCCAGACTATCGACAGCACAGTCCCACCAGATCACAGCCCTTTCAAGCCCTTTCCTGAGACCTCAGGACTCAGCAGGCTCCATTACAGAGTGCTGAGGCAGGACGCAGCTGTGACCTCTACAGCCTTAGCTCTGACCAACCTTCCCCCACATCCCACAGCCGGGAAATACCCCTTCAGTCCACCATACCTGGGGAGCCCCTACCTGCCTGCGCTCTGTGTGGACCACTCACATCACCGGGGTGGTGCTGGCCAGTAGAAGGAGAGCAAGGATGCAGCTGGGTTTTCTAGGAGCTACCACTAAAGAAAAGAAGTAAAAGAAACGGATGAGCTCCTGATTAATAATACCTTTTAAAACTCCGTCTTTCCCAGAGGCTCCTGTTTCATTATCTGACCCTTATCAAATGAGCTTGCATCCTTTTTCATGCTGCCTTCAAAACCTAGCATGTATTATACAAACCCAGCACACACACTTGTAACAAGGACTCCCCAGACAGGCAGCCATGGCCGAGGCTTCTGCGCTGGACAGAGCAGGGCAGGGCTGCCTCTTCTCCAGCTAGTGTTTTGCACATGCCCAGGTGTGCCCTCTTTCTGCTCTAGCAGCTCTACCTTAGCTCTCACAGGCCTGCCACAGGCCACACGTACACGCTGGGAAAGCTCTCTCCTGGCTAGTAGAGGCTGAAGCCTGAGATCATGTGTGCAGCAGGCTTGAGGTCTGGTGAAGGTCCCTGTACTGGCCAATTTTATGTCAACTTGACACAAGCTAAAGCCATCTGAGAAAAGGGAACATCAATTAAGAAGATGCCTAGTTCAGGTAGGGCTGCAGGCAGGCCTGTAGGGCATTTTCTTAATTACTGGTTGATGGGGGAGGGGCTGTCCCACTGGGGGTAGAGCCATCCCTGGGGCAGTGGTCCTGGGTTCTCAAAGAAAGCAGGCTGAGGGAGCCATGGGGAGGAAGCCACACCCCACCTACCTCACACAGGCCTTGTGTACCACACACACACACACATACACACACACACACACACACACACACCTTCCACACTCCTGTGTATACCACACACACATACACACACACACACACACACACACACACCATACACAGGCCCATGTATACCACATACCTATACCTCTCACACACTCCTGTGTATACCACACACACACCTTACACATGCCTGTGTACACCACATGCCCTCACACATAGCTTACACACACCTGTGTATACCAGACATATACACACACACACACACACCCTGCAGAGAGGGGGTGGAGACAGAGATGTTGCTATTTCTTCCGGGTCACAGACTACACCCAGGACGGCAGCCGTGGTAGGGAGGGAGGTGGAAGCAGCAGTGAGAGAAGGGAGGATGGAGGACGGAGGAAGGAGGGAGAAGACTTTCCCAGCAGCCAGCACAGCACGGTTGTCTCAGAACACCAACTGGATCAAGCTCGGGCCTTGCAGGAACGCCAGTCCTCAAGCTGTGCCGAGACTGAGATAAAAACTTTAGGGAATGTCTCTCAATTCCCTGTGCAGTGTTCGATAAGCAATTAAAATCTGTTTAATCAAACAGTGTAATAAGATATGTTTTCCAGTTGTAATGGTCCTGAGGTGTTTAAGCTTATAAAATGTTTTAAATATGCCTTTCTACACCTCTTATTAATCCAACAATAAAATTAGGTGCCCGTTTCTGGATCCCCTTATTCCGAACAATGCATAACTTCCTGTTTCATTAAATTACATGGAGAGTTTATCTCCGTGTCTGATCAAATAAAAGAATCATTTCTATTTTTTTTTACACATGATTCTTATTATTCCCAGAAGCTAATCTTAAAGTTCAGAACAATACATGCCCCTGCCTCAGTTAAAGAAAAGGCAGAGGTTTTTTAAAGTTTTTGATTATGTTATGTTTATTGTAAATAACTTTCCATTGGGGCTGCTCTGGCCATTTAACTATGACAAACTAGATGTTGAGAAAAGGCTGTAAGTTTATCCTGGCTTTTATAATCTATTACAAAACAGACTATTTCCATCATGTCATTCTTGATTTTGGATTTTACTTTCAGTAATCTTTTTTACAAGATTAGAAGTAATCCCTCTTACAACAGGTCTTATAATAGTCCTGAAAACATATATTGTAATTTTGGCATGAATTAAAAATTTAAGTCAGGCTTTTTGTCACAGAAAATAAGGAAGATCTCAGACTGGCTTAGCAGGGAAGACAAGCGCTGCTGAAGAGATGCCTGTGTGCACGGCTTTCCCACAAGTCGAATGAGCTAAATCTCGGCTTGCGGGTTTTGACACGTTAAAGTGTGCAATAATATAAATGCATTTTCCCCAAAAAATGCATTGGGGAAATTGTATTGAAATCTACAGTATTTTAATTTCCCAATCCTTTATAAATGAATTCAATGAGACATTGCTGCTAAGTGCTGTAATTAATAATCTTTGAATAAATTTTGGAAATGGCTTTTTGTATATCCCAGAAATCAGAAAAATGAGTGGTTCTAATTATGGGCACAAATCCCTTAGGAAGCCTTTTCTCTTTTAACAAAATTGAAAGAGAACATAGTCTTCAATGGTAGTTTAGTGTGTGCTGTGTGCACTTGAACTCGGATGAAGTAGCTGGTGAATCCCCGTAACAAAATGTCCTGCTCCCGTTAGCTCACTAGGTAGCACTGTGAGTGACATCTAGAGAAACAAAATAAGATCTGTTGAGGGACAGAGGTTGGAACATTGTGGCCAGAGGCACTAATTTCACTTAATTTTCACTTAAAGCTGCTGGGATTGTGGAATGTCCAGTGTTTGGACACCTGCCCCAGCTGGAGAGGTGGACCACTGCGGGGTGGCCATGAGGTTGTGTAGTCCAGCCCTGCTTCTAATCCTCTCTCTCTGCTTCCTGTTCCTCTCAGCCATGAAGAAGGAGGAGCCCCAGCGGCTCACCCTGCCGCCATGATGGGCTGCATCTGCTCAAACCAGGAGCCACCACAGACCTTTCCTCCTTCCGCAATGTTAGCATTCAGGCAGCCTGCTTCTGGGTTGCCTAGCAACCTATGATGTCATCATGCGTTGCCCACCAGGTAGCCACACCTGGCAGGCATGGTTAAGTTGCTCCTTAAAAGGATCAACCGGCCACTTTGTCTCTCTCTTGCCATCTTACTCTCCCACTCCCTCCCCTTTCTTACACACCTTACTCTGAAACCCAGGCTAGTCTAGAATTCAATATGTGCCCTGGCTAGTTTCAGGCTGTGTGAGCCTGTCTCAAGTGTCCTGGGTGCCGGGAGTTCACATGTAAACCACCAGATTCAGCTAAAGTTCCCTGAAGAAACGCCTGTGCTCATGGAGTCTGGTGCCACTGGTGACGGACTGCGACGGATTCTTGTGACAGTCTGACTCTGCGCATCTGACGAGGGACAACGGCTCCATCCTCAGGAGTCCACAGTTGTAGGACCCTGAGGTTACTTCCTCTGAAGTGATTTCGATGGGTTCCAGGAGCAAACAGGGATGAGGGTGGTGCCTGCGCCCAGCCCAGAGCTAGCCCAGGACATGCTGAACTTGCTCCTCACCTCATGCCTCCCTGCGCTGCTTTGCAGGAACCCCTAACAGCAGATGTCGAGGCCACGTGACTTTCACAGACTGTGCCCCACGCAGCAGACAGACTGGCTGGGTCCTTTGGGAAGGAGAGGGACAGGGGACCATCTGCCACATGTAGGAGCAATGCCGTGTGACACGAAGCTTGAAGATGGTGCGGCACTAGCTTGCTGCCAGCCAGCCAGGACCGTCCTGTAGCGAGCAGCCTAGCAGCCTCCCTTTGCAGATGAGAGAATGAGGCACTAAATATGTTCGGGGTTAGCAGCTGGGAGGGGGCCAGGTTTGACAGGACACTGCAGAGCACAGTCCTGAGCCCAAGTGCTGTCCTGCCCATCGAGGCACTGACGAGCTCAGCACCTGATGAACCATCGCAGCCCAATCTGCTCTTCTTCCAGACAGGAAGTAAGGCACGTGTCTCCTACCTGCCTACATTTACATCTGTCTGGAACTCGCCGCGTAATATCATTTTCATCAATTCCCTGACAAGTTCACAGAGTGGGCATAACTGACTTCATTACCATCTCTCTGTTTCTTCATCTTTTCCTCCAAACAAGGAAAAAAAGATTCCCAAGAACTCCCTCTTGGAGTTGGCAGGCCCCTGGCGTCCACCATCGTCTATATGGAAGCAATCTGACAGCTATTGAAACCGAGACAGGACCGATGACACAACCCTGGTGCCCTGAGCTCCAGGGTCTGCTCTGCTGAGTGAGGGTAGCAAGCCTGACAACGGTCCATCACTGGAACAAAAGGCCCGAGATAAAGAGCACAGGGGGGTAAATTTGCCGCCCCCGCCCCCGTCACAGGATGCAGTCCATGGTCATTTGGCCTTCTTGTTTGAGGCCTGCAGGGAGCAGAACATCATGGTAGGATATGTGTTGGAACAAGGGTAGCCAGGAAACAAGAGAGGTATGAGTCCGGATAAACCTTCAAGGGCATGACCCATGCATGACCTGCTTCATTGGGAAATTTCCACCACTTCTCAACAGTATCTTCACCCTTCGCATACAAATTTCTGGGGGATGAGATCCAAACCATAAGATGCCCCAACTACCCACATTTATTGTCTCCGGAGGTGCATGTTCCGTCCTGCGGGAACTGTGGGTATCTTTCCCCTCCGTCCCTCCTGGTTCTGAGTAGGACGGAGGTTTCCGTCTCCTCTGCCCATTGCCTCAGTTGGTGCCTTTTGTGTGGTTTTAATGGCATCAGGGTCAGTATCTGTCAGCTCTGTCCTAGGCAACAGGGAGGAACAGAAGTACAAGCAGAGCGAGCAGATCAGGGACAGACATTACGGCTCCCGAAAGCTGTATGGCGGTGCTCGTTCCATGGATGAGCCTCTAAGGATAATGGGCAGAGAGCATGGTCACTGCTGTCTCTGTCAACTCCACAGAGCGTATCTTCACAACATTGCTAACACAAAGAAGAAATTCCACAGGGGAGACACAGAACTGGGCATTAGCAGTGATGAAAAGAGGACAAGAGACACCAGAAAACTGTCAGTCTGCAGAAGGGGGGTACCCTGGGGAGGCTCCTGTACAGGCAGTTTTCTGGGCCCCCATAATTCTCTGCCTTGCCATTTCCACTGCTATGGGAATGGTGTGCCTCGAGAAGACAAATGGACTCACATGGGTGCTTTCTTTTTTTTTTTTATTTTTCATTAGAGGGGGAGGAAATCGCTTTTGTTTTCTTTTCTTCCCAGTTGACTAAACATGACATCCAACCCGCAGGCTGAGCAAACAACTTCACTAGCTGTGTGAGAGATTAGACAGGACAAGAGCCTGGGGTATTCTCTCCCAGAATGAGGAGAGCCCAGGCTGTCTGAGCCTCAGAATGTGTGGCAATCACCAGGAAAGAGCAGCTGTCAAAGCTGCCTTCCACCCCTGTGGGGCCACCAAGCCACCTCTGTCTTTATTTAATTGGTTTATTAATCTTGCAGTACAGAGCCGGCTTCCCTCATCGTCCCTCACTGGCTAACTGGGCCTCGACTTTGTAAATATGTTTAATTAAGCTCCAAGAGCCACAGCCCTTCCCTTCCCAAGGCTGCTGTCTCCCACCAGGAGGGAAGAGGCTGAAGGAACTAAGCCAGCAGCCCTGCCTATCTGCTGCCACCTGGGGTCCCAAGGAAGGACTCGCCAAGGAGAAGGCACAGGGCCTGACCTCCCTCTGGTATGGCTGGCCTCCCAGGCCTCGGGGCGGGGGAGCCATTCCGGAGAGAGGTGCTCACTTAGAGTTTCAGAAGATTAGGAAAGGGCGCCTACAAGTTTCTGTGTACACAGCTCCCCTGCTTGTAGGAATGGCCTTTCTTGGTGATCCCTGAGACCCAGAAGGCCCCACCCCCACCCTAGGAAAGCAGTGAAGGGATTATGAGGCTAAGGAGAGGTGAGACTGGCCAGAAATGGCCCAGGAAGAAACACACGCAAACCTGGTGTGCACAGCTGCAGTTTCACGGCCAGGTGTCCACGTGTCTCACCCCGTGAACAAGCCACAGCTGGTGAAGACTACAGCACACAGTACAGGGCACACAGGAGCTAGGTGAGGGAGATGGAGTGGAGAGAAGGTGGAGGGAGGAGGGGTGAAGGAGACGGAGGGAGGCTGGGTGAGTAGGGAGGTGTGTAGAAGAGCAGAAGTGAAGAGGGCTGGACCAGCTCTGCTCTCCGTGGCACAGGAAGCTACGCCACAGCATCGTTTCCACTGAGGAGCCTCCAGGGAGGGTGGGCTGAGTGTGGCCAGTGCTAGCTTGTAGCAGCTCTACAGAGCATAGCATCAGAATAATGCCTGCAGGAAGGAAGAAAGAGCAAAAGAAAGCCTGTCCATGTGTTGATATGCCAGGCTTTATTTACACGTCTGTTTGTTTTTACTACAGTGTGTCCACAGGCAGTCAGACAAACAAGTATTAGATCCTCCATCTGGACATTCCCAAACATCTGGATGTTCCGCATCATGTTGACCCGGCCTGACGGTCTCAGGGCAGCAGAGCTACAACCTAAAACCTGACCAAGGACTGGGAAGCTGCCTTCGGACGGGCATTTGGAAAATTTACACGTCCCAGGGGCCTCTGTCCATGCTCCACATCATCTGCACATGCCTGAGGTATCCCTGTTTCTATACAGGGAAATATAGCCACAGGTCATGCAAGATGCAGGGGTAATAAACAGAGGATCAGAGGCTGGACAGGCTTGTGAGGACAGCAAGCGTAGAAAGAACCCCTTCAGGGCCAGCCCTGAGCAGCAGGGAAGGAGCATCAGGCCTCACTGAGATGGGGCTTCCCCACAGCTACTAATTGGGACAGCTCTTGACAGTCCTCACTCTAGGAAGCTAACATCCAGGAAGCTGCCCAGCCCGGGGTTCTGCGGTGCCCAGCTCCAGGCTCTACAGTGCCCAGCCCTGGGCTCTGCAGCGTGCACCCTTCACTAGTGTTGCTTGTTCTGTCTTCACCATCACTTCACTGGTGTCAGGCCAGGAAGGAAGAATGGAAACTGATTCTACAGAAAGAGAAGGCCAGACATGGGGGGAGGGGTACACAGATGCTGGCTGGTGATGACGCAAAGGCAAGCTGAAGGGATGCTTCTCACAGCCAAGGGTCCCTTCCCGCAGGGGGGAGTGCAGAGAAGCTGCCCTTTCTGCCCTGGAGTGGGTGAAGGAGGCCAGATGGGACTAGAAGCAGAAGATTGCCAGCACTTAAATGGAACCCCTGACATGGATCACCAACCCACACACTCAGTCTTCTACACAAGAGCGGCATGCTCACTCACACATATACACACACTCACATACATGCACACTCATGCTCACACATGTACTCACACACACATACTCACATATACATACACACTCACATACCCACACACAACACACATACACAATGCTACTACTGCCCCTCCTTCTCTGTTTCTCTCCTCTCTTCATATTTTCCTCCTTTTTCAGTTCTTCCCTCCCTCCCCCTCCCCACTAGGGTCCTTGCTGTTTGTCAACAGCCAGTCTTCTGGAAGCAAAGTCCCTGCTAGGAGCTGTAGCCCTAAGTGGAGGCAGGAAGGTGGATGGGACAAGCAGTGTCAGCTTGGTGCTTCTGAGAAGGCTTAGTTCGAGGCCATTGCAGACCCTCACACTGCCTTGAGGCCAGGGTTGAGCTCCAGGTCCTTCCTTCTGTGCCAGATCACTGGTGAGGTGCCCTCTCCAGGACCCAGCTGACAGGCCGGAACACAGCAGGCTCTGCTCTGACTAAGGGCCAGCAGCTGGCTGAGGAGACATTCCTCATCCGCACAGCCTCATTAATCTCTTAGTGTCAGCATAGCTGGGCTGCTGGCCACCCTCGCATCTTCCACACCTACGTGCTGGCTCCTACAGTTCTACCAATGAGAAATGGCCTCCATCCTGGAAGGGGCCAGAACGAGGACCTGACTGAGCCCTGGTTAAACCAAGTGGCCCCAGAGCCTTGGGCGTCTGTCCCCAAGTGAAGGACTGCCTCTGGCATCTCCAAACAGGGAAGCTGAGAAAGTGAGCCTACCTGCAGGATGTTTGGAGAGGTGGAGGAGATGTTTTCTAGAGAGCTCTAAGGAAACCATGAAGAATGGCAGAGCCTGGTGCCCAGCTTTGAGTCTGTGACTCAAGCTGCCTTCATGGTCTGGCCAGTGTGGCCAAGGCTCTTCCACCTTGTTCCTCTGGGTGCTGCAGCTGTGAGTTTGTCCCCTGAGACGGGAAAATCTCATGGGAGAGATCTGCTCCATCTCTCAAACCATCCTCATTGCCTAACCCACAAACCAGACCCTCATACTCTCACCTAAACAGAACAGGAGCGAGCTGCAGGGGAGATGAAGAGGAGGCCTGGAAGGAAAGGGCTAATGAGGCAGAAGCTCTGGGGACACATCTTCACAGACATCGAGAGAGATGGCCTGGTGCACTGAGGCTCGCGGCAATGCCGGCACTCCAGGGGCAGCAGAAAGACCACAAGTCCCAGGCCAGCCTTGCCTGCACAGTAAAGCCTGTCTCGGAAGCTAAAATCAAAACAGTGCAAAAGTGAAGGAGGTGCTTCACTGAACAAAGACGCCATCGCCTGCAGCAGCCACAGGCCTGGCCCACGGTGGGTGGGCTCCCCCGCAGCAGGGTGGGATGTGGACAGAACAGCCAAAGCTTTATACAGGAAATATGGGACGTAGACCGTAAGCACACAGGTGTCCATCTTCTTTATTGCTTTTGTTCAAATGGACAGACCGGCTGGCCTCTGTCCAGTCCAGCAATCCTGCCAAAGCTCTGGAGAGCCGGCCAGAGCCTGGCCGCGGTTATTAAAATATTTGCTGAGGCAACACTGCCCTCTACTGATCACAGGTCCCCCTGTCTCTGAAACAGCTTGGCCCAGCAAAGGGCTCCAGTTAACTGGTTTTCTCCTAGCCCTGCACTTCGCCTCCCTATTGCCCCCTTTTGTTCTGCTCAGATTTCCTGCCACCTTACAGACACAGGAAGGGGCTCCAGCCTGAGAGCTAGCAGAGCCCAGCCAGCGTCTTCGCAGCTTCACTGTCCTGTAGCTGTTTGCTGAGCCTCTGCCGGGGAAGCACAGAGCTGGGGTGGTGTGTGGAGCAAAGCTCCGATGCTTTGGTGAAGAGGGATGCTATTTTCTGGTGGGGGAAGGAGGTGTGATAAAGCAAGGAGTGAGCTGGCCTGCAATGAACCAGTGGCTCAGACACACCTGCAACTAAAAACACACGTGGATGAGCATACCCACTGGTACACACACTAAGGCCAGAGGAAGACGCCTGTATTAGGTAGGTTTTGTTGATTTTGTCAGTTTGTTGGCTAGGCTGGTGGCCAGTGAGCCCAGGAGTCCTCCTGTGTCTGCCCCCCGGGGCCCCAGCACTGAGGTCACAGGCACACAGGTGACCCTGTTCAGCTTCCCCCCTGGGCACCGGGATCTGAACTCAGGGGCTCCCAGCTGCACCGCACACACTCGTATTCACAGCGACACGGCTGTGGCTCATCCTTTAAACAGTGACTGATCAGCGTTCCAGGTGGTGAGTCGACTTCCTGGAAATGGTTGTCAAATATTACCAGCAAAGTGACGCTTCAGTCTCTTCACCAAGGGGAAGGAGTACAGAAGAACTCACAGCCTCAAACAGTAACGCCCGTGTGCAGGCCCCTACAGGACCCTGAGTGAGGGGCTCCCTTCCACCCGGCCTCTCTCTTTCCCTCTCAAACCTGAGACGTATCAGGATCTTCTGAGATCATAAGAAATGTGATTGCCGAGGCTCCTCAGCAGCGTAGCTCTGCTCCACAGATGTCCTGGCCCCTTACAGTGGGCTCCTACAACCAAGGAGAAGGAATTAAAGGATCTGGCAGCTAACGTCTCCCCAGAAGTTGTGGCGTCAGCCACGCCCCCAATCCACCGACTACTGTGAACCCTGTGCCGTCCACACCCCAGGCAGGCGTGCTCAGCGCTGCCGGAAGGGGTGGTGGACACGGGTGTTCATCACGCACGTCACGGCACGCATGATGACGGTGGTCCTGGTGATGATTGTTACGGTAATGATGGTGATTAAAGTGATAATGATGAGGATATCATGGTGGTGATGACGGTGGTGGTTATAGGTGGCAGCTGTGGCGTATTCTTCCCGATAGCCATTCCCAGTGTTTAACCCACAAAACAACTCTATATGTTTAGTGCCAGCTACAGCCCCACTTTAATTTTATTTTATTATCATGTCATAGGAAAGGTGTGTGTGTGGCAGTCAGAGGATGACTTTACGAAATCAGTCCTCTCCTCAGGCATCGGATTCAAGTTGCCAAGCTCTGCGTCGCTTGCTGACCCTTACACCCACATAAACAAGGGAACTGGGACACAGCACAGATGCGCAGATGCGCGAAATCACAGAGCTACTAAGTGCGAGAGCCAGGGTCGCGGTCTGACTAGTCTGGTGCTAGAAAGCACCACGCCTTTAACTGATGTTCAGTCTCATCCCTGTGACGTTACTTCTAACTTCGCAGAGGAGACGGGCCTGCTTTCTACGTAAGGTAACGATGCAAACCCAGATAATGCAATTACAGACAGTTCCACAGAGAAAATGCCCGCACACAGGCAGCTGTTTAAAGTGAGATCCAGTTCTAGGGGATGGTCTTCAAGGTCCTTCTCCACGCCCTGACCCTGGCTGAAAACCCCTCCAGCTAGTGTCTGCCACCTTATCTGACAGTAAGAGCAGAGCACAAAACAGTTCTAGAATTGCCCGGAAGAGTTGCCCCCTGATCACACAGGTATGTAAGTGATGAGCCTGGGTCTTCTCGCTCTCCCTCCCCACCCTCCTCCCGTTCCCTTCCTGGGGGTCTACCTTGGGACACACTGAAAACATCCACCCCAACATCTAACATCTGCTCCACTCTGCCCTACACTGGGGTGGGATACTGACTAGACATCATCATAAGGACGACACTGAGGAGAGACAGAGACAGAGAGACGAGGGAGACAGAGGCAGACACTGGGGAGAGCACTGGCCGCACAGGGGCAGTCTTCTGTAACTGCAAGGAAAGTGCAAGTAAAAGCTGCTCCTTTACTCTGTCTCACCAGTGACTCAACCCCAACAAAAACAAACAAACCCTGGAGAACGGAACTAGGAAACATAGATGAGGGGTGGGAGAGAACGTTCCTGCACACACACACACACACCGCCCAACAGCTGAATTGTGATCTCATTGATGGAGTGGGTCTTCAGCAGAGCCCTGGCTCAGTCCTAGATGGCCAGCAGAGGGCTCTGATCCAGCATCGAAAACCTGAACTGCCACTCAGCCTTGCCACGCCCTCCCTGAGATCTCCAAGGGCTTCTCATCAGGTCTGCTAACCCAAACACGGAATAGTGCCTCAGGGTCCTTGTTAGAGCACCTCAGGGAAATGAGCCAGGAGCTTTCGAAGGTCACCCTTCCCTGGGATTAGGCTTTCCATTTCTTGGTTTTCTTGTGAATATCCAAAGTCTCCTCACAAACTGCTTGTCATTTGTCCCAAGTGGATGTTTGTTTGTTTGTTGTTTTTGTCAACTTGATGCAAGCTAGGATCATCTGAAAAGACGGAACCTCAAATGGCCTAGGCAAGCCTGAGGCATTTTCTTACTTAATGACTGATGTGGGAAGGTCCAGCTCACAGTGGGTGGCGTCACCCTGGGCTGGCAGTCCTGGGGCTGGCGGTCCTGGGGCTGTCAGAAAGCAGCCTGAGGAAGCCAGTGAGTACCACGGCCTCCATAGCTTTGGGATGAGCTCTTGCCTCCCAGTTTTTGCCCTGACTTCCCTTGCAGTCAGCTGTGGTGTGGAACTAGAGGCTAAAACAAACCCTTTCCTCCCAGGTGGCTTTCGGTGATGACAAAAGAAACACTATAAGACACATGGAGATTTGTGCTGGCTGTTGTGTTTAAACAGCCAGTCAGCCTCACCCACCCCACCACACATTTCACTCATGTTTTCTTGTTGATAACTTAAAGCCACCTCTATCACCAGGATTCTACTGAGAGGAGTGTCTGGGAGTTCATTTCAGCCTCCAGCCAGTCACTCTGTGTAGGTCTAGACTGTGCAGGGTCTCAGGCCAGCTTAGGGGTGTGTTTGGAATTCCCATAGGCCCAGTGGCCGAAGCAGTTCTTATGAGCATGCCTCTAGGTGGTTAAAAACACAAAACAGGTCTTTCCTTTCCTGCAAATGTGCCTGTCAGATGGACTGGAAGTAGGAATTGTGCATTACAAGGCACAGTGATGCTGCCCCTGCTGAATCCTGACACACTGCATTCTGCACACAGCTCTCGAGGGATGGGGAGGCTCCAGATGGAGAATAAAAACAGGAGCGGTGGGGGTTGGGCTGCTGCTTGTGTATTGATGCTGGTTGCAGGCCCTCAAGAGCTGGTTACTGCCTGGATGCACCATCCTTGCTGTGTAAACCTGCCTAAGACATTATACCTTATTGGTTGATTACAGGCCTAAAACCTGGGCAGGGCAGAATGGGCTGGGCATAGCTAAGGTTCAAGAGAATCCCAGGAAATAGAAAGGAAGAGAGGAGGAAGGGGGACACCATGATGGGTTAGTATGGAGAAGAAATCACAGGGCAGGGAGGAAGGACTCCAAAGATGGCGTGGATGGAAAAATCACCAAATATAAGCATGTGTCATAAGATTATGGGTGGAGGGTAGCCCAGATAAGGATGGTTAAGGTGGATGGCATTGGATGGGGGCTGGGAGGTGGATGGTGGGGTTATTGAGATGGCGTAGGTAGAAATATCTGCCCAGCCCAAGGTAAGGCAATTATAAAATCTAACAGGTGTCTGTGCCTTATTATTTGTGATAGTGGGATAAATAATACTGCCGCAATAATTATAGCGCTAGTAATAATGAACATTATATAGCCCAAACCCATTTTTTTCTCCAACAACACAGGAGAACTGAGGATTCTACATTACCAGCACACCCCGCTGGAGAGGGTAGCAAGGGCAGGAGCAGGGTCTTCTGTGATCTCCTTCCTGGGTGTGGCTCAGCTGCCGACTGTTTCCTTGCTGCGCCCACCCATGTTCAGTCGTAGCCTCCTGTGGTTGGAGGGAGGCTAGAGCTGCCATGACCAAGTACCACAGACTGAGGTCCAGGAGCTGGTGGAGCTGCAACCCTCTGGGAACTTGAGAGAGAGTTTTCTCCGTGTTCTCCCTTAGTTTCTGGTGGGTCTGCTTGCAGTCTTTGGTGTCTTTGGCTTCCAGTAGCACTGCAGCATCTCTGTCATGCAGTCTCCTCCTGTGTGTAGGGCTGTGTTCAAATGTCCAAATGTGAGCCTTTCTACAATATGACATCATCTGAATCCACTCCCGCTCCACTGCCCTGATTCTAAACGGGGTCCCCTCTTACCCACAGTCTTCTCCAGAGTTAAGATGACTATACCTCAAGGACTTAACCAAGAAAGCTGTTTGGCTTACAGGTTGGTGGAATCTGTCCATAGGAAGTGGATGGTTTTATCCAAACCTAACAGTGAGCATGCATGTGCCTCTTCCCCAGGCCCTGCTCCAAGCACCCTGCAGCCCTCCTCACCAGCCTCCCAGGAAGGCCAGGAATAATGGGCTCTTTCTAATATTTATCTTGTGTTAAGCATCTACTGAGTTAGTCACATTCTGGGACCTAAGGCAATGAAGATGAGTTTGATATAGTCCCTGTTGTTAAAACAATTTGGCATTTACAGCTGGAGATGGTAGCTTAGGTGGCAGTGATTGTTCAGAATGAAGCTCTGGGCTCCAACCCTGGCACTGCACAGAGCTAAGTGTGGTGGCACATGCTTGTAATCCAGCAAGCAGCAGGTGCATGCGCCCTTTCTCCTTGCTATGGTAAGGCACTCTGGCAAAAGCAACCGAAGAGAGAAGAGGTGTGTTCTAGCTCACAATTCAAGGACCAGTCACTAATGGCAAGAAAGTCAAAGCAGCAGGAGCTTGAAGGAGCTGGTCACATCACATCCATGACCAGAAGGAAGAAAGAAATGCACACAAGTGCTCAGTTCACTTTCTCTTATACAGTCCAAGACCTCAGCCCAGGGAGTGGGGCCACCCGCAGTGGGCTTGTCTTCCTACCTCAACCTCAGCAGGATAGTTCCCCAGCGCAGAGATCCCTGTCTCAGATGACACAAGGTACCATCAGGTTACAGCCCAGAACCATCAAACACAGAAGGATAAAAGTTTCTCTAGATGACTCTAAGTGCCAGAACCGTCCTCAGATGCTTCAGGTACATCTCTGAGCTCACTCTGAGGAAGGGATGACAAGGCAGTGGTGGGGAAGGTCTGGCTGCTGTGGGCTCCTCACTCCTCCAGCTGCAGTGAGGGCCACAGCTTCAGCAGCTGGTGCAGATGGTCCCAGGCCTGGTCACCGAGACAATCCTCCATCAAGAAGCCCAGAAGCCCCTTTAGTTAGGAACCTCTGATGACACAGGTCGTTCTTGGCCTCAGCTCCGCTCTCCGCTGTCCTAGAGCAGCCTCATTCCCCGCGCAAGTCCCCGGGTCAGCCCCTGCATCAGTCAGAACTCTGCCTCCCTGCTGGCGTGTGCAGGGTGTTGCCTTGACAGCCTTCGGCCTGAATTCTCCCCCCAAAGCACACCCTCAAGCCGCCGCCTGGCATTTGCCTGATTCTTATTCCTTTGCTCGGCGAAATAATGATTAGTTTTTATGTGTTTAAACACACACAGTATGTACTCTGGGGGCTTGGGTTTTCACAGAAATAAACTTTAAAGTTTTGAATAGGAAGAAAGCCCAAACATTGCCCCGTGTTGCAAAGAAAGATTCGCTTGCTATGGAGGCTTTTAGAGTGACGCCTGCATGTCCTTGAAGCAGAGCCCTGGCACGCATTTGCTGCATTCTTGTGGCCTAGTCCAAACAAAGCACAGCGTGGCCATCCCTGTCTCTATCAATCCCTCTTGCACACCTGCTACCCACACACAAGGCTGACAGCTTGTCTGGGACTGTTTTAGGGCCCTGCCATCCATGGATAATTTCTGGTGCTGCTCAGCACTGGCCTTGCCACTCCTGGAAGTCTATATAACCCACCTCTTTGCAATGCTTTCTGTGCTGGTTTTTTTGTTTTCTCCCAAGGTTTTACAGAGCCGTACAGAACATTCTTTCTGTTTCCTCCCACCTGTTGGGGGTGGGTGCGGATGCTGAGATCAAAACAATCCGTGAGAAGGGGTGGTGGTGTGCCCTGTCCTCACGCTGCTGTGGGCCAGCCTTGGCTGAAGAGTGACGATAAAAGAACGCCTCAGATACAGAGCGCCCATAGT
Organism: Meriones unguiculatus; assembly: GCF_030254825.1. Classification (NCBI taxonomy): domain Eukaryota; kingdom Metazoa; phylum Chordata; class Mammalia; order Rodentia; family Muridae; genus Meriones; species Meriones unguiculatus. The sequence goes on along the minus strand of NC_083359.1, from coordinate 111,588,503 downwards.
GCTGGCTTCCGTGCAGCAGGGAAACAGCCATTGTTCTCAGTCTGTAGACCCGACACAGTGTGCCCAGGCCCTCCCTTCCTCCGTGGGCTCTTTCAATCCATCTCTGAAGGTCACATTTGGCCCAACACGCTGAGAACACTGAGTCCAGAGGTCTGGTGACTAAATCAAGCAATTGTTCCTTCCTCAGAAGTTGACTGTGTCTTTGTCTTTCCACTTACCCTCAGTTCTGTTATGTAAATGTTCTATCTCAGGAGCACTGGCCAGAAGAGCTTTCCAAGGAAGGCTCTGGTGGCCTCAGAACCTGGGGCCTCCTGAGAGCCAGAAATGGGGAAGGGAAGGAGGACTAGAGTAGAGAGAATTGGGCTTACCTCCCTTCAGAGAGTCTAGCCACCTAGAAAGAGGGTTTTATGGCTCTGCCTTCTTCCAGCACCACTGGGTAATGTAAGCATCTCTAGAAGGCTGGATCCCAGGTCCTAGGAATCAGAGCTAGTCAAGAGTAATCACCTTCCCAAACCACCAGCAAGTAGAGTCACGTTTGACTTCTCCAGCCCACTGCTCTGCCTGTGGACTGAACAGGGCGTGACTCAGATTTCCGATGTTAGCGTTAGAGGGCTCAGAACTCAGGATCTCTCTGTCCTGGGTTGTCTTAGTCTCTGTTTACTGCTAAGAACAGACACCATGGCCAAGGCAACTATTAGAATAGAAAGCATTTCCTTGGGGGCTGGCTTACTGTTTCACGGGCTGTCAGACCTACAGACACCCTCTTCCTGGCCTGTCTGTGGTTCACAAACTCACACTGACTCCTGCCTATAAAGTGTCCTCTTCCTGTGTGCTTTTTTATCTCTACCTCATTGAATCACTGGACTCCCTTCTTGAAGAAAGTGAGAAACATCAAGATTCTCACTGAGGGCTCACGAGATTCCTTAGCAGCTAAGACCACACCATGTTCTTCCGGAGGACCCAAACTTGGTTCCCAGTTCTCGTGCTGGGCAGTGCACAGCTGCCTGTACCTCCAGCCCCAGGAGATCGGAGCCCCCTTCTGGGTCTGTGGACTCCTGAGCTCGTGTGTGTATATACCCACACAGACAACAAACACACACTTTTAAATAGTAGAAAGGTTCTTAAAAAGAAACTGAGGGTGTCATTGCCTTAGCAAAGTAGTCCAGAGTCACCCAAGGTCAGCTCTCCACTGTAACTCTTCACATCTCACTGAGCTGATTTTCATTTGGGGTCTGTCTAGAGAAGGTGCCCGTGAAGATTACCTCAGCCGTCTTCCCAGCGTGTCTGCTCTGTGCTGGGTGCTGCAGGGGGCAGAGGAGACTACCCGAAGTCCCTGTGGTCCCACTGGGCTCTTTACAGATGAGGGGTAGAAGCCTCAGGCTCAGTCACCTGGGATTTTCGGAAGGCAGAGGCCCGGGCAGTGACTAGCTTAGATATTCCCTCCTGTGGAAAGTGAGACTGAAGGAAGATGGGAGCAGAGGCCATGGCTGGCAGCCTGTCATGCCCTGGACTGTGGGCACACACTCTCTGGCCTTCCAAACAAAGACAGGAGGTGCCATCACCACCCAGCTCAGAAGTATGGAGACCTTGGAAGGTGGCAGCTGGCGGGCCAGAAGCAACCAGACCAGGAAAACACTGTGCCTCCCAGCGCCACTAGAGGGCAGTGCAGCTCGCTGGGAGGTGGGATCAGCCAGGATGTGCCCCAGGGCAAGCTTCCCCGGGGGTAGGGGGCTCCACAGCCTCCTGCAGGGCCTTCTGTGTAATGTGACAATGATAACGCTCTGCTCTGCTGCCCAGGTCCTCACACAAGGAAAGGAAGGTTCCTGAGACTTACACTCCTCCCTGGCAACCCAGCTAAGAGTGTTGCCCAAGGGACAGACCGAGTCCCCTCAGGACCAACCCAGGCTGTCCACAGCTGGCTACAATGCTGGGGTTAAACCTGGGAGAGGGACTCTCCCTCTGTCGCCCCTCCGCCCCCACCCCTCTTCTGCCTGTCCATTCCCTGGAGCATTAGAGAAAAACAAGAAAGATGGAAGCCCTGTGGCTGGGTGAGACTCAGTAAGTGGTCATGATAAAGTCTGAATGGGGGAAGATCTTTCCATGGCCACACGCTGCCAGCCACCACCATCAATAATACCACCACCACCACACACACACAACACATATACACACACTACACCACACACACTCACACCACACACACTCACACCACACACACACACACATTTCAAGGTCACTGGAGAGTCATTGCTCCTTCCTCCACTTCCCTTCAGAGCTCCAGCTCTGAACACACCAGTGCTGCTCAGGGTTTTGACAGAGGAGGAGAGTCCCTCCATCCTGACAGGGACAGAGAACAGGTCCTCTCATTGGAGCTGGCCAGGCCAGAGCAGACCTTAGAGGCTCAGAGGCCTGGGTCACTGGGGTCTGCACATAGGCCACAAAGGCATAGCGCCCTCAGCGCAGGTCCAAGGTGAGCGTGGAGGATGCTCGCCCACCTCGTACAAGCTCCTCAGTTTAGCGCTTACAGAGTGATGGGAATGCTTTATGAATCCTGAGAGAAGTGGGGAAGATGGAGGGAAAAGGGTGAGTGGGATGAAGGAGAGAGAGGGGGAAGGAGAAAGGAAGGTCTGACTAAGGCTACCTCAGTAGCCCCACTCAGCGCTCAGCTCTCTGTAGACTGTGGAATAATCTGGGAGAATGACAAGATGTCCGTGGGCTCTCTTGGACACTGTCACAGGCAGCCTAAGGCCACACATCCTCCTCCTTCCCAAGGCTCATGGTGTCAGAACACTCTAGAAAACTCTCATTCTTGGTTTTCATTTGGCCCAGATTCCAGGGCCATGTGGAAATTCTTTCTCCTGGGACAGGATGAAAACACGTCCACAGAAACACGCTCCTACCCTTTAGAGCTCTGTTCTGCACGGGGACACCCCAGTGTGTTAGGCCAGCGCCACGTGTGCTGGTACAGAGAGCTCTCATTGAGGGGTCCTCCACAGGCCTGGATAGGCAGGTGCTTGGGGGAGAGATATCAAAGCGGCAGATCAAGCTAAAATATGAGCCTCTCTCTGGCCCCGGGAACAGTGTGGACCAGGACATGGTGTGGGAAGCCCATCGCCAGGCCCGGCTGAGAGGCCTTATTGTTCAAGATAAATCAATACCAAAGTGGCTGGTCTGTATCGACTGCACCTGTTGCCAGCCTGTCCTCCCATCCTGTCGTTCCTGCTGCTCCTCTCACCGCCCTCCTGTCAGACGTTCACTGTCCGTCCTCCAGCCTCCGGTTAGGAATGTCTCCTGTCCTTCTGTCCTTGTCAACCACTCCCCTGCCACCTTCCTGCACCTCTTCAGAAACACGGCTCCTTCCCACCCAAGGACCTTGGCATGTGCTGTGCTTTTGTTGTTCTGACTCTGATTTCTCAGGCAGCTGGCTCTTTCTATTCAGTAATGTCCCCTTCCTCCTCAGCAGGTCATTAGGTCCATCACTGCTCTGCCTCCCTTTCCTGCCCTCAGACAAAATGTAAGAGGAAATGAAGCTCAAGGAGATGCAGCTATGGAGAGAAAGCCGCTCCACAGGAAGGCTTCCAGCCCCACCAGCGTCCCCTGAGAGCCCACACCTCAGACCTGCGCTACCCCGAATGGAGGAGGCTGCTCCCTGACAAACACAGCTCAGGCTGTACCTCTTCCTCTTTCCCCCTGCTGCCTGCTTAGTGCAGACACTAACAACTCAGACTTGACTGATCCACATGCTAGGACAGAAATCCTGTGAGTATAGGGACCACGTGTAGCTTCACGACCCAGCGCCGGTTCACAGTCAGCGTGTAATAAATACTTTATGGGATGGCTTTAAGTGTGTGTCCTGGGGAAGACTTTTCAGAGGTCACTCCAGTTCCCACGGAGACAAGCTCTAATGCCCACCTAGTGGCCATGCCCACCAAGTGGCCATGCCCACCGGTGCTGCTTCGTTCTCCCCAGCTCCAAAGGCTACAAGAGGTTTCTCACCTGCCCGTCTAAAGAAGTAGGCCTGGAGTGGGGCATCCGGCCAGCAACAGTGACGACACGTGCGTCCTTGGCCATAGTATCATGTGCACATTCCACCTTTGAGTAGATTTTATTTTCTTGTAACAACTCAGAGGTTACAGTGATTTGAATGAGAATGCACCCCATAGGTTTAGATACTGAAACGCTTGGTTCCCAACTTATGGCTCTGTTGGGAGACGGGTTAGGATGTGGGCTGCTGGATGACGTTGACACAGAAGCTGGATTTGGGGAGCCTGAAGTCTTCCAACTTCTGGTTTGTTCTCTTTGCACTTGTGGCCGAGTTAGTGGCTTCTCAACTCCTTGATCCAGCCACCATGCCTGTGATTTGCATGCTTCTCTGCCATAGTAGAATAATTAACCAAAATAAACTCCTTCTGCCATACGTCACTGTTGGTCATGCTGTTTTACCCCAACAACAGAAAAGTAACTGATTCCAGAGTCTTTCTGTGGGTCCCAGAAACATTCCCAGAGCCAGGTAGGGTGAGAATCTGGGAAGAGGATGGAGACTCCAGGCCAAGTCTCTGCCCTCATCAAGTACTGGGTCAAAGCAGGGAACAGAAATGGGAATGGAGATTTCTAGGCAGGAGGAACAGCGGAAGACAAAGAATTTGTGGACTGGCTTCCAGCTGTGAGAAATGTGGTAAGGAAAGAGCCCGCAGCTTTCTAGATGACATAAGGTTTCATGTGTGTGATGGCCAGTCTCAGCTGTCAGCTTGGCCAAGTCTAGAACCACCTCTAAATAGGCTTCTGTGCATGCCTGTGGGGAATTGCCCTTATTATGTTAAGGTGGAAGGCCTGCCCACTGTGGGTGGCGCCATTCCCTGGATTAAGATCCTGTACAAAAGGGAGAAAGTGAGCTGATTACAAGCCCAAAACTGCCAAGAAGACAGATCTGGTGAGGCACAGATCAACAGCTGGCAGCCGAGGCAGTGCCCACATCGGTGAATGGCAGAAGCCTGCTGCGGCCAGCAGTCCATGGGGCAAACAAGCCTTGGTCCAGAAACTCGGAAAGGGGGGGCAGCCAGGTTGCTGCATGATTGGCAGTCAAGTTTGGTGTCCAGTGGCAATTCTTCCCCAGAATAAATGAGGCTCAGCCCATGTGGAAGTAAGAGACCACGTGTGTTTATTTCATGTGAGACCCTGGGCAGAGGAGGAGTTTCTAGGGTGGATGTTTGATTTGCCAGGGTCAGGGGTGCTAGGATGCTTGATTTACATGTAGTGGTTCAGTGCCTATTTTAAGCTGGATCTCAGAATGCCTCCTTCAGCATTGGCTAAGGAGCCCAGATTTTATTCTGTAAGCAAATTTTGAGGTGAAATGTTTTTGTTTTTGTTTTTTTAAGAGAATTCTAAGACGAACGGAAACTTGAATGGAAATGTGTCTTAGTCTGTTACAGGCTCTAAACTCGGTGACAACAGAGACACCAGCTGACTCGGCACAGGGTGAGAAATCACTTTTGATTCATGGAAGTGCCCCCACGAGTGGAAGGGGCAGGAAACTCCCTGAGCTGCCTTTGAGGGGCACTGACGCATTCAGGGGGGCTCCGTCCTCAGGACCCAAGCACTACTCAAAGGCCCTGAGCAGGACCACACTGGGAGTAGGTCTCAGCACAGGGACTTAGCTCAGGGCCTAAGTGCTCAGACTGGAGCCCAGAGACTGCTCACAGCTGCCATGCTGAGAACTGACCAGGCACTCCCCGTGCTTCTACCTTCACCCCATGATTGCAGGAAGCAAGGCCGGTGATTGTCCCACAGGACTCATAGGAAAGGTGAGGCAGAAGAGACTCACTTGACCAAGGCCATGCATCCAGCCCACGGAAGACTTAGGGAGCCAGCCTGCTTCTCCTGCCTCCTGCAGCTTTTCAGCCAGCATCTCGGGAAGACCTGTCCTGTCCCTAACCCCCCAAATGCCCAGGACAGAGAAGAAAGCAAGACACAGAATAGGACAGTCTGGGGAACTGTTGTAGAAATGAACTTTCCACTGGTTGCCTTTCTTCAGCTTGACACAAACTTGAGTAACTGGGGAGAAGGAATCTCAGCTAAGGCACTGCCTCCAGCAGACTGCCCTGTGGGCGTGTCTGAAGGGCATTGTCCTGAGTAATGATAGATGCAGGCCCAGCCTACTGAGAGAGGAGTCGCCTGGGGTTGGCACCCAGGTGGTCCTGGGGTGTATAAGAAAGTAGGGGAGCCAGCCTGTGAGAAGCACCCCTTCAGGTCTCTGCTTCAGCTCTTGCTCAGGTTCCCAGCTTTCCTTCCCTCAGCGATGGACTGTAAAATCCAAATAGCCCCTTTCCTCCAAGGGTTGCTTTTGGTCATGTTGTTCACCACAGAGACAGGAAGCAGACTAAAGAGGAGACATCAGTAGGCATAACAAGGAGTCACGCGCATGCTGTTTGCCTCTACGAGAGCACACAGCACAGGCATGCTCAGGAACTAACAAACTCGGCCACCCCACGGGCCAAGCGTGATGTCTTTTACTACAGCTTCTATTATGGACCTGTGGAAATGCTATTTTTTCCAGGACCACAACTGACACAAAATAAAAGGGACGGGTTAAAAGCTAATTCAGAAGAACACGCGAAAGCGTCGAGGGCCTGATGGGATTTGTGGGCAGCTCGGAAGTGTTCTGAAAAGCACTGGGAAGTCGTCGGAGCTGCTCATGTCTCTAGGAAAACTCCAGGAGAAAAGCGAAGTTGAAGGTAGCTAGCACTTGGCCACACTCAGTGAGGGGTCCTCATGAAGGTGCTTACAGAGGCCTCAGGAACCTGGGGGAGGGGGAAAGAACCCTGCTGCAGGCAGAGAGATGAAGAGGAAGGACCGGAGGGAACAGAGCTTTTCCAGGAGACTGGTGGTCTCTCGGAGTCTCGTGAGTTAGGACTGGGGGGCAGAGTGGGGGTTGAGGGTTCAGAGGAGAGGAGCAGCATCAAGGATGAGGACAGAGCCAGCCAAGCCTGAGGCTTCTCTCCCTCCTCAAGAAAGAAAATGATAGGTTAAATGGAGACAGAATCTATGTCTTCTCAGCAGACATAGATATCATTGCAGGGCTGGGGAAAGGGGATTTTAGACCACGTAATGCAGTAACTGCTGTATGAAGTGGAAACTGAGTCAGGCAATCCCACACAGCCTCTCTTCTTTCCTCCAGGGGAAACGCAAAACTTGATCTCACATTTCTGCTTTCTGTTCTTACGCACATCAATGTAGACAGAATTTCAACAACGCTACCTACAAATGCACAGTGTAAGCAGCCACTCGGGCATCAAAGGGTTTCTTCTGAGCAATTTTTTTTTTAAATGCATTTTGCTGGGAGGGAGGGAGAGCGGAGCCCAGGAAAGCGAGCAGAGATACAAGCCACTCTAGCTACTTTTTACTCCCCTTTAAGGCTGCCTGGTTACAGTCCTGGGAAAGAAAACCCCTGCATTCCTCCCCTTTAAGTGGGTTTATTGTTGAAGCACTGGGGCAGCTAATGCTCACAGACCTGTAGGAGCAGGCTTGCTGGCCGAGACAGCTGATCAGAGCACCTTTCTGTGAGTCCCTGGGTAAGGCAGCCTGCTTCTTCTTGGGGCTCTGGGGAGGTTATCTGGTTGGCACCGAGGGAGACTGGGTCTGAACACTCACTTCCTTCCAGCCCCTGTCAATCTCTCCTGGCTCCTATGGTCTCAAGGGTAAGTTGTAGGGGACAGGAAAGAGAAGTCTGTGGGGACCTGGTAGGTGCTTCCTGGGGGAGCCATCTGATCATTCCTCCGGGCTGGCCCGGGGGGAACCTTCTGTACTTGTGGGCAGGGACAGGGATAGGGAGCACCATGCCCAGTTCAGTGAGCTGCCGGCTGGGGATAGGGATGGGAGCCTCCTCCTCCAGCTCACCCCTAGTTCCTTTACCTCTGGGACCTAGCCCAGCTATCAAAGGAAAATGCTCACCCCCCCACACACACACACCAGCATCCTTGGTGAGGATATGGAGCTTGGGGGTACAGAGGCCATGACAGATAGCCTGTGGCTGTTCCTCATCCTGGGGCAGGGGTGGCCTGGGGCTCTGCAGCGGGGTTCCTGCAGGCTCAGATGCCCACCCCAGGGCGGAGGCTGCTGCATTAAAATGCCAGACACAGTTAGAGCTGTCAGTCATAAGCCAGCCCATTCGCCTTTCCCAGGGGCTTAGTCTGCTTTAAACTTCCCCAGGGTGGCTCTGTGGAGTGCTCAGAGTAGGTTTGGATTCACCACCTACCCTCGACAGCCTAGCCCCCTCTCTCCACGTAAGTTTGACGCACAGCATTAACCCTGAGACTAGTGGAGAGTGCCTGCAGCGTGAGCCTGGCCAGCCTTCTTCTGTCTGGAAACAGAAAACTGATCATGAGGAACATCTCTGAGTCGGGTCAAGAGGGTCAAGCAGCTTCCATCTCGGGTAAGGAGAGAACCTCTTTCACATCACAGACCCTGGGGTCATCATTCCTGTGGACCTGAGCTAAACTAGGGCCAAAGATGAGACCCATATCAAAACAGAGCAGAGAACAAAGTGCTTAGTAATAGCTGATACTGCCGTAGGTTACAGTTGTCAGTGGGCTTTTAGTTCTTCCTGCCATGGGCTGGATGGTCCCCCATTTAGTGTGTAGATGGGGTCACTGGTTCTCAGGGACCTAAGGTTATTCCTGCTATAAAGCCAGCCGCCACTGGCATCCTGTGTCTCCGTAGTATTTGAACCCCAGTCCTTTTCGTGTTGTTGTTGTTGTTGTTGTTGTTTGTGTGTGTGTGTGTGTGTGTGTGTGTGTGTGTGTGTGTGTGTGTAAGAATAGTGTTTAGAAAGATGAGGAAAACTTTGGGGAAAGCCTGAGGTCTGAGGAAGCAAAGGTTTAAGCTGGAGCCAGGAGCAGCTCAGGCAATAGACGCCAACAATGAGGATTTGAGCTCTACAGGAGGCTCAGCCCTTTCAGATCATTGAAGGGACCAGTCAGGTGCTATGCAGCAGGGTAATATCTAAGGAGGAGGCAAGAGATAAGTGACATCCCATTGGCCACCTCCAGAAAAGAGGCAACAGGTCCTGTGCACACTGACAAGGACACTGGAACCCCAACATGGCCACGTTCTATTTGTGTGAATCAGGGCATTTCCCCTGGATACCATTATCTGTCAGTAGCTCAGCTATGAAATGGTGTAACGTGGCAGGGAGTCCACAACAGGGAGCCTGCCTGCAATGTTCCTGGTGCTGCCCTGTCCAAGGACTCAGTCTGAACAAGGCCTGGGAGCAATTCTAGGTAGAAGGAAAGAAAAAAAGCTTCCCTCTCTAAAAGCAAGGCTCTTCTCTGTTCCCTCTCCCCACACACACGCTCACACACACACACACACACACACACAGCCAGAAATAAATTGCTACACGGAGTGCGTGTGAGTGACAAGCGACGGCACCCAGCTGCAGCAGCCTGCCAGAGCCAGGGAGTGAATGAGCTGTGGCATGAATGAGGGGAGGAGCAGTGATGTCTGAGGGAAGGCTGTGGCTGCTACAACTGCAGGCAAACGGCATGGTCAATGGCAAGGGGGCTGCGACAAAGCGGCGGCCAGCCAGAAAGTGGGAGAGGCTGGGGGAGGGCTGCACAGCCTGCCTGAGTGGCAGAGCTCAAGCACCTTCGCGCAGCATCCTGAGTTCAGCCTGTCTGACCTCTGCACGTCTCTAGTATGGATGAGCCCCAGCCAAGTGCCTGATTGTGCACAGAGGAGTCACCTCACACATGAGTGTGAGGCATGCCATCAGTGTGTGACACAGATGACAACGGTCATCAACTCCTCAGGACAAAGCATGCCCTATGGAGAAGCACGCCCAGGCTTGTTTTCCTCCCTGTCGAGAGAAGCCTGACTTCTCAGCTGAAGACCGTGTGAGGTATGGTGGTTGCACCTGGGGTCATGCTAGAGGAAAGTAGTCTGCCTTCTAGAACCCCAGAACCCCAGGGGAAGGAAGCAGCGATGGCTCAGGGGCAGCAGCTCCACAACTCCCGTCGGCCCAGCCCTGCTGGGAGGTTGCCAGCAGGTGAAACACCACGGACCTCGCCTGCCCTTCTCCCACGCCTGGTGTTGGGCTCGTGCACCATACTACAGGCACGTGCCCTTTGACCTCACAGAGTACTGGGTGATAGCTGTTCCCATTCTCCAGACAAGGAAACTGAGGAGGCCAGTGAGGTTAAGACTAAGTCCTGGCCGTCCCCTGTGTCCTAGCCTCTCGGCCACCAGGGCGAGCTGTGGGGAGGGCCCTTGCTTCTGCTCTGAGATGTGCACGCTTAATCTTCAGGCAACTTGTCAAGCAGCAGGGGTGATCTGGTTGAGCTTAAATGTGGACGTGTGGGTTTTCATCTACCATATACTGCAGGGCAGCCGAAAGCCGTCTTCAGGTGTTTGTGAGCAGAGAGCGGCATATGGAGCTGGCAGCGGGGTTGGGGATGACCGCAGTGGGCCTTGGTGTTGCTCTGGGGTCCTGCCTGCTGAGAGGCCAGTGGGTTGGAACCCGTGAGCTGGACAGAAGCACAGGTGTCACCAGAAGACTGATGGATGACAGTGGGCTGCTGGGAACTTCATGTATTCCTCAAAAAGACAGAGTAAAAGCTGCATCGGGGAAGGCCTTGCCCGCAGGAGCCAGGGCATGCTCTGAGCAGACTCAGGCCTCTGCTGCTAAGGGGTATTAAGAGAGCATTTCATCAAGGACATGTGGGGACTGCCAGGGCAGACTGCAGTGAGCATGAGTCTCTACAGTCCCACAGCTCTTCAGGGGCAGATGTGGAGCGAGACTCTCCAGGCCGCCTCAGTGCAGCAAAGCTATCTCTTTACAGGGAGCTCCTCTCAGGACACACAGCCACAAATCAGGCTTCAGTACTAAGGACACAGGTCAGGCTTCAGAGGTGTATAGAGATCTGCCTTGCTGCACAGGCAGAGTGCCAAATGGGGGCTTTCAGTGTGTCCTCCAGCCGTTCTCTACATGCCAGAGGATGATACAAAGTCTGCTTCAGGGCAGAATTTAGGAAATCGTCAGGAAAGCCTCCCAGTTTTCACCCTCTGGACCACGTAGTCTGATGCGTCCGTGGCTCCGTGGTTGTGTGTGGCCCTGCTTGGAGGCGGGGCACATATTCTTATTAGAGATGACACACCTGATAACCACCCTCTCAGCAGCCCAGGACCACAGTGCCATGCTCCCAACAATCCTGGAGAGGAGGACAAGGAAGCCATAGGAAGCCTGGGGGCAGAGTTCTGGAGTGGAGCGCCTGCTTAGTGTGGGAAGCTCTGGAAGGACGTGATCCCCAGCACCAGAAAAGTAAAACAAATCTTGGGGTACCCCGGTTCACCTGAAAGGCACCTCCTTGCTGAGAAGCCCCAGGCAAGAGTGCTGAAAGCACACCAGTGTCTCCCCTGTGGGTAGAACTGAGAGCCCTTATCTGTGCGTTTAGAAACAGAGATGGTACTCCAAAGATTTTCAGGCCTTGTCCTCAGCCTTCTGGTGTGTCTAGGCCACCTTAGAGGCACCATGTCACCCCTGCACTGTGGTCCTGAACTGATGACAGGAGGCCTTGTGGAGAAAGAGAGTAGAGGGAAAGGTCAGAGAGGACCCAGGAAGTGGGGTCATGATGTGGCCCGGCACATGCAGGCTTAGTGAGGGCAGGAGGCAGACACGCCTCATCCTCACTAGGGTTCTGTCTGAGGATAGTATGGGCCCAGGCCAAATGGAGCTGGGAGCAGACAGTGAGGCCTATGGGGCACCATGAAGAGGCCTTCTGCCTGCTGGGCTCATGGCCCAAGCATCTCTTAGCACATCTCTTCACTATCCAGGCTGGCTGCCAACACGGGTCAGAACACCCATCCCAGGAGCACAACAAGGGCTCAAACAAGAAAGGGCTGTAGTTGTACGGCATGTCCTCAGAGAAGAACTGTCCCACTTTGTCCCCTCCCTTGCTGAAAAGATCCCAAGAGGCTAGGAAGACCAGACCAAAGCTACAACAGCAAGACTGTCTTCGTCTCTATGGAGGACGACTCCCTGAGACAGAGTGTCATTGCAGGAGAGGGAGCTGGAGAAGAGGCCTGGTTTGGGCATAATGTCCCAGAGAGGTTCCGCTGACCAAGGGCTGGACTCAGGTCCCATTTGTCTACGCCTGATGCCAGGACAGTGACACCGAGCCAGGCAACCTGGCTTTCTGTCACCATTCTGCCTCCCTCCCACAGCACTTCAACAGAACTTCAAATCAAGGGCTTCAGTTGGGCTGCCACCTTCTGCACAGGCTCGGAGCAGTTCAAAGAATGCAAGCCTTTGCCCTCCACACCTTCTTAAACCTACCTCCCATCTGGAGCCATCCTTGACCAATCTCGTCTACCTCCCATCTGGAGCCATCCTTGACCAACCTCGCCTACCTCCCATCTGAAGCCATCCTTGACCAACCTCGCCTACCTCCCATCTGGAGCCATCCTTGACCAACCTCGCCTACCTCTCATCTGAAGCCATCCTTGACCAACCTCGCCTACCTCTCATCTGAAGCCATCCTTGACCAACCTCGCCTACCTCCCATCTGAAGCCATCCTGGACCAATCATCTCCAGGGGCTCGGGCTAGCTGGACCTGTTGTGTGTACCAGGCTCAGTAACGGGCGCTGCACACTGAGAATGTGTGCCCCTTAGACATATTGCCTAGCACTTCTCCTGTGTGGTGACGCAGCCGCAGACCCGCATTCATTCTTTCCAAGCAGACTGCAGCATCTACAGGCCCAGGCTTGTATCATGGAAATATCTATTCAGTACTAGGTATACATGAGGTACTTAATAAGTGCTCACTGAAAGACTGTTTCCTTTATGATCAGATGATCTATGAACATAGCCATTTTCTTTGCCAGGAGTCTTTGGTACAGACTGTTGTGAGGACAGCAATCTCACTTTGTTGACGAGTGCAGGGCATGAACCAGGCACACATGCCAACATGCCCATGGAAGGCCTCTGTGGAAGTGTGGGCGCTGCTCCTAGGCGCTAAAACCCAATGGCCATTCTTATGGGCAGTAGTGTCAGGCAGAGCACCTTGGAAGCAAAGCAAATAATATTTGAGCTCAGGGTGTCTCTGAATTTTCCCCTTCTTGTGAAAGAACCAGAATTCAGGGGAGAGGAGGCAGGGGAGGCTGGAGCAGAAAGCAGCATGACCTGGCTGAGGTGTGAGCACCCCACCTGGGCCTGGGCCCCTCCCAGGAGGTCTGCATGATGTCACGGATTGTGGGAGTGCAGTCACTGAGGCTGTGGGGTCCAGATCTGGGCAGCTGAGCGCTCCACACAGATGACGAAGCTGAGCTGTTAGGACTCCGCGTATGGGAGGAGCAGTGGGAGGAAAGACGCTCTCCACGGCTTCGCCTCAGCTAAGAATACTATGTTTTTAAAGCTGTTTAGGAGCAATGGGAAGGAAGGAACTTTGAGCACAGACCAGCTAATGAGACCTAGGAGCCTGCTGCAGAGCAGGCAGCCATTTCCCACGGCTCCTGGAGGGAGAAATATGCATAGCTGAGGCCTCCGTGCCAGGCTCTTCAGTAGCCCCTCTCCTGGAGCAAGCTCCAGACCTGTTCTGTGGAAGGGAAAACCAAAGGGGAGGCGTGCAAACCAATCTTGTCTATTGTGAACCTTTAGACACACACCCCTTTACCCTGGGCCTGCCTTCTTCAAGCCTGCCATCCATTGGGTGTTACCCAATAGGAGACTGTCCCTGGAGACTAGCTAGTCCAGCCACAAGACTGGCATGCTGCCATGGAGAAGCTCAGCTACAGAGCTCCCATTGCCTCTTCCAGCTGCCTGCTGGGTGGGTCCGGGCACCCCCACACCAAGGATCCTGAAGGATTTTGAGTTCATACTCTGCAAAGGGCATCCAGCAAAAGCTGGCACCCTGTTCCTCCTCCTTAGAGCCCCACACAGTCCAAGAGGTAAATACAGAGTGATGATCAGAGAGAGGCTTCAAGCCCAGCCCCAAACCTGAGCTGTTCATCTGACACAGACTTGCAGACCCACGGCATTTGGTGCACATATATGTGCACACATGTGAGCACACGTGAGCATTCGAGGCCAGAGAACCTCAGCTGCCATTTCTCAGAGGTTTCGGGTTGTTTGTGTTGTGTTCATTTTTCAGACCTAGAGCTCCCTGAGTAGACTAGGCTGGCCCAGCAGTGAGCCCAACCAAGCCTGTCTCCACCTCCTCGGTGCTGGGGTTACAAGCAGGTGCTAGTCTGTTCAGCTTTTCCTAGAGATCACATTTGGGTCCTCACACTTGCAAGAGAAGGACTTTACTGCCTGTGCCATCTCCACGACCTTCTGAATGGCCTCAGGGATTTTATGGGCATTTGCTTTTTGTTTACAGTGGGCCCAGAGCCTGACCGGAGTAACTACTGGACCTCTTCTCGCACTTCTCCCTCAGGTGGGAGGGGTAGGGCTGGCAGAACTGGCCTCGTTGCTGTCACTCTCAGAGTGACAGGAGCATGCACACTGCTGTCCTGACTTCCTGGCCTTGGGGCCCTCATACTTTCTTTTTCTCCAGTGAAGCAGCTCTGTGCAGTTTTTGCTTGTTTGACTTCTTGGCCAGCTTCAAGTCTCAGCCAACCTGCTTGAAGTGCCTCCATTGGCCTCAGCTGAATGCACCGCCCTTGCTGGTCCCCACCACCCACCTCACCTCTTGTCACTTAGCCATCTACGTGGAAGTTTGCTGGCCGGCATATCGCCTGCTTCCTCTGCCTGGCCACCCCTGGAAGGAGGGCCATGGTGCGACTCACCCACCATCACACACGTGCCCCCGGACCAGCACAGATGCTTCACAAACACAGGCAGCCCCAACGCTCCGATGCAAAGGCAGCACGTGCTTCAGTTCAGAAGCAGACATCTCCCAGCCCCGTGTGCATGCTGTGGGGGTGGCAGGGGAACACTGCTCCTCCACAGAAGCTGCTGCAGGTAGGAGGAAGATCAGGGAAGGAGCCAGGCTGACTGCAGAGTCTGAATAAACACAGGAAGTTCTCACACCCAAGAGCTAGGCGTTAATCTGTGTGCCTGCACCCTCACTAATGTGCACCTTCACTAATGCACAGATTTGCTGTGGGGCTTCCACCCTATCCCACCCAGCCAGCACACACAGCAGCCAGTCAGTGACTTCGCTCTAGCAATTTTAGAAAGCACGTGGGAGAACGCTCTCGTTTTTGCCTTGTTCCAGGTTCTGCTCCCAGTATGTCCTTCTGGCCATTACATCATGAGCTGGGTGTTTGAGATGCTTTTGCAACCTGTTCTGTCTTATTTGGGAAACACTCTGATCAGACCTTGTCTTCCCTCCCTCCCACGAAGCTTCCCAGGCAGCGTCAACTCTGGAGGGGATGGGGATAAAGGAGGAGGAGGACTGCAGCTCTTGGAAGAAACAGACCACCAACATCAGGAAAACCTTCATCTTCATGGAAGTGCTGGGCTCGTAAGTCCTGGGGCTGGATGGCGGAGGGCTGGGCTGCCTGCTGTGGGGATCGGCTTCTGAAATCTCTCAGTTGCACTCAGAGACCTGAGCAGAAGTCTATGGCCCTGGGGTTCCATGAGCAGAAAAGGTACCTCTTACTTTAATACACTGGAGCCCTCAGGAGACACCACCCCACGCCCCCAGGATTTGCACCCTGTGGCCCCTAACATAGTCCTAGATATATGACAACTTGAGGATTTCTGACGTGATCACAGAAGGAAAGAATGGGGGGAGCACGTCCCCATATCTAATGTCTTTGAAAAATTTTTCCTGGGCCTCCCATTTGGCTTTCTCATCTCCTTTGTCATGTGGCCAAGCCAGCCTCAGTGTCCACTTCTGACCGAAGATAAGGAGCTTCTGTAGTGGCTTCCTCTCCCCCATTAGCCCTCCCGCCCCTCCTCCTCATGCCAGTGCTTTACAGCCTCGAGCCCCTGGTGTCTGGCCTCCCCTCGACAGCAATCACATGCCTGGCTGACTCTGTGTGTCTGGGACATGCTCACCACTCAGTCCTGCCCATCCCCAGGAGGTCACGGGCTCTGACGGGGGCCAGCCAGCAGCCAGCACCAGTCTTCGCCTCTTCAGAGCCTCAGCTGGTCAGCTAATGAGCCAGGAATAATTGGGCCTAGGCAAGCAAGGAGTCCACAGGCTGCTCCCTCTAGCAAGCTTTCTCACCAGTGCTGTCAAAGCATCACTTCACTCTGCTGTGGCCAAGAGGCTGAGAACTCAGACAGTGACATATGCCCACACTTTCTTCAGACAGACAGGCACCACTGAGAGGAGACTCAGGTTGTCCCCAAGCAGGAAGCTGTCCGGCTGTGTGCTCAGGTGATGCAGTGTCAGAGCCCTGACCTTCCTTTGAGGGCCTTGCCAACATGGGGGTGGCTAAAAAGTGGCGGCTGGCAAAAGAGGACAAGGCTCACAAGTGAATCAGAAATTATTTGCTAAGCTGCCTTAAACTAAAGAGAGGAGAGGGCAGGAAGCCCATGCTGGCAAGAGCTTATGCTGCGCTGTGTGCTAGAAGATGGCCCAGAGGCCGGGGAGGCCAGCCCCACTGCACTGTGCACACCTGGACCGACCCAGGGACATCTGAGCTCTGTGGCTCTGGTTTTTAAAACATAAAGAAAAGGTGAGATGAACCCAAACAAACCCTCCCTCCTAGACCCATTTGTTAGCACTTTGCTGCCCAGCCATCCCTGTGTCCTTTAGTTCCACGCCTGCATATTCAGTCATCAGAGAGTCAAACACAGCAGGAAAAAATGTGTCTGTCCTGGACATGCAATGTTCTCTCCTGTCCTCGCCCCCAACAACACAGCACAACTATGATCGGCACAGCAGTCAGCTCAAAAGCCAAGAACCCAACATGAACCATCAAGCTCCAGCTCACCCGGTGTTCTGATCTCCAGGGCCCTCCACCCTGGATGCATGTCAGACCCTGCTGGGTTCCAACCACAGTGCTCCAGAATCCACAGAGACTGCTAGAATGGCGGAGAGGGTAGCGTGCCCTCATCTTCTGAGGACACAATCAGTGATCACCAGCAGTGTATCAATAAGACACACCCATAGTTCCAGCTATTCAGGAAGCTGAGGCAAGATCACATGATCCCAGGAATTTGAGAGCAGTCTGAAAGTAGCAAGACCCCAGGGAGTAAAATAAAACAATTCACAACTTAAAGCTAATTAAGCTGATCCTGGGATCTTTCTTCTCTCACTGCTGCCCCTGCTGGCCATGCTGCTACACAGTGATGGCAAGTGAGTTGACTGTGGCAAGCCTTGATGGGGTTTACCGTGCAGAGAAAGCACAGTCCATGGGGGTTACGCAGGGGAGAGTAGCCACCTGGCCCCCAAGTCTTCCCCGTGTGCTCAACAAGGGAAAGAGCACACTGGCATGTCAGATGGGCCGTGAGCACCCCACTCACCAAGTTCATGGTGGCAACGGAAACTTGTTGCCAACCACACATCCTCTTCTGCGCTTCCCCCCCGGCTTCTGGCACGCTCTCTTCCAGCCACAGCTACATTTTCTGTCTTGGCCTCTTGCCCACAGAGGAGCTTTCTCAGAGGTGTTCCTGGTGAAGCAAAGGGTGACTGGGAAACTCTTTGCCCTGAAGTGCATCAAGAAGACACCAGCCTTCCGAGACAGTAGCCTAGAGAACGAGATTGCTGTGCTGAAAAGGTGAGCGGGCCTCAGGGAACATGGGAAGAGGAGGAGCAGGTGCAGCTCGGAGAGTCTGACCTGCCCTTCCCAAATTACCTTGACAGCAAACAAGCTGACCACACCTGCAGGCTTTGTGCCCTTTGAATTGTGTCAGATTAGTCAGGCAGCTGGACCACATGAACTGTTTTCCCAGCTGGCTAGTGAACTCACTGGTTCACAAATGCAGGCCAGATCGTGATTAGATCAGAGAGTCAAAAGCCAACTGATGGCCAACAGCAGGAAGAAGTGCTAACCGAGGAAACAGCGGGAGACTGGAGAATTAGCCTTGGATGGCTGCAGAGAGAACCCACACTCAGCCTGGGAAATGCGAGAGGCTGCCCTGATGTAAAACCAGTGTTCACAGTGAGACGCTTACAGTGCGCCTGTGGGATGCTGTGATGTGTGACATCATAGGCAGGTGTGACAGGAGACACTGCCCAGGAACCCACGGTGCCCAGAAGGAGCACCCATAACTTCCTCTTCCCACCTGGCTGGCTTCAGTCCAGCAGAAAACAGCGTGTGGAGGCAATAGGTTCATTTCTGTTGGCCCAGCTGCCTGATGAGTGTTAATTATTAGATATGTTTTCAAAGAGGAAAGACTTTGATGAATGAGTAGAATTTTCTGAGCAAGGAGGCAGCACAGAAAGGAAATTCAAGAGTTGTGCAAACCTTTATGCAGAATCAGGGAAGTATAAGGAGAGAGTGTCCTGAGTCCCCACATCTCCGAGCAGGGAGCAGCGAGGACAAGCAGTGAGAAGAAAATGTGACTGCAGCAAGGTTTGCAGAGGGTCCTTTTGCCAGGCTCAAGGATTCTGGCTCTATTCTCTGAACAAGGAGAAGTGATGGAAGGAACTTCAGACACGGTGTCAGAATCAGATAAATAAGCATCCTCTTAGATGTGCAGGAAGGGTGTTAAAGAGAGCAGCCTAGAGGATGGAAGACCCATTAGAAAGCCCTCACAGCCATTTACACAGGGTAAAATCCATGAGTGGCGGGGTTTGATGAAGGCAGGATCTGGACACCGAGACATCTCAAGGAAAGAAATGGTCCAGTTTGGGGTTAATCAACAAGAGTGCTAAAGAGCAGGGGTCTAAAAGGATCAGGGACTAAGCCAAGTCCCAGCCAAGTAGAAAGCGATGCTCAGAAGACAGAACAAAAAGCACAGACTTTAAGGGGACGGGAGGAAGTCGGGTGGAACATACGGAGTCTGCTCTTCTGGACATGGAAGGGCCTGGGCTGCCCCATGGAGGTGTTCCTCACTCCCCTGTAATAACAGCCCAGATGTTCAGCACACACAGTTCAGTGCGTGAATAAGCAGGGACTTCATGTGAGCATTGCCAGCGTATGAGGGTGCTGGAGTCCTAGGGGCCACAGCACATCCCTGGGCTTTAAAGACACCTTAACCCATTCGGCCACCACTAGCTATATCTTTCCCCAAGCACTACACTATGCATTTTCTTTTCAAATAATATTTTTAAAATTTTTTCAATGTATTTATTATTATTGTGTGTGCGTACGTACACGAAGCGTGGGCACGTGTGCCTGCCAGGCCCTTCACATGGTGCCAGGGATGGACCTCCAGCCAGCAGAGCTGTGCAGCATGCCCCTTATCCCTGAGCCACCTCGGCTTTCTCTTTCAATCCTGACACAGCCACATGAGAGAGATGCACTCTTCAATCTGAAACCAACCACGGAAAGTGAGAATTTGAGAAAGCGGGATAAAGCGAGGCTCTACCAGAGCAGGACTCCTAGGCCTGTCTAACTCAACAGCAACCTCCTGGAGGCAATCTTCCTCCCCGGCATCCACAGAGGGCTGCCGGGAAAGCCACGCCCCTTGCCTGCCATGATTCACAACAGTAGACCTGACCATTTTGGCTTGTGCACTGTGCTAGTTAGCAGTCTTTCTACCTCCACCTTGCAGGCACCGGTGGCAGCCCCAGCCCCTAGCAACAACAATCAAAACTATGTTTCTGGAGGGCTGGAAAGATGGCTTGTCAGTTAGGAGTGCATACTGCCATTGCTACAGACCCACGTTTGGTCCCGAGCCCCCATACCAGGTGACTCATGGCATCTGTAACTCCAGCTCCAGGGAACCCAACACCCTCTGGCCTCCTCAGACATCTGCAGGCATATAGTGAACATAGATTCATGCAGACACACGTCACACATGTGTGCACACACACACAAACGCTTTCTTTTCTTTAAAGAAAGTTATTTTTAAAAATATGTTGTTGGGCATGGTGGTCAATAAGCTTAGCACTTGGGACACAGAGGAAGGAGGATTGCACAATCTAGTCTACATGATGAGTTCCAGACCAGTAGGGGTCCAAGCTACATAGTAATACCCTGCCAAAAGGGAAGGAGGAAGGAAGGAAGGAAGAAAGGGAGGGAGGGAGGGAGGGAGGGAGGGAGGGAGGGAGGGAGGAAGGGAGAAAGGGAGAAAGGGAGGAAGGAAAGGAAAGAAGACCAAGAACCACAATGTGAAGAATAACTAGAGAGATAAATAGATGATTGGAAGATAGATATAAGATAAAAATAGATGATAGATAGATAGACAGGCAGGCAGACAGATAGATTGATAGGTACATGGATGGATGGTTACATGAACAATTGCTAAATGTCCTTTAAGGGGCAAATACCCTGATAGAGAATCACTCATCTAAGACATCCCACAGGAAATCAGATTCTGCCTTTTTTTCATATCTCAACACTTTTTTCACGGTTACTACTTTAACTGCTTTTCTTGTTATTGTAACAAAATACTTGATGAAACAACTCTTAAAGGAAGCGTTTATTTGACTCACAGCTTCAAGGATCTGTTCCACTGTGGAAAAGAAGCGGTGACACATGCGCCAGCTGGGCACATAGCATCCAGTCAGGAAGCCAAGACATGAGCGCTGGAGCTCAGCTCACTCTCCCCTTGTTACTCAGTCTGGACTCGAGCCCAGGGGATGAAGCTGCCCATCACCCCATGACCACAGAGCAGATCTTTCTTTCTCAGCTGCTTTGTGCCAGGCTCATCACCCAGCATCTCTGAGACCCAGTCCTTACAATTGCACTCAAACAACCTGATAGAAAGTTTGAGTGTGAGTCTGCACTCTCTGTTTGCACCACCTGACCCCTGTGCCCATCACGGGATTCTTGCCTTTCCCAGGATCAAGCATGAGAACATTGTGACCCTGGAGGACATCTATGAGAGCACCACTCACTACTACCTGGTCATGCAGCTGTAAGTGACCCTCACCCCGCAGAGGTGGGGGAGGGGAGAACACCACAGGGGGAGGGGGACAGCACCAGGGGAGAACGGCCACAAGATTAAGTCAGGAACCACCTTCAGAGGCTCTGAAATGCTATCCTTCTGGGTCAGTGTGCATCTGGTGCTGGGCTAAAGGCCACACTGGGCTACCACGGAGCTGGTTTAGGCCAGCAGTTGTTAGTTCCTATAGGGTAGTTCCTATGAGTGGACAATAGCTGTTCATTCTCTTCACTGCCCATAAGGTCTTCTGGGCCTTCCCAAGCACACAGCCATGAAGAGGAAAATGCCAGACATAGTGTAAACCACCAGGACCTTCCTCTGGCCCCACTTTGATGAGTCCATTTTTTGGACTCGCTGGGAAACATACTAACATCATTGTAGGATAAAGTGATTGTGAGCGTAGGAGCCTCAGGTGGGTGATTCCAATACAGAGAGCAAATTTCTCGAAGGAGAAATACTTGAATTAATGCAGGCTATGTGGTACATGCTTCTGTAAGACCGGACTGGTTCTCCACTAGAACAGTCTCTGTGTCTGTCATTGTCACAACCATGAGTTGTGCCTGCTTTGTGTGAAGCCAGGGATTTCAGGTTTCAACGTGATATTTAGAAATATTAAGAATACAGCCAAGGAGAACTTAGTCTTTCATGGGAGGCGGCGAGTTCTTAGCACTCAGATCTTCTAGTACTGATTGAACTGTTTACAAACATGGTCTAGATGACTTGATCTTTGGCTCCAAAGTCCTCTTCACCCATGTCATTAAAGTTTTAACATACTTCTATGTCCCTGTCTGAAATGTCAGCAATAGGTAGTCCTGTTTTCTCTGATGGGGAAAGAAGTCCTATTGTAAATGGATGCATAGTTAATCTCATTTTCACTATGTCTAACTGAATTCTGTGTCCCAGGTAAGCAGGGAAGATAGCCACAGGAAGGCATTCCTAGCTTTTCCAGGTACTCTAACCAATGCCATTTGAATTATAATAGAAAATTCCAGAAGAAGATCAACCAAATGACCCCTAGTGATAGCATCTCAGGCACCCAGAAGGAGTATTCGAAGCCAGGGGTATGCCCCCACACACCCACATCCCATTTCAGAGTGCCTTTCTGTGCTTGCAGTCCATGGCTACAGAGAAGTGTGCAAACTTTGACCTGAATCTGATTCTTGTGCCCACAGTGTTTCTGGAGGTGAGCTTTTTGACCGGATCCTAGAGCGTGGTGTTTACACAGAGAAGGATGCTAGCCTGGTCATCCAGCAGGTCTTGTCTGCAGTGAAATACCTCCATGAGAATGGCATCGTCCACAGAGACCTAAAGGTGATGGGGCAGGAATGCTGGGTGGTCCTCATGAGGCTGCATTAAGACTGAGGAGCAGAACTCTCCAGTGAGAGTGTTGACCTGGCTGGACTCCTAAGGCTTCTTCTTCCCTAAGGTTCCTTATGCTGAGCATAGATGATCAGTGTTCAGCTTTTCGTGAACCTTCCAAATGCTTCCCTGTTATGATGTCAAAATAACCCAGCCACAGTCAGACTCAAGCACTGAGAGTCTAAACCACAGCAGACATTGCAGAAGGCTTTAGGAGATAAGAGACAGTTAGCCAAGGGTTTGGTCCTTTAAAATTCAGTCTAGGGTAGTAGGGAGTAGGGAGCAAAGCCAAGACCAAAAGCAAGATGCAGAGTTCTAGGAGGCACTAGCAAGGGCACAGATAGGAGGGGGGTGGAAGGAATAGGGGAAGGGGTGTGGCCTCTGACTTGGGAGCCCAGGGCTTAGCGTCCTAGGAATCCCATATCAAGAAGGACAGCACACTGTTGAGAAGGTTCCTTTCTATGCTGTGCATCTTCTCCTTCCACAGCCTGAAAACCTGCTGTACCTCACCCCTGAGGAGAACTCCAAGATCATGATCACCGACTTTGGTCTGTCCAAGATGGAGCAGAATGGAGTAATGTCCACAGCCTGTGGGACTCCAGGCTACGTGGGTGAGTCTGGGAGCAGGAGAAGCAGCCATTTGTCTGTTTACCCACTGGTGTTCTGTCTTACTTTCTGTTGCTGTGATGAACGCCGTGACCAAAAGAAGAAGGGGCGTATTCCATTTCATATCTTCCAGTCCATCATGAGGGAAGTCAGGGCGGGAACTCAAGAAGGAAACTAGAATAGGAACTGAAGCAGAGGCCATGGAGGAATGCTGCGTCCTAGCTTGCTCCCATGGCTTGCTCAGCCTGCTTTCTTATACCATCCGGGACCACTTGCCAAAAGGTGGAACCACCCCTGATAGGCTGGGCACCTCGTCTCACATCAATCCTAAATCAAGAAAATGCCCCCACAAACCTGCCCACAGAACAGACTGATGGAGATAACTCCTCAGCTGGAGTTCCCTCTTCCCGGATGACGCTAGCTGGGGTTAAGTTGACCAGCACTGCAGAAAGGTAACTAGGTGTGGATGTTCATCCCAGGGGCTGTCTGGTAGAGCCCTTGGCTGACCCTCTGCCTTAATCCTGCTCTTTACAGAGCATGCCTGAGTCTTTCCAATAGACTCTAGGCATACTCTCCTGCCATCACAATCCTGAGATTGGCGGAGAGCTGAGGGGTGGAGCACTCACCCCATCTTTTCCTCCTACACCAGAACTCCCAAATGGTGGAAGTCTGGAAGAAGTCCTGACCAAGGGGCTATGGGCCCCTCATGGAAGTCCAGGAAGCACAGGGGAGTGGTGGAAGCTAAGCATCGTGCCCATTCAGCTGCCAAAACTCATGAAAAGAGATGTACCAGAGATGGCACTTGGTCATAGCAGTCCTAGGGCCTGAGAGAAGGAAGGGAAAGAGAATACCTTCTGTTTAGCCGGCCATTACCTGGTGGGCCTGTGGGAGGCAGAGCCCAGATTTCCAGAGAGAGCCCGCTCTCTCCCACAGGAAGTTGAGTCACTTCTACAGAAGAGCAATTCTGTGGATACTAAATCCAGTTCTAAGGTACACTCAGAAGGCAGCTCTCTCTGACTGGCTCTCCCTGTCAGAGGAAGGCATGGCTCATGGCCATACTGAGCCCTCAAGCTCATGCACTGGAGAGATAGAGATAGAAGTTCCATCCATCTTCCGGGAGCTTCCTGAGATGACTAGGGTAGGAAGCCTCTGCCTTCCAGGGCTTCTGCCGCAGTAGAAGAAAGAGATCACCTGAAGACCCCTGCTCTGCTGCAAAAGCTGGACTGTTGCCCCATGGCTCCTCCATATGCATGCAGACAGGTGTTATTCTCAGAGAGTACATAGGCTGATGGGAGCAACAAAGCTGGAGACGGCTAGGGTAACAGAGGACTCAGACAGCTCAGGGGAACTCCCGGATCAGTGGAGGAGCAGCTCTCTCCTCTGGGGAGGAGTTAGTCTCCTTGCAGAGACAGTCCCTGCCTTTGGGATTTTCAGTCTCATGGATGTTCCCTTGCCCTATCCTTCGACCCTCTGCTCCCATCCCCTTTCCTATTTTCTACTCCTCTCTTGTCCCTAGCCCTGAACCTACTATTCATTTCCTGCAGCTCCAGAAGTGCTGGCCCAGAAGCCCTACAGCAAGGCTGTGGACTGCTGGTCCATCGGTGTCATCACATACATACTGTGAGTAAAACCTGGCTCCGGGCATTCCCCGGGGAAGCCCGGGGTCTGCTCACCCCTTCTCCTCTCAGCCATCTCTGTATGCATGTGCGCGCACACACACACACACCACTTATGAGCTTCTTCATCAAGCCATGAACAGAACCCAGCCTGCACTCACCCTTCAGCTCCCCCAGGCTACCCTACCCCCGCGCACTGCATTCTACCTTCTGTGCAAATATGAGTTGCAGCCACTCTGTAGAACCATCAGGAAAATGAAAGATCAAGGCCTAGGAACCATGTAGAGTGCTGTATCTGAGCTTCCCCACCCCGGTGACACCATACAAAGGCAACATCATGAACCAGAGGTTCTCTTTCCTCACTTCCACACATGCTGAGACACTCCCTTGCCTAGCCTTCCCATGACTCTCCCCAACAGGCCTCCCCCATAGCAGCCAGCTTTGTTCTTAGGGAAATAGCACTTGCCCCAGTATGGATTATGCTAAATTAATCTCTAGCTCATCAGCTAGGGCCTGGGGTGTTGCTCAGTTGCCCGCCTAGCATGCCCGAAGCCCTGAGTTCAATCCTAGGATTGAACTCAGTATAAAACTAAGGGGTAGGAATGGGGCTAGAGAGATAACTCAGCAGTTAAGAGCACTTGCTGCTCTTCCAAAAGACCCACATCAGGCAGCTCCAAGGGGATCTGATGCCGTCATCTGGCCTCTGCACATTCCTGCACACATGAAACACATAGACACACGTAAGCATAGAAATAAAACCTTTAAGAGAACAGCCTGGGGCTGGTAGCACAATGTGCAATTCTAGCATTCAGGAGAAGCAGAAGTTCAGGGTCACCCTTAGCTACACAGCAAATCTGACATCAACTTGGGCTACATGAGACCCTGTCTCAAGAAGAAAGGTTTAATCCCTTGGATGTTTTTAATTCTCCTTAAGGGTGCTTTGTAGAGAACACCCATGAGCCAGCGAAAGTGAAGGCTCAGTGGGCTGACGCCCTGCAAAGGTTCTTCCAGAAAGTCCTCTCTGGGCCCCAGCTTTCATGTGCTCTCCGTGAACAGGCAGGCCTACCTCCTAGTCATGCTGCTGGTCTGAGAGCCTCGCTGACTGTGTACATCAGGAGGCTGGGGAGAGAGAGGCTGGTCCAGAGAGGAAGGACCGGCTAGCAGGCTCCCTCCTGCCTGTCTCCCTGCAGGCTGTGTGGGTATCCCCCTTTCTATGAAGAAACGGAATCAAAGCTTTTTGAGAAGATCAAAGAGGGCTACTATGAGTTTGAGTCTCCATTCTGGGATGATATTTCTGAGTCAGGTGAGTATGAAGGACAAGGCAGAGGTTCCGAGAGAAATGTCTTCATGGAGAGGACAGTCCCTGGGGTTCATACAGAAGCAGCTGCCGGGGAGGGCAGAGCCTCTGTATCTAGTTCAGAGTGAAGTCTTAGAAACTAGGACCCTGGTCTTGCTGTCCTGTGGAGGAGGGGGCACAGCACATGGGGAGGGGGAGGAGGCAGTGGGGGTCAGATGAGAGTCCGAGAGAGGCAAGTTGGGCAGAGAGGAGGGTTGCAGGCAGCAGCACAGCCTGGGGGGAGGACAGAACACACCCTTGTGTGGGAGAGGGCAGGGTGCGTGCTGTACATGAAGAGTGAATCGTGCATGCTTGTGGGGCCTGGGAAGTGGCGGTCAGAGCTGGAAGAAGCCAGCACTCACATGTCAGACCATGTGCTTACCAGCAAATGCATGCAGTATGCAGGCACATTGGCATGACGGGCCTGGCAAGGTTCCCCTGTTGGTGTGGGTGAGGGTGCCTAGAGCACTCTTCCTGGTGGCTTATGGTGGGGTGTTAGGTGGTTTGGATTTTTTCTCTTCCCTTCATTTAAGACTCTTAAAACTGCCTCTTTGGAAGATTAGCTAAAGATGCATTCCCTGCCACCCACCAGCCGGGAATTTCTGCCAGTCATGAATCTGGTCCTTTGCTGAGTCTCTGCTATTCCCCTCAGCCAAAGACTTTATTTGCCATCTGCTGGAGAAGGACCCGAATGAACGGTACACCTGTGAGAAGGCCCTCAGACACCCCTGGTAAGTGAGGAAAGGGGTGTGCTGTGTGTCCCACGACCTCCTGGAGCCAGCCGCCATGAGACCGCAAAGCCAAGACAGAAGCATTCAGAAAACACACATGTGTTCTCAGGCCCAGGTGGCCAGCACACAGCGCTGGGCTGGGCTGGTGTGACTGGCAGGGGCCAGCTAAGTGCTCTAACCACTTCCAGAGGCAAAGGCCAAGGGTCCTGTCTTCAGGCTCACTGTCAGATTCCCACATGTGTTGAGAGTTAGTTTCTAAAGAAGCAACCTGCCCTAGTTCTGCTGAGAGTAGAGTGTGGGTGTGGGTCTGTATTTGTGTTTATGTGGGTTCACGAGTGTGTGTGTGTGTGTGTGTGACATGTGACTTTATAAGGTGGGTAAATAGACTTCTGAGGCACTGTCTTTTCAAGCCACTCCCTGTCCCCTGCTCAAGAACTTACAGTATCCCATCCCCTTCCATAGCAAACACAGAGTCCTTTGCCGCTCCAGACTTCCTGATCTGATCCTGTCTTTCCTCCTGCACCCACCATTCTAGCCAAACATCTCTGATTTAGACAGACTGCTCTTCCTGCTCCCCTCCCTTCCCCACAGGCTTTCTTTACATGCCATTGGTCAATATGGAAAATATCCTTCTTCTTGACTTCCACACCACCTTTAGGCCCAGATCCCTGCTCTGAACTCAACCCTGAGTTCTTAGTCCACACAGGCCTTCCATCTCTCCTTGGAATCACCCAGCTCACCGTGAATTTCTCTAGCCCATGACATGAAATACCACACAGCTAAAGCAGAGGCTCCTGGAAGCCAGAGCCTCATCTCTCACTTCTTCAGGTCCCCTGATGGTTGCACCAGTACCATGCATGTGTTGTGTGTCTGAGGAATGCTTAGAGACAGGTGACTAAGAGGACAGAGAGAGGAGTGAGGGTGACCTGCATGAAGTGGTCTTGGGGAGGACAGACCCACATGGACTTATTCTGACCAAGGATAATGGCCAGAGGGAGCAGCAACATGGTGCCCTGAGATTCTGAGCTTACAAATGTTCTGTAAAGTAACAGGTAATGAACAGTTGGACTTTGGTATCAATGGCACCTAGTCACCACTGCTAAGTCAAACATAAATAGCCATGAAAAACAGCCGTCGATGCTCATAGCTGCACCCGGCAAACGCTTGCTTTCAAAACGCAGACTCTGGCAGAGTAGCCCCAAGACCACAGTTTGCCAAGCCTGTTCTAAAAGCTTCTACCGAAGCATGAGCCCCTGTGACCTGCCCAGGGAGATACGGGAGTCCTTTTCTGCCGGAGCCACCCTTCTCCTGGGACATCTTACCAACCGAACATAGCCCCTGCATACACAGAGCCCTGTCCAATCTCCGACTGAGTGCCAGGGGCCGCCTGGTAGCCAACCACCTCCTACATCCTAGGATTGATGGGAACACGGCCCTGCACCGGGACATCTACCCATCTGTCAGCCTCCAGATTCAGAAGAACTTTGCCAAGAGCAAGTGGAGGGTGAGCTGGGCGGAGTCTGAGTGTGCTGCCCCGGGCCCTGGGAGGCTGGCCTGTCTGGGGCTGGTGGTCGGGTTTCCCAGGCATCCCTCTCCCAAGCAGCAGCAGTGCCCGGCACTCTCTGTGGACTGGGAAGTGGGCAGGCTGGTTTCCAGAGGCCCCATGGGTGAGAAAGTGGGGACCCAGCAGCCTCTGCAAGAGCAGACCCAGACAGACCCCTGCCTCCACAGCAAGCCTTCAACGCGGCCGCCGTGGTGCATCACATGAGGAAACTGCACATGAACCTGCACAGCCCCAGTGTCCGCCAAGAGGTGGAGAACAGGCCGCCTGTGTCCCCAGCCCCAGAAGTCCCCAGACACGGCTCCCATGACAGCACCATCACAGAGGCCCCCATCCTGGACCCAGGCACGCCCCTCCCTGCACTGACCCCACTGCCCTGCCCACACAGCTCCCGGCCTTCCGCTCCTGGAGGCCGCTCGCTCAACTGCCTGGTCAACGGCTCTCTGCGCATCAGCAGTAGCCTGGTACCCATGCAACAGGGGCCCCTGGCCACCGGGCCCTGTGGCTGCTGCTCCAGCTGTCTAAATATCGGGAACAAGGGGAAGTCTTCCTATTGCTCCGAGCCCACCCTCTTCAGAAAGGCCAACAAAAAACAGTACGTAGTCTCAGGCAGGTGGCCTGAGCCTGCTCACCTACTTAAGGAGGGCGGGAACAACCTGCTGCAGGACACAACAGGAAGGCCAGGCCCGTTATTAGGCAGCCGCAAGAAACTCTGGGCCCAGGCAAGGGAAATTTCTGCCACTGGCTAGAGAAACTGTTGCTAGCCATGCCTCACCTTGAAGTTCGAAGCTTGAAGTTTGGTCTATAGAGCCTCACTAGGGCATTATAGAGGTCAGGTGGAGGCAGACGTGGCAGGTTGGGCTTCAGCCCTGTAGCTAAGCACCTGCCTCATATGCAGGGTACATTGAGTCTTAAATACCGAAAAAAGAAAAGGCGGGTATGTGGATAAGAAGTACTAGTGTTAGGTTCTCCGAGTTACCAGGGATTCCCTGGTTGGGGCAGGAAGAAAGAAGGGGGCACCCTGGAGGTCTTTTCAGCAGGGTCTTCGCCACTAGAACCTCAGAAAAGGATGGCTGGGCAGACACCATGGGTGTGGAGGACACCCCGTTTTTCTCTTGCCTCAAATAGTTCAAGAACTCTACTGGATCCTCTTTCCAGGAACTTCAAGTCTGAAGTCATGGTACCAGTGAAAGCAGGTGGCAGCTCCCACTGCCGGGCGGGACAGACTGGGGTGTGTCTCCTTATGTGATCCCGGGAGCTCCTGCGGTTTTCAGGTAGGCTCTGAGGCTGGGGGCTGAGACGGGGAACAGGGGGCCTGGTGTCTAGAGGGGCTAAAGGAGGGGCTCAGCGCCCACTGTCACTGAGTGCTTCCCTTTCCAGGAGACATGCCTGGCTCTCCTCTGCCTCTCCAAGCACCTGCCCTGCAGAGGGGAGGAGCCACAGAGCAGGGCTGGCAGAGGCAGCATCTGGCCTGAAGCAGTCCGGCTGTTGCGGCCTGGGGTGAACACTCGCAGGACGCTCAGAGGAGTCCGGAGCCTGGATGTTCCCTGAGGCCACTGGCAGGATGAGTGGCATCTCAGCCTCCACATCTCCCAGCCTGCCCATTCCATTCCCCCCATCCCCTATGTGCGTGGCTGTGTGCCGGTTCCATAGTGCTCACCCGGGTCCGTGCTGTTTGTTGTGAAAGCTTTATGGGCTGGCCAGGCTGTGCCACGTTCCTCAGCAAAGCCATATGGAGTCTAACTCCGACTCCCTGCTCTACACACTCGCGCCCACCTCTCTGGCCTCATGGCCAAATGAGCCTCATTATCATAGTACCTGCCTGTTCGCATGACTACCAGGCTGTTCCCCTGAGGCCTGGGAGCACTCACAACTCTAAAGCTTCCCTCCACGGTTAGCTTCCCACCACAGAGACCCCAAACACGCCAAAGTTCGCCCCACCTCTGCCTCACAGCAATTCCCCCTCCTCCATGGCGGAATGGAGATGATGGACTCTGAGCACTCCTCCCAGCCACACACCTCACATACCCTTGATTAAGGATTTGCAGAGTTGTTTTCATGTCGGCCAGGTCTCCTTCCTCAGGCCCCCTGTCCCCTGAAAGCCAGGTGCATTGTCTGTCTCTCTGTGTTTTGCCCTCACTCCCTCAAGCTTCGCGCTCCACCTTGTACTCAGATAAAATGGAAATATTTTTCTCTATGAGGTGTCACTCGTTCTGTTTTCATCAGAAGCTGCTCATGGACAGCTGAGCACATCTGGGCAGCCAGGGCTTGGTGCAGCCAATACATATCGGGGGCCGAGAGCCTGGATATGTGATCTACCCAGTCATTTCAGCCTCTGGTGTAGGTTCTGTGAATGCTGGCGCTCCTGCCCTGTCAATGGTGCAGAACACGAGTATGAGGCTCTGCCTTCACCTCCCACACTGATATGTGGGTGGTTATACCTTTTTTTCCTCACTTATCTGATGGAATCACCCTACCACTTACACAGTGTATGTGGCATGCCAGACACCCTGCTCAGAACAACACAGATGATCGATAATGAGGACATTAACCTAAGCCAGGCTTGATGGCACACACCTATAGTCTTAGCACTTGGAAGTCTGAGACAGGAGAGGTGTGAGTTCAAGGCCAGTCTTTGCTATAAACAGTGAGTGAGACTGTATCACAAAGGAGGAGGAAAAGAGAACAGTGGAAAAGGAGGGAAAGAAGAAATAAGATGGGAAAGAAAATGGGGGCATAAGGCCCAAACCATGGCTAGCACACTAATGTTTGTGACATTCTGTATCAGCATGCACAGTCCTTTTACGCAAAACAGTTTCTAGCCTTGTCCTACCTCTGGAACAGGTAAAATAACCCAATTCTTCCCAGGGGTGATTGGCTAAGAGATGTTCACAGAACAAATTTCTGTTAACATGGTGTTAACATTAGGAACTGGCTGTTATGCAGCCATTTAATGTTTATTTTTCCTCTAAATAATAAGTGTTGGGAGCAGAGAAGGGTGGGTGGGGATCTGACTCAGCAGTTGATAGTTGTTGGACTCCCCTTGGAGTCCAGTTGCCTTGAAGAGGGCTGCCAGGCAAGCAGCTCCTCCCTAAGCTGTGTGGACGCCCACATTGCATCCTGGCTGCTTTGAAGCCACGGGGATGCCTCGAGGAAGCTACGCTACAGCACAGCTGCTCATTGCTGAAGCACAGTTCCTCTTCAGATGTCAATATCCCTGGTAATAGTCTTCAAACATTCTTCCATCACAAGGCTCAGTGAACTGAGCTGTTTTCACCCAGCCCAGAAAAGGAGCACTTGGGCCCAGCAGAGGGGCCTGTGATCAGTACAAGCACAGTCTGCCGTGGTTTGAGCGGGACTGGCCCACATAGCCTCATATGTTTGAATGCTTGGGGTGTAGCACTATTTGAAATGGTTAGGAGGCATGGCCTTACTGGGTAGGTGTGGCTTGCTGGAGGAAGTGTTACTAGGGGTGGGCTTTGAGGTTCAAAAGCCTAAGCCAGGCTCAGTGTCTCTCTCTAAAACTGAAAACCAGACCCACTTACATGCTTGCTTGCTTTTTCTTTTTCTTTCCTCTCTCTTTCCTTCCTTCCTTTGTTCTTTTGTGTGTGTGTGTGTGTGTGTGTGTGTGTGTGTGGTCTTGACTGCCCTGGAACTGGCTGTCTAGGCCAGGCTGGCCTCAGCTCACAGATCTCTGCCTGCCTCTGCCTCTCTAGTGCTGGGATTACAGTTGTATGCCGAGAGTTGTCTTGGTCATGGTGTTTCTTCACAGCCACAGAGCACTGACGAAGACATAGCCCTTCACACAAACGTGGGAGACTATACAATGACAAGTTCAGACACCCTTTTTGCTCCTTTCAGCTGTGCACACCAACTGCTCGGACTTCTTTTCAAGTTAACATGGAGACAGCCTCCTGTGGGCATAGAGTGGCCTGGGATGGAAACTTGGGAAGAGGTGGCAGCAGCAGGAAGATAGCAGCAGGAAGGGAGGCGGCACCCTCCTGCCATGAAGGGGCAGAGGCAGCAGGGAGTGGAGGGCCCACAGAAGGAAAAGTGGACAGGAAGCAAAGCTGAAAAAAGACTGAAGGTTGCCGGGATCCAAATATAAGAAATTGTGGGTCCTGGCGGCTAAAGAGTTCCAGGAGCTGCCAAGCCTTAAAGGGGGACAGGTGCAGTGACAGTGGAGGAGGACAGCAGCTGCCCAGTGCCATGGCTGCTAGTGATTACAACCACGAGCAAACAAGCCACCAGCTTGAGCACCTACACCTACAGGTCCCTACCTTCAAAAGCCAGGCTCTCGGGGCTTGAGGCTGAAAGCCTGGGCTCTGTGTACAGTGTCAGATGCTGTGCAGCCACAGACTAGCCACTGTCACCTAGAGAGCCTCTGCTCCCCTCCGCTGCCTGGTAGAGCAGAGGCACTGTGCACACACAGATCTGAGAAGGGAACAGATGGGCTCCAGTCTGGGCACAGAGAAGCTCAGTCTACCTGATTCCAGGGGCTGTTGAGCTAGACTGCATAACCAGGGCAAGCCATAGGACCAGGCCCACAGGAACCCAGCAGGAGGCAGAAAAGGTGGCAAAGGTCACTTAAGGCAGAGTCGGGTCATGTCTTCCTGAGCTTCCCGGTGCCTGTGCAGACTTTACTGGGCTCTGTATTCATACATCACTCTTTATTCCGTTTCTGTGTGGTCCCAGATTCTACCACAGTGGGGGTAGGAGTAGGTGTGGGGCACGCTGTCCAGCCCAGCTCCCTTAGCTAAGCGCTCTGAGTCCTGAGGCTCACCCCTTGCACCACCTCTCCTTTAAATGTGGTCATGCAAGCACAGGCTCAATACAGTCAGCAGCACACCCAGTGACCGAGTGTGCAACGAAACGTAGAGTGTCACAGTCCAGGAACACTCCCCTCCCCAGCGTGCCCTTCCAGGTGGAGAGGGGAAGTGAGGAGGTGGGGCTTCAGGTCACTTGCAGGTGGCATAGTACAGCACACGCCCATTGATGTAACTTCGGATCTGCTCCACGCGCTTCTCTAGCCCTGACAGGTCCGCTGAGCGCAGCATGATGGCCTGACTCCCACGAAGCAGCTCTGACTCCATGTCTGTGGCAGACAGAACAGCCAGCAGGAAAGAATCAGAGGGTGAGAAGCCCAGGATTCCCAGCCTGCCCTGCCCCTCCCCCAGCCTGGAAGCAGTGGGGGCAAGAGAGTCTCCCCCAAATGCTGTCGAGCACAGACTACGCACCTCTCCAGCCCCATCCTGCTCTTAGCAAAACCTGGCAAGCCCAGGCCCAGCGTCTCAGCCTCCCCTTGGCCTGCCCCTCTCCTCCACTCCAGGCTCTCTGGCTATCCCAGGGTGGCAAGGAAGGGTGCTGCCCCCAAGATTTGCAACCAAGTTAGGCATGCAGACCCTTGAATCCTACTAATGGCCTTCAAGTGCATGCTGGAAAAAAGCTGGCCAGGTGTCCTGGAGCTTTCACCACTCCCTAAAATATCACTCCAGGACAAAGTGGTTGCTTCCTGCCCCAGCACATTTATATACTATCTGCAGATAAGACACAAGGTCTGAAATTCTGCAAGGTACTCAGGCAGGAATCCCCTCCATAATGCTGTGATGGCCTGGACCTTACCAGGAGGTGGGGAGGAGTGTGGGCTGCCTCGCAGGGTAACTGCAGCTATTCCAAAGTCATCTCCTCATGATGCCCAAATCTGACCACTTCTCATTTCCATGCATACAGCTACCCTGGGCCTACCCCCAGACAGTGGTGACCAGTCTCGTGTGCTGCTGGGGAACAGCATTCAACACTTCTGTGACTGGACATCCAAGACAAACACCTCAACTCGTTAACTGCTACATCACCCCTTCCCCTGCCTACCCTGGCCACTTCCCTGCGACAGGCACATGTCTGTCGGTATTCTTTCTGAAGGCGAGTTTGCCCTCACCATCCCAAAGTGCAGCAGCACTGGCCCTGAGCAGCCAGTGGACCTCAGCGTGGAATCCAGGCTGACAGACGGAATGACAGTAAAGTGACTTAGCACACATTGTGTCTTGGTCCCAGCAAACGGAAGGCTCGGCCCCGAGCACAGGAGCAGGATCGGTCTGCATGGGACCCTCTGGGCCTCGGGGCTGCTTCACTGTCACCCTGGAGCCGCTGCCTCCTGTTTGTCCCATGTTTGCCAAGTCTTCTATCGGTGAGCAAGACACTGCTGACTTAGAACATCTCGCAGTGACTCAGAACTCCTGAGTAACAGCTTGTGCGTGTCACCACTTAGCAGTTACAAAATGCTTCTGGTGACATGAGCCATCCACAGAGAAGCTTCACCCAAGCCGTGGGTTAGTGGCAGAGGCCCAAACAGGGGCAGAGGTGACTTTCCCTCTTATGTAATTTCGCCTATCATTTTGAACTTTTGAAGTTCCCTGTCAGTGATTGTGCTTCCCACTGTATTATCTTCAGATATGATGAAAATTGTTATCTGCAGATACGGTATTGCTGGGCAAGGCCAGGACAAATGCTGAACTGGCATCCAGTCCTCCTCCAGGGCACGTGGCCACAGCCTCTCACCAATTCACCATAAACCCACCAACCTGCTATCTTCCATAGTGTCCACCTGGCCGTAGATGAGGCTTCTGCCAACCATTTGTATTGCCGTTCAGAAGAACTCTGTGCACAGCATTTGCTGGACACACTTTCAGCATACCCACAGATGGACAGGGAGTTTCAGGAACTCTCCCTTCCCAAGGCTACTATTGTGTGTCCCATGTTCCAAACCCGCAGACAGCCTAAGACGGCTCACGATTGCATCCATCTCTACCCTCATTTTCAGGGCAATGAGGGGCCATGATACTGTGCTCAGATTCCTCGCCTAGCCTTCTCTCCTTCTGGACCTGAGCCCAGTCACAGCCATGGAACACCCCTCCTCCTTCTCTCCCCCATCATCCTGTGGCCCCTTACCACCCTCCAGCCTCCCCCAGGCCTTTGCCGCCTTCCTCAGATCTCACCTCTCTGAACATTTCTCTCTGGCACTGACTGCCCTCTGAGCCCCTTGAGGTCTCCTATGTCTTCATCACGGACATGCAGGTCACTAAAATGCCTCTAGGGCAGCAGGAGAAAAGGCCCCAGCTGGCCTGCAAGCGCCTCCAGGCCCAGCCACATCACCTGCACGTCTCCGCAATCCGCTAACATGTGCTAGCTGCTCAGTTATCTTTGGCTGCTCTCATTCCCTTAGCCCTGCTGGTTAGGCTCCAACAAGAATGAGTTTTAGGAGTACCACGTAGGAGGGGCCAGCGAGATGGCTCAGTGGGTAAAGGCACCCGCCACTGACAATCTGAATCTGATCCCCAGAACCGATGAGGTGAGGGAGGTAGCCAACTCGCCCAAGCTATCCTTTTACCTCCACTCACACGTGTGCACACAAAAAACAGAATTTAAAAAATGTTAAAGAAGTTGTGGGTGGCGACTGCCTTCCAGAATGCCCAACAGTCCATGTTCCCAGATCATGCTCACCTTTCATTCTGTCCATCATTCCCATGGTCTCCCCAAACAGCTCCTCAGCCTCAGTCTTGATGCTCAGGATCCGACTGCCTTGCTCGCCCAGTGCAGGACTCTGGCCCAGCCGGTTCTTCAACTCTCTATACTTTCTCTTGAGTCTCTCAAAGCCCTGGGGAAAGTAGGCCATTCTCAGCACCACCATGGGCATAATCAAAAGTCCTAACCACCGGAGGCTAACTGGCATTAGCCAAGCCAGCACACGGCCTTCTGCTATCCCCAGAGGTTAGGGCTGCCTAGGTGCCCTGCCTACCCCTAAGGCCCCAGGGACAGCTTACAATCTTAAGGCACAAAATGGCAAGTTAGTATCCAGGTGCGTTGGCAGCTTTGTCTCTAGCCCAGGACTGTATGTGCCTGTGCTGCTGCCCTGGGCACAGCAGGTGGTATACCTGAGGTACTGAAATGGCTCTTGATCTTCTTTATCCCAATTCTGTCTAGGAGGGAGCCCAGGGTATCTGTCCAAGCCGTGAATGTCTGCCAGGATGGAGACTCGGGAGATGAGCTCCAGAGTGGGTGTCAAGAAACTACTTTGTAGATGACCTGGCGCCTGGGACAAGTCTCTGTCTCATTCATAAACAGTATCTAGGGTGTTTCTTGCCTCTTGTGCCAGCTACCCCGAGGAGCAGCGGTGGGTAGATTCAGACACAGGTAATGTTTGGCAATGAGTGAACCATTCTGGTCTCACAAGGTAACTCTTACTACTCAGGAGCCCCAGTCTGGCTCCACATGTCTGGGATGGCTCTTTATACCTCCTGGGCACTCAGCGCCTGCTGGCTGGCACCCTCTGCAAGCCGCTGGGCCTGCATTGCCTGTGCCTGCCCCTCCTGGGCCTGGCGGCGGAGCTCCTCCATCTGTGCCCAGAAGCCACTCATCTGCTCCTTCATGCCTGTCACCAGCCTCTCGGCTGGCCCCAGCACCTGCTGGACCTTTGTGGAAAGACAAAAGGATCAGGGTTTGTGTTGGGTCTCACAGGCATCAAGGGGCCTCATCCCCCAGCTTGCCTCTCTCTTCAGGAAGGACCATGACACCTTGACTGTGAGCTAGCAGTTGAGTGGCGCCCAGGCTTTCTCCATCTCCACTCACTCATCAATGCAGCCCAGAGTCCATCCCTGCTTTTGCATCCTGGGCAGGTGATGCAAGTCTGAAGCCCCAAGGGAAGACCTCCAGCATTAGCTAGCTGGAGCACTCTAGCACCTTCTGTCTTGCACCAAAATCTATCCATTCCCAAACATGGGGCGGGGGGGGCTAATGCATCACCTCAGCAACCCTTTCCTGGATGAGCCGAAGAGAGCGGCCAGTGCCCTGCATAGTGTCCTGGGCTTCCTGCAGAGCCACGGTGCCCTGCCGAAGGTTCCCAATCACGTCGTCCACCTGCCCTTCCACAGCTTGGGCTCGGCCTCTGAGTAAAAGAAGGGAAGGGGAAAGAGAACAAGTGACAGCAAATGAGCAAGCATGAGCTCAGTCCGCAGCAGTCCTGAGGACAGAGGCAAGGGGAGCACAGGACCCTCCCAGGGGTGGGGAAGTGTAAGTGCTGCCCAGGACTCCCTGGACACAAGCTCCCTGCATGAAGTCCTGGGTCATGTGAATGCAGTGGACCCCGGACCCTGCAGTCCCCTGGCTTCCCGCTTATGCTACTGCACCTGGATCTCTCTCCCAGCCACAAGTCTGGGGAGCAAACATCAGCCCAGTTCCAACAGGAAGGCACTGGGGCCAGTGGCCATACCTGGCCTCCTCGGCCTCTGCCTGGAGCCTGCGGGCACGTGCAATGTCCTGCTTGGTCTGGGAGAGCACCAGGTCCACATTGGGGAGCCTGGCAGCAATAGCTTGGATCTCTTTCATCTTGCGCAGCACTGTGGCTGAGTCTGTGGGCAGCCAGAGAGCCAGCACTGCTTCACTGATCTCTTGGATGGAGGCCGCATCTGTGTCAGGGTCTGGAAGACAGCCAAGCAAGCCATCGGATTAGAGGCCCCACGCGGCTCCTCTAGCACAAGTAGCCCCTCCAGGCTGGGTCGCACCCCTGGAGGGTGTCTGCTGTAGCCCCTGTTTTGTTTACCCGAGAGCCCTGCTCCTCCAGGCCAAACCCTGGTGCCTTTCTCTGGCAGTGGTAATAAGGAGCTTCTGGGACGCTACACTACAGGATTCTTGTCCTGTGTCTCCTGGGGGGAGGAGGGATGTGGGCACAGCTGTGGCAGCTAAGTGTCTGGTACCACAGGAAGCTGTGGGCTTGAAGAAGGAGGTGGTGCCAGGCAGCTGGTATTGAACAATGCCAGCACCACACACACAATCAGCTCCAAATTGGAGGGAGTGGCCAGGAACTGGAACTGCTTCCTTGGCAATAAGACCCCTTCCCTGCATCCTTCTTCAGGCCCAAGCACTCATCATTTCAAAGGCAGAGAAGGACTACCGTTTCTTCCCAAAATATCACTGTCTCGATAGGCCAGTCCTAGCAATGGAATCTAGGACCAGCATTCCTGGCCCCTCACCCCATTTCTCTCCCCCTTACCCCTTTTTTCTCCCCCTCCCTGATGAGAACACTCATCTTCCTGCTTTGTCTCTCTTCCGATGTTGCAGTATGAACCCCTGAGAACAGAGACTGGATTTTATCCCATTTTTGCCCCAGACCCCAGCTCTGGTCACGCATTTAGAGGTCCTTTGCACTTGCAGGATACTCAAAAGACTGAAAGAAAACTCGCTCTTTTCTGCTCACTCAGGCTACGTGGGTTCAGTTTCCGAATCTGAGAAATGCCTCCAGTGACCCTCACCATCCTGGCTGTGCCATGTCACCATCAGTCAGCAAGGGTTTTTACAAAGTGTCTCAGAGAGAGCTCCAGAAGAGACGTGCAGCGTGACCCTTTCTCATCTCTCAGCTGCCTCTGCAGACATCACTGCAAAGAGCTGTCCACTCTCCCGCAGTCTAGCCTGGCCTGAACTCCTCTGGGGTTCTGGGACCTGCAGGTGACATAGGTCCATCCCCGCCCCTCTCCACACTGGTGGAAGGACCTTTCCGGGAGAAGGGAGGCAGGATGCTCCGTGCTATGCAACCGCAGGAGCCCACGGTACAGCCGTGGTCTCGCCTTCAGCCTCCCAGAAAATCTGCCCACAAAGATGCCAGCCCTCCTGGAGCCCAGTGCTCTGTTCTCCAAATAGGGCTGGATGCCCTTTCCCAGAAAGCCTCCTGCCGGGAGCACAGCCCCACCCAACTTAGGTGCGTCCTGCATTTCGCACAGCTGCAGCAACGCGCCTGTGGGTGCACAGTGCGCTCCATCTGTAACCCTCTGAGTGGGTTCAGGCAACATCAGCATGCACAGCGCGTGCAGTTAAGGCAAAGATCCAGCCAGAGTCTTCCCAGCCTTGCGGAGCTCAAAATGTAGTGGAGCGAGAGATCCATAAAAGATGAAGCACGAGCGGAGTGACCTTTAGGGTGTGCGCCTTCAGGTAGGGGCACCTCCCCAGGACCAGGGAGCTTTCCTGGGGCCTTGGGAAACCTGAGAGGCATCTCAGAGGAGAAGGGGAAATTTGTTGTGTCAGAAGTGGCAATGGCAGAGAGAGAATCCAGAGACGGAAAGATATCAGAAGGAGGCGCCTGTGCATGCGGCGGGCATTCTGGCGGGCGTCGGCGCTGCCTGCAGCTGGGCACCCTAGCTTAACTGCTTAACTGCTCTGCGCATCCCTCACCTGGGAAACGTGACAGCAGTACTTAGCAGAGTGGCTGTGATAAGGAACCCCATGCAGAGGCCCCCAACACTGCCCATGCTCACTAACTGCTCCACAAGGCCCGCTGCGAACTTCCTCAGCTCCTCCTGAAGGGCTAGCAGAAGCAACACTCCTTCCTCTGTAGCCTGCTGCTCTCTCCCAGCAGGAGCAGATGAGGCTGGCAGCTCCTGCCACGGGGCTGCAGACTACAGCCCACCAAGTATCTGCCGTGAGAGCTCCGGGGGTCCCAGCCATAGCCAAGCCTCCCTCAGCCCACCCTCCCCTCTGCCCCTGTACTCACTGCAGGCCCTGACCTGAGGTGCACCCTAGCTGAGAGGAGAGGCCTGCGCATTCCTGATGGTTCCCAGGAGCTGAGCCCAAGCTGGCAGAGAAGTCAGCCCTCCCAGCGTGAGCCTGGGCCTGCCCAGGTTAGCATAAGATGTCCACTCGGCCTCAAGCTCCAAGCTTGGTTGTCCTTGTGTCCTACATGCCCAGCATCTTTGCCCTGGACTCCCATGCCATGTCCAGTGGCTCCTACTGCCTAAGTCGTAGGGCGGCTGTGGACCCCTCCAGGACCAGCGTTCTACCTGCACCCCCTACAGCTCCATGCGTGGCCTACTGCCTGCACTCAGGACACAGCTTGGGCTTCTGGGGTAAAAACGCTGAGTGGTGGCTTGAGCCATCGTTGCTGCACCCAGCCCTCAGCTCATATCAGCCAGGCTTCCAGCCAAGCAAAGTCCTGGCGGGGACCCGAGAGCTAATAATGTGAACTCATACTCCAGAGGCACCTTTAATTCATCAAAGCACATTTTAACAGCAGTTACTCCGTCCTCGGGATAAACCTGCAGAATACTACCAACCCCATTTTCAAGGGAAAGATAAGGTCAAAAGAAGCAGCCTGCCCCAAGCCAAGTCCCTTAGTCCCCTACCCACTAGGCCACTGAAGAGAGTTCATTTCTTTATTCATCATTCATTCACCCCACCAATGAATGTGTGTGTGTGTGTGTGTGTGTGTGTGTGTGTGTGTGTGTGTGTGTGTAGTGTGTATATATCTGGCACCCTTGCTCTCTTAGAGGCACACTCATAATGGACTATACAACCACTTCTAAGTGGAGGGATGAATGGGAGAGGGAAGGAGGGATACAGACAAAGACTACAGAAAGCCTCTCGGAAGAGGTGGCATTTAAAGCTGTAGCCGTGGAACCGTCACCCCAGGCCAGCAAGGATCAGTGAAAGGCCCTGCAGTGGGAAAGGGCATGCCCAGGAAAGAGAAACATAAAGCCACAGAGAAGACATGGACAGAGGTCAAGAGAGGAGTCCACGTTCATCCAACAAGGTAGGGAAGTTCAAGGAAGAGCAGGAGGGCGACAAAATCAGTACCCCAAAATAGGGCCAAGTCAGAGGGCAGCAGACCCAGAGGGAGCAGAACACCCACAGGCAGGGGAGGGCCATCTCACCCGTGAGGAAGGCCCGGACCTGCTGGATGAGAAGCCGCGTGCGCCGGACATCTTCCTCCATCTGCAGGCGGCTGGTGCTCACCTGGGTCTCCAGGCGCTGCGCGTCTGACTGGACCCTGGATGCCGCTTCCTCGGCTGCCCTGATCTGTGGAAACACAGCATGGATCAGGAGAGACAACGCCTCCAAGGAGCTTCTCCAAGGAGGACTCTATGGGGCATCCTCTCCTTGGAACTTGCAACCAGTGCCATTTGCAAATGATATTTCCTTCAAGAGGAAGCCCAAGACAACAGCTCCAGATCCTGCTTCACGCTTGCTGTGAGGTGTCAGGCAGATCACGGGAGACCTCTGGGCTTCATCCTCCTGACCGTAACATACCAACTCAATTGCTCAGGGGACTTTGCACTCTGTGTCACTCCCATACTTGGTACCTACCATCTGCCTGGTCTGCTGGAGCTGGGAATTGAAGCCCCGTAGCTGCTCAGCTACCTGCCCTGCCATGCGGAAGGCCCCTTTGGCTCTGGGCAGGGCTCCCCTGCAGTGAGATCCGCAGGCTGTGCCATTGTCCTGGGGGCACAGCTCTCCTGGGCACAGTCCTGGGGTACAGGCTGTCTGCCTAGAGCCGCCACAGAGCTGTAGAGAGATGAGGGTGTCAAAGAGGTCCCTCTATAACCACTCCCATCCCGTACCAAACAGCCACACATCTCCATGGCAACCAGAACCATGCCTCTCTGGCAATCCTGGAGCACACAGCAGGGACATGGGGTCAGAAGGAGCAGGGTAGGGTAGGTTCTGAATGAGACAGACCACAGGCATGAGGGCTTCAGGATGCGGCCTCTCGTTCTCAGTCACCTTGTTGATGGTGGGTGTCAGGTCAGGCAGTGAGGCCATCTCCAGGCGCAGGGTCACAAGCTGGGCTCCTCCAGCTCCTCCTCCCCCAGCCTGCCTCTCCAGCCCCGCCACCTCCCTGCGACTATCCCTCAGCTGGCTCAGCAGGCTGGAACTGTCGGACACCTGCTGCGCAGCCTGGGAGGACTGCTCGTAAGCGGAGGTCACCATGCGGAAGGCACCTGAGGAAGAGGGATTGCAGGCCTTGGGTAAGGATCTCTCTCCCGGGGGTGAGCAGCCGCTGTCCCTGTTCTCACCTGAAGGGTCAGCACTGCTTAGCTTCTCGAATTGCTCCTTCTTGCTCTGGTACATGAGGAGGAGGCGGTTGAAGCTTCTGTCCAGATTCCCCAGGTCTGCAGAGAAGGACTCCATCTCCTCCTGTAAGGGCAGGTCCAGCGGCAGGCCCTGAAGAGTCCGCCTGAGACAGAAGGATATTTGCTGAAATGCAGGGAGAAGCTGTAACTGAGTCAGGAGGAGCAGGCCACATGGGGACAATCCACACGCCACTGAGAACTCCACCTGGCAGAGGCTGGGACCAGCAGGAGCCAGGGCACACCCTGGCCCACATCTCTGCAGGTGGCTCTGTGAAAGCTCTCTCCTCCGCTCCTGTCAGCCTAACATGGGATTCGCCTCCTGCTCCTCCCTGTCCTGGCTGTTCCCAGCTCTTCCCAGCTTCCATGAAGAGAGCCCTGCTGGCTGCCCTGACTTCAGCTCTAGCCTATGGTTCCCACTCTCTCCTCTGCAGCCATGGAGCTCCAACCCATCAGTACTCCCATGCAGCAGAGGCTCTGGTCCTGAGCTGAGGAGCCAGGGGCTCTGGGTCCTCGTGCCTCACACCCTCTGACAAACCACCATGCTTTCTCTTCCTGCACTCTCTCCCACACAGTCTCGCTTGGGGACAGCACCCCTCTCCGGCCTACAGAAACACAGCACGTTCTTAAGTTGACCACCTGTAACTGCTTGCCTAATTCTGAGACTTGGGTCATATAGCGCTTCCCCTGTGGAGGCCACGCGGCCTCCCGCATGAGGAGGTTCTCTAACGTGCGTCACGTCACCAAGTTCCAACAAGCTGTGGCTTACCCACAGAGCACCCCAAATCCCACACTGCGCAGGATGTCCAAATGCCCCTGAAGAGCAGAGCCTCTTTCTTATCGTTTGTGCCCTTGGCACCATCCACCCACCGATGCTCAGGGAACACAAGCTAATTATAGAAACTTCCAGAACCTGATCTCCCAAAGAAGGCGCTCCACTGGTAGGAGGCGCTGTGGGTGGGACTGCTTGCATTCTAAAGACAAATTCACAGATATTTTTAGTGTCCTGCCTTTTGGGTGCCCTCTGCCAAGATGACTCATCCCACTGGCAGTGCGAGCTCGGGAAGACACTAGGCTCTGGGTGTGCGTCTGCACATCACGTCTGTGGGGGTCTCCATACCTACAGCATGGATGCAACAGCACCACCTTACCTTCCCAGACCTGCCTCGGTAGCCAAGAGAGGAGGAGTGTGAAAACGCCCAGGGGTGGGAATGGACGAGTGTGGCCTCACCCAAGCCCCCTGGCATGACTCCTCCAGCAGCTTAGTGGGAAAAGGACCAACCTGATAGACGAGATGGCATTGGCCACCTGAGCTACATCCTGCTCTGTGACAGAGCTGTCCCCTAGGATCTGTCCAATCTGCTCCATCTTGTTCTTGGCATCTAGCAACCGAGAGGCCATGCCATGGTCCTCGGAACCTGGCCCTGTCCGCAGGCCGTCAGTGGCATTACGAAGACTGCCGAGGCGCCGAGCCTGCTCCTGGAGGTCCACGTCATAGGCCTGGAAACAAGGGTGACAGGCCACACATACT
The DNA here is from genome assembly GCF_030254825.1 of Meriones unguiculatus. Taxonomy (NCBI): domain Eukaryota; kingdom Metazoa; phylum Chordata; class Mammalia; order Rodentia; family Muridae; genus Meriones; species Meriones unguiculatus. The sequence continues at coordinate 111,544,932 of NC_083359.1, read as the reverse complement.
GGGTAGCTGTCACAGTATCCTCGCTGGCACTGGTCACAGCGGGGGCCCGTCAAGCCGAGGCGGCAGAGGCAGTGGCCTGAGGCTTTGTCACAGCCGGGACCCTCAGTTCCTCTGAAGTCGCAGTCACAGCCTAGAGCAGGAAGAAATGACACTCAGAGGCTGGGGGCCAAGAAGAGGACAGAGCATGGCGGGGACGAAAGACAGGGACTATCAGATGACAGCAGCTAGAGCAGAAGCCAGCCTTGACGGCGACGGACAGAAAGTGTGTCCTTTGCACCCACGGCATGCCGGGCACGTTCTGAGTTACACATTTGCATGCACGTGAACCTGTCTGACCGGCACACCCATTGTGCATTCACACTGATTTCCTGCGTCAGTTTAGGAGACAACCGAGGCACAGGCGTGTTCGCTCCTCAGCACCTCCCCGTGAAAGAAGAGCAGGTTGCCCAGGCCCTGCGAGGCTGAGCCCAATGCTGCTGTTAGTCCCACGCCATTGCTGACACAGAAGCCCCCAGGAAAACACGCCTGTTTCCCTCAAGAGCCACTTTCTCCACTGCTGCTGCCCCCTGCTCTCAGCAAGGCCCTCTGGAGCTGTGAGGACTGCCCTCCTTGACCTGGCCCAGGCACGAGGGGGCCAGGCAGTCTTCAAAGGGAGATGCTCACGGGGCTACCCAGGCCTGTAGTACAGGAGGTCCAACCACATCAATGCCCTCTGGCAAGCGTCCCTTACCCCAGCCTTCTGCATGCCTGCTGCCTGACCATGTAGCAAGCACATACCTCGACACCCTGTGACCACGTCTCCATGGGTCCGGTCGGGACACTGTCGGATGGCGGCAGAGCTGCACGTGAGGCCACCAAACCCTTCCCGACAAGGACACTGGCCTGTGAACTGAATAAAGAGAGCACCGTGGGGGACCCTTCCAGTCCCTGCCTGGCCTTACTCCCAGGAACCATGATCCAGACCCTCACTCTGGTGCTCCTCGAGACCAGTGCTCTCACTCAAAGACAAGCCCATTGCTGAGTTTCAGCCCTGAGCTGTGGAAGGTGTGGGGACACGCTTGGCCCATAGCTGAGAGCTACAGAGGGAGGGACATCTGATGGCCTCTCACAGGCAGAAAGGGGACAGATGTAGCTTGCCTGCCTATAGGAAGGCCAGAGGACAGTGTGCAGGAGAGAAAGGGACACTGGAAGGCAGGATCCCTCTGTGACTGAAGAGCCCTAGGCCAACGTCACTCATACCTGGTTACACTGGGGGCTGAGGGAGTTACGAGGGTCACAGGCACAGGGCTCACAGCCCCGGCCACTGGCCAGCTTCCAGTGGGCAGGGGCGCACTGATCACATTTGGGGCCCACCACATTGGGCAGACACAAGCAGCGCCCAGTTTCCTCCTCACAAGGCATATCTCGCCGGGCACCCAAGATGCTGCAGTCACAACCTGTAGGGAGAGAGACTGGTGAACACAGGAAGCTCCCACAGAGAGCTGCCCAGAAAACATGGAAGGCTCCCACAGAGAGCGGCCCAGAAAACACGCACAGAGAGGGCCCAGAAAACACGCACCACAGAGGGCCCAGGCCTCCCTCTGTAACCTCAGGGGCCCTTCCTACCAAGCTATCTGACTATGTCCCAGACTCTCATTCTGCCAACAGGAACGAAGGCTAATGCAGTGCAGAGCTGGTACACCCCCCAAAAGTTGAGCTCTGCTGAGACCAGCCTGCAGTCACTGTTGGGAGCTGCTGGTCTGCTGGTCTGCTTTGATATTTAGATCTCAACGGAAAGACTGCTTTCACCACAGCCTTCACTGGAGGCAGTGATCAATTTCCAAGTCTATCTCCTTTGGTTTGAGACAGCAGGTGGGATGTCTTGTCAAAGTCACACCTTGAGCTTGACTTCCTTATGAATTTACTTATTGTGCTGAGGTGCTTTTGCTCTGGCTTAGAAGGAGTCTGGAATAAAGTAAGGTGTCTAGCTTCCACTAGAGCCTCTCAGACAGGTCCCATGTATTTTTTTGTTGGTTTATTAATTTCAGTCCTCACTCCTGACTCAAGAACCATTTGACTCTGCCAGTG